>NC_141693.1:1564706449-1565382992 GCF_964263255.1 Lissotriton vulgaris
TATATCATGGATTATATTTGATGGAGAAAGTGTTTTATTTTAGGGCAGGGTGGTGTTGCTGTCCAGGAGGGCAGGATGACACTCTCCTTTCTCCCTGTAAGACCTTACAGCTCTGTGCATCTCTCCTCACAGTATGAGCTCCCAGTGACACATCGAACTAGAGGGTGGGACACTGATGTATACTCACTTTACACCTCGCTTGTGTCTCCACACTCTCTGTAGGCTGCATGCGGTGCACGAGCCAGGGCAGAACGAGCAGTGCCACAGGGAAGGGGGGGGCAGAGGTGAGAATGACCTCGGCCCGGCCCTCTAAGACTCACAGTTCTGTTTGTCCCTCTTCAGAGCACGAGCTACCAGTAACACGTTCGGAGCTCACCTTTCGGTAGAGAGAGGAGAGTAAAAAGCTAAAAAGAAATCTTCATTTCCAATATAGCTAATAGCAGATTAAAGTTGAACAAGATACCATGCGCTTGAACAGGGAAATGAACCCTGGACCCTTAGCTTATAAATCTGATGCTCTACCGACGGAGCTATCAGGGCTTGAAGCTCATGCTGTCACGGACCTATTTAAGCATTTTTCACGTGTCAGGACCATTTAAGCTGCATGTTATAGAAGAAAGGGAGATGCATTATATGTGGGTGAACAAACATATTCAAAAGCTCTAATGGTCTCGGAATGTTCCGATGTAACTGCTGCCTCATGCCTCGTATATTGATAGTAAATAGAAGTTTTAAACAAGTGGTAATATTCATGACTTCAGACTCACAGTTAGTGGGAAATGGGTCTGGAGTGCAATAGCAATAATCCGTAGTCTTTTTCACCATTCCTCAAGCGATAAAGATGTTAACTCAGGCTGAATTGTGGAGATTTATCGGAGGGGAGGGGGAAGGGTTAGCGGATATGAATTGCAAAATAGTTCCTCACATGGACAACATATTAACAAGAAGGGATGATTTGGGTCCAATACTGAGAGTAGACCTGTCCGTGTTTTGCATCTTTTGGGATCTGATCCTGGGAATCTACGTGTGGGAATAACTAAAAATAACAACAGGGTACACTTGGATTGAACGAACTGTTCGAGCGATTTAAGTATATTTACAATAAACTGCTGGTCACATAAAATATCACAAGGGCCCTGTACACACCGCAGAGGCTTAGGTGGGTGCTGATGGGAGTTTGTGGTCACAGCTCCTGGAGGCCGCTTTTGGTAGCTGTGCAGAATGATAGAACCGATAGTAGAAGTCAAAGGCGCTTGTCACCGCACAGTTTAGAAAGCAGGGCATCGCAGCGCTATGGACGTCTGTGTTGACATCACACATGCAAGGCAGCTGCTTCTGCCTGGCCAGTGACTGCTTTGTTTTTTTCAGAGACCATAATATTGGGGAATATGGGGATCGACACAGACACTGACACCGAAATAGTGTGAAAAAGGCCGCTTTTATTGAAACAGGTGCACATCACAATTACAAGGCCCTTGGCCTAATGCCTAACAAAACTACAACCTCACTATACAAGCTGTTACCTATGTTACGCTACCCCCACCCCTAAGGTTCTCCCACACAACATTAAAAACCTGCCATTCAGTACCACCTACTGTGACCTTTCAGTTTTGACCTTTGAACATTACCCTTGGAGTGACCTTCCTGCCTTTCCCTTTGAAACTTGACCGTTGAACTTTGACCTTTGAACTTTGACCTTTGACTTTTGAACCTTTGGTGTGACCTTTTAACCTTTCCCTTTGAACTTTGAACTTTACCATTTTACCTTTGACCTTTCAACCTTAACCTTTACGACTATTAACCTGCCACTAACCTAATTTCCTAAAGCACCTTAAAGATCCTACCTCGTGAACTTGTCTGCCCGTACCCTTTCAGCCTGGATTGCCTCAGTCAATAACAAATAAACTTGGCAAAAACATGTGCACATGAGTGCCAACCACCCTTGCACCTGCTTCAAGCGACAACCCTAACACCAACACATATATCCCCTGCACACCTGTTCCAATACAAAGCCAACCAAAAAACGAGATTGATAACCGAGAAATAAAATGTGAATCAGAGAAACAGACCAAAATGAAAGGGGGGGGAGGGCGAGAAAGAAAAAATTCTAGAAAGATGGGGACCAGCTACCGGGAAAGCTCAAAATTGTGACAGGAACACACAAAATGGAGGAATAAATATCCCTTGGGCTAGAAAATAGCCCAACCAGCCCAACAAGCCCAACCAGCCCAACAAGCCCAACCAGCCCAAAAAGCCCAACCAGCCCAAAAAGCCCATCCAGCCCAAAATGAAGGGGGAGCAGAGTCCTGTGTCGCTCCCATTCCCCAAACATCCCGGGGGGCAGACCTCTCTACCCTCGGCTGCCCCTCAAGACCCCCTTGGGGAATATGGGGATCGACACAGACACTGACACCGAAATAGTGTGAAAAAGGCCGCTTTTATTGAAACAGGTGCACATCACAATTACAAGGCCTAATGCCTAACAAAACTACAACCTCACTATACAAGCTGTTACCTATGTTACGCTACCCCCACCCCTAAGGTTCTCCCACACAACATTAAAAACCTGCCATTCAGTACCACCTACTGTGACCTTTCAGTTTTGACCTTTGAACGTTACCCTTGGAGTGACCTTCCAGCCTTTCCCTTTGAAATTTGACCTTTGAACTTTGAACTTTGAACTTTGACCTTTGACTTTTGAACCTTTGGTGTGGCCTTTTAACCTTTCCCTTTGAACTTTGAACTTTACCATTTTACCTTTGACCTTTCAACCTTAACCTTTACGACTATTAACCTGCCACTAACCTAATTTCCTAAAGCACCTTAAAGATCCTACCTAGTGAACTTATCTGCCCGTACCCTTCCAGCCTGGATTGCCTCAGTCAATAACAAATAAACTTGGCAAAAACATGTACACATGAGTGCCAACCGCCACCCAGAAAAAAGGGGGGGGGGCAAACTCCCCTTTTTTCTTCCCCCCAAAAACGGGGAACCAATCGAAACTCTGCAAAAGAAACCTGCACCGAACACTCCCATCCGACGAGAAAAGGGAACCACTAAAAACCTTAAAAACCATCCTACGATTTAGGAATAAAGCAAGCCACATGAGCATCGAAAAAAGAAGTCCTGGCAGCACAAAACCCTTCCAAGTCTTCCAATTGCCAAGTGTACAGACCCAACCGATGTCCCAAATGGCCAGTCCACAACCCACCTGGCCGCCGCTCAACCGATGGAATGACTCACCTGAACGTAAAATCCTAACAACTTATCTTAAGAGGGTAGCAGATACCTCGCACCCAGGCCTCCCTCTCCTCACAAAGCCATGTGCCAAAAAATATGTAGAGAAAATGAAGTATCTAGAAACACTCCCCCCTGACCAGAACACATTGCTAACAACAGTACATGCCCGACTCCCTAATAGCTAATGCCTGCTATGCCCCGAACCCATGGGCAGCCTTCCCATACCCTGAGAGCCAGCAAACCCCACAGCAACGTGGTTAGCCTAGGCCAATTCACCCCTTTGCCACCTCAATGAGCCAGAACAAACCCCTGCTCAGAGAAAACTTACACACAGGGAAGAGCCACACGTCCCAGAGCCCAAGCCAACAAAAAACTACATACCTGCGAACTGAAGCCCCACCTAACCCTCTCCAGACATATGAACAAGTCTAAGAAAAACCCACTGCCCGGAGACACCTAGGTGAAACATATAACCTAAGAGCTCGGATACCCAAAAGGCCCCAGAAGAAAACAAGCCTGTTCATAAAACAAGCGTACTTCAAAAACCCTCCCTGCAAAATACAGGCAACGCCCTAAAACTGAAAAATATCCCCTGATCACCCCCATGACTCCTCCCGCTGACAAACACCTCCCATAAATTGTCCCAGGCCAGAGAAGGAACTGCGCAAGTAGGAGCTGACAAAAACCTACCACCAGCTAAAAGACCCTGCGTTATGTACATACCAAAGCTGTTCCGGTATTGCGGTCGGAATCCTAACCACCTAAATGGCCAGACACAGGAAAACCCCTCCACTGCGAATGAAACCAAGCAGCAGCAAAATTCCCAGTTCACACCAGGGATAAAAAATGCCCAGAACTCCAAATGAAGCCTAAAGCAGCCAAGAACAAACCTGCAACCAAATCACAAACTGCACAACCCTAGCCGCATGCTTGTAGAGAATTTCCACTGCTGCCAAGATGTAAATCCTGAACCAAAAATTCGAATGTGCCGCTTCCACACCCCTCGGCGACAAAGCCACCTGCACAGGAAAAAAGGCTAAAAAACGCCAAAGCCCCTCCCACCAAAATACCCCCGCTCAGACACGACCCCTAAAACCAACTGCCTTGTCAGAATATACCACACCCATCACCACCTGCCGGTCCTGAAAATATTTGAACATCCCACTGAAAGTCATCGTTTCGAAACCATAGTAATCTGTCAAAGGAATGTAAAATTGACCTCCTCATGCGCAGGTCCACCTACACACCAGCCAACAAGCGGATATAGTGTAGAGGCAGCTAATGACCTGACAACGCCCTACCCAATCTCCTGCAAAAAATCCTACCAGCCCTGACTACCCTACAGGCAGCATTGATATAGCCCCACAAAAACTGGATGTCCTTCGGTGTTAATTTATGCTTGCCCACTTTCCTTCCAACAACACCAACGTTTTCGGGTTCTTAACAATCGACCCCGTGCCTGCATTCCTACTAAGTAAATTTCCATGCCCAAGAATGACATGGTCGGCATGGCCCCATTGTTCCTCTGGTGCCAAGGGCCAACCCCACCTCCCCCAAGAGCTCGTGGAAAGTGTCTAGTGCTACCTGGCCCTCCGTGGAGCCCGGGGAACCGACGAAAGAAGACATCTAAATAGTGTGTTACCAGCCTCGGACCAGTGTGCTGTGTAAAATACCCCTGAAAAAAGGTGCTGAAACACTTAAACAAAGCAGAAGACATTAAACAACCCATCGGAAATGCCCTATTCACATACCACCATCCCTCAAACTGGAATCCAAGAAGACCCCAATCAACCGGATGTACGGGAAGGATGTGAAATGAAGATTTTATGACCCTGTCGCCATATCTATAAGTGCGCCCGCGGTCACAACCAATGACATAGCAACTTAAACTGGGAAATATGACACTGGGGCTGCCTCCTCATGCATGTAAATATATACTGAAAACTCCTCAAGCCACAATAGGTGTCATCTTTGTCCACACTGACCCCATTCTTCTTTGAGAACACCCCTCCCAATCGAAGAAAGCAATCAAATCATCCACTGGGCAGCCATCAAAAGGACCTGTCAACCCTCCTTCACGGATTTCTTTGTCCAACTTGTGTTGCACCCCTGCCATATGTTAAAATGCTGACTTCGAAAGTCTTTAGACACCGCCTCCGCTGAGGCCCCTTTTAAACCCAACGAAAACCCCTCTTCAAAACTCTCCAACAGGACCTGCTCTGCTTGCAAACCCTCATCTTCCCCAGACCTTGACGCCAAAGCTGTAGTCCGACTGGTGTAGAAGCTTTTGGGCCCGTGACCCTGAAATTCCTTACCGCCCCTACCACCCGGGGATTGTTGTGGAGGCCCAGATGTGCAAGCACCTGTCCGGTGCCCCTGCTGGTTTCCTTGCGCCCTGCCTCCCCAACACCTAACCAAGCGGTGTTTCCTTCCGCACTGAGAGAACTTGGGTATGAACTTACCATACTCCCTTGTGCCCAAGCCTTCATAAAAACTCCCCTCACGCTCCTGATGCTGACGGTGTAGCTATTGTCCTATCCTCCCCTCCCCTGAAGGGGCCGGCACCTACAAGTAACCACTTACGGTAAGTATAGGCCTTCCAGTTTACATTTGTCAACGGCACCGTAAGCCGCTCGGCCAGCTCATACCTCTCTTCCTTAGACCCTCCTTGGACCGTATCTCCTTGTGAAGTAGCTTCAACCTTTCAACGTTTCCCCCCCCCCTTCAAACGTGCTCTTTCATGGCCAACATCAAATGCGCACCTGGGGCCTTTTGCTACACCCATGTACAGGAGGTTTTATTAAACTAGCTCTTTACTCTGCAAGGCTCTTTACCTAGCCCGTCCGTCCAGTATTCAAGCCACTCTCCACTTAGTGCCTGATGCCACCACTTCACCGGTCCCCACACCTCGGACTCTAATATAATTACCCATGTGGAGCTTACCACCCGGCTCCTCCCATACATCATCACCCTTTGTCTCCACCGATACCATTTTTGGATTGGCCCATGGAAGCACCTTCTCACTCCGCTCGGTCTCTGATATATTTACCCATGTGGTGCTTACCACCCGTCTCCTCCCAAACATCCTCACCCTTTGCCTCCACCGACACCATATTTGGTTTGGCCCGTGGAACAACCTTCTCACTCCGCTCTTTGACCGATTCACCTACGGAGCTTACCACCCAGCTCCTCCCAAAAATACTTCACCCTTTGTTTCCACTGACACCATTGGCTCCATGCCATTTGCTCAACTGGGTCCACCGTCTGAGGAACCCTCACCCAGAGCCGCACTCTCATCCGGGCCCCAACGCCGCTGCCCACATGGGCTGCACCGCCTCCGGTGCCTGAAAAATTCTGAAAGACACATGAGAAGGCACCCCTTCCACATTGTCCCTCCACTCCCCTTCCTCAGGGAAGTCATCATAATACAGTACAAACGATTCCTCAATCTGCATAGAATCCATCATAAAACCCACACTGCGGGCCTCAGCCGACCCAACATTGCCTACACCAACCCTAGCGGCCTGTGAAAATACTCCTGGCGAGGGAGCCGCTGTACACGCCGGTACTCCCCCCTGCGGTGACTGCAGCATCTGTTTTACGTTGGGGTCAGCGAGGTCGCGCCTGACCTTCGTTTGCTGACCACGCCGCGGCCGGTACGGAATGTGCCGCGCAAGGCTCCACCCCCCCTTTCTCCTCATTGCATTGGGGCCGCTCTTCGCCCTGCTGACTGAGTCCTGTTTTTCGTTGGGGCCAGCGAGGTCGCGCCTGACCTTCATGTGTTGGCCGCGCCGAGCTCCCCTGCCGGAATGGAATGTGCCGCGCAAGGCTCCACCCTCCCTTCTCCTCGGTGCATTGGGGCCACACCTCACCCTACCGAGTCTGCCGACCTACGACGCTCCTCAACTTATGAAAAACAAATTTGGACTGGAGTGCTGGGAGCGCCCAAAAACTACCTAGCCTGCAATCTCCCCTGCCCAAGGACCACCCTCGAAAAAAAAAAAAAAATAAACGATCAGCACCCTGCCCCCTGAGCCTTAAGTCACCGTACTTATCCGGGAGGGCGGCGGAGGGGGAGGGGTCCCCCTCCGCCACATCCCCACTCCACCCAAAACATCCTGAAAAAAACAGGCGCGGGGGAGGCCCTGCGTGACGAACTCCCCACTCACCATAACCAACCACAAAAGACCCCAACCTCACTTCCTCAGCACAATGACTGAAATGCTGAACTGCGCCCCTTAATGGGGGTTCTCTGGTGGAGGGGTACTAAGGTACCTGTAGCCCCCAAACCCAGAGCCCCTAAACCCCTTTCACCCAAGAAGAAAAAAGGAACTATGCTCTCCCAAGCATACACCCCTGCCACCGGAACCAATTCCCCCTCTGAAAATCCAAAAGACCTCACCTCACCCTCTCCCCCATTCAGGACCTGCTAAGGAGACACCCCGTGGCTGAAACTCCCCCCACCCCCCAAACTGGGCCCATTCCCCCTCCCCTACAAAAACTGCCACCCAATGACACCACCCCACCCCCCCTTACCTCGCCCCCACTGCCTTCACCACCGGACATGACTTGCCAAACCAGGGCCGCTTTTCTAGACCGCAGGTGGTCCTGCTCCAAAACCGGGTTCATTGTTAGGCGTTTACGACGTGCAAGCAGCCAACGCCGCTGTTATGTCTCCAATTAATAAATTCCTGTGACCTGCTCCGTCCAAAAGCCGAAGCCATAACAAGCCAAAAATAACTAAACTTCATCACAAAAATTTCCCCGACTAAAATAAAAAATTTCCTGACTAAATGCTCCCAGCCACCAGGTCACCAAAGAAAAAATTCTAGAAAGATGGGGACCAGCTACCGGGAAAGCTCAAAATTGTGACAGGAACACACAAAATGGAGGAATAAATATCCCTTGGGCTAGAAAATAGCCAAAACAGCCCAACAAGCCCAACCAGCCCAAAAAGCCCAACCAGCCCAAAAGGAAGGGGGAGCAGAGTCCTGTGTCGCTCCCATTCCCCAAACATCCCGGGGGCAGACCTCTCTACGCTCGGCTGCCCCCCAAGACCCCATGGCGTACGCTCGGCTGCCCCCCAAGACCCCATGGCGGGGTCCCCGTAGTTCCATATTCTCAAAGATAAATGGACAGCGGTATCCGTGGCCAATAAAAGGGGGGCCTGGGGGAAGCGTTGTGTGAGTGGGTGTGTGTGTGTGTGTGGGGGGGGAGATTACTCGGTCCGCAAGGGTCGGACATTACCCGCTGCTAACTCTTCATATTTCTGGCAGTTCGGCGCAGTGTGAGCCCACATTTGTCATCACAAGAGATGGGTCTGAGATCCTGACGGGTGCACTATAGCGCCTGAGGAATTCCCGAAGCGCATCTTTGCACCCAGACTGGCGGAGACCCTAGTGGAGATGTTCTTTGTGTGCTGGCTCGGGGATACAAACGCTCAATGTCCCATGTTTGCGTGCATATACAAAGAGGTCAACAAACACCTGACTGGGTATGCATTGTGCGGGCGGCGTTACGACTCAATGAATGACAAGTTCATGCCTGGGGACCACGAAAATACGTTTAATCTATGCAGGTCAGTTCCAGAAGGTGACACAATATGTTGCCAGCACTGCTGTTAATTTCGCAGTCACGTATTTTGATTTTGCTTCATGCACTAATGATTTTCCCCAAACCCCGTTTTGTCAGCAGTATTTACCAACAGAAAACAAACACGTCTGAACCGTCTGCGCCTATTTAACCCCTTCGACGCTGATGACGAGCTAGGCTCGTCATGGCGTAGCCTCCTCGCACGCTGATGACGAGCCCAGCTCGTCATGTAAAGTGCGTTTTTAAAAAACTCAGCGTGCGAGCGGAATTCCGCTAGCGCGCATGGTGTTAAAAAGCGCCGTTTACCGTTTTTTTTTCTCAATTTCTATTCGTGCACTATATGACAAGAGTAATTTCTTTCCATCCAGTTTGGCACTTAAATAAACCGTAAGGTTAAAAACCAGATGACGGTAATCACCACAATACATTAAATCATTTTGAACTTGTCAGTGACTCCTGTGAATATTGTTTATGATTAATAAAAAGCACCTGCATTTATTACCACCAGAGAAGGAAGACATGAAAGCAAATTTGGTTACAGTTACACTACGTGATTTCAGCGAGAAAACCAATATTTTATGTAGGGAGAAAAACAACATGGCTACATTTCGTAACAAAGCATAACAACAGCAACGCATTTCTGGCCCTTTGCAACGTTAAAATTGGAACTACACATTGCAACCTGATTTAGGTATGTAAAAACCAGTGTGGCTGATGGCGCTGTCACACATGCAATACGACAACTGCTACGTGTACATTAACACCTGAGACCTTCCCAAGAAACACTGACAGTGCTAAATACGTACTTGGGAGGTCTTCCGGCGCAGTGCAACTTTGTAAAGCCCCTAGGGTGGTGCTTACTGCTTACACTATCTCTCCCCTTGAACGGAAAAAAAGGCAGTCAAGAAATGCACTCACGTAGGGAATTATGACATAGCATACCTAAAACAAGTGTTTTGAACGAAAGAAAGCGTGTCCGTGCGCAATGACATGTTAGGTAGTAAACTCGAGCCCCGATGTATTCAAATACACTCACGTGCAAAATTAATCACAGCTGGACTCTCATACCGATACTTGCAAATACACCCCGACCACGTTAAAGTTGAAAGCGCGTTAAGTTTAAGGCATGTTAAACATCCAGGGATGAAATAAATACCTGTTGAAAAATAAAAAAAGATGAATGCACTACAGTGCAGATGATAGCGAGAACGAGGCCTGACACGCAAATCGGATTTCCAGGCGGGAGAAAGGAGAGGCGTGACACGCACAAACTGTCCGGAAGGGGCGGAAAAACAACGGAGCGGGCTGCGGAGTCTGGACACGGAGGAACAGGACGAGAGGAGTATTACCCAGTGAGGGGGGGGCGTTGGGGCACATTGACGGCACCCGCCCCCCCAGTGTGGGAGCCCTGCGTGTGCCCGGTGAGTGGGGTTGGGAGGGTGTGTGTGCGCGCGTTTGTGTGTGTATGTAAGCCCTGAATGTTGGGGGGGGTGAGTGTGTGCGCGTGGGAATGTGTGTGCGCATGCGTGACTTTGCCTGTGTGTGATTGCGAGAGCATGTGAATGGCAGGCAGGGGATGTGCACGGCCACGTGCGCGCCCTCGAGGGCAAATCGGAGACAGCAGAGGCTCGTGCATGTACACTGTCTCACATTCCCCTGAACACACCAACAAAAGATGTCAAGCAGACAAAGCATGCTTCGCATGCTTTTTAGGTCTGCTCGACCTAAAAACACAGGAGCTAAGTATACTATCAACTCATTTCAAGTCGCAGCTCTGAAGCCAGCCTACAGGTTTGTGGAGTTTCAGAGCCCTGCTCACTTTACTGCTTTGCAGAGATGAATGCTGCATTCGATGGATAAGGCTTCTTGGCTTTGCCTCCTCTAACTGCAGAAATGCGGCTGCAGCCTGACATCTTACAACTCCTTCCGTTATATATAACAATATATAACATTTTGCAGACAGTACTACATTACAACTACGAACAAACTACTATATGCTATAAACAAACCCATGGCTCGACCTCAGTTCTACAGTCTTTCAGATACCGTGGCCTGCCAGGAAGCATCCTGTTGGCCTTGCGCCTGTGGTCACATAATGAGAGGAGCAGGCGCTGTAAGTATTGGTTGGGTACTACTTCCTGTGGTAATGTCTAGGTCACTGACACCTGAAGCCTCAGCAAACATGTTATTTTATTTTATTTATTTAAAGAGTTTGTATAGCGTGAACAGGACCCGTGCGTATCAGAGCGCTTTACATATTAAGAGGTAGTAAGGAGATACAACTTATACAGATTAAATGTATCAGTATATATGACAATAAGAGACAATTATTTGCATGTGGGCTACTTTAGTGCTAGACTGGATGCTTCCTCTCATCCAAAAACATGTGCAGCAGCGGGGTCCTTCGATCAGGTAGCGCCACAGTTGCTGCGTGGCAAGGAAAGATCAACTATCTTGCAAGTGCGACAATCTAAGGAAGTGTGTCCTGGTGCATCAGTGAAAGGCAGTGCTGTAAATGGAAACATAGAATTAACAATTTGCTAACATTCGTGCCAAGAATTTTCAATTCTATTAAGGACAGGAGGCGTGGATTATGCTTTCTCTATTTCTTTACTGAAAATTACAGCAGCCAATCAGTATACAGTAAAGAAACAAGCATTTACAATGCAATGGTTTCGCCTTTGGAAAAGTTAGAGCTATTGGCATTGCTCATGACATTTCTTTTTTTTTTTTTTACTTATAAGTAAATGGCATTGTTATTTACATTGCCAACCTCAATGAAGGTCGAAGTCTCACAATGCCTGTCTCACAAGGCACACAGATACACAGCAGTCACCCACTTCACAAGGCATAACATACACTCAACTTCCGACATCACAAGATACAAAATGCACTGCAGTACCTTATGCAAAATGCACAAAGTGGGAGGGGGGGCGGGAAAGGCACGGATAGTGGGAGGGGGGCGGGCAGGCACACGGACAGCGGGAGGGGGGCGGGCAGGCACACGGACAGTGGGAGGGGGCGGGCAGGCATAGGGACAGTGGGAGGGGGGCGGGCAGGCACACAGCAATCTGTCTAACATATAGAGATTTCATATCAAAGTGGTGTGAGGGGGAGAGAAGTGTTGATTGAGACACTGAAGAGCATCTCTCCTTCCACAAATATTAGTATAGTTTGTTTCACAGTCTCATATTTTCAGAAGGAAAACATGTTCGGTTATAAATATCAATAGCAACGTAATTGTGTTTACTCATTCATCTAACACTGCTAACAAGGACTGGTGAAGCCAAAAAGTCCTGCATGTTTTAGGCCTATATTTGTTGTTTTAAGTCTCATCTTTAATTGCGAAGGCCACACCTCTTTGAAAGGATTCCTAGTTATGCTTCCCTGGCCACGCCGCTTTTTAATAAGCCCCTAACGTTTTCATTCCACTCCAAGCCCTGAATAAAAAAATATTATTATGGAACCTCTGCAGGTTTGTGCCATATGTACTAAGTCTGTGCGGTTATCATAGATTGCCACTGCATACCTAACCATCTCATCGCTATAATGCGGCAAACCCAGTGGTATCGACTTCATGAACATGCATTAAGGTGTACATGCCGTTTCGTGGCACACCCTTTTATGTGGTGACATAAGTTGTGTCCAGGGGCTACCGCATGACTAGTGAGATCTCCCTAAAATGTAACTTAGGCTGGACACTTTAGAGCTAGATAAAGGCTTTTCGCATTTGTGAGCTTGTCTTCATTGACCTACATAACCTCTGTGCAAAACCCCCATATGTTGTGCTTTTTATAAAGTATGAACCCCAATATTGAATTTAGGCACTGGGAATACTCCACGACCCTTTTCTAAACAATTTACATGCGGCATACAGGCTTTCATGGCACGGGAGGGGGCGGGCAGGCACACGGACAGCGGGAGGGGGGAGGAAACGGCAAGGAGGGCGGGCAGGCACAGGGACAGCGGGAGTGGGGTGGGCAGGCACACGGACAGCGGGAGGGGGGCAGGCAGGTACACGGACAGCGGGAGGGGGGAGGAAACAGCAAGGAAGGCACTCACCTGGACTTCCTCCGGCGGCTGTCGGCCGCAGAATGGCGAAAACAAACACATAAAAAAAAAACTCCGCCCACCGCCGCGATGACGATCGGAGAGGGAAGAAATCGCGGGAACGCCCACGAATCTGGTCCGGCCTTGACGGACAGATCCGGCTTCCAATGGCTAGCCTCCATTTATGGAGCTAGCCAATGGGAGCCGGGGGACGTTCCTATATCCCATATTGTAATCATTAGGATTTCGCCTGCGCGAACTGCTTGCGCAGTAACGCCAGGCAAAACCTAATAATGAACAGAGCATAAGAGACCTTGCATTGCTGAATTCTAGAACAGCCTAGCTCTCTTAAAGTGGCAGCTTCAAACTTCATTCTTAAGAGTTACCTTCCCTTGTGTTTCCTTTACATAGAAGATAAGTGTTTTATTTATATGTTTTATTTTTGTCTAAACTGAAAAACATGCAAAGTCAAATAGCCATTACTATTTAAATTCTGAAAAAGATTTCTATTATGTATTCTTGTTGATCCCGCACAAGGATGACGAAATTCATGAATATTACGGAAAATTAAATTTTGAAAAATCTTTGCTTACATGCCTGACATTTTAGATTGTGCACAAATTAAAACCAAAAAGGTACATTTCTCTGTAGGATTTTAGACCTTCAGCTTCACAGTTAAATGGTTACTAAACGTCCCTTTTGCTAAGAACAGGAGTGGGTATTTGCCGAGCTTCTTGATAAATGTCCAATAGAAAAAAGCCTTGCCTTTACGCCTCATGCGTCTCATTAAGAGACGCACCTATCATAATAAAATCCGGATAGAGAAAGCCACATATTATGCAGACAAAATTCAGGGGGCAGAGAATTCTGCCAGGGAACTGTTCAGCATATATAAATCTCTAGCCACCCCTAAAACCTCTACTCAAGATGAAGAGTTCTCAGTAGTAGCATGCAACCGCATTGCTAACTACTTTGGAGATAAAGTGTCTAAAATTTACTCTGCCTTTCCCGAAATCCCTCCTGCAGCGGAAGAGCCTGCAGACCTAGTATCGAAGGAAGATGATCAAAATCTGCTACTTAACTTCACCATCCCCTCACCGGAAGAGCTAGTCAAAATCTGCAGATCTGTTAAATCTGGCTCCCCTCGAGACCCTGCATCCCCAAAAAGGCTGAGTGATAGTCTGGAGATCCTTGAACCCTATATTAGGCACGTGCTAGATGTCTCCTTCCGATCCAGCTCTATTCCTGAGGATTGGAAACAGGCTGTGGTGCTTCCCCTCCGCAAAAAGCCCAACATTAGCTTTGAGAAGTTGGACAACCTACGCCCCATCTCTCTGCTGCCTTATTTTTCTAAGGTAGCGGAGAAGGTGGTAAACAAACAGCTAATGAAGTATGTGGAGGAAGGCAACATTCTTCACCCTACCCAATTTGGGTTTCGGCCCCGTCATTCTACAGAGTCTGCCCTTCTTAGGGCCACTGAATCCCTCAGGCAGGGTGCAGACGAGGGACAAACCATGGCTCTAATCCTATTAGACCTCAGCGCTGCGTTCGACACTGTAGCACATTCCATCTTGCTACTGTGTCTGAATAAAGGAGGGGTGAGAGGGGCAGCATTGAAATGGATTTATTCATTTCTTACTGGCCGAGGCTTCCAGGTGAGGCAGGGTGACAACTACTCCGAGCGTATTTCTTTGGACCAGGGGGTGCCGCAGGGCTCGTCCCTGAGTCCAACACTTTTCAACCTTTATGTCGCTCCTATTGCCACCTTAGTAGAGAGTCACGGCCTCTGTTTGGTGTCGTATGCCGACGACACGCAGTTGGTTATCTCCCTGTCGCGTGCACCCAGTCTCTCGGCGGACATCTTCAGAGCTTGCATGCAAGATCTAGCTGCCTGGATGTCCGCCAACTGCCTCAAGCTCAACGGAGGCAAGACCGAGGTGCTGGTCGTGGGGGGCTGCCAATCAGCGTGGACGTCGGCATGGTGGCCATCTTGTCTAGGTCCAACACCCACCCCGTGCCAGAAAGCTAAGAACTTGGGCATCTGGTTTGATACTGACCTTACCTTCATCCCCCAGATCAATCAGGTGGTCGGATCATGTTTTGGGACCCTCAAAAGTCTCAGGAAGACTTTGAAGTTTTTACCTGTGAGAGCCCGAGAAACCTTGGTGCATGCACTAGTCACATCAAAGATGGACTATGGCAATCTTCTCTATTTTGGGACCTTAGAGAAGAATCTCAATCGCCTACAGGTCCTACAGAACGCCGCTGCCCGATTAGTGCTTAGACTACCCAGAAGAGCCGCATCTGCAACAGCCCTTCGGTCTCTGCATTGGCTCCCGGTCAGAAGCAGGGTAGAATTCAAAGCTTTATGCACGTGCCATCGGATCATTAATGGGAGATCTCCTCTCCCTTTGCAAGGACTTCTGATGTCTTACGAGCCTTCCCGCTCGTTGAGATCCTCCGGCTCTGGACTCCTGGTTGTTCCCAAGGTGTCTAGAGCACGGATGGGCGGAAGATCCTTCAGGCACCTTGCAGCCTCAAGATGGAACAAACTACCCATGGCATTGAGATTAGAGTCATCAGAATCAATTTTTAGAGCCAAACTTAAAACTGCACTATTCGCTCAGTAAGGTATGCCGCTTCTATAGGTTCCAGTAAGAGTCGCTCCTCAGCGCGGGGACACGCTGCTGTGTGTCACCATGCGCTTTACAAAACCCCCTAAATAGAAATAGAAATTTATATGAGCAGATGGTGCTGGGTACAGTGCCGCACATGGGGGTGTGCCAACCGCACTACATTATTCCACAACTTGCATGAAACCGTCAGGCGCTTATTTCAGCACAGCATGCATTGCTCCCAGTATACCATACATATCAGTGTGTAAAAAGAGTGGTCGCCCATCATGCAATAGCTCTTGTAAAATCTGGGAGAGGACAGTAGTATGAATCAAGGTGCACCCTTCTGACTGCTGCATCCGACTGTATTATGATACTGCTCTCACCACAGTGCATGTTGCACTGAGCAAGCTTGGGTTTAAGTTTCAGCAGAGGCTGCCATAATGATTATCTGGCCGAATCACACAAAAGTGAACAACTTAACCTAAGCCTTGGTTTTAGAGCTGGGTTTGACATTTAGGTGTACGTTTTGCAGTGTGATCTTTTTATGTATAATAAAAATAATTTGTTTTTAATCAATGTTTCACTCTAAAGTAATTATGTGCTATGTTGCACCGCCAGCCACTACCTACTGCAGAGCTTTCATCCCGATATTCAATCAATTAAACCAAGAGATACTGAAGGAGACTTAGGAAACCAGAACTCCTCAACAAGAAATAGAGTAGGCCCTCTTCAGTGGCCACATTAATTGCAATGGCGCCAATAACAGGAGGACCAGCCCAATCAGAAATATGAGCTCATAGGGACCCGTGGATCGGTTTACTTCCTTCCAGACCTTTCGGATTCTGAAACCATCAGAAATCTCTGAGTGAACATCTGAATCAAAATGAGGAATGACCAGGTGTATCGGACCTGGAACTTCTGGTGAGTCTTAATTTCTCAGGAGACCCCTTCTTAATTCTGTGTTGTGGCAGCAAAAGGGCCCCCTTGTGCATTAAAATCTTTGCATGCAGAGGAATTGTAATGAGAACCACCGTACAACGGGAGGGGGCGGGCAGGCACACGGACAGCGGGAGGGGGGAGGAAACGGCAAGGAGGGCGGGCAGACACACGGACAGCGGGAGGGGGCGGGAAGGCACACGGACAGCGGGAGGGGGAGAAAACGGCAAGGAGGGTGGGCAGGTACAGGGACATCGGGAGGGGGGGCAGGCACACTGACAGCGGGAGGGAGGAGGAAACGGCAAGGAGGGCGGGAAGGCACACGGACAGCGGGAGGGGGCGGGCAGGCACACCGACAGCGGGAGGGAGGAGGAAACGACAAGGAGGGCGGGCAAGCACAGGGACAGCGGGAGGGGGGCAGGCACACGGACAGCGGGAGCGGGGCGGGCAGGCACACGGACAGCGGGAGGGGGGGAGGAAACGGCAAGGAAGGCACTCACCTGGACTTCCTCCGGCGGTGGTCGGCCGCAGAATGGCGAAAACAAACACATTAAAAAAAAACGAAACTCCGCCCACCACCGCGATGACGATCGGAGAGGGAAGAAATCGCGGGAACGCCCACGAATCTGGTCCGGCCTTGACGGACAGATCCGGCTTCCAATGGCTAGCCTCCATTTATGGAGCTAGCCAATGGGAGCTGGGGGACGTTCCTATATCCCATATTGTAATCATTAGGATTTCGCAAGCGCAAACTGCTTGCGCAGTAATGCCAGGCAAAACCTAAAAACGGAACTACAATACCCATGATACCTGGGCAACCATAGAGTACATAACAGTATATAAAGGGTCATAGAGGTCACAACTTCCTCTTTCTTTGTCCATAACCATCACTATAGGAAAAGTTCAATAGCGGCAAACTCAAACAATCAACGAAGGACGTCCCGCGGAGAGGTCATCAGCAGGTTGAAGTGAGGAGGTAACATCCGAAATTCACTGGAACAACCAAAGACCAACCAACAGGAGAAGACTGAACCATGCTTCATTTAAGGTCGGAGCCTGGAAGAAGGAAAACAGAGCCGTAAAATTCATCCCATATAAATTTAAAAAAAAATCCATCTCATTAAGGATTAAACACAGAATCCATGACAGGGCGGGAACATTTCGTAGAACAGTCAATATAATGGCAAAGCAGAAATGCATAAAACAATTTAATCAATCATAAGAAATGAAATAAGGGTGGGATTATCCTCACCTCCTGTCCTTAATAGAATTGAAAATTCTTGGCACGAATGTTAGCAAATTTTTAATTCTATGTCAGGACGGAGGCTCCGATTATGCTTGTTCACAGCTTATCCACCACTACTGAAGCAACACTTACAATAGGTTTAAAATAGAATGTCTTAAATACAGAGTCAGAAGACCAATCAGCGACCTTCATGATGTCATGAAGACTGACACCCATCGAAAAGGCCTTGGAAGCCATAGCTCCCCGTGCCGAATGGGCACCAAAGAAGGAAACATCAATGCCTGCTTCCAGCATGAGCCATCTTTATCAGCGTGCTAGCGTAGCAGGAGTAACAGGTCTGGAAGGTTTCCGCAAAGCAATCAGTAATTGACCTTGTAAATCAGAACAAAAAGGTGCAGTGCTTACCTCGTAATCCTTGATACATTGGACCACACACAGCTGAGGGTTGTGAGGAAAAGAAGGATACGTAACTGAAGACGTATTACATTTAGTCCGTCTCGATACAACAAAAGTAAAGCCCTCCGGGGAGAAGTTGCGACCTGCCAGGTCCAAAGCCCGAACATCAGAAACTCGCTTGCAGGAAATCAAACACAACAACATAGACATCTTAGCACAGAGTTGCTTACGGTTCAATAAAGAGTTAGAAGGCCAAGACTCTAAGAAACGCAAAACAACTGACACATCCCACAAGGCAACATATTTAGGGCAAGGAAGTATTACCATCCGGATGCCTGTCAGTAACTTAGATATCAAGGGATGTTCCCCAGCGGGTTTGCCATCAATAGATACATGACCCGCAGAAATCACAGAACGAAAATTGTTAACTGTTCTATAAGCCAACCCAGACGAGGCCATGGAGGCCAGAAAATTGATAATCAAAGCGAGATCTGCTGTAGCGGGATCCACCGACCGTTGTGCGCACCAATCACACCAGCGTTTCCAACTTGACGCATAACGCTTGTGTGTGTTGGGGACCCAAGCTTCACTGATAAATCAGGTAGCGTCTCCAGATAACCCTGGGACTTTCCAGCATCCCCCGAAATCCTCCATGCCACCAGATGAAGTTGACCCGACAGAACCAGAGGGTGCGGTTCATGAAGAGGGTCCAGCAACAGGTTCCATTTGTGAAAAAGAAGGAGCGGCGTCGAGCAGCTCATCTCTAGAAGAACCAGAAACCAAGCCTGAGCCCTCCAAAGAGGAGTGATCAGAATAAGCTCCGAGGAGAACTGCCTCGCTCGGGCCAGTACCCGGGGAATCATCACGAACGGTGGAAAAGCGTAGCACAGGAGAGTAGGCCAAGACTGGAGAAACACGTCCGTGGCGAGGGCCTCCGGATCCGGACGCCAACTGTAAAACTGGAGAAAATGCGCGTTGAGGCGAGAGGCAAACAGGTCGAGATGACAACGGCCCCAAATTCGGGACAACATCCGAAAGATTCGAGGATGAAGCCTCCAATCGCTGTAATCTCTCAGATGACCAGAATTCCAATCCGCAATCCAATTGTCGCGGCCCGGCAGGTATTCTGCAATAACAATGATCTGACGTTGCAGCCAAAGATGCCAGAAGTCTTTCGCAATCTCCGCCAGAAGTCTGGACTTGGTACCCCCCAGTTTGTTGACATAACGCACTGCAGAGATATTGTCAATTCGGAGAAGAATGCAACAATTCGTCCTTTGAGGAGACAGACACCGAATCGCAAAAGAGCCCGCCAGAAGCTCCAGGCATTTGATGTGAAGGGACAACATCTCCTGAGACCATCGACCTCCCGTCGCAACCGGACCGCACCGGGCTCCCCAACCCCAAAGGTTGGCATCGGATTTGATCACTACATCCGGAGTCCTCCCGAACAACGCCCGGCCGTTCCAAGACTCCATGTGGTCCAACCACCACAACATCTCTGCTCGGGCAACCTCCGTAAGAGGAACATGATCCGAATACCAAAGACCCTTCTGCAGGTGCCTGATCATGAGACGCTGCAGTGCGCGGTAATGCAATGGACCCGGAAAGATCGCTTGAATGGAAGAGGACAGAAGGCCTACTATTCGAGCCACCGATCTCGAGGAGACAGTCTGTTGAGCCAGGATCAATCTCAAGTCCCTCTTGATGGACCTGATTTTCTGACCGGGTAAGAGGAGTTGACAGGAGACCGAATCTATCCGAAAGCCAAGGAAATCCATCGACTGAGATGGAACAAAGTCGGACTTCTGTGGATTCACTAGAAAACCTAGAGATTGTAATAGATCTATGGACCATTGTAAGTGAGACTGTAGAAGAAGTGGGCACTGTGACAAGATGATTACGTCATCCAGATAAACTATTAGACGAACCCCGCGCGACCTCAAAGACTCCATCACTGGACGAAGAAGCTTCGTGAAACACCACGGAGCTGAAGAGAGGCCGAATGGAAAAACTTTCTCTATGTGCTTTTGTAAGTGTTCTTACAGTAGTCTGCAAACAGAGACCACCTAATTCAATATTTGTGTTGCCTATGACCCCCTCAATTCTGTTACTGGGTGTCCTATATTGCTTTAAATCTTGCTTACAACAAAACAAGATGTCATACATCAAATACCAGTTTGTGATAATACGGAGTTAATTCACAAAAAAGAAGCAGCTGCTGTAATTTTCTAGAGGGTTTTCATTCCCCTCAAGCCGTTTAGTGAATCAATTCCATATATTCTGGTTGACTCTTATTGCATGAGACCCAAAAAATGGAAATAACCAACATTGCATCCAGAAGACACCATCAGAAACGAAGGCACACAGGAAGGTGTTGAACTGCAGTGAAGCGAGAAACGCAACAATGGTTTGAGGAAACTGGAAAAAACAGGAAGAAAGTTTTAACTTGGTGATATGCAGAACAGTTCTAATGTAGTGACCATAGAATGTCCCAATACTTAACAATGGCGTTTTACAATATCAGCATACCAAGATGGCTGCGACCATCGATTTCCCATTCTGGGTCACGCAATAACAGGACAGGTCACAAAAAGACATCGGCCATCTTGGAGAGACATCATTCATCCCTTAAAATTAGTCTGTCCTGCTATTATCTTTTATCTTGAATGAGTCCACTGATATGTCCAATAAGAGGTAATTAGCAGAGTCAAGGACCTTTAGGTATACAAGCTGCTATCTGAAACGTTGACTCTTTGGTCCTCCGTGCCATCTACTCCAATTTGCATCAGTAACCCCTCCCTAGTCATTACCTGTGCTACAGCTTTGATGCTTGTGTGCATGTCCCTGAAACCACCACATTAGGGGAGCAACACAAATATTTTTGAGCAATCTCACATAGTTCACAAAATGCATGCCACTGATCAAAAAAACACAGAAAAGGCCAGAACATACAAAATTAAGCAAAATGTAATGACATACTGTCCATGAGAGATTTTTGCCTATCGACAACCATAAACTCCCCCAATTCCCACAGCAAATCACTTATACATTGTACACATTGAAGAAATAAATTAAACTGTGTTTAGCAAATAAAGGTCAGTGGTTAGGGGTGTGTTCCAAGGTGTGGCTACAAACAAAGGGCCTCATTTATGAGTCCCTGGCGAGGGCAGCACCACACTTCTTATTACTGCGTTGCCCTGCGCCAACGTGAAAGGGCAGGAATGCACCTTATTTTTGAAATATGGTGCATTCTTGTCCTTTTCCCTTATGTTGGCACACAAATTGCTGCCTAGCGCCAACATAGGCAGGATGGTTTTTGAGCAGGAAGGGGCACCTACCTGTACAGAACATTCCTGAGAGGGGTTTGGGGTTTTTCTCTTTCTATGTGCGCTGTAGAATGCAGTGCACATGGAAAAAGGAAAAAACGAGGAGAAATGAAAACATTTCTCCTCGTTACGCCTGGTTTGGGGAAGCGTAAGGTTTAGGCACTGCCCCAGGTTTACATGGTTTTGTAAATCTGGGGCAGCATCAACATCCATGGGCGTTGTGTGAGAACACCCACTAAATGCCTTTGGGACACCTGCTTCACATAGAGTAAGGAAACGCAGCGCCTTGCGCTTTTTTGTCTTCCGCCGTATCTATTAGGCCATGCAAGCCTTCAAGATCGGCTGCCTAGTATTCAAGTCCCTTACTGGCCCTTCACCTAGCTTTCTGAAATCTCTTACCACCCCTTACTGCCCCCCCCGCACTCTCAGATCTTCCCATCTTCACCTCTTGGTCATCCCACCCTTCAAGTTTACAAGGATGGGAGGCCGAAGCTTCTCATATCTTGCCCCTACATTCTGGAATTCTCTTCCTTTTTCTCTCAAATCTGTCACATCACTTATCCTTTTCCGTAAGTCCCTTAAAACCTGGCTTTTCCCCCAATCTGGATAAACTCTAATCTGCCCCTCTCAGTATCCCAATCAGCGCCAGGAAACCTACGGTGATAGTGCGCTTTACAAAAACCTCCTAACATAACATAACATAACATGCAGAGCCAAGCAGGGTGACTTTGTGTCACCTCATAGATATGATTGAGATGCTTGTGCCGCCGAAGCTTAAAAAAAAAAACACTCCAGCGGCGCAAGCCTTGCATAAATCAGCCCTAAAATATTTTGTTTGTTTTTTAGGTCTTTCACCGTCAGGTAACTGCATATAAAATAATGGGTAGTTTAAATCAAAAATATATTAAAAAAGTTAATACTATATAGTACATTATAAAACTTCTATTATTTAATGCACTGCACAGGTCTGTGTGTAACCAGAGAGCCACAGAATTTAATTTGGTTGATGCAGTAGAAAATAGTGACTTTTTTTTTTTCAAAAGACCTTTATTGTACCTTTAACCTTATACACAGCGTCTGGCCTACAACCCCTAGGGCCGTCCGCAACTTATTCACCTGTACTCCGTAATATCAGGATAACACAGCCCAGGAGCCGACATCCCGGGGGCACGGCAGCGGTTTATATCAATACGGGTACTCAATTCACAATAGGATTATAACTCTGCATGGGTCTTTTTTTTATTTGAACTTGTTAACATTGCAAAAGACACAGAAGACGAAAATAACAACAATATATGCAGTATTCTGAATATTCGTAGTACAAATGCAGTTGAGTCCCCATCGGTATATCATTTATAGAGTAGTGGCTGCATTTCGGAATGGCCTAAAAACCCACCATGTAGTACTCGATCATGGGACTGGGACTCTTAGTCTGAGTGGTCCTCGTCCGATTCAATCTGAGGCGGTTCACAGATATTCCCTCTGAACCTATTCCATGCCCCCCATATCTGCCCCCATTTCCTGGGGCACCCCCGATGAAAAAACACCGCCTTCTCAACAACCATCGCTACATCCATGTCTTTACACCACTCCCTCAGCGTAGGCAATGCCTCAGCGCCCCATAGTCTGGCAATGTTTCGCTTTGCAACCATCATCCCCAGCATGGCCCAATCCTGCTGTCGACGTGTCAAATCCGTTGCGTCCCACACATTTAACAGGCAACGCCGGGGATCAGGCAGCAGGGAAACATTCATGGTTTGGGAGATGGTACGCATCACAGCAGCCCAGAGCATAGCCACTCGACCACAATCCCAAATGGTGTGATAGAATGTTCCTCTCTCTCTGCACCCAAGGAGACAGTACTCATGAGAGGCCCTCCCTATCGTATGCAGGACTGTTCTGGTGTAATACGTGCGGTGCAATATTTTCAACTTTACCAGTTTAAGCCTGGAGGTGATCGCTGTTTCCCGCGGCGAGGAGATTGCCTCCTGCCACTCTGAGTCATCAAAGTCGCCCACGTCCCTCGACCAACTCAACCTCAACTGAACTAACCTGTCCGGGAGATTGTTGACCAGCGTTCGATACGTGAAAGATGTTGCTCTACGGGGCATGTGTTCTGTCAGTAACCTGTCCTCAAGAGGAGTGGATTCTGGTAAGACTGACTCTGCAGGGATGGCTGTCGGCAGTGCATGACGGATTTGTATGTACCTGTAGTGTTCAGACTGTGCCCTCTCATATTTGGTTTGTAGAAATGCAAAGTCCACTACCTTGCGCTTTTTCCAAAGGTCTCCCGCAAACGATATTCCTATGTTGTCCCAAGCCTGGAACCCTTTACTGTTGCAAAGGAAACCTAGTCTGTATGAATCCTACAATGGCGTAATTTGCGTGATTGTATTAGCGCACTGAAGGTGTCTGTGTGCCTTGTACCAGAGTTGGATCGTGTGTCGTGTCGGTCCCACCAGGTCAGTCGGAACACTGCGGCTATATAAGTTTCTCAACAGACCTCTGGGCTCCAAGCATTGCCTATCTGCCGAATAAGCGGGTTCAGTCTGTGGGGCATGCAACCAATAGTTAATTTGTTTGAGGTGGCCAGCCCAGTAGTACAGTTCAATATTAGGGAGGGCTATGCCTCCATCATACCAATTGTTGGACCCGGCCCTTTTGGCAGATTCCCCCCGAGACTTTTTGCTTTTTCCTAGCCTGTTTCTGGAACCTGGTGGTGGTGATTTTAGGCCTCTGCACACTTTTTTTCACTGTGGTACAGTGTAAAGTGCGTGAGCTCTCTGTGTATGTGTGGTGAGTGACCTGCCCTCCCATAGGAATGAATGGGGAATATGTTTGCCCATGGTAGTTCCTGATGTGTGGGGAGCGCAGGGTCGAGTTTGGTATGTGTGAACTCGTGAGATTGAATGCTGCGTAATGATATATGCGGCATGAATGTGTCTAGTGTAGAAGTGCCACTTTTAGAAGTTGGCATATTTGTGTAATTTGTGTCTGGCGTGTGATTGGCTGAGGCTGGCTGGTGAGCCTGGCTCCACGAGTCTGGGAGGGTCTGCCCCGGTGGTGAATGGAGTGTCTAGCATGCTGATGTGAGGGGAGGAATGAGCCTGGGCCTGCTTGTGGATTGACCGTCTGGTTTGAGGGTCCTAAATGAGGCTGGGTTTTCCCCACACAATGCTGGCTCCACCCCCTGGGGTGCGTCTGATGTCCCTAGCCTGGCCAGTGAAAGGAATGCCCTATAACCAGTTCTAGCTGGTTCTCACACTGCCTGCACCCTTTAGACAAAGGATTTTGGGTATAAAAAGGGTGCTGTGACACTCTAAAAATGTTCTTGTTTCTGACTTGAATCCTGCCAGGGGCGTGCTGCTGCTTGGGCTCAGGGGAAGGCTTTCCTCCCTGAGCCCTGCCCGGCCCCTGGATACCTGATGGACTACCTCGCTTTGTTATTTTTAGACCCAAGGGAGCCTACCCCGTGTATGCCGCTGGAAGCTCACTGCCATCAGCCCCCGGGGGCCGCTGACGAGACCTAAGGGGCCGCGCCGCAATAGGGCCGCTGAGGGAGGCTCGTTTGCAAGGGCCGCGCTGCAATTGGCCCGCCGCAAGAGGCTCACCCAGTGAGCCACGCTAGGATTGGCCTAGCGCAGAGAGGAAGCGCAGCGTCACGAGGGGCTTGTCTTTGAGCCGCGCTCGGATTGGCCGAAGAGCTGCCGTGTGAGGAGGAGGCCGGGGGTGAAGAGAAGATGGCAGCTGAGGCCGCTGACGGCAGCGCGGGGCTCCCAGGAGTCCCGGGAAGCCCCGCAGGAAAAGAGCTGCCACGTCCTGAGAGAAGCTCCCGCCCAGAGAGCCGGTGAGTACAGCTGGCTGGGGGGAGCGAAGGAAGTGGAGGCACCACGCCCGTGCGACCCTCAGAGCAGCCCCGCTTGATAGAGGGCTGCTCCAATGGCATGGGGGCATTGCTGTTTTCGCTCCATGAGGGAGCAGATGATTTGTGAAGGGGCAGTCGAGGGCACCGAGACAGAGCGGCCCCGTGCACTCAGTGGGCCGCTCCCACGTGTTGGGGCATTGAGTCATTCAGAGCCTAAGTGGCTCCAGCGAGGGGTCACAGTTATTTTTGTTCTTGAGCCCTGAGAGAGGCTCAGCAGCGCCACATTTGTTTTAAGAGCCCAGAGAGGCTCATGGGGCATATCTGTGCAAGAGCCTGTTTGGCTCCCACGTGGACACGAGTGTCTTCAGAGCCTGTGTGGCTCAGCAGTTGGCGCAGTTCTATTCTAGGGGCTAGTGACAGCCCGTGTCGCAGTTTGTTTCCCAGCTGCCCAGCAATTAGTGGGCAGCTGCACCGTTTAGGTCTTGTGTGGTTCCCAGGTGCCCAGCAAGTAGTGGGCACCTGCAACGTTTAGGTTTTGCACCGGTGGCGCACCCCTGACTGGCGCTGCGTGGCAGCGCGCCCTGACATTCTGGACACAGGGCTTTTTGAGTCCCCTTGTTGGATGGCAAGTTGGCCAGGGGGCTGGTATGTGATTTCTGCGCAATGTGGTTGTACTATGTTTTTGATAGTTTTTGCCTTAGGTGATGTTTGCGCAATGTGATGTGGTGCTAGGAAATGTAATGCATTTAATATGATTTACGCACTTGATCTTACACCTCTTAATGTTTTTAGGCATCATGTGTTTTTGCGCTATTGAGTTATGTTCTGGCACCTCTGAATGTTATTATGCATCATGTGTCTTCCTTGATTTTACACCTCTGAATGTGTTGATTTATGCATCATGTGTTTTTCCTTCCCTGCACCTCTGAATGTGTTTTTGATGCATCATGTGCCTTGTTATTACACCGCTGAATGTATGTTTTATGCATCATGTGTTTTTCCTTCCCTACACCTCTGCATGTTTCTATGCATCATGTGTAATGTGTTCTTGCTTATACCCCTAATTGTATTGTGATACTTAGGTGGTTCTTTCTAGTACAGGTGGTCCTAGTGAGGTTCTGGTTCCCTGCGTGACATTTCTCCTAAGATGTTTAGGATTGCGTAGGTGGTACTTACCTGTTCCCAGTAGTTACTGGGTGTGATTTATAACTTTTATTTTGTGCTATACTTATTCTAAGTTCTAGAAGTGCTATTTCTAAAAGTGTTGATTCTGACAGTGGCCCATGTGGCCCAGTCCTGTGAATAATCCCTTGTGAATATTGCCCGTGCCAGTTCGCACAATGTACATGTGTGACTTCTATCTGATGTGTTTTTACACTACAGAAGTTATTTTTATATAACCTTGTGTGGAGTTCCTTTTGTGGTGTGCCTGGGATGTTGTTGCTGTTGTGTGCTGGCGCAAATGCTTTACACATTACCTCCGGGATAGTCCTGTCTGCTCGTGCCAAGCTACCAAGGGGGTGAGCAGGGGTTATCTTGGCGTGTGACTCCCTTGCCCTGACTAGAATGGTGGTTTCTGACTAGCTTTGGCGTCAGCCTTACCCAACCAGAAATAGCCAGTTCTAACACCAATCTTTCACCAGTTTGCATTATTCGATCCGTACCGGTTTACCGTCCCACAGCAAGGCCAAGACCGCAGATGAAATCGCTGTGAAGTAGGAGGGCAGGACCGGGAACGGCGTGTTTTCGAGAATGTAGAGGAAGCGGGGAAGCGTCATCATTTTGAACAATGCAGCTTTGCTCAGGAGAGTTAGAGGGAGGGAGCGCCATACCTTTACATCCTGTTTAAATCGGTATAGGGGGGGTTTAAAATTTAGGGCGTAGAATTCGTCCGGGTCTGACAAGGTGTAAATACCCAAATACTTAAACGCTGCATCCGTATAGCTTAAGGGGCAGCTCGCCGGGAGCAACGGCGGGTGGCCTGCTAGAACAAAGAGTACCGATTTAGTCCAATTAATCCAATATCCCGACACTCTCCCAAATTTTTCACAAACATTAAGAAGCTCAAGAATTGATTTTTTGGGGGAGGTGAGATAAAGAAGGATGTCATCCGCGTAGAGAGATATACGATCTTCCGGCGTCGGTGACCACCGGATACCTTTAATAGATGGTTCCCATCGGATCCAGATCGCTAACGGCTCAAGAACCAAAGTAAACAGGAGGGGGGAGAGCGGGCAACCCTGCCTGGTTCCTCGACTGAGCGGGAATTCCCTTGATATGTGGCCATTTGCCACTACCTGGGCCAGGGGTCTGGTGTATAATAGACGAACCCAGGCGCAGAACTTGGGGCCGAAGCCCATGTGTTGAAGCACAGCAAACAAGTAGGGCCATTCCACGGTGTCAAATGCCATAGTGGCGTCAAGGGAGAGGAGAACCGCAGGTTCTTTTATGCAGTCCCGACGGGCCAAAACTGTTTGTAAACATCGCAGGCTGTGTGATGTGTTGCGGGATGGCATAAAGCCAGATTGATCTGGGTGCACCAAGGTAGTAAGATGCGGGGCCAGTTGCTGTGCAAGTAATTTGGCGAGAATCTTTGGTTCCGCATTTATTAAAGAGATAGGGCGGTAAGAGGCGCAAGCCTCCGCCGCCTTCCCAGGTTTATGAATCGGAATGATCGTGGCTTAGCGCTGATCTCTAGGGAGTTCTCCCGATTCCAGACTATCGGTAAAAATTTTAATGAGATGGGGAGCCGTGATTTGGACCGTGTTCTTATACAGCTCCACTGGAAACCCGTTGGGACCCAGTGCCTTACCCGATGCCAAGGCATATGTTGCCTCTTGAATTTCTTCTACTGTGATATCTGCCTCAAGTAGAAGCGCTGCATCCGGTGAGAGGCTGGGAATGGTCAGGTCTTTGATATAATCAAATGCCTCCTCAATCGTGTACTGTGCCTGGGGGTGTACAGTGCTTCAAAGTGGTCTGCAAGCAAGTCTACTGTAGCCCCGGGATCCGAGGTCACATGTCCAGATGGCGACGACACCTGTGCTATGACTCTACCTGCTTTCTCTTTCTTGTCCAGCCATGACAGCATCTTTCCGGCCTTGTCCCCCAGCTCATTAACCCTATGTCGAGTGGCCTGAATAGTATTTTGCACCATTTCCTTCTGATATGCCATCCACTCGGTGCGCTGTAGCCGGACAGCCTGGGCAGCTCCAAGGGACGGGTGAGTCTCCTGCTCCCGAATTGCAGTTTGAAGTGCCTCCTCTAAAGTGTTAAGTTCCTGCCGCTGCGTTCGCTTGTGGTCAGCAACGGAGGATATGGCCTGTCCGTGTAAGACCGTTTTGTAAGCCTCCCACAAGATGATGTGTGAGTCTACCGATACGGAATTCTCCTGAAAATATTGTTGCAGTTAGCTCGCGTGGATAGGGAAAATGCATCTGCGATGTGTGCGGTGGTTCGTGTAAGTAAGTCGGAGTGGAGAGTGATCTGATATTCCCCTGGGACGGATCTCTACTTCCTCAACGCTCTGCAGCCCATCGCCAGACACCAAGATGTAATCTATCCGGGAGAGACAGTCGTGGGTAGCTGAATGATAAGTGTATTGTCTATCATATGGGTGTTTGTATCTCCAACAGTCTGTGAGTCCCAAGGCGTCAAGTAGTCCTAGGAGTCGTCCGGACCCTCGCCCCGCTGTCGCATGTGGGTATCTATCAAGTTCTTGATCTACAATGTCATTGAAGTCGCCCCCTATCAGCAACGTTGCGATCGGCAGAGTCAGGAGGAAGGCCGTGAGGGCAGTGTGTGTTGTAGCATGTAGGCCTGGCGGGGCATACACGGACACAAAATTAAAAAGCTGGCCCTCCCACTGCACCGTTGCAGCCGCAAAACGTCCCTGATTATCTATACGTATCTGTTGCACCACCATCTGGAAGTTCTTCCTTATCAGTATCCCTGTCCCTCTCGAACCCGATGAAAAAACCTGCATGTGCAATGAACTTGTAGCCCCATCTATCCATTGCCTTTGAGGCCGAGCCCACTAGATGAGTTTCTTGCAGTAAAATTATGACCGGGTTACAGCGCTTTAGGTATTGCAGTACTAGTCCACGCTTCACCCAGTCCCCCCAATCCCCGAACATTCCACGTTAGGACTGTCAAGGCTGACTGGCGGGTTATATGATTCTCAGGTGTATCCGCAACTGGTGCAGCCATCAGTCAGTGTGTGCGATATCGCGCTATCAATGGGGGATAAGTCCTGTAATGCCTCTACTGTCAAGAAACATGTTGTCTTCATCATCATACAAAAAGAAAAGAAAACAGTGAAAAACAACCCAAACACCCTCCCATCCTGTGTCCCACCCACCCTCCCTGCCTCCCTGCTAGACGAACTTTCAACTGCCCACCACCCCAACTCAGGGGAGTGCTCTATCCCTCCCAAAACCCCAATACTTGCTTGTCGGGGGAAGAGTTCAGCCAGGTACCAGCCCCTTAATGCCCCCAGTCTCGACCCAGGTCAGAGTCTCCTACAGCAGAGGCCCGAGTTTGCACCGGATCACTGCCGTAACAAAGAAACAGCAATATGGAAACAGGGCTCATTCCTCTTCAAGGTGCGAAGTTTGGTGCAGATCGGGGTCTCCAGAGCTAGATCCCCCGGTTTCACCTTCAGCGTCCCGGTGTCGGTGTGGTTTCGGTCTACGATCTGATCTGTCCACAGTGCGCCATCCTTCCAGCCAGTCATGTGCAGCCTCAGGGTTTTCGAAAAACCAAGTCTTCTCATTAGCCACCACCCGAAGTCTTGCCGGAAAGAGCATTGAATAGGGCAGTTCTTGCGCCCTAAGTAATTTCTTGACCTCTAAAAAACTTCGCCTGTTCCTGGAAACAGTCGCTGTGTAGTCCGGGAAGAATGAGACCATAGAGTTCAAGACCCGGATAGGAGAGGCATTTCTTGCTGCTTGTAAAATGGCGTCTTGGCCCTGAAAGTTAAATAACCTAGCAAGGACCGGTCTCGGTGGCGCACACAGTCTAGGTTTGCCACCGGGCACCCTGTGTGCACGCTCCACTGAGAAAAAGTTCGATAGTCCCTTAGGTTGTAGTTTGGTGGTAATGACCTCCTCAACATACAGGTCCATAGCTCTTGTGCCTTCCGACTCAGGAATACCAATAATCCGGACATTATTTCGCCTCGCCCGCCCTTCCTGCTCGTCGAGCTTTTCAGCCAGCGCCTTATTCCTCTTTTCAAGCTGGGCGACCGAGGTCTGCAATTCAGAGGTGTCCATCACGAGAGACTTGGCAACTATCTCCACTTCTTTGACCCTGTCCGCCATTTTGTGGAGATCAGCATGCAGCAAAGATACGTCCGTATAGATAGTGCCCACCGTTGCTTGAACGTTAGCAAGGGCCCTCATCCAACTTCAAGAGTGACCTTTTTTTTCCCTTCGTTATCTGTAGTTTTAGTTTGGGAGTGGCCGGGAGATGATCCTTTCGCGTAAGCGAATTTATCCAGCTTTCCCTGTGTGGCGGTATGCCGCGGTCCCCTGCCAGTCATGGTGACTTATGTCCGTTGTGCACAGTATTACGAAAGAATGGGGCAGTGGGGGAGCCAAAAAATTGTCAGTCCGCGATGAAAGCGGCAGTGATGTTGTATGGCGCACCACACCTCGGATTTAGGCGCTGTGTCTCTCCGGAGTTTTGATGAGCGTGGGGCCAGGCCCACGATGCAAACGTTTATCTAAGTATGCGCCGGGCCATGCTGGAGTCCGTGCCAGGGAACGAAGGCAGAGGGGGAGAGGGTTGCCCCTCGGGCGTAGGCCGCTTTTCTCACGGCGGTAGCACTCCCCACAGCCTACAGTTGAAAGTCTGTCGTGGCCAGCAGCCGGAACCGCAGAATCACGTTCAGCAGTTATCAATGTTGAGTCTTCAAGTGAGCAATTATCCTTGCTGAGGTAACTTCCGCCCACTCGAGGCGGCGGGTAGGGAGTGCCATCTTCGGACTTCCAGTTCGCTGGTGTCAGCCGGATCTCAAATTTAGCCCCCGGATTCAGTTTTCCAGGTAGGCGGCAGTTCGTCAGCAGGTCGCTTGGGTCGATCTGAACCTCCGATTTTCACTAAAGTCACAACAGGCGATACTGCCGGTACTCCGATTCTAAGGGCCGTTGTCGGAGCAGCATTTTTATCAGGATAAGTGTGCGGATTTAAAGAAAAGGGCGGCTGGGTCCCCAGGGCTCACAGGCTACGCGGCCATCTTGATCGGCCGGTAGCCACGCCCCGTGTATTTTTTGTGCTATGAGGTCACAGCCTGTGACAGAAAGCTCACCAATCCACCCCAGTTCAGACATTCCGTCCATCATCTTGTGTGTTTTGCTGTTCACCCTATGTGGGAAGGGTATGCTCAGACGTCGGTCCCGTGCTCACTAGTCCACTGGAGTCACGCTATCCTGTCTGAAGACGGCTGATAGCCAGAAACCGGTCCTAGGATGCTTGATTCCGGTCCAGGGAAGACATGGCTTGGCAGTTCAGGCTGGACTGTTCCCATGAGGCGCAGGGTCAAGGCAGATCTGCATATGGCCATGTCTGAACTGCGGTGGCTTGGTGAACAAAATAAAGATGGATTAAACCCAGATCTGTGACTGGGGGTGAATGTTTTGCCATTGTGCAACATTCCGTCCATCAGCTTGTGTGTTTTGCTGTTCACCCTTTGTGGGAAGGGTATGCCCAGACGTGGGTCCCGTGCTCACTAGGCCACTGGAGTCAAGCTATCCTGGCTGAAGACGGCTGATAGTCAGAAACCGGTCCTAGGATGCTTAATTCTGGGCCAGGGAAGACATGGCTTGGCAGTTCGGGCTGGACTGTTCCCATGAGGCACAGGGTCAAGGCTGATCTGCATATGGCCATGTCTGAATTGGGTTGGCTTGGTGATCAAAATAACGATGGATTAAACCCAGATCTGTGACTGGGGGTGAATGTTTTGCCATTGTGCAGCATTCCGTCCATCATCTTGTGTGTTTTGCATACAAAAAAATTACACATCAAACTGCACTCCATGAACACAATTCATGATAATACACTGCAATGTTGGAATGGTTACTGTAAGAAAGGATCTTGTTGTTTGTGATGTATCCCTAGATTTTTTCCCTATCTGCTTTGCCGGCTTTAAAACTCTGTGCACTGTAACCCTGCAAACTAGTAGTAAAATCCTTCTGCTTCCCCATTAAAAATGGTTTATTTAAAAGCAAGACATCAAGAAATGTAAAGTTAGCAAGTTCTTACAATGACGAGCATCAAAAAGCTATTTTCACTGTAAGAAGATTCTGACTGGCACAAAAAAAACAGTAGGAAGCAGGATTGAATACTAATTCTGCTATATGTGGATTGGGACCAGCTACAAATATGATTAATCCACTCTTTTTAATAGTTGTTAAACATCCAACTTAATGGAACGTGTGATGTTTAGCAAATGTTATGGAAAAGCAACTTTTAGAAAGTTACTTTTTCCTGCCAGAAGCTACTGGGGACTAATCTTTATATACTTTCTAGCAGTTGTTCAGTGGGCGATTATCACTGATGAGGTGTGTAGGAGGCTGGCCTACTATATGGTGCACACTTATTTAAGTGATGCACCTTGCAATAATCAAGGCAACCATTATTGTGATTTTAGTCGTCTTTGATAACCTTTTGAAAGCTCTCAAAGTGGTAGCTGTGGAGAGCAGCCTTCAGGCACATCTTGACGGAGTGTTACACAGCTTGTTTTACCAGGTTGATCATATAGTGTATGTGTGGTGATGTCTTCTTTAACATGGAATCTAATGATGTATGTGGTGACATCACATGGAGTTCTAAAAGAGAGCAGTTGTAAGCTGAAGGTTACTGATGAGATGTATCTTGTGAACTGCTCAATAAACAAGCTGTACAATCAACACTTTGAGTGTGATTACTACAGTAGGTTAAATGAAAAAAAACAGAGTTTATATATAAGAATATGTCTATTTATTACAAAACACTCACAAACACACAGGTATATAGCCTACCCGGAAATATAAACACAAATACACAATAATACTTCAATTGCAATAAGGTAAGTAACAAAAAAATACAGTGGTCACCAGGGGGAGACCAAACCATATATTAAGAAGGTGAAATGCAAACTGCCACCAAAGTCAGGACTTAGACCAGGAGACTCTTAGGAGCTGAGGACACAAGAACCCATTCAAGGTAAGTACCCAGGAGGCTGTGTGCAGAGTGGAAACACAGCTGTATGTCTAATAGAAGTCAACAGGGACGTCGCGGTTGCAGTTTTTAAGAGGAAGAACCCATTCCCAGTGGACCCTGAGGAAACCCCATGGAAGATAGACGGTTGTGTTGTGTAGTTCCTACACATCTATAGAGTATCTGCATATTTAGACAACATAAAATAAAGGATGGATTGGTGTCCAGACTGATTATAGACATCCCCACAGGTATGTTAGCCTTTAGATCAGCTAGCTCACAGTGCCACTATAAGCTCCCTAAACTTACCATGGAGCGCATAGTTCCTGGCAACTGTTCAAACATGAAAACTCTTGATCCTTCAGGGATAGTGGAAACAGTGCAGTAGTTTTTGCTCAGTCACTCGTGCTCAATTAGTCTCAGAGAGATACACAGAATAAACAATAGGGACGTTTTCAATAGGCATTTATTGAACCAACGTCATTCTAGTATAAAACATATTTGCTGTGACAATCATTACACAGAAACAGATGTATAAGATTACAAGCACCAACAGAGTAAATAAAAGGTAGAATTCTACCATGGTGCTAAAACAGTGAATATATACTGGCATATAGATACATGGCGGTAATCATACTTCCTCCTACTATGCGGACCCTATCTAAATGAACCTAAGTGTACCTAGCATGTATGTGGGTATAAAGCCAAGAATCCCCTAGGAAAGAGCCAACCCCATTACCTGATGGGAGAGAATGAAGACCACATTTTGGTCTCAAGTGGGACACCTCGCAAGGGATGTCAGACCAAAGTGTGCTAGAGTTTCTGCATGTAGGGACTTCAGCGTCTCATATCAGCATGGAAGATTCTCCTCCGGTTGCCCAGTGAAGTTGTGGTTCTTTTATACCTGAAAGGTACCCTCAGGGGTTTTACCTGGATGTGTAATGTTACTGTGGGCCTGTCATGGTGACCTTATTGCTGCAGCTGTGAGGGCCAGGTAATGCTGAGGAAGACCAGGAGTTGTGCACTAGCTGTGCCATAATTGAAGTCAAGAACCAGGGAGTTGGTGTCTGGCTGGAGCACTTACAAGCCTTGGCAGCTTCAACTGCAGTGGAAAGTGAAGAAGGAGCAACATTGGGACCAGCAAGGTCCAAGGGACTTGCCACAAGCAGGAAGGTCAGAGCAGGCCACGAGCAAGCATAGGAGCCTACTGTAGCGCAAGAAGACCCTCAGGAGGACCCACAGGCCAAAAGCACAGGAGTTACAGGGATCCTTGAGCAGCTCACCAAGATGAAGGCCAATGGTGCAGAGGATGCAGTGAGGATGCTGTACTTGACAGGAAGAAATGCTGCAGGCTGGAGCTTCTACCTGCCCAAAGATCTCTGGAATGTAGAGCCAACAAGTCTTGCCTGTGGCAAGTTGGTGCAATTCACAGGTGTTTGGTTCCACTGGCTCAGACAAAGGATACTGGCTTCAAAATTGCAGCGAGTACAGGTCAGGCCTAGAGGGAGTTACAGAACCACCATCGGTGTTGCTGAGCCTTCCGAAGTCTGTGAGACATCAGGAGCAGCTAAACGGTCAGCTTTATTGAGGTGCCTGCAGATGCAGGGGAGTGACTCCTTCACTCCAAAGTAGATTACTTAAGGCATCCTTGATGCCCACAGGTGTGTTAAAAATCCTGGAAGAAGCACAGACAAAGGTGATGAAGACTTACAAAACAGCGAGACCAGTAGCAGCAGGAGTCTTCCTTGATGCAGTCTCGGTCCCATGCACAGTCCAGGAAAGTCCAAGTGTCCATACGGTTGTAGAGAGACATGGTTTCAGGCTTGAGTCTTGTCCCTTGATGAATCTGAGGACCCACCCACAGGTAAGCCCTTAAATAGGCTGACTCAGGGGTCCCACGCAGAGGACAGGCTGGACAGAGGGGAAGGATACTCCCATGTCCTTTGTCCAGTTTTGCACCAGAGATGGAGACAAGGGCTCCCTGAACTGTTTCAAACTGGAGTTTGCAAGGAGGGCACCAAAGGTGCCCTTCAAAGTAGTCTGATGAAGCTGGCAAGAGCCACCTCTCCAGCCCAATACACTAAGTAGTGTCTGGGAGGTGGTCACACCTCCCTGCGACAGGAGAAATCTTTTTTCTACCTTCCCCTGCTCGAGATTGGCTCAGCAGCAGAATGGCAGAATTGTGTCTGTGGTCGGCAGCAGGACTAGCATGCTACCAGACTCTGAAAGGCTGCAAATAGCAGGACAGGGGGGTACCCCAAGGGAGGCCTCTAATACATGGTATCATACTTCAAACACTGGAATCGGTTTTGGGATATGATTCTATCATGTTTGATAACAAACTTGAGTTTGATGCAGACACTAAATAGTTAAACATCTCGTAATGACTGATGTCCACTATATGCATCAAAATGGCTGACCACACTTACAGGCCAGGAGAATCGACTCTGGGGTTTGTAGGGGTGTTCTGCTCATGCAGGGGCACCCTCACACTCATAACCAAGCACCCTGCCTTCAGGACTGAAAGGTCTGCAATAGGGGTGACTTATAGGTTCAAAATGTAGTGACCTCAGATATAAGTAAACAAATATCTTTAATGAGAGGTGCAAGCTCCAACTTACACAGGCTGCAATGTCAAGCCTGTAGTCAGTGTGAATGGTCTCTCGTGGGTGGCAAAATACATGCTGCAGCCCATGGGAGACCCCTGTTGTGCCGATACCTTTAGTACTTTGGTACCATATACTAGGTACGTACAAGGGTACACCAGTAGCCAATTGTGGAGGTACAGAAGTACTTACTATAGTCAATTTAGGAATGAAGCTCAGTGACTGGAGTCCTAATTAGCAGGATCCCAGTCAGACTACGTGGGGGTAACAATGAAAGCAGATCCTACTTTCCCACAAGGTGTGAGAACTTTTGCCAGAGTAGAGACAATGGCTTGGGTGTGGAGAGGTGTTTTTCTTTCGCTGGTAGGAAGACTAGATGAGGTGTCCCCAGAGACTCTATTTACTTCAACCAGACATCTCCAGTTACAAGCCAATTTTACGTGGCATCTGGGCAGGCCCAGTTTGTGTCCTTCCAGCCAGGTAGGCTCAAAAGCCATTGGGAGGAGAACTGCCCTCAGAGCTGGATTGAAGTGACCTACCCTGTCCACACAACTAAGTGGGTGCACGGCTCTGCACAAGGGTAGAGGGGTTTCCTCATATTGGATTTTGGAAGTGAGGGGCATTGTGGTATTGTGCACAGTGGGAAAGAACCCTGTGAGTCTCTAAGTGTCTCCCCTGAGGTCCAGGGGGCTTTAAAAGTATAGTCCTATGATTGTTGGGGACTTAAAAGACTAATGGCCTGATTTAGATCTCAGCCTACTGGATGCTCCGTCACAATGATGATCGATAACCCATCCGCCTAAATATAAATCCCATTATCTCCTATGGGATTTATGTCAGTGGACAAGATTTCCATCACCATTGTGATGGAGTAACATGTCTGCCGAGCTCTAAATCAGACCCTAAGTCAGAAGCTAAAGTCTTTGAATGAGATGAACCAGGTTGGTGTGTCTTACCTGGCTCCATTGGGATTAGCCTGAACTTTCACCTAGGTGCAGGACTACCCCGACCAATAACTATTTTTAGCACTTTGTGCTTTTTGGAGCTATTTTCCCTTACATTTTTCATGTTGTTATGTTATGTAATGTTATATGGATTTATAGAGCGCTACTTACCACCCGAAAGGTATCCAGGTGCTTGAGCAGGTGTGTAGGTCATCTGCTGGGGGCTAGTTGAAGAGTGAGGTTTTCAGCCTCTTGCGGAATTCAAGAAGCGATGAGGAGGTTCTGATGCGTAGAGGTAGGTCACTCCATGTTTTGGGTGTGATGTAGGAAAAGGCTACGCCTCCTATTCTGCTTTTACAGATACGGGGATGTGTGTGTGGGTGAGTGAGTCTGAGCATAGGAGTCTGGTGGAAGTGAAGGCAACAGTTGAGGTATACTAGTCCTATGTTGTGCAGTACCTTGTATGCATGTGTAAGGAGTTTAAATTGGCAGCCTTCATATATGGGCAACAAGTGGAGTCCTCTGAGGTGTGGCCTGGTGTGTGTGTGATGTGGGAGGTCAAGGATGAGTCTAAAGGTGGCATTCTGGATGGTCTGAAGTTGGTGCAGGAGGTGGCTGGAGATTCCGGCATAGGGTGAACTGCTGTAGTCTAGTGTGTAATTGACTAGGACTTGAGTGACAGTATGCCTGGTGCTCATGGGGCTCCATTTTTTTCCAGAGGATACATAATATGTGGAAGCAGGTGCAGCTGACTACATTCACCTGTGAGGCCATGTTGAGTTTGAAGTATAAGAAGATTTCCAGGTTTCTTGCGTGGTTAGAGGGTATAGGTGTTGGACCAAGCGCTGGAGGTGGAGTCCCAAGTGGAGTTCTTGTTCCTGAAAATCTACACTTTGTGTTGTCCGCGTGATGTGTCAAGTAGTTATATTTCATCCATTCTGCTACACAGATCATGCATTTGGTGAAGTTGAATTTGGTTGTGTGAGGACTCATCCACCATTGAGAGGATGAGCTGGGTGTCATCAGCACAGGAAATGGTGGAGATTCTGTGAGACCTGATGACGTTGATGAGTGGTGCCATATAAATGTTGAAAAGCATAGAGCTGAGAGATGATCCTTGAGGGACTCTGCAGATCATGTCCTTGGGTTTTGATGTGTATAGTGGGACTCTGACTCTCTATATTCTTCCTGTGAGGAAGGAGCATATCCATTATCCATTGAATGCAAGTTACTTTAGCGTACAATATATAAGTAGAGGTTTTAGACTGCAATACATGGCAGACAGCCAAATACAAGAAGAAACGTTACGTAAGCTTGTTGGCACTTGTGCGAGGACAGGAAGCAAACACGATGTAAGAGGTATCAAACAGTGTGTTACAAGATAAAAGTGTAGTGTGCATGGTACAATAGAGTACCAAAGATAGATAGAAGGATAATACTGCAATATATTGCAGACTCTCAAAGCACAAGTCACTGGGAAGATACTTCCATAGTCAAGGAGAATAGAACTCGCCATATTATGGGGTCTTCCTTCTCATCTGAGAAGGCACGAATTGATTTTGGAAGTGTCTTTAAGGGAGGAGAACTTTGAGGTCAGTTTGAAGGCCTGGGATGAGGAGGTGTTCCTGGGTAGACTGGTTAGGGGACGAGTTAGATGTGATTCTAAATCACACACACCTTAGTACATTGGTCATTTCTGACTTAGCATTCTAAGATTTGACTTAGTTTCAAGACACAAGAATACACTACTGCCTCTGTGGCTGGAGTACGCATGTGATTGCCCACCCAACTCCTTACGATTTTGCATATGGACAAGCTAGTTCTCGCAACTGACAAACAGGCTTGGCCTTGTTAGCGTGGGGGGCATGGCTTACCCCTGCCTCATTGCAGGGAATATATATTGGTATTGAGGGGGGGGTGGCAGGGCTTTTAATGGATGTTTTATCTGTCACATACAGGAACCGTGCTGGAGAACCGCCCGACTCACATGGGGGGCCACCTGACCTATCAAGAGGTATAAGGGTCATGCCCACTGGGGGGGGGGGGGGGGGGGCAGTGAGCTAGGGTCTGGGACACCCATTTTCCCACCAGGAGTCATTACTGTCCCTGTTGTTGGGGCACGCAGTTTACGCCCCATGGAAGTAATACATTGGTAGTCAACTGGTGAATGTGAGCAGGGCAGGTAGTTCCTGTGCAATAATGGGATGTTTTCGCTTTTTAAACAACTGATGAGCCGGGGAAATTTGTTTATTTACTAGGCAATAACTGGGATGTGCTCTCTGTAAGCAGTGACAGAGTGTGGGCATATCTTGCATCCCCTGTGACAAAATTGAAATGCGTTTCTTTTAAACAAAAGATGTGTCTGGGCATATCATGCATCCCAGGTGCAATAATGGAATGTGTTCTTTTGTAAAGCAACTGGTGCGCATGTAAAGGGCTCTGTCCTGGGGATCGAGTTAGTAATAGGCTTACCGGTCATCGCTGGTTAGGGGCGGTTTTCATGGATTTGTTCTCTCTTGCAGAAACGCACGGGTTTCGTTCTTTAATGGTCATACCACGCCTAGCAAACCTGCCTGCCGGGGCTTGGAGCAGGGACAGGGGAAGAACACACTGGGGCCAGTGGGTAGGGTTTCTGGGTCAGCACGTCCAAGATTGGAGTGTAACCTTTTTTCTAATTTCAGTACAATCAGATCAAGTACACAGGCACCACTCTGAGAAGTACCATGACATCCTTACACTTCAGCTCACTTGTGCACATTTACCTGTTTCAGCCACTGGCCTCACCTCATAGATGACAGGAGGGATAACCACACGGGTAGATTGGCAGAAGACTGGTATGGTAATTATTAGGGGGGTGCCCAGGGATCTTTGCCAGAAGTTATCTGAAGGTCAGTACCTGTGACACACTATAGGGTTTGCACACAGCAGGGGAGAGGGCCTGTCCAGGGGGTCAGTGGCTACGGTATTGTCAAAGTCTAGACTTCCGTAAGTGTGACACATTTGCCCACGCTGAGACATTCACATAAGTTGCATCACAGCATCACCAGTTTCTTATACTCAGGCCCATTGGCACTATGGTGATGTGGGATCTATTGGTACAGAATTCTGTGCCTGATTTAGCCACACATATATCCTCCTGTCTGACCCCACTAGGACCTTCTAGTCTGGCTCCACTCCGGGTCGGGCTGATACATTAAGACTCTAACTTGTTTATTTCTCCGGACACAGGTTGGTGCGTTGGCCATGTGGCAATTGTTTTCCTTATTTCACTTGAAGGGTCTTGTTGTGGGCAGGCAAATTCAAACAGTCAAAAATTAAACAACTTGTGTTGACACGCAGTGGAGGGCACCTGGCTAAGTCCACTGGCAAGCTTTCACCTAAGACAGTATTTTAGTTGTTGGTTATGCAGGTATTAAAGTAAGGTTTCAGGTTGCAGTTTTTCACAAGCCAGGAAGCACGGGTGGTGAAGTATCAGTTCCCCCAGTTGCACAACATGTATATACAGTTGTATAGGGTGCTTGTTGAAAGCTTCATAGGGTCCAACGAGTGCCAGGCAAAGGGGGACGAATAGTACAAGTGATAAACACGAGGAAATACTGTACACAGTGTTAGAAGGGACGTGCCTAAGCTAAACTCATACTGACCTTATACTCATGTCAGAGAAGTTAGCGGCCAGACAGTGGGCGGTCCAACTATTGTATTTGTTTACGGTTGCAAGCATGCACCAAGAGATGGATCCCTAAGATCCTCCCAGACAGACTATGAGTCCCATACTTTAGCCAGGCCTTGGCTGTCGCGGCCAGCTATTTTGTAGGTTGGGGTGCAGTATGCTGGGGGGAACATGGGGGCAGAGCTTAATCTGGCAAAAAATTATTGACGAAGGATTGTTGGGAGTTCCCACTGCTCTAAACGGGCAAGTATTCTTTCGTGGATTTCCCCTCTTGTTTACCTGCAACTATGCGAGGACACTCATGCTTAGGGCACGTACCCCATGGCTAGATAGTCACCTAAGGGGGAGATTTGGCCTCTGACAGGCCTTGCCAGGTCTGGGGTAGCCAATCACAATAGCTGGAGCCTGTGGAGTTGACAATGTTAGAAACTCAGACTGGGGCGTACTGAGCCATAAACCCCTCGCCTGAGCCGCGGGAGGCAGCGGGCTCTAGGTGTCTTTGAAGGACAGGCAAGGGCTTTATAGGACTGAAGTGCTTGTCACAGAATTTACTCTATCCCAGAAGGCTACCAGCGGTTAAACCATAAGACCAATATGGGAAACTTGTGACACACAGTTTTGTAGTTCGACACCATTACTGGTGTAAGTATCCAGGGTCACAAGCCGTTAGCAGGGTCCGGCACCTGTGACCAGTCAAAGGTGCAGCAAGCAGGGTAGGCTGCGTAGGTTGACACTTCACGATAGGGTGTAGTGTCTTGTGAATGGCACAATACAATTATTCCCTCAAACCTGTGTGACACCTTGCTGTGTGCACCAGGGTTAATTTGATAACTATGTAATTGTCTGGTCATTGTGGCGTAATAATGCACCAGAGAAGAAGACCACAAAGAACATATGGTGGGAATTAGCCACCATACGGTGGGAATTAGCCAACAGTGGGGGACAGGCGAAATTGAGTGGTCAGGAACTCCCTCCCGGCTCTGTATGCAAGGCGCTCGGCAGGGGAGGCGTTGGAGCCAGCGCGCAGGACGTTCCTCTGAGCTATGCGTAATTTCAATGGGCAGAGGAGACTGGGCGTCATTAGACTTGGGGTGCTACACGCCAAACGCTAGGGGTGTTTGGAGGACAATGTGGTACTTCTGCCCAGGATAAGCATGGACCTGTCCTGCTGGTTGGGGAGAGGCCCTAGATTTTGCAGGATGTAGGTAGGAATGCCGGCCTTGGTGGGGGGCCCTGGCTGCGACGGTCGCCACACCCAGGGCTATGGCAGAGTTACAGAGCGATCCAGAGGCGGAAAGGTACTCAGGGGTACTCTCTTCAGGAGCACAAAGGGTGCTGAGGCTGAATATCCTCAGGAAGTCTGTGCGGTGGACCCTGGGGTGCGACAGCGCCCCGTCTATCCTACGGGTGGTTGGAAACCTGTACAACCGGGGGTCGCTTGAACGATCCGTCCCTCGTGGGGGGGGTGCTTGAGCAAGAGGGTGGACCTATGGTTCACCGGAAGTGGGTGTGGCTATTCCCTCATCACAACCGCTAAGCACCGATTGGCTAAGGCCACGATGCAAGTTGGCCCATCAGGTGGTAGGCCGCGAGGGGCGGCTTTCCTTTGGATCGCCTGTAAGATAACCCACCAAGTTGGCATATGTGTATGCTAATAAACCTACAGCAATTTTATCCCAACAAAAAGTTGTCTTGTCTGCTTATTTATGATACATGCATGTTGCTGCGGGAGGGCTGGTGAAGGGGCCGATATTGGCACTATGCGGGCCGACCGACACGTCCCCGCAGGGGACACTCATAAGAGGGCGGCCCCCTTAGTGCCACAAGATGGCACACGGGGCAGCCCAGTGTTCCACGAACCTAAAGGGTCCTGCTCGTCACTTCCGGCTGGGGTGGGCCGGGGAGAGGTATATATTCCTCCCATGCCCACTTGGCGGCCTCTTTGTCCCCTCACCCTGTCGCCGTTTCCCTCCCTACTGCATACCTGGCGCTTTCAAGGTGGGTGGAAATGTGTTTTAATGTTTTTATTTGTGTTGCAGGCGGAGCTACAGGTCGCTCCAGAGGCGGAAAGGTACTCAGGGGTACCCTCTTCAGGAGCACAAAGGGTGCTGAGGCCTAATATCCCCAGGAAGTCTGTGCGGTTGACCCTGGGGTGCGAGGGCGCCCCATCTATCCTACGGGCGGTTGGAAACCTGTACAAACGGGGGTCGCTTGAACGCTCCGCCCTCATAGGGGGGGGGGGCGTGAGGAAGAGGGTGGACCGATTCTTCATCGGAAGTGTGAGTGGCTATTCCCTCACCACAACCGCTAAGCACCTATTGGCTAAGGCCACGATGCAAGTTGGCCCATCAGGTGGCAGGCCGTGAGGGGCAGCTTGCCTTTGAATCGCCTGTAAGATAACCCACCATGTTGGCATATGTGTATGCTAATAAACCTGCAGCAATTTTATCCCAACAAAAAGTTGTCTTGTCTGCTTATTTATGATACATGCATGTTGCTGCGGGAGGGCTGGTGAGTGGGCCGATATTGGCACTATTTTCTCGCCCCACAGTGGTTCATCTGCTGCCCACTACTGGTTGGGTGTCACTCTGCCTTTCAGCGCTCTGTGGCGGCGGCAGCCGTCAGAGCAGTCCGGGCCCGCACTCCTCTCCGTCTGCCGTCACAGGATTACTTTGTGCCAGATGACGCCACTGAAAACTATTTGATGGGGGTGGGCTGTTTCACCCCCGGGGCTCTTCACACGCCCCGCGGGCTATCAGGCGCCTCCGGTGCCTCCTCACAGGGGGTGTATTTAATGCCAGCACATCAGGTGCGGGATGGGCTCCCGAACACCGCCTTCTGCCCCGGCTCTTCACATGCCCCGCGGGTCTTCCGCCAATTTCGACGCCCGCTACAAGGGGTGCCTTCAGCACGGGCAACACACTTCCCCCTTCACCACCTTCAAAAAGAGGGCTGCACATGCGGGATTATCCCGCTCGGCGCCAATGTAAAGATGGCATGCGCTAGGCCCACATACTAAGATAAGGAGCACACGGACACGTATTGTTATGGTGCAGAATTGGCCATGAGCACGTGCAACCGGGCCCTTTTAATAACAGCCTCACGTCACTCATGACGCCTGTGAGGGTTGCGTGTGGGGGTGCAAGTGTACCCACTCCCATAGGGGGAGTGGCTACTAACTCTGTGTCTGTTGAGACACTAGAATGTGTCTTGCAGGACACAACAGCTGCCAAAGGCTCAGCATCCATTGCCATCCAGTGCTTAGTGAGCCTAGTCCAAGTCACTGAATATCACACTTAAATAACTGAGCTGGGCAGAAAGAGTCGCTTGAGGTCACTTTTGAGTGGAGTACGGTGCCAACCTCTGCCCAGGTCCGCTGCTCGCAATGAGGAGGCCAGACCCCTCCCAAGCTCCGCACAGGAGGGTTGCTTAGCCCCAAAACGCTCCAAGCCCCACAGGGACCTCTCTTGTGTTCGCCCCATTGCAGGAAACAAAACAGGAAGAGCCAGGCATGCCTGCCCCCTAGTGGGCACCCAGGCAGGATGGGTGGGGCGTGCTTTGCATCCTCCTGCTTTGTTGACGGTGTGATGTCACATCACCTCTCTTGTAATGAGGAGTACAAAGGACGCTGGAGTAATTGCAAAGATCCCTGTTGCAGGCTGGAAGCCAAAGAAGGCCCACTTAGACTCTCATTAAGAGTGGCCTGGACTAATCTCCCTTACATTTGCACATTGTTCATTATCTGCCAGGTACAGTATCCGTGCAGATTCTTACATACATTAGTGAACACCCGTCCTTGCACCACATGTTGTAGTGGGAACACTCTTGTGGGAGCCCTCTTGTTTTATCAAATAAGTGCAAATTGTGGGTATACATTGGCATGCAAGGAAGATGAGTATCTAGACGTACACTGCCCATGCCTATAGTGCCAATATCGGCAGCACACCCAACCGGAAAATACAGCCAGGGCCGGCGCTAGGCATGGGTAGTGTGGGCAGCCGCCCAGGGCCTCGCGCTCAGGGGGCCCCCTGCTTCACCGTGAAAGGCCATGCTTTCCCAGTTAACCTCCAGGGCCCCCTGCCCCACGCAATCAAATTACAAATGCGAGGTGTCTTGACCTTGCTGTCAGGGTGTGATGGCATTCCTGGGTGCACAGGGGTGGGGGGGAAGGGACAAACAAAGTAGGGATTGCACCGCAACTGGGCGAGCAATTATGTGTGCTCGCAGTGTCAGGGGGAGGCAACACCTCTGCTAAGTACCGGCCATTGCCTTTCTGCATTTTGTTGCTAGGTGACAGAAGGCCCCCTTTGTTAGCAGAACCAGCCAGACACAGGTAAAGAGAGGTGGGTGAGGGGAGGAGAGAGCAGCCAGATCAATTGGCTCGTGTTTACTTTTGTATCGCCTATTTTTTTTTAATTGGAATGTGCATTTAAAATGGATGTAGAACTGTCACGTTAGTGTTTTACGAAATGCTTCTTTACTGCTTGGAGGCCCAGGGGAGGGGGGCCCCCTTTCCCTGGGCCTCTAGGCAGTAGAGCAAGATCCAGGTGTGGGGCCCCCCTCCTTGTGCCCTGTAGCCATTACTCCCTCTTTCCTTTCTTTGTCCCCCCACCAAAAAAACCATGCTTGCTGGAAAGGTTGTCTTTTTCTGACATTTTTCACTTTAAATGTGCTGCCTCGGGACGGACAGAAATAAAGGTTAAAATTGAAAAATACCTAAAGCAAGACAGTGTGGATCGAAAAAAGTGGCAACATTGATTTTATTGAAACCCAAAGCACATTAGTGCCACTTTAAAGAGTTTGCCAGTGAAGCACTACTTTTGCTTTTATGAGATGGGGCAGAGGCAGGGTGACAAAGGCAGGGTGACAAAGGCAGGGTGACAGACGGAGAGAGACAGACGGAGAGAGACAGAGGGAGAGAGACAGAGGGAAGGAGACAGAGGGAAGGAGAGAGATAAGGAGGGGGAAAGACAGAGCGAGAGAGACAGGGAGGGAGGGAGATAAAGGGAGGGAGACAGAAGGAGAGAGAGAAAGATGTGGGTATGCTGGTCTGGTGGCTCAGTGGACAAAGGCATCTGCTGCAGGGACCTGTGTGAAACCTTATGGTCACAATTTTTTTTTGCTTTCCTCCTCTGACCCCGCCCCCACCGGTGCGGCCCTCGGCCAAAAACCACACTGTAAATTTGCCCCCCCCCCCCACAGAGAAAGTTTGTGAGTTCCAATGCCCTAGATGGTCAGTGACCCAGTCATTGAGGTCACAGGACCCTTGAGCAGGGAGGCTCTAGGGCGGTGGGACCGGTGACATCGCACTGAGCGCTCACTTTAGGTGGGGGCGTCATCTTTGCAAGTATATTATGTTTTTAAAAGCACTTGCTGCCTCCTTCCTGGCCTCCAGCAATTTTCGGCAACAATAAAAATGTCATGATCACTCCAGTGATTAATGTTCCTCCTTGAGAGAGATCGAAGTTTAGTCTAGTGGAAGTTTTGACTCGTGGAAAGGTAGAGCAGAGGATTAATGTGCCTGCTGCAAAGAACATGTACCATGCAGATCACAAAGTGCACATATTGTAAATAAGTCAGTTAATAAGTCAAAATCCTAACATTGAACTGTGAGCTATTAACTGTCATCTAAGAGCTGCATGCAAACTTCAAGGTATAAATTGGAGGATTATGTTTTTTCCCCAGTCTTTGGTTATCTTAATGTTGCAAAAAGGGTTCATTGGGATATAATTCAATTCTGGCTATTAAAGAGAACCTCCAACCATGGTATTACGTTCTAAATTCAGAGTTTGTGTTTATCCAGACCAATCACTAATAAACTATAATGCCTAGTAACATGATTGTCTGATGACTCCTACACCTTGTAGTCCTTTGTCTTATGTAACATTTCCTATACAGTGATTTAGACATTTATGAGAGATTGTCTCTGTATAATGTGTGTGATATACATTTCTCCGACACCCTACACTGGTATCAGTAGCGCTGTAAATCAAATTAAATGCATCTCAGTGAGAATGTGGTTATGGAGACTCGAGGGGCACTGTTAAAGGGTGGTAGTGAGGGAATCCGTGGCAGAGGAAGTAATTAGGGGCACTAACAAACATTGTTGCATAGGGCTCCACCAGCGCTAAAGCCGGCCAGTTGCATTTCTAACACCAAATCAAAAACTTTGATTTAAAAAAAAAAACTTAAATCAGCAGCATACCTTCAAGTCAATGTATGATTTAGTAGTGGTCTCGGTTGTTCTAGGTCTTTTTTTATTTATGTCCAATCTTAATTTGTTCGCAATGGTGTCTTGTAATTTTGTATTATATGTGTTGTGTTTATGCACTCAACATAATTCTGGCAAGTAAAGAGCCCACACACAAAAAAGATTGTCCTACGACTCTTAGCATGTGCGTGTGGTATACTGGTGAGAAGATTTACGTTAAAAGAAATTACTTAGTATTAATGTCATCCTAAGGTGGCAGCATAATGACACAAAATGGTAAGGGAGACTTTTGAAATGTGCGAGGTTTGCTTTTGTGTAATTTTATATTTTGACTGATCCCGCCCCTCATTACCTCAACAGGATCTCCCCCCTTCATGAGACAGAACTGGAATTTCTATCAAGCACTCATCTGGAAACGATCAGTTAACATTGAGTGAAAAAACATCCATCTTTCTAAGACCTGGAACTAGCTTTTCCATCCAATGTGACAAATGTAATCCATTTAATACAGTTTGAAAATATATGGACGTATTTCATTTGTATATTTATCTTTTTGTCATTGTTACTGATATCCACGTAAGGTCTCTTCAGTGATGCCAAATAAGATCAATAGTCCAGCAATGTCACTTTCTGTGGTCATTTCTTGTAGTGTTACATGCAAATTAGAGGGGCCTCACATCTTCCCTTTCGACCGGGGCCCCAAAAGTTCTAGGACCGGCCCTGAATACAGCAGTACCATAATAAAGAACACACAAGACACATTGGTTGTTGGAGAAAACATTGCTGCAGGTTTATTTTGCATACGAAATATGCCAACATGGCGTGGGACCTTGGCACAAAAGGATCGCTGTGGAAGGTAAATATACCTGTCCTCCGCCCACTCGGCGCACCGGAAACTGACGAAAGGAAGCGCCTCGACCCCAGTGGTCCAGACACTAGACCCGTGAGGTTTGTGCCTAATGTGACACAAAGGTGGCCGCCCTCTTATGTGGGCCCCCTGCGTGGGCCGCGGGCAGCCTCATTTCATGGCTCCATAGGGTATCAGGAGGGATCGGATCGGGATCACAATAAGGCCGGGGCACTCCTTAAAAAAGTGTCCCACATTCCTGGATCATGCCTTTTCATTAAACACTAATTGAGAAGTCTCATTGGGCACATGTTTATAGAAATTTTTGGTAATTTTAACATCTTATAGCTTATAGACCCGTTAACATGGGTAAAAACTAGAAGCACTGATTTTTGGGCTGGTGGGCTAGGTGAAATATAATGGTACAAGTGCGATAACACTTGATCTGATGGGTATATTAATATCATGGCCTGTACAAAAATGACAATCACCCTAATCAGTATGTATTTTAAACAGTAAATGTCAGGCACATGCACTTTACATTGATTGCTGAAGCTGCCCTATTGACCCGTGACTGATCGTTAAATTAACAAAGACAGAAAAGCTATGTTAAAAAGGAATAAGGTTTTTATTATATATAAAGATTCCTTTAGTTATCATTCTCTGGTGTTTGCAGCATTTTAAAACATGAACAATGGGCCGTTCTTTTTGTAATGTTTTTTGTAGTTTTATATAGTGCGAACTGGTCCCACAGGCATTGGATCTACTTACATATGCAACAGTTGCGGTACAGAAGATCAAATGTGTTTTTATTTTTCAGCTTCAGGACATTAAGTGATTCTCCAGAATCACAGGATGTTGATCTAATGCCGGGACACCAACATAGTTCTCGAGTTCCAAAGTTGCCATCTCTAGTCACGGTAGCCTCACAGTTAGGCCTATGCAAACACACCGGTGCCCCCGCCACACCTTACACTCAGTGCAGAAACACATGGGCTAAAATGCGACTTACTTCATGAAGAGGTCTCGCCCATCCAAATGGGCATGCTACTGGAGGCCTATAGGTGACCCCAGGCCCCATTGTGGAGGGCCAGGGCAGTAGGGGGCCCTGCTGGGGGCCCCCAAAGACACTTTCCAACAGCCTTTTCATGTTGGAAACGTAAAGTGGCATCATAATCCCAATGCTAGAGCTGAGCCCGGCTCTGCCATCTTTACGGGATTATGCTGGCTTCCCACGCTCCGACAGGCTTCTTGAGCTCGTTGGAACCGCATCAAATCCCCCCGCTGGTTCCGTACCGACCGCCGTCATCCTTATACGGCAGTCGGAATGAAAGCTACATTGTAATCGGGCTCATAGTTCCAAAGCTGCAACAATACGCAAAATATGCTAATGTTCCCAAATGCTGATTTCCCAGAGACTGGCTTTGATGTCAGTGTAAGCTTCATTGTCTTTCAGTTCTCTCAGACCCCACTATTGCCAACAGATATGAAAAGAATGAACCATACCAATAGTACGGGATGATTACACCAATCAGATTTCAAGATTTCACCATATTTGATTAGAGTCTATATAAAAAAAAAAATTTGATAGTATATACGGGCCATCAAATATGATGACTTCCAATCGTTTTCTTAATGCAAGGTCACCTCAGTGGCTCCATATTTATCTTTTCTTTCTCCCTGCTGTCCTGTTTCTCTCTAAGGCCTGTTTCAAATTAATTTACTATTTTTGTTTCCAACTCTACTTTTGGGAGGCGCCCTCTTCATTCTGTGCTATACCATTTTCTAATGTTACTCCTAAACCTTCCTCTCTTCTTTATTTCTAAATTCAACTTGTGTTGTTTCTGGGACATGCAAACTATAATATTACCACCCCCTGCTTAGTGTGTAACCTTGACCAAAGAGTCATCATATTTGAATATTCAAATAGAGCGATGATCAGCACTAAGCGCTGGATATAACATGGTCTCTCCTGAGTATTCTTCAACAATAAAGCGACACCCCTCAGGTCCTCAGATGGGGAGAGTAGAAATGCATTTTTGCATTGCTTCAAATTTTCTGTTGTGAGTAAAGTGCATGTGGCTGAAAGTATTACTTGTGTGGATATGGGTTTCTGATGTGCTCTGACCCCGTTTTCTGTGCATTTTCCCTGAAGGTTCACAGGCTGGCGTCGTGTTGACCCAGAGAGGTTCCCACTTGGTTGAACCAGGAGCCTCGGTCCTTCTGGAGTGCCTGGTCTCTGGGTATGATATTAATACTGCTCATCTGAACTGGATGCTGCAAACTCCGGCAGGCACTTTCGCTTCTGTTGCAGGCTTTAGGACAGGTTACCAAGTCGAGGTGTCCAGTGGCTACCAGGGAAGGGATGCTCCGTCCACAAGCGGCAACACTGGGCAACTGAAGATTGACAGGGTGACGGAGGCCGAAAACTGGACGTTACTACTGTGCGAGGCGGTCACAGTCACTTTTCCCGATAACAGTCTGCATGCAAAAGACGGAGTGAAGTGTTTCAATTACAACACACGATGTATTGCATCAAGGAGCAGCCGTCGGGCATGCGTTGACACACAGCTTTCTTAGTCATGTTTCAAGAAAAAATGAAAGGGTTCCCCTCCCCCCCCCCTCCCCTCCCTCCCCCACCCCTCCCTCCCCCTCCCTCCCCATTCACCTGGTGTTCCTCTAAGAGACGGTTAGATTTGGTTCAACTATAATAGCGCGCTATATGTGTATGTCACGATAATTTATTTTCCCATAAAAAATATGTTTCATGTTATAATTAATATTTGCATTTTTTACAAAGGGATGAAAAGATCTCCCTGCAGGGTCGAGCCAGCCAGGAGTCGAACCTGGAATCTTCTGCTCCGTAGGCAGACGCGTTATCCATTGCGCCACTGGCCCGCTGCTCTCTACAATGCACGGGGCGGAGTCTGTAAAGTAAAGGGCGGAGTAGTAGACCAGCGCATGTGCGCTCTGGTATATGGACGGCAGTGTGCACGCTAGAGAGGTTTAATAAGCTAGAGAAATGATAGCTCTTTCACATTAAGTAGTGAAGAGTCAAATACTGAGGTGTATGAAGGGATCACTTAAGGAACTCACCGTATGCACAGGCAATAAAAGTCACAACAACTTTAACAGCCACTGCTCTCTTGGGCAAAGAGTGGTGATGTCACTTTGTATGTTTTGTCCCCTGCTCTGATTGGATCAAAGTATTTTCGATTTGGTCAGGCAGCCATTCAGAACTCCCGAGTCACGAATTAACTACTTCTTTTCCGCTGCAGTGCAAGTGCACAGGGCGGTGTGGCGGGAAATACAACTGTTTGCGCACATTATACATCGCAACCGGAAAGACCGACTGTTCCGCAGACACAATACATTTGTGATTTATTTTTCTAGAACCGTGGCCAATGGCCATGCAATAGTATCGCAGATGCCACTTTATTTTGACCAGTTTAAATGGAAAAAGTCACTAGCAGCTGCATCCGTGACAGCCATTATGAAGGTCCGCACCTTCGAGACCACGCTTGTAAAGGTGCTTTTTTTAAAAAATTCACTAGCATTTATTGTTCGATGAAAATATTGGGTCCTTTGGCAAATCGACAGTTGTCTGTTTTACAGTTAAAACAGACCTCTCGAGAAACTCAGAATGGCCCACTTTAAAAACTAAATATTGGCGTTAAATTCCTAGTATATAACTTAATTCAAATGCGTACCTGTTTATGTAACGAAGTTTACAGATCAGTTTATTATAAAACCAGACAGGACGGAACTTCATGGTCTAACAGGCGTGATGTAGTTTCTTATAATGTTTATAGATCATTTTCAAGTTTATATTAAAAGTTAAAAAGTAAAAAGATACCGAGCCAGCCAGGAGTCGAACCTGGAATCTTCTGCTCCGTAGGCAGACGCGTTATCCATTGCGCCACTGGCCCGCTGTGGGTCATGTGATTTGAGCAAAATAATGGCCAAATCACGAGAGGTGCTATGAGCTCGTGTGACAGATGGTAAGGATGTAGCGGTGCACTCTACAATAGACAAGCATTTGCAATGCAATAGGTCTCGCATTTACGCGAGTTTGAGCTATTGACATTGCAAATAACAAAGCCTTTTATTTATGTTTTCGGTTCCAAAAACATAAATAAAAGGCATTGACATTTACAATGCCAATAGCTTAAACTCGTGTAAATGCGAGACCTATTGCATTGCAAATGCTTGTTTTTGTATCTTGGTGGGAAAACAATGCAATTTGTTTTGATAACGTAGTGCAAATGAAAACGGATTTACTAAGGAGTTTCCTCACTTGGTAAAATGTAATCTTCCATATTTATATCATGGATTATATTTGATGGAGAAAGTGTTTTATTTTAGGGCAGGGTGGTGTTGCTGTCCAGGAGGGCAGGATGACACTCACCTTTCTCCCTGTAAGACCTTACAGCTCTGTGCATCTCTCCTCACAGTATGAGCTCCCAGTGACACATCGAACTAGAGGGTGGGCCACTGATGTATACTCACTTTACACCTCGCTTGTGTCTCCACACTCTCTGTAGGCTGCATGCGGTGCACGAGCCAGGGCAGAACGAGCAGTGCCACAGGGAAGGGGGGTCCCCAGCAGGGGTGAGAATGACCTCGGCCCGGCCCTCTAAGACTCACAGTTCTGTTTGTCCCTCTTCAGAGCACGAGCTACCAGTAACACGTTCGGAGCTCACCTTTCGGTAGAGAAAGGAGAGTAAAAAGCTAAAAAGAAATCTTCATTTCCAATATAGTTAATAGCAGATTAAAGTTGAACAAGATACCATGCGCTTGAACAGGGAATTGAACCCTGGACCCTTAGCTTATAGTCTGATGCTCTACCGACGGAGCTATCAGGGCTTGAAGCTCATGCTGTCACGGTCCTCTTTAAGCATTTTTCACGTGTCAGGACCATTTAAGCTGCATGTTATAGAAGAAAGGGAGATGCATTATATCTGGGTGAACAAACATATTCAAAAGCTCTAATGGTCTCGGAATTTTCTGATGTAACTGCTGCCTCATGCCTCGTTATATTGATAGTAAATAGAAGTTTTAAACAAGTGGTAATATTCATGACTTCAGACTCACAGTTAGTGGGAAATGGGTCTGGAGAGCAATAGCAATAATCTGTAGTCTTTTTCACCATTCCTCAAGCGATAAAGATGTTAACTCAGGCTGAATTGTGGAGATTTATCGGAGGGGAGGGGGAAGGGTTAGCGATATGAATTGCAAAATAGTTCCTCAGATGGACAACATATTAACAAGAAGGGATGATTTGGGTCCAATACTGAGAGTAGACCTGTCCGTGTTTTGCATCTTTTGGGATCTGATCCTGGGAATCTACGTTTGGGAATAACTAAAAATAACAACAGGGTACACTTGGATTGAACGAACTGTTCGAGCGATTTAAGTATATTTACAATAAACTGCTGGTCACATAAAATTTCACAAGGGCCCTGTACACACCGCGAAGGCTGAGGTGGGTGCTGATGGGAGTTTGTGGTCACAGCTCCTGGAGGCCGCTTTTGGTAGCTGTGCAGAATGATAGAACCGATAGTAGAAGTCAAAGGCGCTTGTCCCCGCACAGTTTAGAAAGCAGGGCATCGCAGCGCTATGGACGTCTGTGTCGACATCACACATGCAAGGCAGCTGCTTCTGCCTGGCCAGTGACTGCTTTGTTTTTTTCAGATACCATAATATTGGGGAATATGGGGATCGACACCGACACTGACACCGAAATAGTGTGAAAAAGGCCGCTTTTATTGAAACAGGTGCACATCACAATTACAAGGCCCTTGGCCTAATGCCTAACAAAACTACAACCTCACTATACAAGCTGTTACCTATGTTACGCTACCCCCACCCCTAAGGTTCTCCCACACAACATTAAAAACCTGCCATTCAGTACCACCTACTGTGACCTTTCAGTTTTGACCTTTGAACGTTACCCTTGGAGTGACCTTCCAGCCTTTCCCTTTGAAATTTGACCTTTGAACTTTGAACTTTGACTTTTGAACCTTTGGTGTGACCTTTTAACCTTTCCCTTTGAACTTTGAACTTTACCATTTTACCTTTGACCTTTCAACCTTAACCTTTACGACTATTAACCTGCCACTAACCTAATTTCCTAAAGCCTCTTAAAGATCCTACCTCGTGAACTTATCTGCCCGTACCCTTTCAGCCTGGATTGCCTCACTCAATAACAAATAAACTTGGCAAAAACATGTACACATGAGTGCCAACCGCCACCCAGAAAAAAGGGGGGGGGGGTAAACTCCCCTTTTTTCTGCCCCCCAAAAACGGGGAACCAATCGAAACTCTGCAAAAGAAACCTGCACCGAACACTCCGATCCGACGTGAAAAGGGAACCACTAAAAACCTTAAAAACCATGCTACGATTTAGGAATAATGCAAGCCACATGAGCATCGAAAAAAGAAGTCCTGGCAGCACAAAACCCTTCCAAGTCTTCCAATTGCCAAGTGTACAGACCCAACCGATGTCCCAAATGGCCAGTCCACAACCCACCTGGCCGCCGCTCAACCGATGGAATGACTCACCTGAACGTAAAATCCTAACAACTTATCTTAAGAGGGTAGCAGATACCTCGCCCCCAGGCCTCCCTCTCCTCACAAAGCCATGTGCCAAAAAATATGTAGAGAAAATGAAGTATCTAGAAACACTCCCCCCCTGACCAGAACACATTGCTAACAACAGTACATGCCCGACTCCCTAATATCTAATGCCTGCTATGCCCGAACCCATGGGCAGCCTTCCCATACCCTGAGAGCCAGCAAACCCCACTGCAACGTGGGTAACCTGGGACCAATTCACCCCTTTGCCACCCCAATGAGCCAGAACAAACCCCTGCCCAGAGAAAACTTACACACAGGGAAGAGCCACACGTCCCAGAGCCCAAGCCAACAAAAAACTACATACCTGCGAACTGAAGCCCCACCTAACCCTCTCCAGACATATGAACAAGTCTAAGAAAAACCCACTGCCAGGAGACACCTAGGTGAAAAATATGACCTAAGAGCTCGGATACCCAAAAGGCCCCAGAAGAAAACAAGCCTGTTCATAAAACAAGCGTACTTCAAAAACCCTCCCTGCAAAATACAGGCAACGCCCTAAAACTGAAAAATATCCCCTGATCACCCCATGACTCCTCCCGCTGACAAACACCTCCCATAAATTGTCCCAGGCCAGAGAAAGAACTGCGCAAGTAGGAGCTGACAAAAACCTACCACCAGCTGGAAGACCCTGCGTTATGTACATACCAAAGCTGTTCCGGTATTGCGGTCGGAATCCTAACCACCTAAATGGCCAGACACAGAAAAACCCCTCCACTGCAAATGAAACTAAGCAGCAGCAAAATTCCCAGTTCACACCAGGGATAAAAAATGCCCAGAACGCCAAATGAAGCCTAAAGCAGCCAAGAACAAACCTGCAACCAAATCACAAACTGCACAACCCTAGCCGCATGCTTGTAGAGAATTTCCACTGCTGCCAAGATGTAAATCCTGAACCAAAGATTCTAATGTGCCGCTTCCACACCCCTCGGCGACAAAGCCACCTGCACAGGAAAAAAGGCTCAAAAACGCCAAAGCCCCTCCCACCAAAATACCCCCGCTCAGACACGACCCTTAAAACCAACTGCCTTGTCAGAATATACCACACCCATCACCACCTGCCGGTCCTGAAAATATTTGAACATCCCACTGAAAGTCATCGTTTCGAAACCATAGTAATCTGTCAAAGGAATGTGAAATTGACCTCCTCATGCGCAGGTCCACCTACACACCAGCGAACAAGCGGATATAGTGTAGAGGCAGCTAATGACCTGACAAAGCCCTACCCAATCTCCTGCAAAACATCCTACTAGCCCTGACTACCCTACAGGCAGCATTGATATAGCCCCACAAAAACTGGATGTCCTTCGGTGTTAATTTATGCCTGCCCACTTTCCTTCCAACAACACCAACATTTTCGGGTTCTTAACAATCGACCCCCGTGCCTGCATTCCTACTAAGTAAATTTCCATGCCCAAGAATGACATGGTCGGCATGGCCCCATTGTTCCTCTGGTGCCAAGGGCCAGCCCCACCTCCCCCAAGAGCTCGTGGAAAGTCTCTAGTGCTACCTGGCCCTCCGTGGAGCCCGGGGAACCGACGAAAGAAGACATCTAAATAGTGTGTTACCAGCCTCGGACCAGTGTGCTGTGTAAAATACCCCTGAAAAAAGGTGCTGAAACACTTAAACAAAGCAGAAGACATTGAACAACCCATCGGTAATGCCCTATTCACATACCACCATCCCTCAAATTGGAATCCAAGAAGACCCCAATCAACCGGATGTACGGGAAGGATGTGAAATGAAGATTTTATGACCCTGTCGCCATATCTATAAGTGCGCCCGCGGTCACAACCAATGACATAGCAACTTAAACTGGGAAATATGACACTGGGGCTGCCTCCTCATCCATGTAAATATATACTGAAAACTCCTCAAGCCACGATAGGTGTCATCTTAGTCCACACTGACCCCATTCTTCTTTGAGAACACCCCTCCCAATCGAAGAAAGCAATCAAATCATCCACTGGGCAGCCATCAAAAGGACCTGCCAACCCTCCTTCACGGATTTCTTTGTCCAACTTGTGTTGCACCCCTGCCATATGTTAAAATGCTGACTTCGAAAGTGTTTAGACACCGCCTCCGCTGAGGCCCCTTTTGAACCCAACGAAAACCCCTCTTCAAAACTCTCCAACAGGACCTGCTCTGCTTGCAAACCCTCATCTTCCCCAGACCTTGACGCCAAAGCTGTAGTCCGACTGGTGTAGAAGCTTTTGGGCCCGTGACCCTGAAATTCCTTACCGCCCCTACCACCCGGGGATTGTTGTGGAGGCCCAGATGTGCAAGCACCTGTCCGGTGCCCCTGCTGGTTTCCTTGCGCCCTGCCTCCCCAACACCTAACCAAGTGGTGTTTCCTTCCGCACTGAGAGAACTCGGTATGAACTTACCATACTCCCTTGTGCCCAAGCCTTCATAAAAACTCCCCTCACGCTCCTGATGCTGACGGTGTAGCTATTGTCCTATCCTCCCCTCCCCTGAAGGGGCCGGCACCTACAAGTAACCACTTACGGTAAGTATAGGCCTTCCAGTTTACATTTGTCAACGGCACCGTAAGCCGCTCGGCCAGCTCATACCTCTCTTCCTTAGACCCTCCTTGGACCTTTTCTCCTTGTGAAGTAGCTTCAACCTTTCAACGTTTCCCCCCCTTCAAACGTGCTCTTTCATGGCCAACATCAAATGCGCACCTGGGGCCTTTTGCTACACCCATGTACAGGAGGTTTTATTAAACTAGCTCTTTACTCTGAAAGGCTCTTTACCTAGCCCGTCCGTCCAGTATTCAAGCCACTCTCCACTTAGTGCCTGATGCCACCACTTCACCGGTCCCCACACCTCGGGCTCTAATATAATTACCCATGTGGAGCTTACCACCCGGCTCCTCCCGTACATCGTCACCCTTTGTCTCCACTGATACCATTTTTGGATTGGCCCATGGAAGCACCTTCTCACTCCGCTCGGTCTCTGATATATTTACCCATGTGGAGCTTACCACCCGTCTCCTCCCAAACATCGTCACCCTTTGCCTCCACCGACACCATATTTTGTTTGGCCCGTGGAACAACCTTCTCACTCCGCTCTTTGACCGATTCACCTACGGAGCTTACCACCCAGCTCCTCCCAAAAATACTTCACCCTTTGTTTCCACTGACACCATTGTCTCCATGCCATTTGCTCAACCGGGTCCACCGTCTGAGGAACCCTCACTAAGAGCCGCACTCTCATCCGGGCCCCAACGCCGCTGCCCACATGGGCTGCAGCGCCTCCGGTGCCTGAAAAATTCTAAAAGACACATGAGAAGGCACCCCTTCCACATTGTCCCTCCACTCCCCTTCCTCAGGGAAGTCATCATAATACAGTACAAACGATTCCTCAATCTGCATAGAATCCATCATAAAACCCACACTGCGGGCCTCAGCCGACCCAACATTGCCTACATCAACCCTAGCGGCCTGTGAAAATACTCCTGGCGAGGGGGCCGCTGTACACGCTGGTACTCCCCCCTGCGGTGACTGCAGCATCTGTTTTACGTTGGGGTCAGCGAGGTCGCGCCTGACCTTCGTTTGCTGACCACGCCGCCGCCGGTACGGAATGTGCTGCGCAAGGCTCCACCCCCCCTTTCTCCTTATTGCATTGGGGCCGCTCTTCGCCCTGCTGACTGAGTCCTGTTTTTCGTTGGGGCCAGCGAGGTCGCGCCTGACCTTCGTGTGCTGGCCGCGCCGAGCTCCCCCGCCGGAATGGAATGTGCCGCGCAAGGCTCCACCCTCCCTTCTCCTCGGTGCATTGGGGCCACACTTCACCCTACCGAGTCTGCCGACCTACGACGCTCCTCAACTTATGAAAAACAAATTTGGACTGGAGTGCTGGGAGCGCCCAAAAACTAACTAGCCTGCAATCTCCCCTGGCCCAAGGACCACCCTCGGAAAAAATAAATAAATAAATAAACGATCAGCACCCTGCCCCCTGAGCCTTAAGTCACCGTACTTATCCGGGAGGGCGGCGGAGGGGGAGGGGTCCCCCTCCGCCACATCCCCACTCCACCCAAAACATCCTGAAAAAAACAGGCGTGGGGGAGGCCCTGCGTGACGAACTCCCCACTCACCATAACCAACCACAAAAGACCCCAACCTCACTTCCTCAGCACAATGACTGAAATGCTGAACTGCGCCCCTTAAGGGGGGCTCTCTCTGGTGGAGGGGTACTAAGGTACCTGTAGCCCCCAAACCCAGAGCCCCTAAACCCCTTTCACCCAAGAAGAAAAAAGGAACTATGCTCTCCCAAGCATACACCCCTGCCACCGGAACCAATTCCCCCTCTGAAAATCCAAAAGACCTCACCTCACCCTCTCCCCCATTCAGGACCTGCTAAGGAGACACCCCGTGGCTGAAACTCCCCCCACCCTCCAAACTGGGCCCATTCCCCCTCCCCTACAAAAACTGCCACCCAATGACACCACCCCACCCCCCCTTACCTCGCCCCCACTGCCTTCGCCACCGGACATGACATGCCAAACCAGGGCCGCTTTTCTAGACCGCAGGTGGTCCTGCTCCAAAACCGGGTTCATTGTTAGGCGTTTACGACGTGCAAGCAGCCAACGCCGCTGTTATGTCTCCAATTAATAAATTCCTGTGACCTGCTCCGTCCAAAAGCCGAAGCCATAACAAGCCAAAAATAACTAAACTTCAGCACAAAAATTTCCCCGACTAAAATAAAAAATTTCCTGACTAAATGCTCCCAGCCACCAGGTCACCAAAGAAAAAATTCTAGAAAGATGGGGACCAGCTACCGGGAAAGCTCAAAATTGTGACAGGAACACACAAAATGGAGGAATAAATATCCCTTGGGCTAGAAAATAGCCAAAACAGCCCAACAAGCCCAACCAGCCCAAAAGCCCAACCAGCCCAAAAAGCCCAACCAGCCCAAAAAGCCCAACCAGCCCAAAAGGAAGGGGGCGCAGAGTCCTGTGTCGCTCCCATTCCCCAAACATCCCTGGGCAGACCTCTCTACGCTCGGCTGCCCCCCAAGACTCCCATGGCGGGGTCCCCGTAGTTCCATATTCTCAAAGATAAATGGACAGTGGTATCCGTGGCCAATAAAAGGGGGGCCTGGGAGAAGCGGTGTGTGAGTGTGTGTGTGTGTGTGGGGGGGGGGGGGGGGGGGGGGGAGATTACTCGGTCCGCAAGGGTCGGACAATACCCGCTGCTAACTCTTAATATTTCTGGCAGTTCGGCGCAGTGTGAGCCCACAGTTGTCATCACAAGAGACGGGGCTGAGATCCTGACGGGTGCACTATAGCGCCTGAGGAATTCCCGAAGCACATCTTTGCACCCAGACTGGCGGAGACCCTAGTGGAGATGTTCTTTGTGTGCTGGCTCGGGGATACAAACGCTCAATGTCCCATGTTTGCGTGCGTATACAAAGAGGTCAACAAACACCTGACTGGGTCTGCATTGTGCGGGCGGGGTTACGACTCAATGAATGACAAGTTCATGCCTGGGGACCACGAAAATACGTTTAATCTATGCAGGTCAGTTCCAGAAGGTGACACAATATGTTGCCAGCACGGCTGTTAATTTTGCAGTCACGTATTTTGATTTTGCTTCATGCACTAATGGTTTTCTCCAAACCCCGTTTTGTCAGCGGTATTTACCAACAGAAAACAAACACGTCTGAACCTGCTTAAAGAGCGCCGTTTACCGTTTTTTTTTCTCAATTTCCATTTGTGCACTATATGACAAGAGTAATTTCTTTCCATCCCGTTTGGCACTTAAATAAACCGTAAGGTTAAAAACCAGATGACGGTAATCACCACAATACATTTAATCATTTTGAACTTGTCAGTGACTCCTGTGAATACTGTTTTTGATTAACAAAAAGCACCTGCATTTATTACCACCAGAGAAGGAAGACATGCAAGCAAATTTGGTTACAGTTACACTACGTGATTTCAGCGAGAAAACCAATATTTTATGTAGGGAGAAAAACAACATGGCTACATTTCGTAACAAAGCATAACGACAGCAACGCATTTCTGGCCCTTTGCAACGTTAAAATTGGAACTACACATTGCAACCTGATTTAGGTATGGAAAAACCAGTGTGGCTGATAGCGCCGTCACACATGCAATACGACAACTGCTACGTGTACATTAACACCTGAGACCTTCCCAAGAAACACCAACAGTGCTAAATATGTACTTGGGAGGTCTTCCGGCGCAGTGCAACTTTGTAAAGCCCCTAGGGTGGTGCTTACTGCTTACACTCCCTCTCCCCTTGAACGGAAAAAAAGGCAGTCAAGAAATGCACTCACGTAGGGAATTATGACATAGCATACCTAAAACAAGTGTTTTGAACGAAAGAAAAGCGTGTCCGTGCGCAATGACATGTTAGGTAGTAAACTCGAGCCCCGATGTATACAAATACAGTCATGTGCAAAATTAATCACAGCTGGACTCTCATACCGATACTTGCAAATACACCCCGACCACGTTAAAGTTGAAAGCGTGTTAAGTTTAAGGCATGTTAAACATCCAGGGATGAAATAAATAATTGTTGAAAAATAAAAAAAGATGAATGCACTACAGTGCAGATGACAGCGAGAACGAGGCCTGACACGCAAATCGGCTTTCCAGGCGGGAGAAAGGAGAGGCGTGACACGCACAAACTGTCCGGAAGGGGCCGAAAAACAACGGAGCGGGCTGCGGAGTCTGGACACGGAGGAACAGGACGAGAGGAGTATTACCCGGTGAGGGGGGGGGGCGTTGGGGCACATTGACGGCACCCGCCCCCCCAGTGTGGAAGCCCTGCGTGTGCCCGGTGAGTGGAGTTGGGAGGGTGTGTGTGCGCGCGTTTGTGTGTGTATGTAAGCCCTGCATGTTGGGGGCGGTGAGTGTGTGCTCGTGGGAATGTGTGTGCGCATGCGTGACTTTGCCTGTGTGTGATTGCGAGAGCATGTGAATGGCAGGCAGGGGATGTGCACGGCCACGTGCGCGCCCTCGAGGGCAAATCGGAGACAGCAGAGGCTCGTGCATGTACACTGTCTCACATTCCCCTGAACACACCAACAAAAGATGTCAAGCAGACAAGGTCTGCTCGACCTAAAAACACAGGAGCTAAGTACACTATCAACTCATTTCAAGTCGCAGCTCTGAAGCCAGCCTATACAGCTTTAGAGCCCTGCGCACTCTACTGCTTTGCAGAGATGAATGCTGCCTTCGAGGGGAAAGGGCTTCTTTGCTTTGCCTCCTCTAACTGCAGAAATGCGGCTGCAGCCTGACATCTTACAACTCCTTCCGTTATATATAACAATATATAACATTTTGCAGACAGTACTACATTACAACTACGAACAAACTACTATATGCTATAAACAAACCCATGGCTCGACCTCAGTTCTACAGTCTTTCAGATACCGTGGCCTGCCAGGAAGCATCCTGTTGGCCTTGCGCCTGTGGTCACACAATGAGAGGAGCAGGCGCTGTAAGTATTGGTTGGGTACTACTTCCTGTGGTAATGTCTAGGTCACTGACGCCTGAAGCCTCAGCAAACATGTTATTTTATTTTATTTATTTAAAGAGTTTTGTATAGCGCGAACAGGACCCGTGTGTATCAGAGCGCTTTACATATTAAGAGGTAGTAAGGAGATACAACTTATACAGATTAAATGTATCAGTATATATGACAATACGAGACAATTATTTGCACGTGGGCTACTTTCGTGCTTGGCTGGATGCTTCCTCTCATCCAAAAACATGTGCAGCAGCGGGGTCCTTCGATCAGGTAGCGCCACAGTTGCTGCGTGGCAAGGAAAGATCAACTATCTTTCAAGCGCGATAATCTAAGGAAGTGTGTCCTGGTGCATCAGTGAAAGGCAGTGCTGTAAATGGAAACATAGAATTAACAATTTGCTAACATTCGTGCCAAGAATTTTCAATTCTATTAAGGACAGGATGCGTGGATTATGCTTTCTCTATTTCTTTACTGAAAATTACAGCAGCCAATCAGTATACAGTAAAGAAACAAGCATTTCCAATGCAATGGTTTCGCCTTTGGAAAAGTTAGAGCTATTGGCATTGCTCATGACATTTCTTTTTTTTTTTACTTATAAGTAAATGGCATTGTTATTTACATTGCCAACCTCAATGAAGGTCGAAGTCTCACAATGCCTGTCTCACAAGGCACACAGATACACAGCAGTTACCCACTTCACAAGGCATAACATACACTCAACTTCCGACATCACAAGATACAAAATGCACTGCAGTACTTATGCAAAATGCACAAAGTGGGAGGGGGGCTGGAAAGGCACGGACAGTGGGAGGGGGGCGGGCAGGCACACGGACAGCGGGAGGGGGGCGGGCAGGCACACGGACAGCGGGAGGGGGCGGGCAGGCACAGGGACAGTGGGAGGGGGGCGGGCAGGCACACAGCAATCTGTCTAACATATAGAGATTTCATATCAAAGTGGTGTGAGGGGGAGAAAAGTGTTGATTGAGACACTGAAGAGCATCTCCCCTTCCACAAATATTAGTATCGTTTGTTTCACAGTCTCATATTTTCAGAACGAAAACATGTTCGATTATAAATATCAATAGCAATGTAATTGTGTTTACTCATTCATCAAACACTGCTTAGAAGGACTGGTGAAGCCAAAAAGTCCTGCATGCTTTAGGCCTATGTTTGTTGTTTTAAGTCTCATCTTTAATTGCGAAGGCCACACCTCTTTGAAAGGATTCCTAGTTATGCTTCCCTGGCCATGCCGCTTTTTAATAAGCCCCTAACGTTTTCATTCCACTCCAAGCCCTGAATAAAAAAATATTATTATGGAACCTCTGCAGGTTTGTGCCATATGTACTAAGTCTGTGCGGTTATCATAGATTGCCACTGCATACCTAACCATCTCATCGCTATAATGTGGCAAACCCAGTGGTGTCGACTTCATGAACATGCATTAAGGTGTGCATGCCGTTTCGTGGCACACCCTTTTATGTGGTGACATAAGTTGTGTCCAGGGGCTACCGCATGACTAGTGAGATCTCCCTAAAATGTAACTTAGGCTGGACACTTTAGAGCTAGATAAAGGCTTTTCGCATTTGTGAGCTTGTCTTCATTGACCTACATAACCTCTGTGCAAAACCCCCATATGTTGTGCTTTTTATAAAGTATGAACCCCAATATTGAATTTAGGCACTGGGAATACTCCACAACCCTTTTCTAAACAATTTACATGCGGCATACAGGCTTTCATGGCACGGGAGGGGGCGGGCAGGCACACGGACAGCGGGAGGGGGGAGGAAACAGCAAGGAGGGCGGGCAGGCACAGGGACAGCGGGAGGGGGGTGGGCAGGCACACGGACAGCGGGAGGGGGGCAGGCAGGCACACGGACAGCGGGAGGGGGGAGGAAACAGCAAGGAAGGCATTCACCTGGACTTCCTCCGGCGGCTGTCGGCCGCAGAATGGCGAAAACAAACACATAAAAAAAAAAAACTCCGCCCACCGCCGCGATGACGATCGGAGAGGGAAGAAATCGCGGGAACGCCCACGAATCTGGTCCGGCCTTGACGTACAGATCCGGCTTCCAATGGCTAGCCTCCATTTATGGAGCTAGCCAATGGGAGCCGGGGGACGTTCCTATATCCCATATTGTAATCATTAGGATTTCGCCTGCGCGAACTGCTTGCGCAGTAACGCCAGGCAAAACCTAATAATGAACAGAGCATAAGAGACCTTGCATTGCTGAATTCTAGAACAGCCTAGCTCTCTTAAAGTGGCAGCTTCAAACTTCATTCTTAAGAGTTACCTTCCCTTGTGTTTCCTTTACATAGAAGATAAGTGTTTTATTTATATGTTTTATTTTTGTCTAAACTGAAAAACATGCAAAGTCAAATAGCCATTACTATTTAAATTCTGAAAAAGATTTCTATTATGTATTCTTGTTGATCCCGCACAAGGATGACGAAATTCATGAATATTACGGAAAATTCAATTTTAAAAAATCTTTGCTTACATGCCTGATATTTTAGATTGTGCACAAATTAAAACCAAAAAGGTACACTTCTCTGTAGTATTGTAGACCTTCAGCTTCACAGTTAAATGGTTACTAAACGTCCCTTTTGCTAAGAACAGGAGTGGGTATTTGCCGAGCTTCTTGATAAATGTCCAATAGAAAAAAGCCTTGCCTTTATATGAGCAGATGATGCTGGGTACAGTGCCGCACATGGGGGTGTGCCAACCGCACTACATTATTCCACAACTTGCATGAAACCGGCAGGCGCATATTTCAGCACAGCATGGATTGCTGCCAGTATACCATACATATCAGTGTGTAAAAAGAGTGGTCGCCCATCATGCAATAGCTCTTGTAAAATCTGGGAGAGGACAGAAGTATGAATTAAGGTGCACCCTTCTGACTGCTGCATTCGACTGTATTATGATACTGCTCTCACCACAGTACATGTTGCACTGAGCAAGCTTGGGTTTAAGTCTCAGTAGAGGCTGCCATAATGATTATCCGTCCGAATCACACAAAAGTGAACAACTTAACCTAAGCCTTGGTTTTAGAGCTGGGTTTGACATTTTGGTGTATGTTTTGCAGTGTGATCTTTTTATGTATAATAAAAATAATTTGTTTTTAATCAATGTTTCACTCTAAAGTAATTATGTGCTATGTTGCACCGCCAGCCACTACCTACTGCAGAGCTTTCATCTCGATATTCAATCATTTAAACCAAGAGATACTGAAGGAGACTTAGGAAACCAGAACTCCTTAACAAGAAATAGAGTAGGCCCTCTTCAGTGGCCACATTAATTGCGATGGGTCCAATAACTGGATGACCAGCCCAATCAGAAATATGAGCTCATAGGGACCCGTGGATCGATTTACTTCCTTCCAGACCTTTCGGATTCTGAAACCAACAGAAATCTCTGAGTGAACATCTGAATCAAAATGAGGAATGACCAGGTGTATCGGACCTGGAACTTCTGGTGAGTCTTAATTTCTCAGGAGACCCCTTCTTAATTCTGTGTTGTGGCAGCAAAAGGGCCCCCTTGTGCATTAAAATCTTTGCATGCAGAGGAATCGTAATGAGAACCACCGTACAGCGGGAGGGGGGGCGGGCCGGCACACGGACAGCGGGTTGGGGGAAGAAACAGCAAGGAGGGCGGGCAGGCACACGGACAGCAGGAGGGGGGCGGGCAGGCACACGGACAGCGGGAGGGGGGAGGAAACGGCAAGGAGGGCGGGCAGGCACACGGACAGCGGGAGGGGGGCGGGCAGGCACACGGACAGCGGGAGGGGGGGAGGAAACGTCAAGGAGGGCGGGCAGGCACAGGGACAGCGGGAGGGGGGCAGGCACACGGACAGCGGGAGGTGGGCGGGCATGCACACGGACAGCGGGAGGGGGGGAGGAAACGGCAAGGAAGGCACTCACCTGGACTGCCTCCGGCGGCGGTCGGCCGCTGAATGGCGAAAACAAACACATAAAAAAAAAACGAAACTCCGCCCACCGCCGCGATGATGATCGGAGAGGGAAGAACTCGCTGGAACGCCCATGAATCTGGTCCGGCCTTGACGGACAGATCTGGCTTCCAATGGCTAGCCTCCATTTATGGAGCTAGCCAATGGGAGCCGGGGGACGTTCCTATATCCCATATTGTAATCATTAGGATTTCGCCTGCGCGAACTGCTTGCACAGTAACGCCAGGCGAAACCTCAAAACGGAACTACAATACCCATGATACCTGGGCAACCATAGAGTACATAACAGTATATAAAGGGTCATAGAGGTCACAACTTCCTCGTTCTTTGTCCATAACCATCACTATAGGAAAAGTTCAATAGCGGCAAACTCAAACAATCCACGAAGGACGTCCCGCGGAGAGGTCATCAGCAGGTTGAAGTGAGGAATTCACTGGAACAACTAAAGACCAACCAACAGGAGAAGACTGAACCATGCTTCATTTAAGGTCGGAGCCTGGAAGAAGGAAAACAGAGCCGTAAAATCCATCCCATATAAATAAAAATAAAAAATCCATCTCATAAAGGATTAAACACAGAATCCATGACAGGGCAGGAACATGTCATAGAACAGTCAATATAATGGCAAAGCAGAAATGCATAAAACAATTTAATCAATCATAAGAAATGAAATAAGGGTGGGATTATCCTCGCCTCCTGTCCTTAATAGAATTGAAAATTCTTGGCACGAATGTTAGCACATTTTTAATTCTATGTCAGGACGGAGGCTCCGATTATGCTTGTTCAAAGCTTATCCACCACTACTGAAGCAACACTTACAATAGGTTTAAAATAGAATGTCTTAAATACAGAGTCAGAAGACCAATCAGCGACCTTCATGATGTCATGAAGACTGACACCCATCGAAAAGGCCCTTGGAAGCCATAGCTCCCCGTGCCGAATGGGCACCAAAGAGGGAAACATCAATGCCTGCTTCCAGCACGAGCCATCTTTATCAACGTGCTAGCGTAGCAGGAGTAACAGGTCTGAAAGGTTTCAGCAAAGCAATCAGTAATTGACCTTGTGAATCAGAACAAAAAGGTGCAGTGATTACCTCGTAATCCTTGATACATTGGACCACACACAGCTGAGGGTTGTGAGGAAAAGAAGGATACGTAACTGAAGACGTATTACATTTAGTCCGTCTCAATACAAACAAAAGTAAAGCCCTCCGGAGAGAAGGTGCGACCTGCCAGGTCCAAAGCCCGAACATCAGAAACTCGCTTGCAGGAAATCAAACACAACAACATAGACATCTTAGCAGAGAGTTGCTTACGGTTCAATAAAGTGTTAGAAGGCCAAGACTCTAAGAAACGCAAAACAACTGACACATCCCACAAGGCAACATATTTAGGGCAAGGAGGTTTTACCATCCGGATGCCTCTCAGTAACTTAGATATCAAGGGATGTTCCCCAGCGGTTTGCCATCAATAGATACATGACCCGCAGAAATCGCAGAAGGAAAATTGTTAACTGTTCTATAAGCCAACCCAGACGAGGCCATGGAGGCCAGAAAATTGATAATCAAAGCGAGATCTGCTGTAGCGGGATCCACCGACCGTTGTGCGCACCAATCACACCAGCGTTTCCAACTTGACGCATAACGCTTGTGTGTGTTGGGGACCCAAGCTTTACTGATAAATCAGGTAGCATCTACAGATAACCCTGGGACTTTCCAGCGTCCCCCGAAATCCTCCATGCCACCAGATGGAGTTGACCCGACAGAACCAGAGTGCGGTTCATGAAGAGGGTCCAGCAACAGGTTCCATTTGTGAGGAAGAAGGAGCGGCGTCGAGCAGCTCATCTCAAGAAGAACCGGAAACCAAGCCTGAGCCCTCCAAAGAGGAGTGATCAGAATGAGCTCCGAGGAGAACTGCCTCGCTCGGGCCAGTACCCGGGGAATCATCACGAACGGTGGAAAAGCGTAGCACAGGAGAGGAGGCCAAGACTGGAGAAACGCGTCCGTGGCGAGGGCCTCCGGATCCGGACGCCAACTGTAAAACTGGGGAAAATGCGCGTTGAGGCGAGAGGCAAACAGGTCAAGATGACAACGGCCCCAAATTCGGGACAACATCCGAAAGATTTGAGGATGAAGCCTCCAATCGCTGTAATCTCTCAGATGACCAGAATTCCAATCCACAATCCGATTGTCGCGGCCCGGCAGGTATTCTGCAATAACAATGATCTGACGTTGCAGACAAAGATGCCAGAAGTCTTTTGCAATCTCCGCCAGAAGTACCCCCCAGTTTGTTGGCATAACGCACTGCAGAGATATTGTCCATTCAGAGAAGAATGCAACAATTCGTCCTTTGAGGAGACAGACACCGAATCGCAAAAGAGCCCGCCAGAAGCTCCAGGCAATTCATGTGAAGGGACAACATCTCCTGGGACCATCGACCTCCCGTCGCAACCGGACCACACCGGGCTCCCCAACCCCAAAGGCTGGCATCGGATTTGATCACTACATTCGGAGTCCTCCCGAACAACGCCCGGCCGTTCCAAGACTCCATGTGGTCCAACCACCACATAATCTCTGCTCGGGCATCCTCCGTAAGAGGAACATGATCCGAATACCAAAGACCCTTCAGCAGGTGCCTGATCATGAGACGCTGCAGTGCGCGGTAATACAATGGACCCGGAAAGATCGCTTGAATCAAAGAGGACATAAGGCCTACTATTCGAGTCAACGATCTCGAGGAGACAGTCTGTTGAGCCAGGATCAATCTCAAGTCCCTCTTGATGGACCTGATTTTCTGACCGGGTAAGAGGAGTTGACAGGAGACCGAATCTATCCGAAAGCCAAGGAAATCCATCGACTAAGATGGAACAAAGTCGGACTTCTGTGGATTCACTAGATAACCTAGAGATTGTAATAGATCTATGGACCATTGTAAGTGAGACTGTAGAAGAAGTGGGCACTGTGACAAGATGAGGACGTCGTCCAGATAAACTATTAGACGAACCCCGCGGGACCTCAAAGACTCCATCACTGGACGAAGAAGCTTCGTGAAACACCACGGAGCTGAAGAGAGGCCGAATGGAAAAACCTTCTCTATGTGCTTTTGTAAGTGTTCTTACAGTAGTCTGCAAACAGAGACCACCTAATTCAATATTTTTGTTGCCTATGACCCCCTCAATTCTGTTACTGGGTGTCCTATATTGCTTTAAATCCTGCTTACAACAAAACAAGATGTCATACATCAAATACCAGTTTGTGATAATATGGAGTTAATTCACAAAAAAGAAGCAGCTGCTGTAATTTTCTAGAGGGTTTATATTCCCCTCAAGCCGTTTAGCGAATCAATTCCATATATTCTGGTTGACTCTTATTGCATGAGACTAAAAAATGGAAATAACCAACACTGCATCCAGAAGACACCATCAGAAACGAAGGCACACAAGGTGTTGAACTGCAGTGAAGCGAGAAAAGCAACAATGGTTTGAGGAAACTGGAAAAAACGAGAAGAAAGTTTTAACCTGGTGATACGCAGAACAGTTCTAATGTAGTGACTGTAGAATGTCCCAATACTTAACAATGGCGTTTTAAAACATCAGCATACCAAGATGGCTGCGACCATCGATTTCCCATTCTGGGTCACGCAATAACAGGACAGGTCACAAAAAGACATTGGCCATCTTGGAGAGACATCATTCATCCCTTAAAATTAGTCTGTCCTGCTATTATCTTTTATCTTGAATGAGTCCACTGATATGTCCAAAAGAGGTAATTAGCAGAGTCAAGGACCTTTAGGTATGCAAGCTGCTATCTGAAACGTTGACTCTTTGGTCCTCTGTGCCATCTACTCCAATTTGCATCAGTAACCCCTCCCTAGTCATTACCTGTGCTACAGCTATGATGCTTGTGTGCATGTCCCTGAAACCACCACCTTAGGGGAGAAACACAAATATTTTTGAGCAATCTCACATAGTTCACAAAATGCATGCCACTGAGCAAAAAAACACAGAAAAGGCAAGAACATACAAAATTAAGCAAAATGTAATGACATACTGTCCATGAGAGATTTTTGCCTATCGACAACCATAAACGCCCCCAATTCCCACAGCAAATCAGTTATACATTGGAGAAATAAATTAAACTGTGTTTAGCAAATAAAGGTCAGTGGTTAGGGGTGTGTTCCAAGGTGTGGCTACAAACAAAGGGCCTCATTTATGAGTCACTGGCGAGGGCAGCACCACACTTCTTATTACTGCGCTGCCCTGCGCCAACGTGAAAGGGCAGGAATGCACCTTATTTTTGAAATATGGTGCATTCTTGTCCTTTTCCCCTTATGTTGGCACACAAATTGCTGCCTAGCGCCAACATAGGCAGGATGGTTTTGAGCAGGAAGGGGCACCTTCTTGTACAGAACAATCCTGAGAGGGGTTTGGGGTTTTTCTCTTTCTGTGTGCGCTGTAGAATGCAGTGCACATGGAAAAAGGAAAAAACAAGGAGAAATGAAAAAAATTCTCCTCGTTACGCCTGGTTTGGGGAAGCGTAAGGTTTAGGCACTGCCCCAGTTTTACATGGTTTTGTAAATCTGGGGCAGCATCAACATCCATGGGCGTTGTGTGAGAACACCCACTAAATGCCTATGGGACACCTGCTTCACATAGAGTAAGGAAACTTGCGCTTTTTTGTCTTCCGCCGTATCTATTAGGCCATGCAGAGCCAAGCAGGGTGACTTTGCGTCACCTCATAGATATGATTGAGATGCGTGGGCCACCGAAGCTTAAAAAAATAGACACTCCAGCGGCGCAAGCCTTGCATAAATCAGCCCTAAAATATTTTGTTTGTTTTTTAGGTCTTTCACCGTCAGGTAACTGCATATAAAATATTGGGTAGCTTAAATCAAAAATAAATTAAAAAAGTTAATACTATATAGTACATTATAAAACCTCTATTATTTAATGCACTGCACAGGCCTGTGTGTAACCAGAGAGCCACAGAATTCAATTTGGTTGATGCAGTAGAAAATAGTGCCTTGTGTATTTTTAGTGCTATGAGGTCACAGCCTGTGACAGAAAGCTCACCAAGCCACCCCAGTTCAGACATTCCGTCCATCATCTTGTGTGTTTTGCTGTTCACCCTATGTGGGAAGGGTATGCCCAGACGTGGGTCCCGTGCTCACTAGTCCACTGGAGTCAAGCTCTCCTGTCAGAAGACGGCTGATAGCCAGAAACCGGTCCTAGGGTGCTTGATTCCGGTCCAGGGAAGACATAACTTGGCAGTTCGGGCTGGACGGTTCCCATGAGGCGCAGGGTCAAGGCTGATTTGCATATGGCCATGTCTGAACTGGGGTGGCTTGGTGAACAAAATAACAATGGATTAAACCCAGATCTGTGACTGGGGGTGAATGTTTTGCCATTGTGCAACATTCCGTCCATCATCTTGTGTGTTTTGCTGTTCGCCCTATGTGGGAAGGGTATGCCCAGACGTGGGTCCCGTGCTCACTAGTCCACTGGAGTCAAGCTCTCCTGTCTGAAGACGGCTGATAGCCAGAAACCGGTCCTAGGATGCTTGATTCCGGTCCAGGGAAGACATGGCTTGGCAGTTCGGGCTGGACGGTTCCCATGAGGCGCAGGGTCAAGGCTGATTTGCATATGGCCATGTCTGAACTGGGGTGGCTTGGTGAACAAAATAACGATGGATTAAACCCAGATCTGTGACTGGGGGTGAATGTTTTGCCATTGTGCAACATTCCGTCCATCATCTTGTGTGTTTTGCATACAAAAAAATTACACATCAAACTGCACTCCATGAACACAATTCATGATAATACACTGCAATGTTGGAATGCTTACTGTAGGAAAGGATCTTGTTGTTTGTGATGTATCCCTAGATTTTTTCCCTATCTGCTTTGCCGGCTTTAAAACCTCTATGCACTGTAACCCTGCTAACTAGTAGTAAAATCCTTGTGCTTCCTCATTAAAAATGGTTTATTTAAAAGCAAGACATCAAGAAATGTAAAGTTAGCAAGTTCTTACAATGACGAGCATCCAAAAGCTATATTCACTGTAAGAAGATTCTGACTGGCCCATCAAAAATAGTAGGAAGCAGGATTGAATACTAATTCTGCTATATGTGGATTGGGACCAGCTACAAATATGATTAATCCACTCTTTTATTAGTCGTTAAACATCCAACTTAATGGAACGTGTGTTGTTTAGCAAATGTTATGGAAAAACAACTTTTAGAAAGTTACTTTTTTCCTGCAAGAAGCTACTGGGGCCTAATCTTTATATACTTTCTATCAGTTGTTCAGTGGGCGATTAGCACTGATCAGGTGTGTAGGAGGCTGGCCTACTATATAGTGCACACTTATTTAAGTGATGCACCTTGCAATAATCAAGGCAACCATTATGGTGATTTTAGTCGTCTTTGATAACCTTTTGAAAGCTTTCAAAGTGGTAGCTGTGGAGAGCAGCCTTCAGGCATATCTTGACGGAGTGTTACACAGCTTGTTTTACCAGGTTAATCATATAGTGTATGTGTGGTGATGTCTTCTTTAAGATGGAATCTAATGATGTATGTGGTGACATCACATGGAGTTCTAAAAGAGAGCAGTTGTAAGCTGAAGGTTACTGATGAGATATATCTTGTGAACTGCTGCATAAACAAGCTGTACAATCAACACTTTAAGTGTGATTACTACAGTAGGTTAAATGAAAAAACAGAGTGTATATATTAGAATATGTCTATTTTTTACAAAACACTCACAAACACACAGGTATATATCCTACCCGGAAATATAAACACAAATACACAATAATACTTCAATTGCAATAAGGTAAGTACCAAAAAAATACAGTGGTCACCAGGGGGAAACCAAACCATATATTAAGAAAGGGAAATGCAAACTGACACCAAAGTCAGGACTTAGACCAGGAGACTCTTAGGAGCTGAGGACACAAGAACCCATCCAAGGTAAGTACCCAGGAGGCTGTGTGCCGTGTGGAAACACAGCTGTATGTCTAATAGAAGTCAACAGGGAAGTCGCGGTTGCAGTTTTGATGAAGAAGAACCCATTCCCCGTGGACCCTGAGCAAACCCCATGGAAGACAGAAGGTTGTGTTGTGTAGTTCCTACACATCTATATAGTACCTGTATATTTAGACAACATAAAATAAGGGATTGGTGTCCAGACTGATTATAGACATCCCCACAGGATATGTTAGCCTTTAGATCAGCTAGCTCACAGTGCCACTATAAGCTCCCTAAACTTACCATAGAGCGCATAGTTCCTGGCAACTGTTCAAACATGACAACTCTTGATCCTTCAGGGATAGTGGAAACAGTGCAGTAGTTTTTGCTCAGTCACTCGTGCTCAATTAGTCTCAGAGAGATACATAGAATAAACAATAAGGACGTTTCCAATAGGCATTTATTGAACAAACGACATTTTAGTATAAAACATGTTTGCTGTGACAATCATTAGACAGAAACAGATATATGAGATTACAAGCACCAACAGAGTAAATAAAAGGTAGAATTCTACCATGGTGCTAAAACAGTGAATATATGCAGGCATATAGATACATGGCAGTAATCATACTTCCTCCTACTATGCGGACCCTATCTATATGAACCTAAGTGTACCTAGCATGTATGCGGGTATAAAGCCAAGAATCCCCTAGGAAAGAGCCAACCCCATTACCTGATGGGAGGGAATGAAGACCACATTTTGGTCTCAAGTGGGACACCCCGCAAGGGATGTCAGACCAAAGTGTGCTAGAGTTTCTGCATGTAGGGACTTCAGCGTCTCACATCAGCTTGGAAGCTTCTCCTCCGGTTGCCCAGGGAAGTTGTGGTTCTTTTATACCTGAAAGGTACCCTCAGGGGTTTTACCTGGATGTGTAATGTTACTGTTGGCCTGTCATGGTGACCTTAGCGCTGCAGCTGTGAGGGCCAGGTGATGCTGAGGAAGACCAGGAGTTGTGCACTAGCTGTTCCACAATTGAAGTCAAGAACAAGGAAGTTGGTGTCTGGCTGGAGCACTTACAAGCCTTGGCAGCTTCAACTGCTTGGAAAGCGAAGAAGGTGCAACATTGGGACCAGCAAGGTCCAAGGGATTTGCCACAAGCAGGAAAGTCAAAGCAGGCCACGAGCAAGCATAGGAGCCTACTGGAGCCCAAGAAGACCCTCAGGAGGACCCACAGGCCGAAAGCACAGGAGTTACAAGGATCCTTGAGCAGCTCACCAAGATGAAGGCCAACGGTGCAGAGGATGCAGTGAGGATGCTGTACTTGACAGGAAGAGATGCTGCAGGCTGGAGCTTCTTACTGCCCAAAGATCTCTGGAATGTAGAGCCAACAAGCCTTGCCTGTGGCAAGTTGGTGCAATTCACAGGTGTTTGGTTCCAGTGGCTCAGACAAAAGGTACTGGCTTCAGAATTGCAGCGAGTACAGGTCAGGCCTAGAGGGAGTTACAGAACCACCATCGGTGTTGCTGAGCCTTTCGAAGTCTGTGAGACATCAGGAGCAGCTGAGCAGTCAGCTTTATTGCGGTGCCTGCAGATGCAGGGGAGTGACTCCTTCACTCCAAAGTAGATTACTTGAAGCGTCCTTGATGCCCACAGGTGTGTTGAAAATCCTGGAAGAAGCACAGACAAAGGTGATGAAGACTTACAGAACAGCGAGACCAGTAGCAGCAGGAGTCTTCCTTGATGCAGTCTCGGTTCCATGCACAGTCCAGGAAAGTCCAAGTGTCCATACGGTTGTAGACAGACATGGTTTCAGGCTTGAGTCTTGTCCCTTGATGAATCTGAGGACCCACCCACAGGTAAGCCCTTAAATAGGCTGACTCAGGGGTCCCACGCAGAGGACAGGCTGGACAGAGGAGAAGGATACTCCCATGTCCTTTGTCCAGTTTTGTACCAGAGCGGTAGACAAGGGCTCCCTGAACTGTTTCAAACTGGAGTTTACAAGGAGGGCACCAAAGGTGCCCTTCAAAGTAGTCTGGTGAAGCTATCAAGAGCCACCCCTCCAGCCCAATACACTAAGTAGTGTCTGGGAGGTGGTCACACCTCCCTGCGACAGGAAATCTTTTTTTCTACCTTCTCCTGCTCGAGATTGGCTCAGCAGCAGAATGGCAGAATTGTGTCTGTGGTCGGCAGCAGGACTAGCTTGCTACCAGACTCTGAAAGGCTGCAAATAGCAGTACAGGGGGGGTACCCCAAGGGAGGCCCCTAATACATGGTATCATACTTAAAACACTGGAATCGGTTTTGGGATATGATTTGATCATGTGTGATAACAAACTTGACTGAGTTTGATGCAGCCACTAAATAGTTAAACATCTCGTAATGACTGATGTCCACTATATGCATCAAAATGGCTGACCACACTTACAAAGCCTGGAGAATCCACTCCGGGGTTTGTAGGGGTGTTCTGCTCATGCAGGGGCATCCTCACACTCATAATCAAGCACCCTGCCTTCAGGACTGAAAGGTCTGCAATAGGGGTGACTTATAGGTTCTAAATGTAGTGACCTCAGATATAAGGAAACAAATATCTGTAATGAGAGGTGCAAGCTCCAACTTACACAGGCTGCAATGTCAAACCTGTAGTCACAGTTTGTATGGTCTCTCGTGGGTGGCAAAATACATGCTGCAGCCCATGGGAGACCCCTGTTGTGCCGATACCTTTAGTACTTTGGTACCATATAGTAGGTACGTACAAGGGTACACCAGTAGCCAATTGTGGAGGTACAGAAGTACTTACTATGGTCAATTTAGGAATGAAGCTCAGTGACTGGAGTCCTAGTTAGCAGGATCCCAGTAAGACTACGTGGGGGTAACAATGAAAGCAGATCCTACTTTCCTACAAGGTGTGAGAACTTTTGCCAAAGTAGAGACAATGGCTTGGGTGTGGAGAAGTGTTTTTCTTTCCCTGGTAGGAAGACTAGATGAGGTGTCCCCAGAGACTCTATTTACTTCAAACAGACATCTCCAGTTACAAGGCAATTTTACGTGACATCTGGGCAGGCCCAGTTTGTGCCCTTCCAGCCAAGTAGGCTCAAAAGCCATTGGGAGGAGAACTGCCCTCAGAGCTGGATTGAAGTGACCTACCCTGTCCAGACAACAAAGTGGGTGCACGGCTCTGCACAAGGGTAGAGGGGTTTCCTCATATTGGATCTTGGAAGTAAGGGGCATTGTGGTATTGTGCACAGTGGGAAAACAAGAACCCTGTGAGTCTCTAAGTGTCTCCCCTGAGATCCAGGGGGCTTTAAAAGTATAGTCCTATGATTGTTTGGGACTTAAAAGACTAATGGCCTGATTTATATCTCAGCGGACTAGATGCTCCGTCACAATGATGATCGATATCCCATCCGCCCAAATATAAATCCCATTATCTCCTATGGGATTTATATGTCAGTGGACAAGATTTCCATCAACATTGTGATGGAGTAACATGTCTGCCGAGCTCTAAATCAGACCCTAAGTCAGAAGCTAAAGTCTTTGAATGAGATGAACAAGGTTGGTGTGTCTTACCTGGGCTCCATTGGGATTAGCCTGAACTTTCACCTAGGTGCAGGACTACCCCGACCATAGACTATTTTTAGCACTTTGTGCTTTTTGGAGCAATTTTCCCTTACATTTTCCATGCTGTTATGTTATGTAATGTTATATGGATATGTAGAGCGTTACTTACCACCCAAAGGGTATCCAGGTGCTTGAGCAGGTGTGTAGGTCGTCTGCTGGGGGCTAGTTGAAGAGCGAGGTTTGAGCCTCTTGCGGAATTCAAGAAGCGATTAATAGGTTCTGATGCATAGAGGTAGGTCGCTCCATGATTTGGGTGTGATGTAGGAAAAGGCTACACCTCCTATTCTGCTTTTACAGATACAGGGATGTGTGTGTGGGTGAGTGAGTCTGAGCATAGGAGTCTGGTGGAAGTGAAGGCAACAGTTGAGGTATACTGGTCCTATGTTGTGCAGTACCTTGTATGCATGTGTGAGGAGTTTAAATTGGAGGCTTTCATATATGGGCAACAAGTGGAGTCCTCTGAGGTGTGGCCTGGTGTGTGTGATGTGGGAGGTCAAGGATAAGTCTAAAGGTGGCATTCTGGATGGTCTGAAGTTGGTGGAGGAGGTGGCTGGAGATTCCGGCATAGAGTGAACTGCTGTAGTCTAGTCTGTAATTGACTAGGACTTGAGTGACAGTATGCCTGGTGCTCATGGGGCTCCATTTATTTTCCTAAGGATACATAATATGTGGAAGCAGGTGCAGCTGACTACATTCACCTGTGAGGCCATGCTGAGTTTGAAGTATAAGAAGATTCCCAGGTTTCATGCTTGGTTAGAGGGTATCAGTGTTGGACCAAGCTCTGGAGGTGGAGTCCCAAGTGGAGTTCTTGTTCCTGAAAATCTACACTTTGTGTTGTCCGAGTGGTGTGTCAGGTAGTTGGATTTCATCCATTCCGCTACACAGATCATGCATTTGGTGAAATTGAATTTGGTCGTGTGAGTACTCATCCACCATTGAGAGGATGAGCTGGGTGTCATCAACACAGGAAATGGTGGAGATGCTGTGAGACCTGATGACGTTGATGAGTGGTGTCATATAAATGTTGAACAGCATAGAGCTGAGAGATGATCCTTGAGGGACTCTGCAGATCATGTCCTTGGGTTTTGATGTGTATAGTGGGTCTCTGACTCTCTGTATTCTCCCTGTGAGGAAGACGCTGTAGGAGAGTAGGGTCTGCAATCCTATGATCACCCCAGATTTTTGCTTTTTGCTTCACTGGTTTGCGACTTCCCTGGCTGTGGGCCTGCTAATCAGACCCACAGCCTAGCTGTTCTCTCACTAAATTGACACGTGTACCTTAGGTGCATTTACCAATTGGTACTAGGCCACCTTATCAGTCCCTGTACAGGTGTACCCAGGGCCTACCAGGGGCTGCAGCATGTATTATGCCACCCCTGGCTGGCCATCTAAATCTGACACAACTGGCTGCACAACAGCTGGGGCAAGGTGGTGTAATCACCCTTTGCTTTAGATATAGTATACCTATATCTAACCCTAAAATGGGCACATGTATTCCTATCAGTCACTCCTATGGCAGGCCTTGACAATCCTGAAGGCAGAGTGCTTGGAATTATGTGAGATGGTGCTCTGGCATGAGCTGAGCCCGTTTGCAGCTTGCGGAACCAAGTCCTAATAGCTGTTCCATGATAACGCGTACCATATACTCTTAAGTGCCTTATAATCCTCGCTGTTATTTGCCAACTTTGGTATCGCTTTATCAAAACATGTCGAGTAAGGTGTCATACGAATTGGAATACTAACCCCTCGCCAATTCTGGTGACGGGGTTAGCATTCCACCCTTCTAGAGGGACACGACATGTAGGTAACTGTGAACCCTGGTTAAAGTTAACGCGAGCCTCAGCATCACAAAATGGATGCTGCCACCACAGACCTCCTGCTGCTGGGAGTCCTTCCAGCGAGGAGAGCTTAGACAAAGGGTTTCCTGTCAGGGGCGGTGCTAGCACCATCCCAGACAGGGTTTTGTGTATCCTAGGTAGGCAGGGCTGAATAGGAAGGTGACTGCAAGTGGCACCCCGGTGCTCACTGTGCATATGCCGGCTTGAACCAGTTCCAGGGGCACACCAGCCCCTGAGCTGGGGAAAGTCCGGACAGGGGAGAGGGGTGTAACCACCCCCCTTCCTGGTGCCACCCATTGGCAGGACCTAGTCGCGTACCAGCCCCTTTCTTTAGAATAAAGGTAGGAGCGGGGACCCTTCCAAATTAGATCATCTTTGAATCCTGAAACTACTTTCTACGAAAGGAACTCTCGACTTCTTCTCAAGATTTCTCCCTTGTGACTAAGGAGTAGTCACCCTGCAGCAGCAGGCACCAACTAAGTATCTTGCGGTTTGCTGAACGTCCTTCCTCCGGAACCAGACTGACCAGCACGACGAGACCCGGACTCCCTGCCCTCTCTGACCTCAACCTGTCTCTACAGCACAGCTGAAAATCGTGGGTGCGACGAGACCAGAGGACCCGGCTATCATCAGAACCAGCACGACACTGAACCAGCATGACCACCGAGGGACCCTCGAGTGGGTGCACTGGGGTAAGAGAAGCCCCAACCCCAAGCAGCACGAGCACCGAAGTGCAGCCCCCCAGCATCCACCAGATCTGCGTGGGGCCCTTTTGCTTCTGTGTCGCTTGCCACGTTGTCCGGTCACTTGCCCATTGGCTAGTGACCCTCCAGACGACGTCCTATGTTTGTTTCACCGCTGGTCTAGCTCCTCTAGACTAGCCCTTGTCTCCTCCTGAAGGGGAACTTCCTCTGACCCTCCTGGTCCACTCCAGACGCCATTTTGTGTCACCACGTGGGCTTGCCTTGGCCAAGGCTTGTTGCCTCCTTCACCGGATCCAGCATCGCCAGCAGCAGACATCCGACGTGGGACAGCTCGCAGACCTCCAGCCTGGTCGACATCAGCACCCTGGTCCATGCAGCAGCAGAATCCAGTGTCACCTCTTCGCCTGGCTGAGTGACCTTGTCCGGTGCCATCCTGGTGCCCACCTAATCACTGGCTAGTGATTCAGAACTCGGTCCCCTCTGCTTACAGGTATCCTTCTTCACTGATCCGTCCTTGGATCAGCCCGGAACATCTTCACTGGTCTCCTGCCAGCAACTTTCACTTCAGGCTCCTGGTTCGTCAACGAGGATTCCCGACAACACTTGAACCCTATGCAGCCGCAGCCCCTGGGCTAGGTAAACCGAGTACCACGGTGCTCCAGCGTAGAACCACTCTCTAAGTGTCTAGATCCATTTTCGTTTTTGACCTACCTAGTCGGGTTCGCCCGAGAACACTAACTTTGCATTTGCTAGTATCCATAGACTTTGTCCCGCATTACGCGTGAGAGTTTCCACTCTGCACACGGCGCTCCTAGACCTCCTGCTTCTAATCTAAGGGTTCAGCATTGTAGGCCTAGCGATTCTAAAGTCTCTGAGAATAGTTACTTACCTGCTAGCAATTCGCATTCCACTTCCATAGTATATGGTTTTTCGTGCCCCTCGGGCATTTGTGTAAATTGTGCGACTTTCAGTATATCTTTAAGAGTTTTGTATTGTGCTTAGCACCCTGTCCTCATAAAGAGTCCAGGGTTGTTGTGTTATAAATAAATATCCTTTTATTTTCATAACGACTTGTGTGGTGTCCTTTCACTTGGTGTTCAAGGGGTATATGTGATGGTATAACAGCTGGCTTAACACGCCCTCAAGAGTTTAGCCTAAAGACTGCTCTTGTCAATGCTACTAGGATAGCTGGTCTATAAGGATGACTTACAACCAATCATCAATAAGGTTTGTTTGGTATGATACATAGTGATCACTAGAATAGTGAGCACTGCATATCAGGCCAACTTCTCACAGGAGCATATCCATTATCCATTGAATGCAAGTTACATTAGCGTACAATATATAAGTAGAGGTTTTAGACTGCAATACATGGCAGACAGCCAAATACAAGAACAAAAGTTACGTAAGCTTGTTGGCACTTGTGCGAGGACAGGAAGCAAACACGATTTAAGAGGTAGCAGTGTGTTACAAGATAAAAGTGTAGTGTGCATGGTACAATAGAGTACCAAAGATAGATAGAAGGATAATACTGCAATATATGGCAGACTCTCAAAGCACAAGTCACTGGGAAGATACTTCCATAGTCAAGGAGAATAGAACTCGCCATATTATGGGGTCTTCCTTTTCATCTGAGAAGGCACGAATTGTTATTGGAAGTGTCTTTAAGGGAGGAGAACTTTGAGGTCAGTTTGAAGGCCTGGGATGAGGAGGTGTTCCTGGGTAGAATGGTTAGGGGACGAGTTAGATGTGATTCTAAATCACACACACCTTAGGAAACTGGTCATTTCTGACTTAGCATTCTAAGATTTGACTTAGTTTCAAGACACAAGACTACACTACTGCCTCTGTGGCTGGCGGTACGCATGTGATTGCCCCACCCAACTCCTTTCGAGTTTGCATATGGACAAGCTAGTTCTCGCAAGTGACAAACAGGCTTGGCCTTGTTAGCGGGGGGCATGGCTTACCCCTGCCTGATTGCAGGGAATATATATTGGTATTGGGGGGGGGGCAGGGCTTCTAATGGATGTTTTATCTGTCACATACAGGAACCGCACTGGAGAACCGCCCGACTCACATGGGGGGCCACCTGACCTATCAACAGGTATAAGGGTCATGCACACTGGGGGGGGGGGGGGGGCAGTGAGCTAGGGTCTGGGACACCCATTTTCTCACCAGGAGTCATTACTGTCCCTGTTGTTGGGGCGCGCAGGTTACGCCCCATGGAAGTAATACATTGGTAGTCAACTGGTGAATGTGAGCAGCGCAGGTAGTTCCTGTGCAATAATGTGATGTTTTCGCTTTTTAAACAACTGATGAGCCGGGGCAATTTGTTTATTTACTAGGCAATAACTGGGGTGTGCTCTCTGTAAGCAGTGACAGAGAGTGGGCATATCTTGCATCCCCTGTGCCAAAATTGAAATGCGTTTCTTTTAAACAAAAGGTGTGTCTTGGCATATCATGCATCCCAGGTGCAATAATGGAATGTGTCCTTTTGTAAAGCAACTGGTGCTCCAAGTAAGGGGCTCTGTCCTGGCGATCGAGTTAGCAATAGGCTTACCGGTCATCGCTGGTTAGGGGCGGTTTTCATGGATTTGTTCTCTCTTCCAGAAACGCACGGGTTTCGTTCTTTAATGGTCATACCACGCCTAGCAGACCTGCCTGCCGGGGCTTGGAGCCAGGGGAAGAACACACTGGGGCCAGTGGGTAGGGTTTCTGGGTCAGCACGTCCAAGATTGGAGTGCAACCTTTTTTTTTAATTTCAGGACAATCGGATCAAGTACACAGGCACCACTCTGAGAAGTACCATGGCATCCTTACACTTCAGCTCAGTTGTGCACATTTACCTGTTTCAGCCATTGGCCTCACCTCATAGATGACAGGAGGGATAACCACACGGGTAGATTGGCAGAAGACTGGTATGGAAATTATTAGGGCGGTGCCCAGGGGTCTTTGCCAGAAGTTATCTGAAGGTCAGTACGTGTGACACACTATAGGGTTTGCACACAGCATGGGAGAGGGCCTGTCCAGGGGGTCAGGGGCTACGGTATTGTCAAAGTCTAGACTTCCGTAAGTGTGACACATTTGCCCACGCTGAGACATTCACATAAGTTGCATCACAGCATCACCAGTTTCTTATACTCAGGCCCATTGGCACTATGGTGATGCGGGATCTATTTGTACAGAATTCTGTGCCTGATTTAGCCACACATATATCCTCCTGTCTGACCCCACTAGGACCTTCTAGTCTGGCTCCACTCCGGGTCGGGCTGATACATTAAGACTCTAACTTGTTTATTTCTCCGGACACAGGTTGGTGCGTTGGCCGCGTGGTAATTGTTTTCCTTATTTCACTTGAAGGGTCTTGTTGTGGGCAGGCAAATTCAAACAGTCAAAAATTAAACAACTTGGGTTGACACGCAGTGGAGGGCACCTGGCTAAGTCCACTGGCAAGCTTTCACCTAAGACATTATTTTAGTTGTTGCTTATGCAGGTATTAAAGTAAGGTTTCATCTTGCAGTTTTTCATACGCCAGGAAGCACAAGTGGTGTAGTATGTTATGTTATGTTATGTTATGTTAGAACTGTATTTCTTGAGCGCACGGCTACCCAGATCGGGTGTCCCGGCGCTTTGGCAGAGAGTCCTGAACACAACCAAGAAAAACCCAGCGGCAGACACACTGTAGGCCCACTGGTTAGGCGGAGAAAAGGAGCGTCTTGAGCTCCAGTTCCCCCAGTTGCACAACATGTATAAACAGTTGTATAGGGTGCTTGTTGAAAGCTTCATAGGGCCCAACGAGTGCCAGGCAAAGGGGGACGAATAGTACAAGTGATAAACACGAGGAGATACTGTACACAGTGTTAGAAGGGACGTGCCTAAACTAAACTCATACTGGCCTTATATTCATGTCGGAGAAGTTAGCGGCCAGACAGTGGGAGGTCCAACTATTGTATTTGTTCAAGGTTGCAAGCATGCACCAAGAGATGGATCCCCAAGATCATCCCAGACAGACTATAAGTCCCGTCCTTTAGCCAGGCCTTGGCTGTTGCAGCCAGCTAGTTTGTGGGTTGGGGTGCAGTATGCTGGGGGGAACATGGGGGCAGAGCTTAATCTGGCAAAAAATGATTTACGAAGGATTGTTGGGAGTTCCCACTGCTCTAAACGGGCAAGTATTCTTTCGTAGGTTTCCCCTCTTGTTTACTGGCAAATATGCGAGGACACTTGTGCTTAGGGCACATACCCCATGGCTAGATAGTCACCTAAGGGGGGGATTTGGCCTCTGACAGGCCTTGCCATGTCTGGGGTAGCCAATCACAATAGCTGGAGTCTGTAGAGTTGACAATGTTAGAAACTCAGACTGGGGTGTACTGGGCCATAAACCCCTCGCCTGAGCTGCGGGAGGCAGCGGGCTCTAGGTGTCTTTGAAGGACAGGCAAGGGCTTTATAGGACTGAAGTGCGTGTCACAGAATTTACTCTATCCCAGAAGGGTACCAGGCTTAATTTGATAACTGTGTAATTGTCTGGTCATTGTGGCGTAATAATGCACCAGAGAAGAAGGCCACAAAGAACATATGGTGGGAATTAGCCACCATACGGTGGGAATTAGCCAACAGTAGGGGACAGGCGAAATTGAGTGGTCAGGAACTCCCTCCAGGCTCTGTATGCAAGGCGCTCAGCAGGGGAGGCGTTGGAGCCAGCGCACAGGAAGTTCCTCTGAGCTATGCGTAATTTCAATGGGTAGAGGAGACTGGGCGTCATTAGACTTGGGGTGCTACACGCCAAACGCTAGGGGTGTTTGGAGGCCAATGTGGTACTTCTGCCCAGGATAAGCATGGACCTGTCCTGCTGGTTGGGGAGAGGCCCTACAATTAGCAGGCATGCCGGCCTTGTTGGGGGGCCCTGGCTGCGACAGTCGCCACACCCAGGGCTATGGCAAAGTTACAGAGCGATCCAGGAGTGGAAAGGTGCTATGGGGTACTCTTTTCAGGAGCACAAAGGGTGTTGAGGCCTAATATCCCCAGGAAGTCTGTGCGGTGGACCCTGGGGTGCGACAGCGCCCCGTCTATCCTACGGGCGGTTGGAAACCTGTACAACCGGGGGTCGCTTGAACGATCCGCCCCTCGTGGGGCCTGAGCAAGAGGGTCAACCGATGGTTCACCGGAAGTGGGAGTGGCTATTCCCTCACCACAACTGCTAAGCACCGATTGGCTAAGGCCATGATGCAAGTTGGCCCATCAGGTGGTAGGCTGCGAGGGGGCGGCTTGCCTTTTGATTGCCTGTAAGATAACCCACCATGTTGGCATATGTGTATGCTAATAAACCTGCAGCAATTTTATCCCCAAAAAAAGTTGTCTTGTCTGCTTATTTATGATACATGTATGTTGCTGCGGGAGGGCTGGTGAGTGGGCCGATATTGGCACTAATTTTTTCGCCCCACAGTGGTTCATCTGCTGCCCACTACTGGTTTGCTGTCATTCTGCCTTTCAGCGCTCTGTGGCGGCGGCAGCCGTCAGAGCAGTCCGGGCCCGCACTCCTCTCCGTCTGCCGTCGCGGGATTACTTTGTGCCTGATGGCGCCACTGAAAACTCTTTGATGCGGGTGGGCTGTTTCACCCCCCGGGGCTCTTCACACGCCCCGTGGGCTATCATTCGCGTCCGGTGCCTCCTCACAGGGGGTGTATTCAATGCTGGCACATCAGGTGCGGGGTGGGCCCCCGAACACCTCCTTCTGCCCAGGCTGTTCACATGCCCCGCGGGTCTTCCGCCACTTTCGTCACCCACTACAAGGGGTGTCTTCAGCACGTGCAACACACTTCCACCTTCACCACCTTCAAAAAGGGGGCTGCACATGCGGGATTATCCCGCTTGGCGCCAATATAAAGATCGCGTGCGTTAGGCCCACATACTTAGATAAGGAGCACAAGGACACGTATTGTTATGGTGCAGAATTGGCCATGAGCACGTGCAACCGGGCCCTTTTAATAACAGCCTCACGTCACTCACGATGTCTGTGAGGGATGCGTGTGGGGGTGCAAGTGTGCCCATTCCCATAGGGGGAGTGGCTACTAACTCTGTGTCTGTTGAGACACTAGAACGTGTCTCGCAGGACACAACAGCTGCCAAAGGCTCAGCATCCATTGCCATCCAGTGCTTAGTGAGCCTATTCCAAGTCACTGAATATCACACTTAAACAACTGAGCTGGGCAGAAAGAGTCACTTGAGGCCACTTTTGAGTGGAGTACAGTGCCAACCTCTGCCCAGGTCCGCTGCTCGCAAAGAGGAAACCAGACCCCTCCCAAGCTCCACAGAGGAGGGTTGCTTAGCCCTAAAACGCTCCAAGCCCCACTGGGACCTCTCTTGTGCTCGCCCCAGTGCAGGAAACAAAACAGGAAGAGCCAGGCATGGCATCCTCCTGCTTTGTTGACGGTGTGATGTCACATCACCTCTCTTGTAATAAGGAGTACAAAGGACGCTGGAGTAATTGCAAAGATCCCTGTTGCAGGCTGGAAGCCAAAGAAGGCCCACTTAGACTCTCATCAAGAGTGGCCTGGACTAATCTCCCTTACATTTGCACATTGTTCATTATCTGCCAGGTACAGTATCCGTGCAGATTCTTACATACATTAGTGAACACCCGTCCTTGCACCACATGTTGTAGTGGGAACACTCTTGTGGGAGCCCTCTTGTTTTATCAAATAAGTGCAAACTGTGGGTATACATTGGCATGCAAGGAAGATCTAGACGTACACTGCCCATGCCTATAGTGCCAATATCGGCAGCACACCCAACCGGCAAATACAGCAGTACCATAATAAAGAACACACAAGACACATTGGTTGTTGGAGAAAACATTACTGCAGGTTTATTTTGCATACGAAATATGCCAACATGGCGTGGGACCTTGGCACAAAAGGATCGCTGTGGAAGGTAAATATACCTGTCCTCCACCCACTCGGCGCACCGGAAATGACGAAAGGAAGCGCCTCGACCCCAGTAGTCCAGGCACTAGACCCATGAGGTTTGTGCCTAATGTGACACCAAGGTGGCCGCCCTCATATGAGGGCCCCCTGCGTGGGCCGCAGGCAGCCTCATTTCATGGCTCCAAAGGGTATCAGGAGGGATCGGGATCACAATAAGGCCGGGGCACTGCTTAAAAAAGTGTCCCACATTCCTGGATCATGCCTTTTCAATAAACACTAATTGATAAGTCTTATTGGGCACATGTTTATAAAATTTTTTGGTAATTTTAACATATTATAGCTTATAGACCCAGTAACGTGGGTAAAAACTAGAAGCACTGATTTTTGGCCTGGTGGGCTAGGGGAAATATAATGGTACAAGTGCGACAACACTTGATCTGATGGGTATTTTAATATCATGGCCTGTACGAAAAAGACAATCACCCTACTCAGTATGTATTTTAAACAGTAAATGTCAGGCAAATGCACTTTACATTGATTGCTAAAGCTGCCCTAATGACCCGTGACTGATTGTTAAATTAACAAAGACAGAAAAGCTATGTTAAAAAGGAATACAGTTTTTATTATATATAAATATCACTTTAATTATCATTCTCTGGTGTTTGCAGCATTTGAAAACATGAACAATGGGCAGTTCTTTTTGTAATGTTTTTTTGTAGTTTTATATAGTGCGAACTGGTCCCACAGGCATTGGATCTACTTACATAAGCAACAGTTGCGGTACAGAAGATCAAATGTGCTTTTATTTTTCAGTCTCAGGACATTAAGGGCAATATGTATCAAAATAGCATTTCGCGATTCTCAAATAGCGATTTCTTGCTAATCGCTATTTGAGAATCGCAAAATGGTATGTATGTAGAAATCAGCTTCTTTTTAGCGATTTTTTAAGATTCCTTAATTGCGATTAGCAAATTGCTAATCGCAATTAAGGAATAATTTCCGGTTCATTTCTATGGGCCAGGAGGCCCATAGGAATGAAGGGGAAATTTGCGATTAGCAATGTGCTAATCGCAAATTGAGAATATTCGCAAGGGTGCAGGGGTGTCCAAAGGACACCCTGCTGCACCCCTGAAAATGACATGTGTGCGCATATGGCGCACATACATGCCCTAAGGGCATGTATGAGCGTCACATGGCACCTTTTGTTTTTGTTGTTTTTTTAAAGGAGTTCGCAACTTACCACCAACTTGAAGTTGGTGGTAATTTGCGATTCCTTAGGGACAATTAGCAATATTTTTTTGCATGATACATTGCATTTAAGGAATTGCACATTGTGCGATTCCTTACATGCAATCGCAAAATAAGGAATCGCAAATTGTGCGATTCCTTATTTTGAACCACATTTGCTTCATACATACCATATTGAGAATTCGCATTCGCAAAAGCCGAAATTTGGCGAATTTCGGCCTTTGCGAATGCGAATTTCAATGACACATATGCCCCTAAGTGATTCTCCAGAATCACAGGATGTTGATCTAATGCCGGGACACCAACATAGTTCTCGAGTTCCAAAGTTGGCATCTCTGGTCAAGGTAGCCTCACAGCTAGGCCTATGCAAACACACCCGTGCCCCCCCCCCACCTTACACTCAGTGCAGAAACACATGGGCTAAAATGCGACTTACTTCATGAAGAGGTGTCGCCCATCCAAATGGGCATGCTAATGGAGGCCCATAGGTGACCCCAGGCCCCATTGTGGAGGGCCAAGGCAGTAGGGGGCCCTGCTAGGGGCCCCCAAAGACACTTTCCAACAGCCTTTTCATGTTGGAAACGTAAAGTGGCATCATAATCCCAATGGTAGAGCTGAGCCCGGCTCTGCCATCTTTACGGGATTATGCTGGCTTCCGACGCTCCGACAGGCTTCTTGAGCTCGTTGGAACCGCATCAAATCCCCCCCGCTGGTTTCGTACTGACCGCCGTCATCCTTATACGGCAGTCGGAATGAAAGCTACATTGTAATCGGGCTCATAGTTCCAAAGCTGCAACAATATGCAAAATATGCTAATTTTCCCAAATGCCGATTTCCCAGAGACTGACTTTGATGTCAGTGTAAGCTTCATTGTCTTTCAGTTCTTTCAGACTACACTATTGCCAACAGATATGAAAAGAATGAACCATACCAATAGTACGGGATGATTACACCAATCAGATTTTTAAGATTTCACCATATTTGATTAGAGTCTATATAAAAAAAAAATCGATAGTATATATGGGCCATCAAATATGATGACTTCCAATTGTTTTCTTAATGCAAGGTCACCTCAGTGGCTCCATATTTATCTTTTCTTTCTCCATGCTGTCCTGTTTCTTTCTAAGGCCTGTTTCAAATTAATTTTCTATTTTTGTGTCCAACTCTACTTTTGGGAGGCGCCCTCTTCATTCTGTGCATTTTCTAATGTTACTGCTAAACCTTCCTCTCTTCTTTATTTCTAAATTCAACTTGTGTTGTTTCTGGGACATGCAAACTATAATATTACCACCCCTGCTTAGTGTGTAACCTTGACCAAAGATTCATTTAAAAAAAAAATGTTTTTATTGAGTTCTTGACAATCCATTCATAACATACATTACAGAAAATCCATAAAACAGAATGATAAGCTGAAGAACAAATAATATATTATTACATCATCTCGAAAAAGAATAAAGCCTGAAGGGGAAATTTCACATTGAAAACATACATAGGAATTTAATCAAAATACCCCCCCCCCCCATATTTTTTCGAATTTGCGCAATCCCCCAATCCTTTGTGCATATATAAATTCACTTTTCCTTACTCTATTCATTTTCTCATACCATTCATCTATAGACGGAACTACATCTGACTTCCAATACTTAAGAATCAGAGATCTAGCCACTGCAACTACAATATACACCAGTTTTGCCAGTGACTCAGCCAGATTAAGCTCTGGATCAACACCAATTATAATTAGTCTTTCAAAGTTAATAATCGTACAGTGCAAATGAAGTGAAAGCAAAGAAAAAATGCCCTTCCAAAAGGCCCCAATTCGGGGGCAAAAGGCTACTATGTGGGACCAGTTAGCCTGATCTGGTGGAGAGCATCTAAAACAGGTGGATGGCGTATTGCTGAACATTCTAGAAATGACTGCAGGTGTATAATATAGCAGCCATTGACTAAAAAACAGCATTCGCCTCCAGTTAGCGCCTCTCAATACCGAAAAATTAAACTTATTTAAGGTTTTCCACGTATTGACTGTAAGGTAAAGATTTTCATGTTTCTGCCATTTTTTAGTTGCTTTGGTACTCAAGTCCTCCTCTCTACTCTGCGCTAGACTTCTTCTCCATTTGCCTGGTTTCATAGATAGTGAGAACCAAAAGAGATCATTGGATAGATCTGAGGCATGACTAATCTGTGCTATGTCAGTTTGAGCAAAAACTTTATATAGTAAATTATATGAGCCCATTAGAAGAAAAATTCCCCCAGTTAGACAAAGCATCTCGTTAGGAGTTAACCAGGCTTCATTTTCTACAAAATTCACTAGTGATGAAAACCCTGATCTGACCCAATTTTGTATAATTTCGGGCCCCATTTTTATACCAAAGCCTAAAATAGCATCACTAAATGGAGTTTTTAAACTAATGAGACAAAGAGAGTGTCTCTTCAGCATGGTGTCACGTTTTTTAAAAAACCAATTCAAAACCTTATATCTGGCTAGATTAGAAGATTTTGGTATGGACAATGGAGAAGAGATTTTGGCTTCTTTAGATATTATTTTAAAGAAAAAATTTAAAAATAGTACCTTACTCGACATTAAATGTTTAAATCTCGAGAGATACTGTGCAAAATAAGCAAAATAGTAATCTCTAAGGTTTGGGAGACCAAGACCTCCTGTTCTTTTCCTTCGTATAGAATATTAATGGCAATTCGAGGTTTCTTTTTAGCCCAGACAAAGGCTGAGAAGATAGATTCAATTTTTGAAAAAAAAGAGCCCGGTAATAAACATGGAATAGTGGAAAAAAGAAAATTGAATAAGGGAAGTACCGACATTTTAATTAATGCCACCCGACCAAGAATAGACACGGGTGAGGTATTCCATCGTGAAAACATATCACAAACTTTTTTTATTAAGGGTTCAAAATTCAAAAAATACAGTTTGCTTACAAACGGCGTAAAATAAACGCCAAGATATCTTTTGGGTCTATTATTAATACAGTTTTGAAAGTCCGGGTGTAGTTCGGGAGTTATACTACCACAGATTAAAATCTCGGTTTTCCTCTTATTAATTCTATATCCTCCGAGTGCTTCAAACTCTGCAAAAACAGAAAGAGCCCGTTCTTGCGAATGCATCTCAGGTTTAAGAAGAAGCAATATATCATCTGCATATAATTTGATTTTATCCATAGAGGCCATAGGTGGTAGAATATCTATGGAATTCCTGATTACCGCCGCCAGAGGCTCTATAAAAAAAGGAAAAAAGAACAGGGGACAATGGATATCCCTGCCTTGTCCCTCTTTGGACTGAAATTGAGCCCACCATAGATTTGTTAATAAGCACATGGGCTTTTGCTCCTTGATACAGATTTTTAACTAAAGTTATGATTTTTAAGGGGATTCCAAAATATTGTAAAATAAAGAAAAGTGTATCCCAGACCACCAAATCATAAGCCTTTTCTGCATCTAACAGAACAAGCACTGGCGTTGCCAATAGGTCTCGCAGTAGGAAAGTTGGAGCTATTGGTTTTGTAAATGACATTTTATATTTATGTTTTGTGATTTACAATGCCAATACTTTTAACTTTAGCAAATGTGACACTTTTAGCATTTGTAATGCCACATGTTTTGTATTGACGTGACTTAGATGTATTGATATTACAAATAACAATGGCTTTTAATTTTTTAAAATAATTAATACTTAAATAAAAGTGATTGTAATTTATAATGGCAATGGTACGTTTTTGCCAGAGCTATTGGCTTTGGCAATGTATGTAAGCTATGTTCAAGAGCAGCTTGGCTGCTGTGAGGCATGCCATAAAGTTATAATAAAAAAGTGTTAAAAGCATTTTTGTTACCTTATTTATAACCAAGAAGACATAATGTAAAACTGAAAAATGTTTATGCAACTGAGTTGAGGCCTGTTAAACTACCCACAGGGTAGCCTTTTATCAGGGTTTGTGTGGTATTTGAGCAAAGTATTTCCTTTCTGTATAAGGTGATAATCAGTTTCACATTATCGTGTTTGATAATAAGATCAAGGAGTGAGAAAATGAAAAAAGCATACGTAATGGTGGAGAAGATCACTGATATTGCGTGGCCAATGTGTGCAAGGGACTCAAACGTCTCAGGATTCTTTAAGGAACGGTTGCAGCGCAAGGACTAAGTTTACTTGTCTCTGGTGACCTATTCTCATACGACAACCAAACAAGGAAACAAATGATTATCAATCCTGCAAGACCACAAAAAAGCAGCCTTGACCGCCTGGAGCTGTGGGATTGTGATGTACTCGCCGGACGGCTACAACCCCTCACCCATCCCTTTTATTTTGCGAAGTACTTGGTGTTCAGCATAGAGACAGAGGGTGCCATGCGTCTTTGCACAATGACTCGTGTTGACATGGCAATGTGGCAGACATCCCCTAAGCCCTACTGCCCTTCACACTGGCACAGAGATAGATTGGCCTGACACCATGACAACAATGCATAGCTCTGGGTCACACAACGGCTTGACTGCAGACACCTGAGAGCATTATAAATGCTGCCGAAAAATGCCCCTTTCTTGCCAGCTGGCTGCATGTTGCATGGGCCTGCCAGTGTCATACTGGAAGCCCCAGACAGAGCCTCTAGGTTAGGCCGGGGTAGGCTAAGAGACACGGCAGAGCCTGCAGCACTCTGGGGAGGTGGAAACACAAGAGCCAGCGTGAGGTGGAAAGAGGGCTAGAGTGAATGGGGCTCGCGGTGGGAGGGGAGAGAAAGCGATTACAATGTGGGGGTGGTAGAGTATCTTTGACAGCGTTAGAAGTGGGCGGGGACGGAAGGGCACGGCGTGCCCCTACTTCTTAAAATTGTGTTAGTCCGTTCCCCTACTTCTTACTTTTGATAGAGCGTACCGGGGACTGTACAGTTGCCATACTTTAAAAGTACACCTTTTTTTTTCACCGCACGAGTGGTGCACCGTGAATATTCAGGAGGCCTCTGCAGGGCGCCCGACCTCCTCCCCTTCCCTGCTGTTTCTAATGGGCCTGCAAAGCGAGAGTGAAAGGGCCATCAGTGTAGCATGGTGCGAAAACGGCTACTCTGATGGCCCTGTGGGTACTGTGAGCCCGTGATTCACACCTCGCAACGCTGCCAGCCCCCACTGTGACAATGATTCTTTTGGTGTCAATCAGACTGAGGGGCGCCACCTGGGGGACTTCTTGACTTGCTATATATCTGCTCGCCAGCCAGCCACTGAAAAGCTGACCCAGCCCCACCAGCCTCTCCTGTATATTACTCTCCGACCCGTGCCTGCCCAGAGGTCCCTGACCCCTCCTTTACAGCTCTACCCTTTCGCTGAACCGGGCCTGCACGAGGAGCCTGGACTGCCTCTGAAGCCAAACTCCCCAAACATCAAGTAAGTAAGTGGGGGGAATAAAACACTTGGTGCATAATTCTCCTTATCCCTTTTCTTTGCTGCTTCTGTCTTCTTTCTCTCTGCCTTTCCTCGTATTTTATCTCCAAACCATTCTCTTTTCTTCACTCCATCACCTGCTTCTTACTCGCTTGTATTTTTCTGCCATCCTGTCAAAGTGTGATGTATACGGGTCACATCTCAAACCGTTTGCACCGAGGTTAGATAATCTACTGATTAGGCCCACTTAGTAGTGACGTTTGGTGCTGGTACCTCTATAAGCTCTGACCCAGATTCATTATAAGTACCCAGGTGTGCTCGTACTTATGGAGGCTTTATGGGGGGGTGTGCAGCATTCTGAAGCAAGGATGCGCAGAAGTATTGGGTGGTGTGCAGGAGTTGCTGGGGATCAATGTGGCTTGCTTTGCTTACCGCCATGCTGACTGGCTGTGGGGTGCTTGAACTGTCGCTATGGTCTGCCCTACTTTCTTCAATGTGCATGACTCAGCTTGGGCACTGGTCCTGTGATGGACTGGCATCCTGGCTGGTAGGGACAGTGCTCTGGTAGCCTGCAATAATGGACGTATTTCAGGAGTAGGCAGACTGTAAACACAATTGGCCTTCCTCTAAGGCAGTGTACCTAACTTATTTGCGGCATTCTTACTTTAAAAAAAACAATCTACATGCATGAACATTTTTATTGTGTTATTCTCAATTATTTGGGGGGCTTGGCATCTAACGTAAAGCTGGCCTTATATTACTGTGTAAAAAACCAACCTGCACTTCCCAAAACACAGAGATAAGAAGCCCCAGGCAGATGACAAAAAGATTTCACTTAGAACAGAGGAAGACAGTCTGTAAAAGTATGAAAACCGAAATAAACATACATTTTCCTGTGCAGAAAACGTTTTTCACTAAACTCTTAAACACACTGAATGAAGTAACAATGCAGTCATTTGACAGGTGTAATGATAACATAAGATCCCCTCTACTAATTCTAATTCCAATATTGTCGTTTATTAAGCAATTTAATACCCACAACATATCGGTTTGCCCTCATGCATGAATGAATGATGGATGCAGGATGAATGCAGGATGGAGGGGTGGGTGGATGCATGAATGAATGATGGATGGATGATGGGTAGATGGATGGATGGGTGGATGCATGAATGAATGATGGATGCAGGATGGATGGGTGGATGGATGGATGGGTGGATGCATGAATGAATGATGGATGCAGGATGGATGGGTGGATGATGGATGGATGGGTGGATGGATGGATGGATGGGTGGATGCATGAATGAATGATGGATGCAGGATGGATGCAGAATTGGTGGATGTATGGGTGGATGGATGGATGGGTGGATGCATGAATGAATGATGGATGGATGCAGGATGGATGCAGGATGGATGGGTGGATGGATGAATGAATGATGGATGCAGGATGGATGCAGGATGGGTGGGTGGATGGATGGGTGGATGATGGATGCAGGATGGATGCAGGATGGATGGGTGGATGCATGAAGGAATGATGGATGCAGGATGGATGCAGGATGGATGGATGCATGAATGAATGATGGATGCAGGATGGATGGGTGGATGGATGGGTGGATGCATGAATGAATGATGGATGCAGGATGGATGGATGGATGGGTGGATGCATGAATGGATGGTGGATGGGTGGATGGGTGGATGGATGGGTGGATGGATAGATGAGTGGATGCATGAATGAATGATGTATGGATGCATGATGGGTGGGTGGATGCATGAATGATGTATGGATGGATGCAAGGTGGTTCGGGCTCGCTCGCTCGCTGCGGTGCAATATGCAAATTAGTTTACGCCTCACCACTTTCAAATGTCACCAGCCGCCCCTGAAAGCTGCAAAAAAGTTTTCACCACATGAAGCCACCTCTTAAATTACATCCAGTTTACAAACATGAGACATGGCAAACACAGTTGTGTAACAAATACTAGCAGGGAATGACTTTTCAAATGTGAGCACTGCAAAATGTTCTCCTCTTCTAAAAGGTGCCACTGGTGGGTGAGCACAAAGGTTACAGTCATTCCTGGACTGTCCGGAGAAGGGTGAGACGTGGTCCAGGGCCAGTGTGGTAGGGCCTGTGCTGGGTGTAAGCTGTAGGTTCCGCCTGCCGCTGGAATGGGTGTAAACATTAATGGGTTTTGAGTTGCCAGGTCCTGGACTGATGTGTGGATGGCGATCATTCCTCAGCTTTGCTATTAGGGTGGCTCTCATTCTCCAGGCTATCCATCTCAAGGTCGGCTTTTATTTACTCCTTGAACCGGCTCACACTGTCATAACTATTGGCATTGGTAAAACCTCAGGCAAGGGCCGACCCTGCTCTCATTGTTTGCTGCATAATTAGCCTTTTCTGTGTTCCCAATTGATAGCACATGTCAAAGCAAAGCCCATGCGCTGATAAGTAGTGTGCCGGTGACAAGAAGCATTCACATCACTCTCTGCTTGTAACAGATGGGGCTTCCAACATGATAGGTAGAAAATCCGGTGTGGCAACTCTTCTGAAACTGAAATATCCACAGTTGAGTGTATGGCACTGTGCTAACCACAAGCTGGAGCTTGCCGTGGGTGATGTTTGTAAAAAAGTCACAGGCATTAATCAGCTCAAAGTTTTTTTTGATAAACTTTATACCACCTACCATGCCTCTCCGAAAAATCAGAGAGAGCTTGGGGAATGTGCTCTGGAGGTAGAAGTAAGACTTCTGGCAATTGGAAAGGTGCTAGATGTACGTTGGGTGTCCTCAAGTGTAAGATCTATGAGAGCTGTTTGGAATAACTACAGAGCACTTAGTAAACATTTCATGGAATCTTCCAAAGACTCAACGAGGAGTGACATTGAGCAGCGGAAATATGCAGGTTTAAACCATTCATTAACCTCCCTGGTGTTTGTTGAAAATATGGGCATATTATATGATGCTCTCACAGAATTGGGTGACCTATCCAGAAGGCTGCAGCGGCGTGATATGACCATATATGAGGCCGATCGCTCAATACAGATGCAGATTTTAGTGTTTGAATCAATGGCTGATGCACCTGGGCCCTTTGCTACAACTGCATTAAATGCTGCTGAACTGATGCAGTTTGATGGTGTAGCACTGCAACAGAACAAAGGCTGTGTTAGCATCAATAGGGCACAGTTCTTTCGGAGCTTAGCAAATAACCTGCGAAAAAGGATGACAATGTCTAATGCATCAAATGTTTCGAGATGCACAACCACAAACAGTGACCAAATCGAATACAAAGAGTTAGTACACAGAATGAAACTCCTACAACCAGTTTATTGGCCAGATCCAGTAGACATCTTATACGGTGAGGGAGAATTACAAAACCTTTGCAGCAAGTTGCATGTATTTGATAATAGGCAGTACATCCTTGGTTTCAGAGAGTACAAACAAAATAAAAATTGCATCCCTGAAAGCCTGAAACCATTAGTGCACATTATAAACACCTTTTGTACCTCAACTGCTGAATGTGAACGGGGCTTTAGTGTAATGAACAATGTGCTCACACCACTGCGGAACAGAATATCAATAAATCGTCTGTCTTCTATAATGTTCATAAACATCGGGGGCCTCCTGTCATAGAATTTAAACCTGAATTTTATGTTCAGAAATGGTTAGAAAAAGGGAGGAGAAGTGCCAACGAAAGAAACTGCATGGCTCGGAGACAAATGGCTTATGATTCCACTTATAAGCGTATTTGGAATATTCTGTGATTGGAAACATGTCCCACATTGTAAATGAATTAAATATAAACAACTTATATATTAAACCTCAAATAAACATGTGTATCGATTGTTTGAATTAAATAACGTTATAAGCTGTAACTGGTCAGTGAAATGTCAAATGCACAAAAAATTGGTATGTTTTGCTATTTTTAGCCACACCTCCAACTCCGCCCACTAATCCAATCCTCTGCTTATTCCCGCCCCCTGAGTCTCCGCCCACAGTTCCCCTACTTTTTTGTCCCCACTTCGACCACTGATCTTTGAGAAGAACGAGGGAGATAAAATTAGAAACGACGACTACAGAGACCATCATCAAATGAATGTGAGGAAAATAAAGGCAATTGCCCAGGTAAATGGGGACGGGTGTAAGAGGGAAGGGAAGAAAGAGAGACAAAGTGAACGAAGGAGCAAAGCATAGAAAATAACAAGCGTTGCGCGCTCTGAGCTGGGGGAGGGGGAGGGGCATTAAAGGAAGGTGGGCCATTAAAGGAAGGGGGTGGAGAGGAGCCGGTGAAAGCTCGGGCTGAAACTTCAAAGGAAAGCGGACATGGAAGGAAGGGGGGGAAGGGAGATTTGCGATCGAGCATATGGGGGTGAGGGGGTGTGCACCCTGGTGAACTCCATGCGTTTGCACGAAGTGTCTGGTGAGAAATGAAAGCTGGTCACAACAACTTTAACAGCCACTGCTCTCTTGGGCAAAGAGTACTGATGTCACTTTGTATATTTTGTCCCCTGCTCTGATTGGATCAAAGTCTTTTCGATTTGGTCAGAACTCGGGACTTAACTAGTTCTTTCCCGCTGCAGTGCAAGTGCAGAGGGCGGTGTGGCGGGAAATACAACTGTTTGCGCACATTATACATCGCAACTGGAAAGAACCACTGTTCCGCAGACACAATACATTTGTTATTTATTTTTCTAGAACCGTGGCCAATGGCCATGCACTAGTATCACAGATGCCACGTTATTTTGACCAGTTTAAATGGAAAAAGTCACTAGCAGCTGCATCCGTGACAGCCATTATGAAGGTCCGCGCCTTCGAGACCACGCTTGTAAAGGTGCTTTTTAAAAAAAATTCACTAGCATTTATTGTTCGATGAAAATATTGGGCCCTTTGGCAAATCGACAGTTATCTGTTTTACAGTTAAAGCAGACCTCTCGAGAAACTCAGAATGGCCCACTTTAAAAAATGAATATTGGCGTTAAATTCCTAGTATGTAACTTAATTCAAATGCGTAGCAGTTTATGTAACGAGGTTTACAGATCAGTTTATTATAAAACCACACAGGACGGAATTTCATGGTCTTACAGGCGTGCTGTAGTTTCTTATAATGTTTATAGATCATTGTAATGTTTATATCATTGGATGAAGGAAGGTACCTCAGGAGTCGAACCTGGAATCTTCTGCTCCGTAGGCAGACGCGTTATCCATTGCGCCACTGGCCCGCTGTGAAATCTTCAGAGAAAAAATAATAGCCAAATCACAGGTGAGGTGCTACAAGTTGGTGGTGTGACAGACAGTAAGGATGTAGCGGTGCACTCTACAATAGAAAACACACAGTTCTAGGAGCTAAGTACAATATCAACTCATTTCAAGTCGCAGCTCTGAAGCCAGCCTACAGGTTTGTGGAGTTTCAGAGCCCTGCTCACTTTACTGCTTTGCAGAGATGAATGCTGCATTCGAGGGACAAGGCTTTGGCTTTGCCTCCTCTAACTGCAGAAATGCAGCTGGAGCCTGACATCTTACAATTCCTTCCGTTATATATAACAATATATAACATTTTGCATACAGTACTACATTACAACTACGAACAAACTACTATATGCTATAAACAAACAAAATCAGTTCTGCTGTCTTTCAGATACCGTGGCCTGCCAGGAAGCATCCTGTTGGCCTTGCGCCTGTGGTCACACAATGAAGGGAGCAGGCGCTGTAAGTATTGGTTGGGTACTACCTTTGGTAATGACTAGGCCATTGACGCCAGAAGCCTCAGCACACACTGATATGTACGCACGTGGGCTACTTTCGTGCTTGACCGGTGTTCCGAGGAGCGCTGTACCCCCATCAAGCTCTGTACTCCCTGTGGTGCCGTAGCACCGGGGGTAGGAATACCTAGGCCGCAGAGTGGGGCCTAATCTACACTGTTTCTAAAAGTAGATTTTAGCGTTGGATGGAGAGAGAGGTGGGCGAGGGGATAGACGATCATATTGGATGCTGTCCATGACGTTCACGGATGCCCCAGTGTCGATCAGAGCATGTACCGGGGATCCTGCGATCTGTACGTCGCACATTGGTGGCGGCCGTCTCCGCGCACCATCTCTGCCAACGAAGGACACGAAGTACACCTCATCATCATCGTCTTCCAAACTAAACACCTGGCGGGAAGCGTCACTGCAAGGACCAGGGTCTTCAAGCGACAGCTGATGCACACTGCCAGAGGCCTGGGGCCGGCAGGGTGTGCAATGAGGATGGGGGTGAGGAGCCAGAAGACAGACAGGGCCCCTGTAGACACGTGGTCGGCCTCTCCAACGTCAGGGCACTACTCGCTTCTCCCCCTCCAGGGCGCTCGCCAAGGCGTCACAGAGCGGGGGGCGGGAAGCGCGTCCCCAGGCCCAAATGAAAGGCTCCTTGTGTTTGAGTGTCCTCCATATATTGCAGTATTATACCTTTATGTTTACTTTATATGCTTTTGTAACCTGCACAAGTGTCACTTTTTCCTCCTGTAATGCACCGTTTCTTACCTCTTGTAGTTTGTTGGCTCACGATTGTCCCTTTTGCCTCATGCAATGTAACGTTTGCTTTTGTAATTTGTTCACTTGTAATGTTCTCATGTATCAGTTCTGTTCCTATTGTGAAGTATTGTGAAGCGCTCTGACACCTTCGGTTAAAGTCTCCGCTATATAAAAACGCATACATAAAATAAAATAAAATAAAAGCACACGATGTATTGCATCAAGGAGCAGCCTTCGGGCATGCGTTGACACACAGCTTCAAGAAAAAAAAGAAAAGCACACACTTCTCCCTCCCCCCTCCCCACCCCACTCCACCTCCCTGATCACCCAGTGTTCCTAAGAGAAGGTTAGATTTGGTTCAACTATAATAGTGCGCTACATGTGTATGTCACAATAATTTATTTTCCCATAAAAAATAAGTTCTTTGTCAAGACGACTGTAACCTTTCTTTTCTTTACAAATAAAACAGAGCATCCGGGAATGCATCTTTTGTTTTACGCTATTAAATAAAAGATATGATATTTGTGTCCATTTCCCCTCTATATGTTTTATTTAAAATGCCGTGATTTTGGCAAAGTACAGTAGAGACTTTTTAACACTCGACTAATTTCATGTTGTCATTAATAACTGCACTTCTTAACAAAGGGATGAAATGAGCACTTTGCAGAGTCGAGTCGAGCCAGCCAGGAGTCGAACCTGGAATCTTCTGCTCCGTAGGCAGACGCGTTATCCATTGCGCCACTGGCCCACTGCTATCAGTACACGACGGGGCAGAGTACTAGACCAGTGCATATGCGCTCTGGGATATGGTCGGTAGTGTGCACGCTAGAAAGGTTGAATAAGCTGGGAAAATTAGAGCTCTGTCACATTAAGTAGTGAAGAGTCAAATACTGAGCTCTATGAAGGGATCACTTAAGGAACTCACCGAATGTACAGGCAATAAAAGTCACAACAACTTTAACAGCCACTGCTCTCTTGGGCAAAGAGTAGTGATGTCACTTTGTATATTTTGTTCCCTGCTCTGATTGGATCAAAGTCTTTTCGATTTGGTCAGAACTCGCAACTTAACTAGTTCTTTTCCGCTGCAGTGCAAGTGCAGAGGGCGGTGTGGCGGGAAATACAACTGTTTGCGCACATTATACATCGCAACTGGAAAGAACCACTGTTCCGCAGACACAATACATTTGTTATTTATTTTTCTAGAACCGTGGCCAATGGCCATGCACTAGTATCGCAGATGCCACGTTATTTTGACCAGTTTAAATGGAAAAAGTCACTAGCAGCTGCATCCGGGACAGCCATTATGAAGGTCCGCACCTTCGAGACCACGCTTGTAAAGGTGCTTTTTTTTAAAAATTCACTAGCATTTATTGTTCGATGAAAATATTGGGCCCTTTGGCAAATCGACAGTTATCTGTTTTACAGTTAAAGCAGACCTCTCGAGAAACTCTGAATGGCCCACTTTAAAAAATGAATATTGGCGTTAAATTCCTAGTATGTAACTTAATTCAAATGCGTAGCTGTTTATGTAACGAGGTTTACAGATCAGTTTATTATAAAAGCACACAGGACGGAACTTCATGGTCTTACAGGCGTGCTGTAGTTTCTTATAATGTTTATAGATCATTGTAATGTTTATATTATTGGATGAAAAAAGGTACCTCATCAATCGAGCCAGCCAGGAGTCGAACCTGGAATCTTCTACTCCGTGGGCAGATGCGTTATCCATTGCGCCACTGGCCCGCTGTGTATGAAGTCTTCAGAGAAAAATAATAGCCAAATCACAGGTGAGGTGCAACAAGTTGGTGGTGTGACAGACAGTAAGGATGTAGCGGTGCACTCTACAATAGAAAACACACGGTTCTAGGAGCTAAGTACAATATCAACTCATTTCAAGTCGCAGCTCTGAAGCCAGCCTACAGGTTTGTGGAGCTTCAGAGCCCTGCTCACTTTACTGCTTTGCAGAGATGAATGCTGCCTTCGAGGGGAAAGGCTTCTTGGCTTTGCCTCCTCTAACTGCAGAAATGCCGCTGGAGACTGACATCTTACAATTCCTTCCGTTATATATAACAATATATAGCATTTTGCAGACAGTACTACATTACAACTACGAACAAACTACTATATGCTATAAACAAACAAAATCAGTTCTACAGTCTTTCAGATAAGGTGGCCTGCCAGGAAGCATCCTGTTGGCCTTGCGCCTGTGGTCACACAATGAAGGGAGCAGGCGCTGTAAGTATTGGTTGGGTACTACCTTTGGTAATGACTAGGCCACTGACGCCAGAAGCCTCAGCACACACTGATATGTACGCACGTGGGCTACTTTCGTGCTTGACCGGTGTTCCGAGGAGCGCTGTACCCCCATCGAGCTCTTTACCCCCTGTGGTGCCGTAGCACCGGGGGTAGGAATACCTAGGCCGCAGAGTGGGGCCTAATCTACACTGTTTCTAAAAGTAGATTTTAGCGTTGGATGGAGAGAGAGTGGGCGAGGGGATAGACGATCATATTGGATGCTGTCCATGACGTTCACGGATGCCCCAGTGTCGATCAGAGCATGTACCGGGGATCCTGCGATCTGTACGTCGCACATTGGTGGCGGCCGTCTCCGCGCACCATCTCTGCCAACGAAGGACACGAAGTACACCTCATCATCATCGTCTTCCAAACTAAACACCGCGCGGGAAGCGTCACTGCAAGGACCAGGGTCTTCAAGCGACAGCTGATGCACACTGCCAGAGGCCAGGGGCCGGCAGGGTGTGCAATGAGGATGGGGGTGAGGAGCTAGAAGACAGACAGGGCCCCTGTAGACACGTGGTGGGCCTCTCCAACGTCAGGGCACTACTCGCTTCTCCCCCTCCAGGGCGCTCGCCAAGGCGTCACAGAGCGGGGGGCGGGAAGCGCGTCCCCGGGCACAAAGGACAGGCTCCTTGTGTTTGAGTGTCCTCCATATATTGCAGTATTATACCTTTATGTTTACTTTATATGCTTTTGTAACCTGCACAAGTGTCACTTTTCCCTCCTGTAATGCACCGTTTGTTACCTCTTGTATTTTGTTGGCTCACAATTGTCCCTTTTGCCTCATGCAATGTAACGTTTGCTTTTGTAATTTGTTCACTTGTAATATTCTCATGTAGCAGTTCTGTTCCTATTGTGAAGTATTGTGAAGCGCTCTGACACCTTCGGGTAAAGTCTCCGCTATATAAAAACGCCAAAATAAAATAAAATAAAATAAAACCACACGATGTATTGCATCAAGGAGCAGCCTTCGGGCATGCGTTGACACACAGCTTTCTTAGTCATGTTTCAAGAAAAAAAGAAAAGCACACACTCTTACCCCCCCCATCACCCTCCCCCCCGATGACCCGGTGTTTCTCTGAGAGAAGGTTTGATTTGGTTCAACTATAATAGTGCGATACATGTGTATGTCACAATAATTTATTTTCCCATAAAAAATAAGTTCTTTGTCAAGACGACTGTAACCTTTCTTTTCTTTACAAGTAAAACAGAGCATCCGGGAATGCATCTTTTGTTTTACGCCATTAAATAAAAAAATGATGGGGAGGAGCCAAGATGGCGGACGGGACAGACGCTTGAGCTCCCGGCTCCGTAAGCCGTCTGGCTTCTTTTAGAAATCCTGATCATTTATCCTGACCTGTGCCGTCCTACCACAGTGAAATACTGGCGCTGAAGTGACTGGCGTTCTTCTGGTACCTTTACCGGCGGATTTGGCGGCAGACTCGGTGTTTTTTCCGACCTCCAGCGCTTCCCCTGGACCCTGCGTTGATGGACGCCGCTGGAAGCCGAGGGACGTGGACGGGGAGACGAGCTGGTGAAACGCTGACGACCACGGGGGAGTAGAGCGCTGCCCGGACGACCGGAGTCGGACCCTTCCATCTGGGTCAGACTCTCTCTCGCGCTGCTGGTGGCGTGGACGACGCTGAAGCCCCCCACGGTTAGCTCTCCTCTGCCACTCCGTAGAGAAACGGGCGCACTCCATCTTGGTGCGTCTTTCCTGCAGTGGACGGCCGATGTCCACGGGAAACGTGGAGGGCTCTCATCCTGTGCTGCCTCCGAGTTGTACACGGAGTTCCCCTGGCGGCTGCACCATTGCTTCTTTGGCTACCGTGGTCACCCCCGTATCGCCACTAATTGTTTGCAGCAGAGATGGACATGGCGCCTGTTCTTCCTGCCGAGACGCTGGCTGATCCTGGGTCTGCAGTGACTGTGGGCCCATATGCCCCGGTGCCGGTGACCGTATCGAGGGAGCGGTGGGATAGCGCGGACCGGCTTTTGACACGGAGTGACCCGAACTGCGGCGATATCCTGGCCGCCCTCATGGACTTGAAAGCGGCAATGCGGAGCTTTGCCCGGGCACTGGTCCGGAGACTTGATGAGGCAATGCCTGACACGGGGCGATCCCGGCTGGATGATCCCCCGCCGCCCCTGTTCCATCCTGGAGGGGATACAATGTTGCCGAATGAAGAGACGGTGGTGAGGCATTCTCCTGGCTACAAGGTACTGTGTCTACCCATCGACGATGTTACAGTTGCAGAGGCACCCTCTACTTTTGACGCGATGACTTTGTCTACAAACTATCCACTGGGGCCCGGCAGCTAATTTTCCTCGTCGAATGTCCCCCTCGCTGCCTCTATCACTGGAGCCCCTGGGGTATGTTATTGCTGTGTTGGGGACCCAGCGGCACAAGGAGTCTTCATTGTTCCCTCTCCTCGTAAGCGGCCATCTTGCTTCTTTGTCCTGGTTAAAGGCGTCTCGCAGCAATGGACAGGCCTGGAGAAATTCTGCCGGTCCGGACAGGGTTGATGGATTGCCTGTTGTCGCTTTGGTTGGATCGGCTGGCGGGGACCTGGACTGAAACACATTTTATAATACTGGCTGAGTAGTCTTTAATGTCCTGTTTTTCTGCTGCACGTCACTGTCGATTTCTCCTGTTGTCTATTTCTTCTGCTGGGGGGAGGACTTGCGCTGGACTGAGGTACTGGGTGTTACTGATTCTGATCTACCGGGTGTACAGTTTTTTGACATTGTGTTGTGCATGGCGCAGGAGACACTGACGGCGAGGGAGGCCGGGAGTTCGGTTGTTGGATGGGCTCCTCCCCGCTTTTTCTTTTCCTGGGAGTAGTAGGGTGGTGTATTCTTCTCTCTCTCCCTATGCTCTACCGTGATTTTATGGACTTTTTCTTTTCTTTCTTTACTTGCTCTCTACATTTCGGGTTCTCTTTTTGGGGCGACAGACACACTGCTAGGGGGGGGTAGGCCATAGCCTCGGCATGCGTGTAGGGTGGGGGGTCTTCTTCGGTTCGTTTTTTGTTTCTATGGGCCTTCTTTTTCTCTTTTTCTGTTCTTCTTTCTTACGTGCTTTTTCCTGGGTCAGTGGGTGGGACTGGTGTTAGGAGGGTAACGGCTGGGGGGCACATCTCACTATGTTTCATCATCCTGGTATTCTAGCTTTGTGCCGCCATTTTAGATATGTTTACTGTAAGTGGAATCTCCTGATGGACGTTGCCCATTTATTACTTGGATGTATGTTCTGTACACTGATCCGTTCTAGCTTCTGTATCTCCTTATATATAAAATTATTTTAAAATTAACCTTACTATTTCCTGACACTTGGGGCACGTGGATTTACTGTACCACTTGTTGTATGCTTCTACATGCTGACGTGCTACCGAGTGGACGTATAATTTGCTACCAAGCTTCAGAAGTGTCGAGGCCGGCCGGATGGTTGTAGGCCCGTATTTGTCTTATGAATAGTGCTCAATAAAGGTTTTCAAAAATTAAAAAATAAAAATAAAAATAAAAAAATGATATTTGTGTTCATTTCCCCTCTATATGTTTTATTTAAAATGCCGCGATTTTGGCAAAGTACAGTAGAGACTTTTTAACACACGACTAATTTCATGTTGTCATTAATAACTGCACTTCTTAACAAAGGGATGAAATGAGCACTTTGCAGAGTCGACTCGAGCCAGCCAGGAGTCGAACCTGGAATCTTCTGCTCCGTAGGCAGACGCGTTATCCATTGCGCCACTGGCCCACTGCTATGTGTTCAAGACTGGGCGGAGTACTAGACCAGTACATATGCGCTCTGGGATATGGTCGGTAGTGTGCACGCTAGAAAGGTTGAATAAGCTGGAAAAATTATAGCTCTTTCACATTAAGTAGTAAAGAGTCAAATACTGAGCTCTATGAAGGGATCACTTAAGGAACTCACCGAATATACAGGCAATAAAAGTCACAACAACTTTAACAGCCACTGCTGTCTTGGGCAAAGAGTACTGATGTCACTTTGTATATTTTGTCCCCTGCTCTGATTGGATCAAAGTCTTTTCGATTTGGTCAGAACTCGCGACTTAACTAGTTCTTTTCCGCTACAGTGCAAGTGCAGAGGGCGGTGTGGCGGGAAATACAACTGTTTGCGCACATTATACATCGCAACTGGAAAGAACGACTGTTCCGCAGACACAATAAATTTGTTATTTATTTTTCTAGAACCGTGGCCAATGGCCATGCACTAGTATCGCAGATGCCACGTTATTTTGACCAGTTTTAATGGAAAAAGTCACTAGCAGCTGCATCCGTGACAGCCATTATGAAGGTCCGCACCTTCGAGACCACGCTTGTAAAGGTGCTTTTTTTAAAAATTCACTAGCATTTATTGTTCGATGAAAATATTGGGCCCTTTGGCAAATCGACAGTTATCTGTTTTACAGTTAAAGCAGACCTCTCGAGAAACTCTGAATGGCCCACTTTAAAAAATGAATATTGGCGTTAAATTCCTAGTATGTAACTTAATTCAAATGCGTAGCTGTTTATGTAACGAGGTTTACAGATCAGTTTATTATAAAAGCACACAGGACGGAACTTCATGGTCTAACAGGCGTGCTGTAGTTTCTTATAATGTTTATAGATCATTGTAATGTTTATATTATTGGTTGAAAAAAGGTACCTCATCAATCGAGCCAGCCAGGAGTCGAACCTGGAATCTTCTGCTCCGTAGGCAGACGCGTTATCCATTGCGCCACTGGCCCGCTGTGTATCCAGCTTTCAGAAAAAAGATAATAGCCAAATCACAGGTGAGGTGCTACAGGTTGGTGGTGTGGCAGACAGTAAGGATGTAGCGGTGCACTCTACAATAGAAAACACACAGTTCTAGGAGCTAAGTATAATATCAACTCATTTCAAGTCGCAGCTCTGTAGCCAGCCTACAGGTTTGTGGAGTTTCAGAGCCCTGCTCACTTTACTGCTTTGCAGAGATGAATGCTGCATTCGAGGGGAAAGGCTTCTTGGCTTTGCCTCCTCTAACTGCAGAAATGCAGCTGGAGCCTGACATCTTACAATTCCTTCCGTTATATATAACAATATATAACATTTTGCAGACAGTACTACATTACAACTACCAACAAACTACTATATGCTATAAACAAACAAAATCAGTTCTGCAGTCTTTCAGATACCGTGGCCTGCCAGGAAGCATCCTGTTGGCCTTGCGCCTGTGGTCACACAATGAAGGGAGCAGGCGCTGTGAGTATTGGTTGGGTACTACCTTTGGTAATGACTAGGCCACTGACGCCAGAAGCCTCAGCACACACTGATATGTACGCACGTGGGCTACTTCCGTGCTTGACCGGTGTTCCGAGGAGCGCTGTACCCCCATCGAGCTCTGTACCCCCTGTGGTGCCGTAGCACCGGGGGTAGGAATACCTAGGCCGCAGAGTGGGGCCTAATCTACACTGTTTCTAAAAGTAGATTTTAGCGTTGGATGGAGAGAGAGGTGGGCGAGGGGATAGACGATCATATTGGATGCTGTCCATGACGTTCACGGATGCCCCAGTGTCAATCAGAGCATGTACCGGGGATCCTGCGATCTGTACGTCGCACATTAGTGGCGGCCGTCTCCGCGCACCATCTCTGCCAACGAAGGACACGAAGTACACCTCATCATCATCGTCTTCCAAACTAAACACCGCGCGGGAAGCGTCACTGCAAGGACCAGGGTCTTCAAGCGACAGCTGATGCACACTGCCAGAGGCCAGGGGCCGGCAGGGTGTGCAATGAGGATGGGGGTGAGGAGCCAGAAGACAGACAGGGCCCCTGTAGACACGTGGTGGGCCTCTCCAACGTCAGGGCACTACTCGCTTCTCCCCCTCCAGGGCGCTCGCCAAGGCGTCACAGAGCGGGGGGGCGGGAAGCGCGTCCCCAGGCCCAAATGAAAGGCTCCTTGTGTTTGAGTGTCCTCCATATCAGGGCTTTAAGTGGGAAAAAAAAACTGGGGGTGCTCTAAAAGGGGAGTGGCTAATCTCTTAAAGGGGTGTGGCCTATCCAAGTAGGGCGTGGTCTATCAGAGTAGGGGCGTGGTCTAAATCAAGATAACTAGCATTGTGTGCTTAAGAAAATCATGAAGTCGCATCCTGCTAAAACCCCCTTTTACTGCCAGACATGGCTCAGAGAGGACATCAAATTTGAAAAACTACAGGGCAATCCGACTGCTATCTGTGCCCTCTCAGCAAAATAACATTGATGAATGTGCATGGCCTTCAGCTCTCCAACTGCCTGGGAGCTGCCCTCTTGATAAACTGAGCAGGATATATGGCCCTGTTAGGGTTTAACTGCTGCTCACAGGATTTAAAGAAAAATTAATTTATAAAGTTTTAAATAGCACAAACTTGATTCCGCAGGATACCAGAGCGCTTTACAATTTGAGGCAAAGGTAACAAATCAGGACATTACTTAGTTCTCCAGTACAGACGCAAGTCCTCCCGACCCCTCCAGCACAGACATAGGCCCTCGCCACCTCTCCAGCACAGACACAGGCCCTCACCACCCCTCCAGCACAGACATAGGCCCTCCCCACCTCTCCAGCACAGATACAGGCCCTCGCCACCTCTCCAGCACAGATACAGGCCCTCACCACCCCTCCAGCACAGACATAGGCCCTCCCCACCTCTCCAGCACAGATACAGGCCCTCGCCACCTCTCCAACACAGATACAGGCCCACGCCATCGATACAGCACAGATACAGGCCCTCACCACCTCTCCAGTACAGACACATGCCTCACCATCCCCCCCCCCAGCAGAGACACAGGCCCCCCTCCCCTCTCCTATACATATCCAGGCCCTCACCAATTCTACAGCACACAGGCCCCCATGCCCCCTCCCGCACATATCCAGGCCCCCACTACCTCTCCAGCACAGAGGCAGGCCCCCACCAACTCCCCAGCACATAGGCAGGCCCCCACCACCTCTCCAGCACATAGGCAGGCCCCCACCACCTCTACAGCACAGATACAGGCCCTCACCACCCCTCCAGCACAGACACAGGCCCTCCCCACCTCTCCAGCACAGACACCGGCCATCCCCACCTCTGTAGCACAGACACCGGCCATCCCCACCCCACCAGCACAGACACCGGCCATCTCCACCTCTCCAGCCCAGATGCAGGCCCCAACCACCTGTACAGTCCCTTTAATGCCCCCACCCCCGTGACTTTCTCCCAACTAAAACTGTACAGTTTTTCGACGTACCATTTGGATAATATACATTTCAGAGTCAAAGATAAGCATCAAGAAACTAAAAGTGACAAAACAATTAGTTGCAGAGTACAGTCCCTTGCCAGGAGGCACTTGTCTGTCGATAACAAAACACGCATAAAAAACAAAGATGCAAGTTTGTGACTAGAATCTACACGTTCTGCAAGCTGAAACAAAAAAACGTTTATAAGCAAACTGTGGGGATAATCCACTGCACTGACCGATCAAGGATGGGACTCCACAGGTGAAAAATGCTAAAACTAATTTCCACGACCTCTTCAATTCTAAACACGGCGCCAATTCATCAAGTGAAGGTCGGGTAGGTCGTGCTGGAGCAGGCTGCCTGGGGGCCTCTGCCTCTTCAGTTTTTCATCATCCACGAAGCACTGGCACCACCACGACGTTCCTTCTGCGCTGGAAAGAGAGGAGAGAAGGGAAATCCTGAGAGAAAATGGCTCTCTTAAAGGATTTCCCTTCCTCCAACAAAGCTCACCTGGCAGGATGTCGTGCCGTGGACGTCATGCCGTGACCACTACTGAGTGAGAAAACTGAGCTCTCACTGCAGTAGTGCAAAATGTCACAGAGAGGTTTCCGAGCAGCAACCGCCAGGGCTTTAAGTGGGCAGAGGCAGAGTCTGAGCACCGGCAGTTTTTTTTGGGGCCCTCGAAACGGGTCTGAAAAAAATAAAATAAAGAACGGACTACCTTTGCCAGCCGGGAAAATAGAGCCCGATAGAGACCCGTTTCGAGGGCCCCAAAAAAAAACTGCCGGTGCTCAGACCCGGACAGACCCGGCCCACTTAAAGCCCTGCTCCATATATTGCAGTATTATACCTTTATGTTTACTTTATATGCTTTTGTAACCTGCACAAGTGTCACTTTTTCCTCCTGTAATGCACCGTTTCTTACCTCTTGTATTTTGTTGGCTCACGATTGTCCCTTTTGCCTCATGCAATGTAACGTTTGCTTTTGTAATTTGTTCACTTGTAATGTTCTCATGTAGCAGTTCTGTTCCTATTGTGAAGTATTGTGAAGCGCTCTGACACCTTCGGTTAAAGTCTCCGCTATATAAAAACGCCTAAATAAAATAAAATAAAATAAAACCACACGATGTATTGCATCAAGGAGCAGCCTTCGGGCATGCGTTGACACACAGCTTTCTTAGTCATGTTTCAAGAAAAAAAGAAAAGCACACACTCTACCCCCCCCAACCCCCCGCCACCCCCCCCCCCGATCACCTGGTGTTCCTCTGAGAGAAGGTTAGATTTGATCCAACTACAATAGTGCGCTACATGTGTATGTCACAATAATTTATTTTCCCATAAAAAATAAGTTCTTTGTCAAGACGACTGTAACCTTTCTTTTCTTTACAAGTAAAACAGAGCATCCGGGAATGCATCTTTTGTTTTACGCCATGAAATAAAAAAATGATATTTGTGTCCATTTCCCCTCTATATGTTTTATTTAAAATGCCGCAATTTTGGCAAAGTACAGTAGAGACTTTTTAACACACGACTAATTTCATGTTGTCATTAATAACTGCACTTCTTAACAAAGGGATGAAATGAGCACTTTGCAGAGTCGAGTCGAGCAAGCCAGGAGTCGAACCTGGAATCTTCTGCTCCGTAGGCAGACGCGTTATCCATTGCGCCACTGGCCCACTGCTATGTGTTCAAGACTGGGCGGAGTACTAGACCAGTACATATGCGCTCTGGGATATGGTCGGTAGTGTGCACGCTAGAAAGGTTGAATAAGCTGGGAAAATTATAGCTGTTTCACATTAAGTAGTGAAGAGTCAAATACTGAGCTCTACGAAGGGATCACTTAAGGAACTCACCGAATGTACAGGCAATAAAAGTCACAACAACTTTAACAGCCACTGCTCTCTTGGGCAAAGAGTACTGATGTCACTTTGTATATTTTGCCCCCTGCTCTGATTGGATCAAAGTCTTTTCGATTTGGTCAGAACTCGCGACTTAACTACTTCTTTTCCGCTGCAGTGCAAGTGCAGAGGACGGTGTGGCGGGAAATACAACTGTTTGCAAACATAATATATCGCAACTGGAAAGAACGACTGTTTCGCAGACACAATACATTTGCTATTTATTTTTCTAGAACCGTGGCCATTGGCCATGTGCCATGTACTAGTATCGCAGATGCCACGTTATTTTGACCAGTTTTAATGGAAAAAGTCACTAGCAGCTGCATCCGTGACAGCCATTATGAAGGTCCGCACCTTCGAGACCACGCTTGTAAAGGTGCTTTTTTAAAAAATTCACTAGCATTTATTGTTCGATGAAAATATTGGGCCCTTTGGCAAATCGACAGTTATCTGTTTTACAGTTAAAGCAGACCTCTCGAGAAACTCTAAATGGCCCACTTTAAAAAATGAATATTGGCGTTAAATTCCTAGTATGTAACTTAATTCAAATGCGTAGCTGTTTATGTAACGAGGTTTACAGATCAGTTTATTATAAAAGCACACAGGACGGAACTTCATGGTCTAACAGGCGTGCTGTAGTTTCTTATAATGTTTATAGATCATTGTAATGTTTATATTATTGGTTGAAAAAAGGTACCTCATCAATCGAGCCAGCCAGGAGTCGAACCTGAAATCTTCTGCTCCGTAGGCAGACGCGTTATCCATTGCGCCACTGGCCCGCTGTGTATGAAGTCTTCAGAGAAAAAATAATAGCCAAATGACAGGTGAGGTGCAACAAGTTGGTGGTGTGACAGACAGTAAGGATGTAGCGGTGCACTCTACAATAGAAAACACACAGTTCTAGGAGCTAAGTACAATATCAACTCATTTCAAGTCGCAGCTCTGAAGCCAGCCTACAGGTTTGTGGAGCTTCAGAGCCCTGCTCACTTTACTGCTTTGCAGAGATGAATGCTGCATTCGAGGGGAAAGGCTTCTTGGCTTTGCCTCCTCTAACTGCAGAAATGCAGCTGGAGCCTGACATCTTACAACTCCTTCCGTTATTTATAACAATATATAACATTTTGCAGACAGTACTACATTACAACTACGAACAAACTACTATATGCTATGAACAAACAAAATCAGTTCTGCAGTCTTTCAGATACCGTGGCCTGCCAGGAAGCATCCTGTTGGCCTTGCGCCTGTGGTCACACAATGAAGGGAGCAGGCGCTGTAAGTATTGGTTGGGTACTACCTTTGGTAATGACTAGGCCACTGACGCCAGAAGCCTCAGCACACACTGATATGTACGCACGTGGGCTACTTTCGTGCTTGACCGGTGTTCCGAGGAGCGCCGTACCCCCATCGAGCTCTGTACCCCCTGTGGTGCCGTAGCACCGGGGGTAGGAATACCTAGGCCGCAGAGTGGGGCCTAATCTACACTGTTTCTAAAAGTAGATTTTAGCGTTGGATGGAGAGAGAGGTGGGCGAGGGGATAGACGATCATATTGGATGCTGTCCATGACGTTCACGGATGCCCCAGTGTCAATCAGAGCATGTACCGGGGATCCTGCGATCTGTACGTCGCACATTAGTGGCGGCCGTCTCCGCGCACCATCTCTGCCAACGAAGGACACGAAGTACACCTCATCATCATCGTCTTCCAAACTAAACACCGCGCGGGAAGCGTCACTGCAAGGACCAGGGACTTCAAGCGACAGCTGATGCACACTGCCAGAGGCCAGGGGCCGGCAGGGTGTGCAATGAGGATGGGGGTGAGGAGCCAGAAGACAGACAGGGCCCCTGTAGACACGTGGTGGGCCTCTCCAACGTCAGGGCACTACTCGCTTCTCCCCCTCCAGGGCGCTCGCCAAGGCGTCACAGAGCGGGGGGGCGGGAAGCGCGTCCCCGGGCCCAAAGGACAGGCTCCTTGTGTTTGAGTGTCCTCCATATATTGCAGTATTATACCTTTATGTTTACTTTATATGCTTTTGTAACCTGCACAAGTGTCACTTTTTCCTCCTGTAATGCACCGTTTCTTACCTCTTGTATTTTGTTGGCTCACGATTGTCCCTTTTGCCTCATGCAATGTAACGTTTGCTTTTGTAATTTGTTCACTTGTAATGTTCTCATGTAGCAGTTCTGTTCCTATTGTGAAGTATTGTGAAGCGCTCTGACACCTTCGGGTAAAGTCTGCGCTATATAAAAACGCCTAAATAAAATAAAATAAAATAAAACCACACAATGTATTGCATCAAGGAGCAGCCTTCGGGCATGCGTTGACACACAGCTTTCTTAGTCATGTTTCAAGAAAAAAAGAAAAGCACACACTCTTCACCCCCCGACCCCCCCCCCCCCCGATCACCCGGTGTTCCTCTGGGAGAAGGTTAGATTTGGTTCAACTATAATAGTGCGCTACATGTGTATGTCACAATAATTTATTTTCCCATAAAAAATAAGTTCTTTGTCAAGACTACTGTAACCTTTCTTTTCTTTACAAGTAAAACAGAGCATCCGGGAAGGGGGGCTTGGGGGAGGGCAGCCGACCCCCGGGAGGTCTCCTTCCCCGGGCGGTTTGGGAGATCTGGGTGGGGGTCTTTATTCTAGCAGGTTCCATTGGGCGTTTTTTGGGCTGGTTTTGGTTGTATTGTGCGTTCTCCTATAAATGGGCGGGGCTCCTCGCTCCGGGCACCATTTTAGGCTTGGTGACCTGGTGGCCGGTTGAGCTTAGAATTTTTTGTCTTGTTTCCTTGTGCTTTCTGATTCGTGGTCATGTCTGGTGAGGATTACCGAGTGTTGGAGGCTATTCGCCTACTTAGCGAGGCGGGGCGTTTGGACCTGGTCATTGGCGACCGGGGTCAGACTGAGACCCCGCGCCCCCAGCGGGAGGCCTCTGCGAGGGTGTCGGCTGTGGTGGCAGCTTGTTACTCCCCGAAACGTCGGAGGCAGGATGGGGTAAGTGAGCGGGGTCGTCCCAGGACTCGGCGGGCGGGTTCTAGGGCCCGGCGGGGGAGTGATGCTAGTTCTTCTGATCCGTCCGTTTCTTTGGATTCCTCTTTGTTGGAAGTGGCTGGGGAAGGTGGTTTTCATCCTGTGGAGGGGGTTGTTTCCGAGGTGGGTTTGCGGGAATGAGCAGCCTCTGCTCCCGTTTTGCGGGGCCGTCGTGCTTCCAGGCAACGTGGTTGCACGCGGCGTTCGGCTTCTGCCTCCGCTGGGGTGGGGACTGACGTCACTCAAGCGGGGCGGGCGGAGGCCATTTTGGATGAGGTTTCTGTGGCGCAGCAATCGTTACGGGTTGCTTCGGGTCAGGACATGCAGGAGGTGGTCGCTCCTTTGAGCGTTATACGCCGCCATGTAGTTCAGGTGCCATTAACGGTTGACGGTGGTGCAGTAGGTGTGCCCATCGCGCGTCCTTTGGTATCGAATACTGGAGTTGGAGGGCCTGAGGGCCGTGGAGTGCTTGTTCGTTCGGTGGGGAGGGATATACAGAGTCCGTTATTGTTTTCTCCCTCAGGATCCGTTGGGGGGGAAGCTGTGTCCGGGGGTGGCAGTCCTCTGGGGGAGGGGGAATGGGCCCAGATGGGTTTGGGGGAGGGTGTTGGGCGGTCTGCCATGCTTATGCCGGGTGGGGATTTGGGTGACGCAGGCGGCTCGGTGGGGGGTTTCCATCAGTTGGAGGTGGTGGGAGACCTTCCTATCGGGGGGGTTGTGAGTGGAGAGGATGTTGCTCGGCACGGTGAGGAGGGAGAAGGGTCTTTTTATAGGCTGGCTGGGGAGTTTCAGTGTCCTGGTAGGAAGGTGGTTTCGGGGCCTGCATCTCGGGGTGCGGTTTCTGTTAGGGGAGTTCAGGATTGGGATCCTCAGGGAACTGCTTCGCGGATTATTCAGGCTGTGTTGGATGGTAGCTCGGATGAGGAGGTTTGTCCGCCGTCTCCTCGGCTTTGCGATGCTTTAAAAAGGAAGAGTGCTGTTAGTTCTGGAAGTTTTATGGTGTCTGGCAGGGGTGGCGGTTTTACTGTTGGCGGCTTGTCCTCTGCACATAGAGTTGGTTTTTGTGAGGGACCCGGCACACCAGTCCGGCCTTTTTCTTTACAGGAAGAAGCTCGACCTTCGGCAGCAGACTTGGCAGGGCGGCAGGCAGCCCGGGTACGCCGAGGAGAAGTGCGGGTGGAGCCTAGCGCGGCACGTCCCATACCTTCGAGGGATCCCGTCGCGGCCATCACACGCAGGTTTACTACGACCTCGGTGGTCCCAACGAGGGATTTCCACATGGGCGGTGCTTCCGGGTCCGGCACGACCTTCCCGTCCTCAGCGTTGGACTCCAACTTTGTACATGGGAGCGGGTTACGTACGACCTCTCTCGTGCCACGTGGTGGTTATACTACTGGTTTATCTTTCTCTGGAAGTCAACAGGTTGTCAGTAGTTCTGGTGGGGAGATGTATAGATGAGTTCAGTCGTCCTCCCCGCCTAGGTCCAGAGTGAGGGCTAGTAAGGCCCATGGTCGTTCACATACGGTGGAGTCAAGGCAGACTTCAGTGGTTGTCCCTGCCCCCCCTCAGTTGGAGGAATCACTCATTCTAGATTATGATGAGGATAGCCCTGAAGAGGGTGAAGTTCGTGAGTTGGTGTCTGGGGGGGGGCATGTTAATGTTTCTCGTGATATGTTACAGGACCAAGTGGTTCGGAGTCGTGTGGAATCGTCAAGGCCACGAGTGCTCGGCCCCGCGGTGAGGGCTCCTCGGAGGGCGGACGACGGTGCACAGACGGCGTGGAGGACGGAAGCCAGTCAACCGCCTCTTTTACGTACAGGTGAGAATGTGGTTCAGGCCGTGCGGCCCAATATGGTGTCTATTGGTGTTGGTGTAGATTTAATGGCTCCTGAAAAGGATGGGAAACTACATAAAGGACGTGTGGTACGAGATCAAGGTGTAGGTACAGACGGGGATGCTGTCAATACAAGTGAAAAGGTGGATAGTGGCACGTCCACTGTTGGTTTGGGCACTACGAAAAATGTACTCCACAGTAAAGAGCTTAAAATCAAAAAGTTGCCGTACATGAGTGTTACGAAGCCTTTGGGGGCTCATTTGATGCTCAGTACGAAGGAAAAGATATGGAATGGTGAGTATGTGGAACTGTTGAAATTGCTCCACAGGGAGGTTCGTGCTAAAGAGGGTTCCAAGGAGGAGGAGTTTGAATTGGCGAAACGCCCTAAGGTGCCTTTGACTATAGAAAATTGGACGGCGGCCTTTTTAATCTTTGCCAGCGTCTACTGTGAGAAGTTCCCTGAGCGCTGCGTGTCCTTATTTAAGTACATGGATGTTATCCGTAAGGCTCAGCTAACTAGGAATGATTATGCTTGGGCTCAATATGATGAGGAGTTTAGGGCACGTATGGCTTGGGATCCGGAGGCGAAATGGGGTGAGTTGGACTCTGACCTTTGGCAGCAAACGATGGGGTCGTCTGCCTCTGGTAAAACCATTTTTACAGCCAGCGGTCTTCCTATATTATATCGTCCCTTTCAGTCCCGTCCCACCCGGGGAGGGGTGGGGGCCATCTCTACTTCCCAGTCGCCTACCGGCACATGTTGGGACTTTAATACCGGGACCTGTACTAGACAGTTCTGTAAATTCCGTCACGAATGCTCACAGTGTGGTAGGAAGAGCCATCCGTTGTCCCGTTGCTGGGGTCCTAGGACATCGGGCCCCCAGGGTTCCCAACAGAGTACAGGAACTTTCGTGCCACCTCAGCAACCCTCAGCTCCCAGGGGAGGGAAGTCTTCATCCGGTGCTGGGCCCAAAGGCTCGTACGCCGGTTAATGTTACTCGACTGGCCGCTGCTTTACGGGACTACGAGCCTGCCGGGCTGCGGTCGGTCTTGTTGCTGGGTTTTCAGGTGGGGTTTCGTTTGGGGTATGAAGGACCGCGTTTAAGACGTTGGTCCAAGAATTTGAAGTCAGCGAGTGAACACCCTGATATTGTACAGTCGAAATTGGACAAGGAGGTGAGTGAAGGTCGAATGGCGGGCCCGTTTGATGATTGGCCTCTGGAGAACCTAATTGTATCTCCTATTGGTGTAGTCCCCAAGAAGGAGCCTGGTCAGTTCCGGCTCATTCAACACCTATCGTGGCCTGAGGGTGGGTCGGTGAATGATTTCATTGATACTGAAGCTGCATCGGTATCTTATTCATCGGTGGATGTAGCCATGCAGCTGGTTGTCTCTGCGGGCCCTGATGCTCTGATGGCAAAATGCGACATCAAATCCGCATTTCGGCTCCTTCCAGTCCATCCTGAAGACTGGGGTCTTCTGGGCATCCATTTCCTTGGAAAATGGTACGTGGACAAGGCGTTGCCAATGGGCTGTTCCATGTCTTGTGCGTTGTTCGAAACTTTCAGCACATTTCTTCAATGGTGGTTTACTACACAGAGTGGCCATGACCTTGTCACTCACTATTTGGACGACTTCTTTTTTGTGGGTGCTGCCAATTTATTGGTTTGCCAAGCGGCTCTCACATCTTTTCAATTATTGATGAGTTACTTGGGTGTGCCATTGGCCCCGGAGAAGACCATGGGTCCTTGCGCGACCATGTCTTTTTTGGGGATCGAGCTTGACTCTCATTTGATGCAGGCTCGTCTTCCGTTGGACAAGAAACAGAAAATGCTTGTGCTGGTTGGACATATGTTGGGGAAAGAGAAGGTGTTTGTGAGAGAGATACAAGTTTTGCTGGGACATCTGAATTTTGCCTGCAGAGTGGTTCGGGCGGGTAGGACTTTCTGTAGGCGGTTGGGTAGAGCTTTGTCTGGTCATTCCCTTCCACATCATCGAGTGAGACTGTCTGCGGGGGTGAAAGAGGACTTACGTATGTGGGTCTTCTTCTTACATTCCTTCAATGGGGTGCCTTTGTGTTGGGAGGTGGATTGGTGTTGGGAGGTACAGATCTTCTCTGATGCCGCTGGTAGTGAGGGTTTTGGTCTCTACTGGCAAGGAAAGTGGTGTGCTCAACAGTGGCCCCCGCAGTGGAAGAATGGTGGTAGAAGTATTGCTTTTCTGGAACTTTTTCCTGTGGTTGTTGCGGTCACACTGTGGGGGGCGGAGTTGGCCCACAAAAAGGTTCTCTTTCGGATCGATAATATGGCCGTGGTTCAGGTGATTAACAAACAGTCGGCCAGAGATCCCCAGATTTTGAAGCTTTTGAGAGTGTTTGTGTTGGGTTGTCTGAAACATGATATTTGTTTTCGGGCCCTGCACGTTCCTGGCGTGGACAATGACATTGCGGATGCTTTGTCTCGTTCACAGTGGGAGAGATTCCGTGGGCTTGCTTTGGAAGCAGACGAGGAGCCGACTCTCATGCCAGACCACCTGTGGACGGTAGGCAACACCGGGTCCTTCACCTGGTTTTAGGTTCCCTGGCCCCTTCCACGAGGACAGCGTATGAGTTAGCCTGGAAGGAGTTTTTGGAGTCGGGTGCTTGTTGGCGGGAACTGGATTGGCAACGGTCAGAGGATGTGGTACAGTTCATTTTGGTTTTGATGGATAAGAAGTTGTCTAGAATCACTATTTCTGGTAAACTAGCTGGTGTTTCTTTCATGGGTAAGCTTTTGTGGGGTTACTCTCCGTCGGCTGGGGAGTTGGGTAGGAGAATGTTGGAGGGGTGGTCTAGAGAGAGTGGTGCTATACGCACTTTGCGATCCCCTTTGTCTTGGCAAAGGCTGTTTCAAGTTATTTCTGTTCTCCCGGTCGTGTGTACTGACCGAGTGGAAGCGTGTTTGTTTGCAACGTTGATGGTGTGGATGTTTTTTGGAGCCTTTCGTGTGTCTGAATTGCTTGGCAACAGGTCCTCCCCTGGCCTTCTGTGGGGGGATGTTCAAATATCGGAGCGGGGGGTCCACATCTGGCTCTCACACTCCAAAACGGATCAGAGGAGTATGGGTAAGGGTGTCTGGTTGGAGGCGGTTTCGCCTCCGGAAACGTGCCCTTTAAAATGGGCTATTTGTTGGAAGAAACTGTCGGGTGGGCCTTTAGATCTTCTAGTTTTTCGCCATACCAATGGTTCTTGTGTGACAAATTATCAACTACGCATGGTGCTGCGTAAAGCGCTGCGACATATTGGTTTGGATGGGTCTTTATACGGTACTCATTCCTTTAGGATTGGGGCGGCCACGGAGGCCTTCCACAGGGGCTGGTCGAGGGAGGACATCATGGGTCTGGGGCGCTGGACTTCTAATTGTTTTCGGCGCTATGTTCGCGATGAGGCTGCTGGAGCGCTGGCGTCTTCATCTGTTTTGCCTGTCTGATTCTGTTTTCTTTTACAGGTTCTGTGGCTGGTCCTCGGGCTGCTTACATTACAGTTTGGATCGTGGGCCATTCCTTCGTTAAGAGAGCTCAAGTTCAAGCTCGTCAGAGTTATTTTGGCTCATCGTTGGGTTTCAATGATCGTTTGTTTAATGTGGTTTGGAAGGGTAGGGGGGGTATGTTATGGAAGGACCTTATCCCTGCTTTGAATTCTTGGTTGGTAGGGGGGGTTTGCCCGGATGTTCTGGTGCTCCATTTGGGTGAAAATGACATGGGTTCTGTTAAGGGGGTTGTCCTGCTCCGGGCAATTAAAAAGGATTTGGCCTTATTGCACAGCCAGTGGTCGGGTTGTCATGTCATTTGGACGGAAATGGTGCCGCGGAGGGTTTGGAGGTATGCGTTGAAACCGAAGGCGGTGGATAAATCCCGGAGGAAAGTGAATCTGGAGGTTTCCCGTTTTTGTAGGGACTTGGGTTTCGGGCGCATCGTTCATAGTGACATTAAATATGATGCGGTGGAATTTTTTAGGGGGGACGGTGTCCATTTGTCCCGTATGGGTATGGACCTATATCTGCTGGAGTTGCGGGAGGTTCTATCTCGCTGTTTGACTGTGCAACAGTTTGTTGGTGAATAAGTGGGAGTCGTTGTGGTAGTTCTTGGTTTCCTTTCCTTTTGCTTATGTGCTCTCCCTCGCTCCCCTCCCCCCCCCCATCCCCCCCCCCTGTTTTTGGTCGGTGTGGGGGGCAGAAAGGTGGGGCTCTCTCCGTATCAGTCTTTCACCCCACGGCTTTCTGGATGGCGGTTTTGCTATGTGATGGTCAATTTTGGGCCAAGTTTGGACCCGTTAGTTGTAATCGGATCTTGTTTGGGGATTTTTCAGATTGATTGAGGTGGGGTTCGGAGAATATGGGTCGGGGGATATGATCAGTTGGTTTATAGTCGGAGATGTGATATTTTATATTTGTTAGGTGATGTTATAATGTTATAATGTTATTGGGGTTTGTATGGTTTTGTGTTGGGTATGTACGGGTGGGGGTGGTTGTGATGGAGGGTGTGGGGTGGGGGCGGGGTTTGGGGTTTGAAATAAAAACGAACAAAAACTTGGGTTGTGATTTGGATTGTGAGGCGGTTGCCGAGTTGTGTGTATTTGTAAATGTGCACCTGTTCCAATAAAGCGGCCTTTTTCACACTTCAATGGTTTTTGGGTCTGCTCACTCTCCCCCCACCCCTCTCTCCCAAGGGGGGCTTGGGGGAGGGCAGCCGACCCCCGGGAGGTCTCCTCCCCCGGGCGGTTTGGGAGATCTGGGTGGGGGTCTTTATTCTAGCAGGTTCCATTGGGCGTTTTTTGGGCTGGTTTTGGTTGTATTGTGCGTTCTCCTATAAATGGGCGGGGCTCCTCGCTCCGGGCACCATTTTAGGCTTGGTGACCTGGTGGCCGGTTGAGCTTAGAATATTTTGTCCCTCCCTCCCTCCCCCTTTTTAGGGGATTTTTTCTATTATTTATTTATTTGTTGGCTGCGGTTTGAAACATGTGTTCATGGGGTCTTTATGCTGTTCTTTTGTCGCTTGGGACAGGTGCGTGGCGGTTTTGCTATGTGATGGTCAATTTTGGGCCAAGTTTGGACCCGTTAGTTGTAATCGGATCTTGTTTGGGGATTTTTCAGATTGATTGAGGTGGGGTTCGGAGAATATGGGTCGGGGGATATGATCAGTTGGTTTATAGTCGGAGATGTGATATTTTATATTTGTTAGGTGATGTTATAATGTTATAATGTTATTGGGGTTTGTATGGTTTTGTGTTGGGTATGTACGGGTGGGGGTGGTTGTGATGGAGGGTGTGGGGTGGGGGCGGGGTTTGGGGTTTGAAATTAAAACGAACAAAAACTTGGGTTGTGATTTAGATTGTGAGGCGGTTGCCGAGTTGTGTGTATTTGTAAATGTGCACCTGTTCCAATAAAGCGGCCTTTTTCACACTTCAATGGTTTTTGGGTCTGCTCACTCTCCCCCCACCCCTCTCTCCCAATGCATCTTTTGTTTTACGCCATTAAATAAAAAAATGATATTTGTGTCCATTTCCCCTCTATATGTTTTATTTAAAATGCCGCGATTTTGGCAAAGTACAGTAGAGACTTTTTAACACACGACTAATTTCATGTTGTCATTAATAACTGCACTTCTTAACAAAGGGATGAAATGAGCACTTTGCAGAGTCGAGTCGAGCCAGCCAGCAGTCGAACCTGGAATCTTCTGCTCCGTAGGCAGACGCGTTATCCATTGCGCCACTGGCCCACTGCTATGTGTTCAAGACTGGGCGGAGTACTGGACCAGTACATATGCGCTCTGGGATATGGTCGGTAGTGTGCACGCTAGAATGGTTGAATAAGCTGGGAAAATTATAGCTCTTTCACATTAAGTAGTGAAGAGTCAAATACTGAGGTCTATGAAGGGATCACTTAAGGAACTCACCGAATGTACAGGCAATAAAAGTCACAACAACTTTAACAGCCACTGCTCTCTTGGGCAAAGAGTACTGATGTCACTTTGTATATTTTGTTCCCTGCTCTGATTGGATCAAAGTCTTTTCGATTTGGTCAGAACTCGCGACTTAACTACTTCTTTTCCGCTGTAGTGCAAGTGCAGAGGACGGTGTGGCGGGAAATACAACTGTTTGCAAACATAATATATCGCAACTGGAAAGAACGACTGTTTCGCAGACACAATACATTTGTTATTTATTTTTCTAGAACCGTGGCCATTGGCCATGTACTAGTATCGCAGATGCCACGTTATTTTGACCAGTTTAAATGGAAAAAGTCACTAGCAGCTGCATCCATGACAGCCATTATGAAGGTCCGCACCTTCGAGACCACGCTTGTAAAGGTGCTTTTTTTAAAAATTCACTAGCATTTATTGTTCGATGAAAATATTGGGCCCTTTGGCAAATCGACAGTTATCTGTTTTACAGTTAAAGCAGACCTCTCGAGAAACTCTGAATGGCCCACTTTAAAAAATGAATATTGGCGTTAAATTCCTGGTATGTAACTTAATTCAAATGCGTAGCTGTTTATGTAACGAGGTTTACAGATCAGTTTATTATAAAAGCACACAGGACGGAACTTCATGGTCTAACAGGCGTGCTGTAGTTTCTTATAATGTTTATAGATCATTGTAATGTTTATATTATTGGTTGAAAAAAGGTACCTCATCAATCGAGCCAGCCAGGAGTCGACCCTGGAATCTTCTGCTCCGTAGGCAGACGCGTTATCCATTGCGCCACTGGCCCGCTGTGTATGAAGTCTTCAGAGAAAAAATAATAGCCAAATCACAGGTGAGGTGCAACAAGTTGGTGGTGTGACAGACAGTAAGGATGTAGCGGTGCACTCTACAATAGAAAACACACAGTTCTAGGAGCTAAGTACAATATCAACTCATTTCAAGTCGCAGCTCTGAAGCCAGCCTACAGGTTTGTGGAGTTTCAGAGCCCTGCTCACTTTACTGCTTTGCAGAGATGAATGCTGCATTCGAGGGGAAAGGCTTCTTGGCTTTGCCTCCTCTAACTGCAGAAATGCAGCTGGAGCCTGACATCTTACAACTCCTTCCGTTATATATAACAATATATAACATTTTGCAGACAGTACTACATTACAACTACGAACAAACTACTATATGCTATGAACAAACAAAATCAGTTCTGCAGTCTTTCAGATACCGTGGCCTGCCAGGAAGCATCCTGTTGGCCTTGCGCCTGTGGTCACACAATGAAGGCAGCAGGCGCTGTAAGTATTGGTTGGGTACTTCCTTTGGTAATGACTAGGCCACTGACGCCAGAAGCCTCAGCACACACTGATATGTACGCACGTGGGCTACTTTCGTGCTTGACCGGTGTTCCGAGGAGCGCTGTACCCCCATCGAGCTCTGTACACCCTGTGGTGCCGTAGCACCGGGGGTAGGAATACCTAGGCCGCAGAGCTGGGCCTGATCTACACTGTTTCTAGGTGTAGATTTTAGCGTTGGATGGAGAGAGAGGTGGGCGAAGGGATAGACGTTCATATTGGATGCTGTCCATGACGTTCACGAATGACCCAGTGTCGATCAGAGCATGTACCGGGGATCCTGGGATCTGTACGTCGCACATTGGTGGCGGCCGACTCCGCGCACCATCTCTGCCAACGAAGGACTCGAAGTACACCTCATCATCATCGTCTTCCAAACTAAACGCCTCGCGGGAAGCGTCACTGCAAGGACCAGGGTCTTCAAGCGACAGCTGATGCTCACTGCCAGAGGCCAGGGGCCGGCAGGGTGCGCAGTGAGGCTGGGGGTGAGGAGCCGGAAGACAGACAGGGCCCCTGTAGCCACGTGGTGGGCCTCTCCAGCGTCAGGGCACTACTCGCTTCTAACCCTCCAGGTCGCTCGACGAGGCGTCACAGAGCATGGGGGTGGGAGGCGGCGGGAAGCGTGTCCCCGGGCCCAAAGGACAGGCTCCTTGTGTTTGAGTGTCCTCCATATATTGCAGTATTATACCTTTATGTTTACTTTATATGCTTTTGTAACCTGCACACGTGTCACTTTTTCCTCCTGTAATGCACCGTTTCTTACCTCTTGTATTTTGTTGGCTCACGATTGTCCCTTTTGCCTCATGCAATGTAACGTTTGCTTTTGTAATTTGTTCACTTGTAATGTTCTCATGTATCAGTTCTGTTCCTATTGTGAAGTATTGTGAAGCGCTCTGACACCTTCCGGTAAAGTCTGCGCTATATAAAAACGCATAAATAAAATAAAATAGAATAAAAGCACGCGATGTATTGCATCAAGGAGCAGCCTTCGGGCATGCGTTGACACACAGCTTTCTTAGTCATGTTTCAAGAAAAAAAAGAAAAGCACACACTCTTCCCCCCCCCCATCACCCCCCCCCCCCCCCCCCTCCCCGATCACCCGGTGTTCCTCTGGGAGAAGGTTAGATTTGGTTCAACTATAATAGTGCGCTACATGTGTATGTCACAATAATTTATTTTCCCATAAAAAATAAGTTCTTTGTCAAGACGACTGTAACCTTTCTTTTCTTTACAAGTAAAACAGAGCATCCGGGAATGCATCTTTTGTTTTACGCCATTAAATAAAAAAATGATACTTGTGTCCATTTCCCCTCTATATGTTTTATTGAAAATGCCGCGATTTTGGCAAAGTACAGTAGAGACTTTTTAACACACGACTAATTTCATGTTGTCATTAATAACTGCACTTCTTAACAAAGGGATGAAATGAGCACTTTGCAGAGTCGAGTCGAGCCAGCCAGGAGTCGAGTGGAATCTTCTGCTCCGTAGGCAGACGCGTTATCCATTGCGCCACTGGCCCACTGCTATGTGTTCAAGACTGGGCGGAGTACTAGACCAGTGCATATGCGCTCTGGGATATGGTCGGTAGTGTGCACGCTAGAAAGGTTGAATAAGCTGGGAAAATTATAGCTCTTTCACGTTAAGTAGTGAAGAGTCAAATAATGAGCTCTATGAAGGGATCACTTAAGGAACTCACCGAATGTACAGGCAATAAAAGTCACAACAACTTTAACAGCCACTGCTCTATTGGGCAAAGAGTACTGATGTCACTTTGTATATTTTGCTCCCTGCTCTGATTGGATCAAAGTCTTTTCGATTTGGTCAGAACTCGCGACTTAACTACTTCTTTTCCGCTGCAGTGCAAGTGCAGAGGGCGGTGTGGCGGGAAATACAACTGTTTGCAAACATAATATATCGCAACTGGAAAGAACGACTGTTTCGCAGACACAATACATTTGTTATTTATTTTTCTAGAACCGTGGCCATTGGCCATGTACTAGTATCGCAGATGCCACGTTATTTTGACCAGTTTTAATGGAAAAAGTCACTAGCAGCTGCATCCGTGACAGCCATTATGAAGGTCCGCACCTTCGAGACCACGCTTGTAAAGGTGCTTTTTTTTTAAATTCACTAGCATTTATTGTTCGATGAAAATATTGGGCCCTTTGGCAAATCGACAGTTATCTGTTTTACAGTTAAAGCAGACCTCTCGAGAAACTCTGAATGGCCCACTTTAAAAAATGAATATTGGCGTTAAATTCCTAGTATGTAACTTAATTCAAATGCGTAGCTGTTTATGTAACGAGGTTTACAGATCAGTTTATTATAAAAGCACACAGGACGGAACTTCATGGTCTTACAGGCGTGCTGTAGTTTCTCATAATGTTTATAGATCATTGTAATGTTTATATTATTGGATGAAAAAAGGTACCTCATCAATCGAGCCAGCCAGGAGTCGAACCTGGAATCTTCTGCTCCGTAGGCAGACGCGTTATCCATTGCGCCACTGGCCCGCTGTGTATGAAGTCTTCAGAGAAAAAATAATAGCCAAATCACAGGTGAGGTGCAACAAGTTGGTGGTGTGACAGACAGTAAGGATGAAGCGGTGCACTCTACAATAGAAAACACACAGTTCTAGGAGCTAAGTACAATATCAACTCATTTCAAGTCGCAGCTCTGAAGCCAGCCTACAGGTTTGTGGAGTTTCAGAGCCCTGCTCACTTTACTGCTTTGCAGAGATGAATGCTGCATTCGAGGGGAAAGGCTTCTTGGCTTTGCCTCCTCTAACTGCAGAAATGCAGCTGGAGCCTGACATCTTACAATTCCTTCCGTTATATATAACAATATATAACATTTTGCAGACAGTACTACATTACAACTACCAACAAACTACTATATGCTATAAACAAACAAAATCAGTTCTGCAGTCTTTCAGATACCGTGGCCTGCCAGGAGGCATCCTGTTGGCCTTGCGCCTGTGGTAGGTGTGGGCGGAAAATCCGTTCCGCTCGCGGATTTTGCGGATTTTCGGGAAATTCGCAATCCGCGAGATTCGCGAATCTCCCGCAAAATCCGCAAATCCGCGAGCAGCGGATTTTGCTCGCACTGCTCGCACTGTTCGCGTGAGTTCGTGCCCCGCGAATAAGTGCAAAATTGCAGAAATACGCTCTTAGCAAAACTGAAAGTAACTACTTACCAGGTTCAAAAGTTCAGGCTCATCATTAGTAGCCATTTCCTGTAGTGCTTCCTGAGGGGCCCCTCCAGAGTTCAGTTGCCAGTTGAAACTATTATGTGACCCTGCTCTGAACCTCAGAATAGTTACACATATGCCACAAAGGTCCTGAATTACAGCTAAGGGAGACAAGCAGGAGCCAGGCTGGAAGTTAAAATCCATTAATCAGCCCCTAATTCATTATTGTCAGTTGGGGCAGGGCAGGTGTTGTAACTAATTTTGCAACAATGAAAGCACTTAGCAAGTGCAAAAGATCACTAATCAGGGCGCACTAAGGAAGCAGGTGCCAGCTAAAAAAATATTCTGTGACACATTAATCAGCCCCAAATTAATTCAGGTCACTTGAGGCAGGGAAGGTGTGCTTTGCTTTGCCGAAAATAATGTACACTGGACAACCAGAGGGTGTGGTGATGAAAGAGAGGGTGGCATGGGTGGGCCAGAGGGTGGCATGAGTAGTCAGAGAGTGGCAGTGGTGACAGAGAGTGGCAGTGATGAAGAAGAGTGTCCCAAACAGGCTGGACACGTAGAAACAACAAGTTCGCAAAACTTGCGACCCGACAGGTAAGTTCGCAAATTGCGAAATTGTAAAAACCCTCGCGAACTGGCAGAAACACGGGCGAACACAAAAAAAAAAAAAATCCGCAAATTCGCGGGAATTCGCGGATTTTGCGGATTGCGAATCCGCAAATCCGCAAAATTCGCCAACGCGAGATCCGCAAAATTCGCCCATGCTTAGCCTGTGGTCACACAATGAAGGGAGCAGGCGCTGTAAGTATTGGTTGGGTACTACCTTTGGTAATGACTAGGCCACTGACGCCAGAAGCCTCAGCACACACTGATATGTACGCACGTGGGCTACTTTCGTGCTTGACCGGTGTTCCGAGGAGCGCTGTACCCCCATCGAGCTCTGTACCCCCTGTGGTGCCATAGCACCGGGGGTAGGAATACCTAGGCCGCAGAGTGGGGCTTAATCTACACTGTTTCTAAAAGTAGATTTTAGCGTTGGATGGAGAGAGAGGTGGGCGAGGGGATAGACGATCATATTGGATGCTGTCCATGACGTTCACGGATGCCCCAGTGTCAATCAGAGCATGTACCGGGGATCCTGCGATCTGTACGTCGCACATTAGTGGCGGCCGTCTCCGCGCACCATCTCTGCCAACGAAGGACACGAAGTACACCTCATCATCATCGTCTTCCAAACTAAACACCGCGCGGGAAGCGTCACTGCAAGGACCAGGGTCTTCAAGCGACAGCTGATGCACACTGCCAGAGGCCAGGGGCCGGCAGGGTGTGCAATGAGGATGGGGGTGAGGAGCCAGAAGACAGACAGGGCCCCTGTAGACACGTGGTGGGCCTCTCCAACGTCAGGGCACTACTCGCTTCTCCCCCTCCAGGGGGCTCGCCAAGGCGTCACAGAGCGGGGGGGCGGGAAGCGCGTCCCCAGGCCCAAATGAAAGGCTCCTTGTGTTTGAGTGTCCTCCATATATTGCAGTATTATACCTTTATGTTTACTTTATATGCTTTTGTAACCTGCACAAGTGTCACTTTTTCCTCCTGTAATGCACCGTTTCTTACCTCTTGTATTTTGTTGGCTCACGATTGTCCCTTTTGCCTCATGCAATGTAACGTTTGCTTTTGTAATTTGTTCACTTGTAATGTTCTCATGTAGCAGTTCTGTTCCTATTGTGAAGTATTGTGAAGCGCTCTGACACCTTCGGTTAAAGTCTCCGCTATATAAAAACGCCTAAATAAAATAAAATAAAATAAAATCACACGATGTATTGCATCAAGGAGCAGCCTTCGGGTATGCGTTGACACACAGCTTTCTTAGTCATGTTTCAAGAAAAAAAGAAAAGCACACACTCTTCCCCCCCCCCCTCCCCGATCACCCGGTGTTCCTCTGAGAGAAGGTTAGATTTGGTTCAACTATAATAGTGCGCTACATGTGTATGTCACAATAATTTATTTTCCCATAAAAAATAAGTTCTTTGTCAAGACGACTGTAACCTTTCTTTTCTTTACAAGTAAAACAGAGCATCCGGGAATGCATCTTTTGTTTTACGCCATTAAATAAACAAGCATTAGAAATGCAATAGGTCTCGCAGCATTAGAGTTAGTGCTTTTAGAATTGTTAATGGTTTTTTTTGTAAATCTTTAGCATGAGGTTGAGGGTGAGGGGTTGAGGGTGAGTGAGGGTGAGGGTGAGGCTGAGGGGTTGAGGGTGAGGGTGAGTGAGGGTGAGGGTGAGTGAGGGTGAGGGTGAGGCTGAGGGGTTGAGGGTGAGGGTGAGTGAGGGTGAGGGTGAGGCTGAGGGGTTGAGGGTGAGGGTGAGTGAGGGTGAGTGAGGGTGAGGGTGAGGCTGAGGGGTTGAGGGTGAGGGTGAGTGAGGGTGAGTGAGGGTGAGGGGTTGAGGGTGAGTGAGGGTGAGGGGTTGAGGGGTTGAGGGTGAGTGAGGGGTTGAGGGTGAGTGAGGGGTTGAGGGTGAGTGAGGGGTTGAGGGTGAGTGAGGGTGAGTGAGGGTGAGTGAGGGTGAGTGAGGGTGAGTGAGGGTGAGTGAGGGTGAGTGAGGGTGAGTGAGGGTGAGTGAGGGTGAGTGAGGGTGAGGGATTGAGGGTGAGTGAGGGTGAGGGATTGAGGGTGAGTGAGGGTGAGTGAGGGTGAGGGATTGAGGGTGAGTGAGGGTGAGGGATTGAGGGTGAGTGAGGGTGAGTGAGGGTGAGGGATTGAGGGTGAGTGAGGGTGAGGGATTGAGGGTGAGTGAGGGTGAGGGATTGAGGGTGAGTGAGGGTGAGGGATTGAGGGTGAGTGAGGGTGAGGGATTGAGGGTGAGTGAGGGTGAGGTGTTGAGGGTGAGTGAGTGAGGGTGAGTGAGTGAGGGTGAGTGAGTGAGGGTGAGTGAGTGAGGGTGAGTGAGTGAGGGTGAGTGAGTGAGGGTGAGTGAGTGAGGGTGAGTGAGGGTGAGTGAGGGTGAGTGAGGGTGAGTGAGGGTGAGTGAGGGTGAGTGAGGGTGAGTGAGGGTGAGTGAGGGTGAGTGAGGGTGAGTGAGGGTGAGGGAGGGTGAGGGAGGGTGAGTGTGAGTGAGTGTGAGTGAGTGTGAGTGGGGGTGAGTGGGGGTGAGTGTGGGTGAGGGGTTGAGGGTGAGTGAGGGGTTGAGGGTGAGTGAGGGGTTGAGGGTGAGTGAGGGGTTGAGGGTGAGTGAGGGGTTGAGGGTGAGTGAGGGTGAGTGAGGGTGAGTGAGGGTGAGTGAGGGTGAGTGAGGGTGAGTGAGGGTGAGTGAGGGTGAGTGAGGGTGAGTGAGGGTGAGTGAGGGGTTGAGGGTGAGTGAGGGTGAGTGAGGGGTTGAGGGTGAGTGAGGGTGAGGGATTGAGGGATTGAGGGTGAGTGAGGGTGAGGGGTTGAGGGTGAGTGAGGGATTGAGGGTGAGTGAGGGTGAGGGGTTGAGGGTGAGTGAGGGTGAGGGGTTGAGGGTGAGTGAGGGTGAGGGGTTGAGGGTGAGTGAGGGTGAGTGAGGGTGAGGGGTTGAGGGTGAGTGAGGGTGAGGTGTTGAGGGTGAGTGAGGGTGAGTGAGGGTGAGTGAGGGTGAGTGAGGGTGAGTGAGGGTGAGGGTGAGTGAGGGTGAGTGAGGGTGAGGGAGGGTGAGGGAGGGTGAGGGATTGAGGGTGAGTGAGGGTGAGGGATTGAGGGTGAGTGTGGGTGAGTGTGGGTGAGTGTGGGTGAGTGTGAGTGAGGGTGAGTGTGAGTGAGGGTGAGTGTGGGTGAGGGGTTGAGGGTGAGTGAGGGTGAGGGGTTGAGGGTGAGTGAGGGTGAGGGGTTGAGGGTGAGTGATTGAGGGTGAGGGATTGAGGGTGAGTGAGGGTGAGGGATTGAGGGTGAGTGAGGGTGAGGGGTTGAGGGTGAGTGAGGGTGAGGGGTTGAGGGTGAGTGAGGGTGAGGTGTTGAGGGTGAGTGAGTGAGGGTGAGTGAGGGTGAGGGGTTGAGGGTGAGTGAGTGAGGGTGAGTGAGTGAGGGTGAGTGAGTGAGGGGTTGAGGGCGGCGTAGTGTCGCAGAGTTGCCCTCAAAGAAGGGAGAACCAGGCCCTTAATTGCCAGTAATTATTGCAGCAGATCGAGAAACTGATTTGCATGTCTCTGCCTTGCAGGGGACCTAGACTATCTACTTTGGAAATGTAAACAGGCCTTTGAGCGCCATATGTGAAGAAAAACAAAGGAAAACATACAAGACCGTGAGAGAGGGGTCAGGGCCCCTCGCCCCAAGAGCGAGATAAAAAACACAGTTTGCTTTATTTTACCCCTATTCCTTGATATAAAAAACGTTACTTATTAAATCTAAAGACGTGAGGAGGGGAGGGAAACACTGTTTCGGTATATAGGCGGCATACAGTGAATAACATATCCAATGCGCGGGGAATATAGGAATTAACCCAACTTTATACATCCGTTCTTAACCTTTTCGACGAGGAGGCGACAAGGGAATATCACCACTTAACTATACAACCAAGTTCACTGTAAAACGTCTTCCTAATTCTTTTTAAGGTTTCATAAAACCAACATATAAGAGGAGACATAAAAAAGGCATCATTTACGTCAAAAAGTGATTGAAAGTACTAGCGAGTCATGGACATTCCGTGGAGGGGGGCGGTGCGGGATAATGGTTTAGGGTTCTTAGTTCTACAAAGTATATGTCGTTGTCAATTCCCATGCTGTTATATACCATAGAGATATATAGAAGACGAACATTTACTAGCTAAAGCATCACCTGAATGTGCAAAACCACAACAAAATGGTTTGGGGAAAAAGCAATGCAAGTAACCCATTCAAACTTTGGCACTGCAACCACTTCTACGAAGGTGAGCACACTTTCACTCTTTTGTTAACTTTTACCAAAAGAGAGCGTGAGAATGACAAGCGCTTTCCTTTAGAGACAACCGTCTGCGCGAAACGGTATTAGTAGATATTTACACAATTTCTAAAACATTCAAAATATAGTTACCAACACCGACTGCAAAAATATAGCAATCGAACAACCAAAGAAAAACTTGCGACTCCCTATGATGAAGGTAGCATGCAATTGGAAAACAAGGAGGCTTACCAACCAGAGCAATCTCAAACTCTGTTCGACTTCTGGGGCAGCAAACTAAACAAGCCTTTCACCGTAACACGGCGGGCAGGGGAGGGGGCGGGCAGGGGAGGGGGCGGAGAGGGGAGAGGTGCGACACGGCAGGAAGACGGAAGGAAGAGAGGGGAGGGGGAGGAGAAATGCGACACGGCGGGAGGTCAGAGCAAGGAGGCAAAGCCATCAAGAAGGGCAGTTATAAAAAATGTCTCACTACTTATGGAATTGTTTTCGCTTTTAATGTTGCACGGAAATTCAATACCCACCATTGTCCTCACTTTATGTATGTTTTATGGGTTTTTAGGTTAAAAAAGCAAGTTCGCCATGGTGCAAAGTCCTTTGTACCCGGAAAACGGTTGCAGAATTTAATTTGCAACCATTACTGTTTGGCTTGGTTTGAATTAAGCGAGTAGTGAGTTTTCTTTCTCACAGTAGAATTCACAGACCTCTTTTGTGGAGTAAACTTCTGGACTCCCTCTGAGAACTGTGCTTTCCAGGTTTTAGCTCTACCCCGCTCTATAGTTCTCATAAGTTTATGCAATGTTTGCCTTTTAATGGCAAGGTGATACACTTGCCTGGATCTAGATTCAGAGCAGGGTCAGTCAGGGTAATATATTTCCCTCCAGTGATTTAGTGCGGATGACGGCTGGTCTGTGGATGCGACACCTAAGCGTGCTTGCTTCTGGCTGGTCAGTAGCACGCGCCTTGCATTGGACAGTGTTCCCGGTAGAGCATTGGGAGGTTTGGGCCATCTTTATGATGGCCAACACAAACAAAATGGCTGTGCATATTTCCACCTCGTTTAACGCCAAGAAATTCATACCTCGTCCAAGTTTTGATGGGGGTCCAACCGTAGCCGTGAAATAAAATATTTCCAGGACGCAGGCGACAAGAGAGGCTTCAGTTCTCTGCGTCTGGCCGCAGCCAGACTTCCACCATACCGCTTGATTCACGGAAGGAAGAGAGGGGAGGGGGAGGAGAAATGCGACACGGCGGGAGGGGGCGGAGCGGGTTAACAAAGACGGAGGGCAGGGGAGGGGGCGGGCAGGGGAGGGGGCGGAGAGGGGAGAGGTGCGACACGGCAGGAAGACGGAAGGAAGAGAGGGGAGGGGGAGGAGAAATGCGACACGGCGGGAGGGGGCGGAGGGGTTAACAAAGACGGACGTGCACGCGCACGCGCTTTTAAGGTCAATGCGCATGCGCATAAGCTCAATGCGCATGCGCATTGACCTTAAATTTATCGTGCACTGCAAGGAATCGCCACGATTCCTTGCAGTGTGGATAAAGAGTGGATAACTCGCAATAGTCTCGCTTGCTCGATGCGCATGCGCATCGACAACAGGCGAGACCTAAAAAATGATACTTGTGTCCATTTCCCCTCTATATGTTTTATTTAAAATGCCGCGATTTTGGCAAAGTACAGTAGAGACTTTTTAACACACGACTAATTTCATGTTGTCATTAATAACTGCACTTCTTAACAAAGGGATGAAATGAGCACTTTGCAGAGTCGAGTCGAGCCAGCCAGGAGTCGAACCTGGAATCTTCTGCTCCGTAGGCAGACGCGTTATCCATTGCGCCACTGGCCCACTGCTATGTGTTCAAGACTGGGCGGAGTACTAGACCAGTACATATGCGCTCTGGGATATGGTCGGTAGTGTGCACGCTAGACAGGTTGAATAAGCTGGGAAAATTATAGCTGTTTCACATTAAGTAGTGAAGAGTCAAATACTGAGGTCTATGAAGGGATCACTTAAGGAACTCACCGAATGTACAGGCAATAAAAGTCACAACAACTTTAACAGCCACTGCTCTCTTGGGCAAAGAGTACTGATGTCACTTTGTATATTTTGTTCCCTGCTCTGATTGGATCAAAGTCTTTTCGATTTGGTCAGAACTCGCGACTTAACTACTTCTTTTCCGCTGCAGTGCAAGTGCAGAGGGCGGTGTGGCGGGAAATACAACTGTTTGCAAACATAATATATCGCAACTGGAAAGAACGACTGTTTCGCAGACACAATACATTTGTTATTTATTTTTCTAGAACCGTGGCCATTGGCCATGCACTAGTATCGCAGATGCCACGTTATTTTGACCAGTTTTAATGGAAAAAGTCACTAGCAGCTGCATCCGTGACAGCCATTATGAAGGTCCGCACCTTCGAGACCACGCTTGTAAAGGTGCTTTTTTTAAAAATTCACTAGCATTTATTGTTCGATGAAAATATTGGGCCCTTTGGCAAATCGACAGTTATCTGTTTTACAGTTAAAGCAGACCTCTCGAGAAACTCTGAATGGCCCACTTTAAAAAATGAATATTGGCGTTAAATTCCTAGTATGTAACTTAATTCAAATCGTAGCTGTTTATGTAACGAGGTTTACAGATCAGTTTATTATAAAAGCACACAGGACGGAACTTCATGGTCTTACAGGCGTGCTGTAGTTTCTTATAATGTTTATAGATCATTGTAATGTTTATATTATTGGATGAAAAAAGGTACCTCATCAATCGAGCCAGCCAGGAGTCGAACCTGGAATCTTCTGCTCCGTAGGCAGACGCGTTATCCATTGCGCCACTGGCCAGCTGTGTATGAAGTTTTCAGAGAAAAAATAATAGCCAAATCACAGGTGAGGTGCAACAAGTTGGTGGTGTGACAGACAGTAAGGATGAAGCGGTGCACTCTACAATAGAAAACACACAGTTCTAGGAGCTAAGTACAATATCAACTCATTTCAAGTCGCAGCTCTGAAGCCAGCCTACAGGTTTGTGGAGTTTCAGAGCCCTGCTCACTTTACTGCTTTGCAGAGATGAATGCTGCATTCGAGGGGAAAGGCTTCTTGGCTTTGCCTCCTCTAACTGCAGAAATGCAGCTGGAGCCTGACATCTTACAACTCCTTCCGTTATATATAACAATATATAACATTTTGCAGACAGTACTACATTACAACTACCAACAAACTACTATATGCTATAAACAAACAAAATCAGTTCTGCAGTCTTTCAGATACCGTGGCCTGCCAGGAGGCATCCTGTTGGCCTTGCGCCTGTGGTCACACAATGAAGGGAGCAGGCGCTGTAAGTATTGGTTGGGTACTACCTTTGGTAATGACTAGGCCACTGACGCCAGAAGCCTCAGCACACACTGATATGTACGCACGTGGGCTACTTTCGTGCTTGACCGGTGTTCCGAGGAGCGCTGTACCCCCATCGAGCTCTGTACCCCCTGTGGTGCCGTAGCACCGGGGGTAGGAATACCTAGGCCGCAGAGTGGGGCCTAATCTACACTGTTTCTAAAAGTAGATTTTAGCGTTGGATGGAGAGAGAGGTGGGCGAGGGGATAGACGATCATATTGGATGCTGTCCATGACGTTCACGGATGCCCCAGTGTCAATCAGAGCATGTACCGGGGATCCTGCGATCTGTACGTCGCACATTAGTGGCGGCCGTCTCCGCGCACCATCTCTGGCCACGAAGGACACGAAGTACACCTCATCATCATCGTCTTCCAAACTAAACACCGCGCGGGAAGCGTCACTGCAAGGACCAGGGTCTTAAAGCGACAGCTGATGCACACTGCCAGAGGCCAGGGGCCGGCAGGGTGTGCAATGAGGATGGGGGTGAGGAGCCAGAAGACAGACAGGGCCCCTGTAGACACGTGGTGGGCCTCTCCAACGTCAGGGCACTACTCGCTTCTCCCCCTCCAGGGCGCTCGCCAAGGCGTCACAGAGCGGGGGGGCGGGAAGCGCGTCCCCAGGCCCAAATGAAAGGCTCCTTGTGTTTAAGTGTCCTCCATATATTGCAGTATTATACCTTTATGTTTACTTTATATGCTTTTGTAACCTGCACAAGTGTCACTTTTTCCTCCTGTAATGCACCGTTTCTTACCTCTTGTATTTTGTTGGCTCACGATTGTACCTTTTGCCTCATGCAATGTAACGTTTGCTTTTGTAATTTGTTCACTTGTAATGTTCTCATGTAGCAGTTCTGTTCCTATTGTGAAGTATTGTGAAGCGCTCTGACACCTTCGGTTAAAGTCTCCGCTATATAAAAACGCATCAATAAAATAAAATAAAATAAAAGCACGCGATGTATTGCATCAAGGAGCAGCCTTCGGGCATGCGTTGACACACAGCTTTCTTAGTCATGTTTCAAGAAAAAAAGAAAAGCACACACTCTTCACCCCCCCCTCCCCCCCCCCCCCCCCATCACCCGGTGTTCCTCTGAGAGAAGGTTAGATTTGATCCAACTATAATAGTGCGCTAAATGTGTATGTCACAATAATTTATTTTCCCATAAAAAATAAGTTCTTTGTCGAGACGACTGTAACCTTTCTTTTCTTTACAAGTAAAACAGAGCATCCGGGAATGCATCTTTTGTTTTACGCCATTAAATAAAAAAATGATACTTGTGTCCATTTCCCCTCTATATGTTTTATTTAAAATGCCGCGATTTTGGCAAAGTACAGTAGAGACTTTTTAACACACGACTAATTTCATGTTGTCATTAATAACTGCACTTCTTAACAAAGGGATGAAATGAGCACTTTGCAGAGTCGAGTCGAGCCAGCCAGGAGTCGAGTGGAATCTTCTGCTCCGTAGGCAGACGCGTTATCCATTGCGCCACTGGCCCACTGCTATGTGTTCAAGACTGGGCGGAGTACTAGACCAGTGCATATGCGCTCTGGGATATGGTCGGTAGTGTGCACGCTAGAAAGGTTGAATAAGCTGGGAAAATTATAGCTCTTTCACGTTAAGTAGTGAAGAGTCAAATAATGAGCTCTATGAAGGGATCACTTAAGGAACTCACCGAATGTACAGGCAATAAAAGTCACAACAACTTTAACAGCCACTGCTCTATTGGGCAAAGAGTACTGATGTCACTTTGTATATTTTGCTCCCTGCTCTGATTGGATCAAAGTCTTTTCGATTTGGTCAGAACTCGCGACTTAACTACTTCTTTTCCGCTGCAGTGCAAGTGCAGAGGGCGGTGTGGCGGGAAATACAACTGTTTGCAAACATAATATATCGCAACTGGAAAGAACGACTGTTTCGCAGACACAATACATTTGTTATTTATTTTTCTAGAACCGTGGCCAATGGCCATGCACTAGTATCACAGATGCCACGTTATTTTGACCAGTTTTAATGGAAAAAGTCACTAGCAGCTGCATCCGTGACAGCCATTATGAAGGTCCGCACCTTCGAGACCACGCTTGTAAAGGTGCTTTTTTTTAAAATTCACTAGCATTTATTGTTCGATGAAAATATTGGGCCCTTTGGCAAATCGACAGTTATCTGTTTTACAGTTAAAGCAGACCTCTCGAGAAACTCTGAATGGCCCACTTTAAAAAATGAATATTGGCGTTAAATTCCTAGTATGTAACTTAATTCAAATGCGTAGCTGTTTATGTAACGAGGTTTACAGATCAGTTTATTATAAAAGCACACAGGACGGAACTTCATGGTCTTACAGGCGTGCTGTAGTTTCTTATAATGTTTATAGATCATTGTAATGTTTATATTATTGGATGAAAAAAGGTACCTCATCAATCGAGCCAGCCAGGAGTCGAACCTGGAATCTTCTGCTCCGTAGGCAGACGCGTTATCCATTGCGCCACTGGCCCGCTGTGTATGAAGTCTTCAGAGAAAAAATAATAGCCAAATCACAGGTGAGGTGCAACAAGTTGGTGGTGTGACAGACAGTAAGGATGAAGCGGTGCACTCTACAATAGAAAACACACAGTTCTAGGAGCTAAGTACAATATCAACTCATTTCAAGTCGCAGCTCTGAAGCCAGCCTACAGGTTTGTGGAATTTCAGAGCCCTGCTCACTTTACTGCTTTGCAGAGATGAATGCTGCATTCGAGGGGAAAGGCTTCTTGGCTTTGCCTCCTCTAACTGCAGAAATGCAGCTGGAGCCTGACATCTTACAATTCCTTCCGTTATATATAACAATATATAACATTTTGCAGACAGTACTACATTACAACTACCAACAAACTACTATATGCTATAAACAAACAAAATCAGTTCTGCAGTCTTTCAGATACCGTGGCCTGCCAGGAGGCATCCTGTTGGCCTTGCGCCTGTGGTAGGTGTGGGCGGAAAATCCGTTCCGCTCGCGGATTTTGCGGATTTTCGGGAAATTCGCAATCCGCGAGATTCGCGAATCTCCCGCAAAATCCGCAAATCCGCGAGCAGCGGATTTTGCTCGCACTGCTCGCACTGTTCGCGTGAGTTCGCGCCCCGCGAATAAGTGCAAAATTGCAGAAATACGCTCTTAGCAAAACTGAAAGTAACTACTTACCAGGTTCAAAAGTTCAGGCTCATCATTAGTAGCCATTTCCTGTAGTGCTTCCTGAGGGGCCCCTCCAGAGTTCAGTTGCCAGTTGAAACTATTATGTGACCCTGCTCTGAACCTCAGAATAGTTACACATATGCCACAAAGGTCCTGAATTACAGCTAAGGGAGACAAGCAGGAGCCAGGCTGGAAGTTAAAATCCATTAATCAGCCCCTAATTCATTATTGTCAGTTGGGGCAGGGCAGGTGTTGTAACTAATTTTGCAACAATGAAAGCACTTAGCAAGTGCAAAAGATCACTAATCAGGGCGCACTAAGGAAGCAGGTGCCAGCTAAAAAAATATTCTGTGACACATTAATCAGCCCCAAATTAATTCAGGTCACTTGAGGCAGGGAAGGTGTGCTTTGCTTTGCCGAAAATAATGTACACTGGACAACCAGAGGGTGTGGTGATGAAAGAGAGGGTGGCATGGGTGGGCCAGAGGGTGGCATGAGTAGTCAGAGAGTGGCAGTGGTGACAGAGAGTGGCAGTGATGAAGAAGAGTGTCCCAAACAGGCTGGACACGTAGAAACAACAAGTTCGCAAAACTTGCGACCCGACAGGTAAGTTCGCAAATTGCGAAATTGTAAAAACCCTCGCGAACTGGCAGAAACACGGGCGAACACAAAAGAAAAAAAATCCGCAAATTCGCGGGAATTCGCGGATTTTGCGGATTGCAAATCCGCAAATCCGCAAAATTCGCGAACGCGAGATCCGCAAAATTCGCCCATGCTTAGCCTGTGGTCACACAATGAAGGGAGCAGGCGCTGTAAGTATTGGTTGGGTACTACCTTTGGTAATGACTAGGCCACTGACGCCAGAAGCCTCAGCACACACTGATATGTACGCACGTGGGCTACTTTCGTGCTTGACCGGTGTTCCGAGGAGCGCTGTACCCCCATCGAGCTCTGTACCCCCTGTGGTGCCATAGCACCGGGGGTAGGAATACCTAGGCCGCAGAGTGGGGCTTAATCTACACTGTTTCTAAAAGTAGATTTTAGCGTTGGATGGAGAGAGAGGTGGGCGAGGGGATAGACGATCATATTGGATGCTGTCCATGACGTTCACGGATGCCCCAGTGTCAATCAGAGCATGTACCGGGGATCCTGCGATCTGTACGTCGCACATTAGTGGCGGCCGTCTCCGCGCACCATCTCTGCCAACGAAGGACACGAAGTACACCTCATCATCATCGTCTTCCAAACTAAACACCGCGCGGGAAGCGTCACTGCAAGGACCAGGGTCTTAAAGCGACAGCTGATGCACACTGCCAGAGGCCAGGGGCCGGCAGGGTGTGCAATGAGGATGGGGGTGAGGAGCCAGAAGACAGACAGGGCCCCTGTAGACACGTGGTGGGCCTCTCCAACGTCAGGGCACTACTCGCTTCTCCCCCTCCAGGGCGCTCGCCAAGGCGTCACAGAGCGGGGGGGCGGGAAGCGCGTCCCCAGGCCCAAATGAAAGGCTCCTTGTGTTTAAGTGTCCTCCATATATTGCAGTATTATACCTTTATGTTTACTTTATATGCTTTTGTAACCTGCACAAGTGTCACTTTTTCCTCCTGTAATGCACCGTTTCTTACCTCTTGTATTTTGTTGGCTCACGATTGTACCTTTTGCCTCATGCAATGTAACGTTTGCTTTTGTAATTTGTTCACTTGTAATGTTCTCATGTAGCAGTTCTGTTCCTATTGTGAAGTATTGTGAAGCGCTCTGACACCTTCGGTTAAAGTCTCCGCTATATAAAAACGCATCAATAAAATAAAATAAAATAAAAGCACGCGATGTATTGCATCAAGGAGCAGCCTTCGGGCATGCGTTGACACACAGCTTTCTTAGTCATGTTTCAAGAAAAAAAGAAAAGCACACACTCTTCACCCCCCCCCTCCCCCCCCCCCCCCCCGATCACCCGGTGTTCCTCTGAGAGAAGGTTAGATTTGATCCAACTATAATAGTGCGCTAAATGTGTATGTCACAATAATTTATTTTCCCATAAAAAATAAGTTCTTTGTCAAGACGACTGTAACCTTTCTTTTCTTTACAAGTAAAACAGAGCATCCGGGAATGCATCTTTTGTTTTACGCCATTAAATAAAAAAATGATACTTGTGTCCATTTCCCCTCTATATGTTTTATTTAAAATGCCGCGATTTTGGCAAAGTACAGTAGAGACTTTTTAACACACGACTAATTTCATGTTGTCATTAATAACTGCACTTCTTAACAAAGGGATGAAATGAGCACTTTGCAGAGTCGAGTCGAGCCAGCCAGGAGTCGAGTGGAATCTTCTGCTCCGTAGGCAGACGCGTTATCCATTGCGCCACTGGCCCACTGCTATGTGTTCAAGACTGGGCGGAGTACTAGACCAGTGCATATGCGCTCTGGGATATGGTCGGTAGTGTGCACGCTAGAAAGGTTGAATAAGCTGGGAAAATTATAGCTCTTTCACGTTAAGTAGTGAAGAGTCAAATAATGAGCTCTATGAAGGGATCACTTAAGGAACTCACCGAATGTACAGGCAATAAAAGTCACAACAACTTTAACAGCCACTGCTCTATTGGGCAAAGAGTACTGATGTCACTTTGTATATTTTGCTCCCTGCTCTGATTGGATCAAAGTCTTTTCGATTTGGTCAGAACTCGCGACTTAACTACTTCTTTTCCGCTGCAGTGCAAGTGCAGAGGGCGGTCTGGCGGGAAATACAACTGTTTGCAAACATAATATATCGCAACTGGAAAGAACGACTGTTTCGCAGACACAATACATTTGTTATTTATTTTTCTAGAACCGTGGCCATTGGCCATGTACTAGTATCGCAGATGCCACGTTATTTTGACCAGTTTTAATGGAAAAAGTCACTAGCAGCTGCATCCGTGACAGCCATTATGAAGGTCCGCACCTTCGAGACCACGCTTGTAAAGGTGCTTTTTTTTAAAATTCACTAGCATTTATTGTTCGATGAAAATATTGGGCCCTTTGGCAAATCGACAGTTATCTGTTTTACAGTTAAAGCAGACCTCTCGAGAAACTCTGAATGGCCCACTTTAAAAAATGAATATTGGCGTTAAATTCCTAGTATGTAACTTAATTCAAATGCGTAGCTGTTTATGTAACGAGGTTTACAGATCAGTTTATTATAAAAGCACACAGGACGGAACTTCATGGTCTTACAGGCGTGCTGTAGTTTCTTATAATGTTTATAGATCATTGTAATGTTTATATTATTGGATGAAAAAAGGTACCTCATCAATCGAGCCAGCCAGGAGTCGAACCTGGAATCTTCTGCTCCGTAGGCAGACGCGTTATCCATTGCGCCACTGGCCCGCTGTGTATGAAGTCTTCAGAGAAAAAATAATAGCCAAATCACAGGTGAGGTGCAACAAGTTGGTGGTGTGACAGACAGTAAGGATGAAGCGGTGCACTCTACAATAGAAAACACACAGTTCTAGGAGCTAAGTACAATATCAACTCATTTCAAGTCGCAGCTCTGAAGCCAGCCTACAGGTTTGTGGAATTTCAGAGCCCTGCTCACTTTACTGCTTTGCAGAGATGAATGCTGCATTCGAGGGGAAAGGCTTCTTGGCTTTGCCTCCTCTAACTGCAGAAATGCAGCTGGAGCCTGACATCTTACAATTCCTTCCGTTATATATAACAATATATAACATTTTGCAGACAGTACTACATTACAACTACCAACAAACTACTATATGCTATAAACAAACAAAATCAGTTCTGCAGTCTTTCAGATACCGTGGCCTGCCAGGAGGCATCCTGTTGGCCTTGCGCCTGTGGTAGGTGTGGGCGGAAAATCCGTTCCGCTCGCGGATTTTGCGGATTTTCGGGAAATTCGCAATCCGCGAGATTCGCGAATCTCCCGCAAAATCCGCAAATCCGCGAGCAGCGGATTTTGCTCGCACTGCTCGCACTGTTCGCGTGAGTTCGCGCCCCGCGAATAAGTGCAAAATTGCAGAAATACGCTCTTAGCAAAACTGAAAGTAACTACTTACCAGGTTCAAAAGTTCAGGCTCATCATTAGTAGCCATTTCCTGTAGTGCTTCCTGAGGGGCCCCTCCAGAGTTCAGTTGCCAGTTGAAACTATTATGTGACCCTGCTCTGAACCTCAGAATAGTTACACATATGCCACAAAGGTCCTGAATTACAGCTAAGGGAGACAAGCAGGAGCCAGGCTGGAAGTTAAAATCCATTAATCAGCCCCTAATTCATTATTGTCAGTTGGGGCAGGGCAGGTGTTGTAACTAATTTTGCAACAATGAAAGCACTTAGCAAGTGCAAAAGATCACTAATCAGGGCGCACTAAGGAAGCAGGTGCCAGCTAAAAAAATATTCTGTGACACATTAATCAGCCCCAAATTAATTCAGGTCACTTGAGGCAGGGAAGGTGTGCTTTGCTTTGCCGAAAATAATGTACACTGGACAACCAGAGGGTGTGGTGATGAAAGAGAGGGTGGCATGGGTGGGCCAGAGGGTGGCATGAGTAGTCAGAGAGTGGCAGTGGTGACAGAGAGTGGCAGTGATGAAGAAGAGTGTCCCAAACAGGCTGGACACGTAGAAACAACAAGTTCGCAAAACTTGCGACCCGACAGGTAAGTTCGCAAATTGCGAAATTGTAAAAACCCTCGCGAACTGGCAGAAACACGGGCGAACACAAAAGAAAAAAAATCCGCAAATTCGCGGGAATTCGCGGATTTTGCGGATTGCGAATCCGCAAATCCGCAAAATTCGCGAACGCGAGATCCGCAAAATTCGCCCATGCTTAGCCTGTGGTCACACAATGAAGGGAGCAGGCGCTGTAAGTATTGGTTGGGTACTACCTTTGGTAATGACTAGGCCACTGACGCCAGAAGCCTCAGCACACACTGATATGTACGCACGTGGGCTACTTTCGTGCTTGACCGGTGTTCCGAGGAGCGCTGTACCCCCATCGAGCTCTGTACCCCCTGTGGTGCCATAGCACCGGGGGTAGGAATACCTAGGCCGCAGAGTGGGGCTTAATCTACACTGTTTCTAAAAGTAGATTTTAGCGTTGGATGGAGAGAGAGGTGGGCGAGGGGATAGACGATCATATTGGATGCTGTCCATGACGTTCACGGATGCCCCAGTGTCAATCAGAGCATGTACCGGGGATCCTGCGATCTGTACGTCGCACATTAGTGGCGGCCGTCTCCGCGCACCATCTCTGCCAACGAAGGACACGAAGTACACCTCATCATCATCGTCTTCCAAACTAAACACCGCGCGGGAAGCGTCACTGCAAGGACCAGGGTCTTCAAGCGACAGCTGATGCACACTGCCAGAGGCCAGGGGCCGGCAGGGTGTGCAATGAGGATGGGGGTGAGGAGCCAGAAGACAGACAGGGCCCCTGTAGACACGTGGTGGGCCTCTCCAACGTCAGGGCACTACTCGCTTCTCCCCCTCCAGGGGGCTCGCCAAGGCGTCACAGAGCGGGGGGGTGGGAAGCGCGTCCCCAGGCCCAAATGAAAGGCTCCTTGTGTTTGAGTGTCCTCCATATATTGCAGTATTATACCTTTATGTTTACTTTATATGCTTTTGTAACCTGCACAAGTGTCACTTTTTCCTCCTGTAATGCACCGTTTCTTACCTCTTGTATTTTGTTGGCTCACGATTGTCCCTTTTGCCTCATGCAATGTAACGTTTGCTTTTGTAATTTGTTCACTTGTAATGTTCTCATGTAGCAGTTCTGTTCCTATTGTGAAGTATTGTGAAGCGCTCTGACACCTTCGGTTAAAGTCTCCGCTATATAAAAACGCCTAAATAAAATAAAATAAAATAAAATCACACGATGTATTGCATCAAGGAGCAGCCTTCGGGCATGCGTTGACACACAGCTTTCTTAGTCATGTTTCAAGAAAAAAAGAAAAGCACACACTCTTCACCCCCCGACCCCCCCCACCCCCCACCCCCCCGATCACCCGGTGTTCCTCTGGGAGAAGGTTAGATTTGGTTCAACTATAATAGTGCGCTACATGTGTATGTCGCAATAATTTATTTTCCCATAAAAAATAAGTTCTTTGTCAAGACGACTGTAACCTTTCTTTTCTTTACAAGTAAAACAGAGCATCCGGGAATGCATCTTTTGTTTTACGCCATTAAATAAAAAAATGATACTTGTGTCCATTTCCCCTCTATATGTTTTATTGAAAATGCCGCGATTTTGGCAAAGTACAGTAGAGACTTTTTAACACACGACTAATTTTATGTTGTCATTAATAACTGCACTTCTTAACAAAGGGATGAAATGAGCACTTTGCAGAGTCGAGTCGAGCCAGCCAGGAGTCGAACCTGGAATCTTCTGCTCCGTAGGCAGACGCGTTATCCATTGCGCCACTGGCCCACTTCTATGTGTTCAAGACTGGGCGGAGTACTAGACCAGTAAATATGCGCTCTGGGATATGATCCGTAGTGTGCACGCTAGAAAGGTTGAATAAGCTGGAAAAATTATAGCTGTTTCACATTAAGTAGTGAAGAGTCAAATACTGAGGTCTATGAAGGGATCACTTAAGGAACTCACCGAATGTACAGGCAATAAAAGTCACAACAACTTTAACAGCCACTGCTCTCTTGGGCAAAGAGTACTGATGTCACTTTGTATATTTTGTTCCCTGCTCTGATTGGATCAAAGTCTTTTCGATTTGGTCAGAACTCGCGACTTAACTACTTCTTTTCCGCTGCAGTGCAAGTGCAGAGGGCGGTGTGGCGGGAAATACAACTGTTTGCAAACATAATATATCGCAACTGGAAAGAACCACTGTTCCGCAGACACAATACATTTGTTATTTATTTTTCTAGAACCGTGGCCATTGGCCATGCACTAGTATCGCAGATGCCACGTTATTTTGACCAGTTTTAATGGAAAAAGTCACTAGCAGCTGCATCCGTGACAGCCATTATGAAGGTCCGCACCTTCGAGACCACGCTTGTAAAGGTGCTTTTTTTAAAAATTCACTAGCATTTATTGTTCGATGAAAATATTGGGCCCTTTGGCAAATCGACAGTTATCTGTTTTACAGTTAAAGCAGACCTCTCGAGAAACTCTGAATGGCCCACTTTAAAAAATGAATATTGGCGTTAAATTCCTAGTATGTAACTTAATTCAAATGCGTAGCTGTTTATGTAACGAGGTTTACAGATCAGTTTATTATAAAAGCACACAGGACGGAACTTCATGGTCTAACAGGCGTGCTGTAGTTTCTTATAATGTTTATAGATCATTGTAATGTTTATATTATTGGTTGAAAAAAGGTACCTCATCAATCGAGCCAGCCAGGAGTCGAACCTGGAATCTTCTGCTCCGTAGGCAGACGCGTTATCCATTGCGCCACTGGCCCGCTGTGTATGAAGTCTTCAGAGAACAGGTAATAGCCAAATCACAGGTGAGGTGCTACAAGTTGGTGGTGTGACAGACAGTAAGGATGTAGCGGTGCACTCTACAATAGAAAACACACAGTTCTAGGAGCTAAGTACAATATCAACTAATTTCAAGTCGCAGCTCTGAAGCCAGCCTACAGGTGTGTGGAGTTTCAGAGCCCTGCTCACTTTACTGCTTTGCAGAGATGAATGCTGCATTCGAGGGGAAAGGCTTCTTGGCTTTGCCTCCTCTAACTGCAGAAATGCAGCTGGAGCCTGACATCTTACAACTCCTTCCGTTATATATAACAATATATAACATTTTGCAGACAGTACTACATTACAACTACCAACAAACTACTATATGCTATAAACAAACAAAATCAGTTCTGCAGTCTTTCAGATACCGTGGCCTGCCAGGAAGCATCCTGTTGGCCTTGCGCCTGTGGTCACACAATGAAGGGAGCAGGCGCTGTAAGTATTGGTTGGGTACTACCTTTGGTAATGACTAGGCCACTGACGCCAGAAGCCTCAGCACACACTGATATGTACGCACGTGGGCTACTTTCGTGCTTGACCGGTGTTCCGAGGAGCGCTGTACCCCCATCGAGCTCTGTACCCCCTGTGGTGCCGTAGCACCAGGGGTAGGAATACCTAGGCCGCAGAGTGGGGCCTAATCTACACTGTTTCTAAAAGTAGATTTTAGCGTTGGATGGAGAGAGAGGTGGGCGAGGGGATAGACGATCATATTGGATGCTGTCCATGACGTTCACGGATGCCCCAGTGTCGATCAGAGCATGTACCGGGGATCCTGCGATCTGTACGTCGCACATTAGTGGCGGCCGTCTCCGCGCACCATCTCTGCCAACGAAGGACACGAAGTACACCTCATCATCATCGTCTTCCAAACTAAACACCGCGCGGGAAGCGTCACTGCAAGGACCAGGGTCTTCAAGCGACAGCTGATGCACACTGCCAGAGGCCAGGGGCCGGCAGGGTGTGCAATGAGGATGGGGGTGAGGAGCCAGAAGACAGACAGGGCCCCTGTAGACACGTGGTGGGCCTCTCCAACGTCAGGGCACTACTCGCTTCTCCCCCTCCAGGGCGCTCGCCAAGGCGTCACAGAGTGGGGGGGCGGGAAGCGCGTCCCCAGGCCCAAATGAAAGGCTCCTTGTGTTTGAGTGTCCTCCATATATTGCAGTATTATACCTTTATGTTTACTTTATATGCTTTTGTAACCTGCACAAGTGTCGCCATTAAATAAAAAAATGATATTTGTGTCCATTTCCCCTCTATATGTTTTATTTAAAATGCCACGATTTTGGCTAAGTACAGTAGAGACTTTTTAACACACGACTAATTTCATGTTGTCATTAATAACTGCACTTCTTAACAAAGGGATGAAATGAGCACTTTGCAGAGTCAAGTCGAGCCAGCCAGGAGTCGAACCTGGAATCTTCTGCTCCGTAGGCAGACGCGTTATCCATTGCGCCACTGGCCCACTGCTATGTGTTCAAGACTGGGCGGAGTACTAGACCAGTACATATGCGCTCTGGGATATGGTCGGTAGTGTGCACGCTAGAAAGGTTGAATAAGCTGGGAAAATTATAGCTCTTTCACATTAAGTAGTGAAGAGTCAAATACTGAGGTCTATGAAGGGATCACTTAAGGAACTCACCGAATGTACAGGCAATAAAAGTCACAACAACTTTAACAGCCACTGCTCTCTTGGGCAAAGAGTACTGATGTCACTTTGTATATTTTGTTCCCTGCTCTGATTGGATCAAAGTCTTTTCGATTTGGTCAGAACTCGCGACTTAACTACTTCTTTTCCGCTGCAGTGCAAGTGCAGAGGGCGGTGTGGCGGGAAATACAACTGTTTGCAAACATAATACATCGCAACTGGAAAGAACAACTGTTTCGCAGACACAATACATTTGTTATTTATTTTTCTAGAACCGTGGCCATTGGCCATGCACTAGTATCGCAGATGCCACGTTATTTTGACCAGTTTTAATGGAAAAAGTCACTAGCAGCTGCATCCGTGACAGCCATTATGAAGGTCCGCACCTTCGAGACCACGCTTGTAAAGGTGCTTTTTTAAAAAATTCACTAGCATTTATTGTTCGATGAAAATATTGGGCCCTTTGGCAAATCGACAGTTATCTGTTTTACAGTTAAAGCAGACCTCTCGAGAAACTCTGAATGGCCCACTTTAAAAAATGAATATTGGCTTTAAATTCCTAGTATGTAACTTAATTCAAATGCGTAGCTGTTTATGTAACGAGGTTTACAGATCAGTTTATTATAAAAGCACACAGGACGGAACTTCATGGTCTAACAGGCGTGCTGTAGTTTCTTATAATGTTTATAGATCATTGTAATGTTTATATTATTGGTTGAAAAAAGGTACCTCATCAATCGAGCCAGCCAGGAGTCGAACCTGGAATCTTCTGCTCCGTAGGCAGACGCGTTATCCATTGCGCCACTGGGTCGCTGTGTATGACGTCTTCAGAGAAAAAATAATAGCCAAATCACAGGTGAGGTGCAACAAGTTGGTGGTGTGACAGACAGTAAGGATGTAGCGGTGCACTCTACAATAGAAAACACACAGTTCTAGGAGCTAAGTACAATATCAACTCATTTCAAGTCGCAGCTCTGAAGCCAGCCTACAGGTTTGTGGAGTTTCAGAGCCCTGCTCACTTTACTGCTTTGCAGAGATGAATGCTGCATTCGAGGGGAAAGGCTTCTTGGCTTTGCCTCCTCTAACTGCAGAAATGCAGCTGGAGCCTGACATCTTACAACTCCTTCCGTTATATATAACAATATATAACATTTTGCAGACAGTACTACATTACAACTACCAACAAACTACTATATGCTATAAACAAACAAAATCAGTTCTGCAGTCTTTCAGATACCGTGGCCTGCCAGGAGGCATCCTGTTGGCCTTGCGCCTGTGGTCACACAATGAAGGGAGCAGGCGCTGTAAGTATTGGTTGGGTACTACCTTTGGTAATGACTAGGCCACTGACGCCAGAAGCCTCAGCACACACTGATATGTACGCACGTGGGCTACTTTCGTGCTTGACCGGTGTTCCGAGGAGCGCTGTACCCCCATCGAGCTCTGTACCCCCTGTGGTGCCGTAGCACCGGGGGTAGGAATACCTAGGCCGCAGAGTGGGGCCTAATCTACACTGTTTCTAAAAGTAGATTTTAGCGTTGGATGGAGAGAGAGGTGGGCGAGGGGATAGACGATCATATTGGATGCTGTCCATGACGTTCACGGATGCCCCAGTGTCAATCAGAGCATGTACCGGGGATCCTGCGATCTGTACGTCGCACATTAGTGGCGGCCGTCTCCGCGCACCATCTCTGGCCACGAAGGACACGAAGTACACCTCATCATCATCGTCTTCCAAACTAAACACCGCGCGGGAAGCGTCACTGCAAGGACCAGGGTCTTAAAGCGACAGCTGATGCACACTGCCAGAGGCCAGGGGCCGGCAGGGTGTGCAATGAGGATGGGGGTGAGGAGCCAGAAGACAGACAGGGCCCCTGTAGACACGTGGTGGGCCTCTCCAACGTCAGGGCACTACTCGCTTCTCCCCCTCCAGGGCGCTCGCCAAGGCGTCACAGAGTGGGGGGGCGGGAAGCGCGTCCCCAGGCCCAAATGAAAGGCTCCTTGTGTTTGAGTGTCCTCCATATATTGCAGTATTATACCTTTATGTTTACTTTATATGCTTTTGTAACCTGCACAAGTGTCGCCATTAAATAAAAAAATGATATTTGTGTCCATTTCCCCTCTATATGTTTTATTTAAAATGCCACGATTTTGGCTAAGTACAGTAGAGACTTTTTAACACACGACTAATTTCATGTTGTCATTAATAACTGCACTTCTTAACAAAGGGATGAAATGAGCACTTTGCAGAGTCAAGTCGAGCCAGCCAGGAGTCGAACCTGGAATCTTCTGCTCCGTAGGCAGACGCGTTATCCATTGCGCCACTGGCCCACTGCTATGTGTTCAAGACTGGGCGGAGTACTAGACCAGTACATATGCGCTCTGGGATATGGTCGGTAGTGTGCACGCTAGAAAGGTTGAATAAGCTGGGAAAATTATAGCTCTTTCACATTAAGTAGTGAAGAGTCAAATACTGAGGTCTATGAAGGGATCACTTAAGGAACTCACCGAATGTACAGGCAATAAAAGTCACAACAACTTTAACAGCCACTGCTCTCTTGGGCAAAGAGTACTGATGTCACTTTGTATATTTTGTTCCCTGCTCTGATTGGATCAAAGTCTTTTCGATTTGGTCAGAACTCGCGACTTAACTACTTCTTTTCCGCTGCAGTGCAAGTGCAGAGGGCGGTGTGGCGGGAAATACAACTGTTTGCAAACATAATACATCGCAACTGGAAAGAACAACTGTTTCGCAGACACAATACATTTGTTATTTATTTTTCTAGAACCGTGGCCATTGGCCATGCACTAGTATCGCAGATGCCACGTTATTTTGACCAGTTTTAATGGAAAAAGTCACTAGCAGCTGCATCCGTGACAGCCATTATGAAGGTCCGCACCTTCGAGACCACGCTTGTAAAGGTGCTTTTTTAAAAAATTCACTAGCATTTATTGTTCGATGAAAATATTGGGCCCTTTGGCAAATCGACAGTTATCTGTTTTACAGTTAAAGCAGACCTCTCGAGAAACTCTGAATGGCCCACTTTAAAAAATGAATATTGGCTTTAAATTCCTAGTATGTAACTTAATTCAAATGCGTAGCTGTTTATGTAACGAGGTTTACAGATCAGTTTATTATAAAAGCACACAGGACGGAACTTCATGGTCTAACAGGCGTGCTGTAGTTTCTTATAATGTTTATAGATCATTGTAATGTTTATATTATTGGTTGAAAAAAGGTACCTCATCAATCGAGCCAGCCAGGAGTCGAACCTGGAATCTTCTGCTCCGTAGGCAGACGCGTTATCCATTGCGCCACTGGGTCGCTGTGTATGACGTCTTCAGAGAAAAAATAATAGCCAAATCACAGGTGAGGTGCAACAAGTTGGTGGTGTGACAGACAGTAAGGATGTAGCGGTGCACTCTACAATAGAAAACACACAGTTCTAGGAGCTAAGTACAATATCAACTCATTTCAAGTCGCAGCTCTGAAGCCAGCCTACAGGTTTGTGGAGTTTCAGAGCCCTGCTCACTTTACTGCTTTGCAGAGATGAATGCTGCATTCGAGGGGAAAGGCTTCTTGGCTTTGCCTCCTCTAACTGCAGAAATGCAGCTGGAGCCTGACATCTTACAACTCCTTCCGTTATATATAACAATATATAACATTTTGCAGACAGTACTACATTACAACTACCAACAAACTACTATATGCTATAAACAAACAAAATCAGTTCTGCAGTCTTTCAGATACCGTGGCCTGCCAGGAGGCATCCTGTTGGCCTTGCGCCTGTGGTCACACAATGAAGGGAGCAGGCGCTGTAAGTATTGGTTGGGTACTACCTTTGGTAATGACTAGGCCACTGACGCCAGAAGCCTCAGCACACACTGATATGTACGCACGTGGGCTACTTTCGTGCTTGACCGGTGTTCCGAGGAGCGCTGTACCCCCATCGAGCTCTGTACCCCCTGTGGTGCCGTAGCACCGGGGGTAGGAATACCTAGGCCGCAGAGTGGGGCCTAATCTACACTGTTTCTAAAAGTAGATTTTAGCGTTGGATGGAGAGAGAGGTGGGCGAGGGGATAGACGATCATATTGGATGCTGTCCATGACGTTCACGGATGCCCCAGTGTCAATCAGAGCATGTACCGGGGATCCTGCGATCTGTACGTCGCACATTAGTGGCGGCCGTCTCCGCGCACCATCTCTGGCCACGAAGGACACGAAGTACACCTCATCATCATCGTCTTCCAAACTAAACACCGCGCGGGAAGCGTCACTGCAAGGACCAGGGTCTTAAAGCGACAGCTGATGCACACTGCCAGAGGCCAGGGGCCGGCAGGGTGTGCAATGAGGATGGGGGTGAGGAGCCAGAAGACAGACAGGGCCCCTGTAGACACGTGGTGGGCCTCTCCAACGTCAGGGCACTACTCGCTTCTCCCCCTCCAGGGCGCTCGCCAAGGCGTCACAGAGCGGGGGGGCGGGAAGCGCGTCCCCAGGCCCAAATGAAAGGCTCCTTGTGTTTAAGTGTCCTCCATATATTGCAGTATTATACCTTTATGTTTACTTTATATGCTTTTGTAACCTGCACAAGTGTCACTTTTTCCTCCTGTAATGCACCGTTTCTTACCTCTTGTATTTTGTTGGCTCACGATTGTACCTTTTGCCTCATGCAATGTAACGTTTGCTTTTGTAATTTGTTCACTTGTAATGTTCTCATGTAGCAGTTCTGTTCCTATTGTGAAGTATTGTGAAGCGCTCTGACACCTTCGGTTAAAGTCTCCGCTATATAAAAACGCATCAATAAAATAAAATAAAATAAAAGCACGCGATGTATTGCATCAAGGAGCAGCCTTCGGGCATGCGTTGACACACAGCTTTCTTAGTCACGTTTCAAGAAAAAAAGAAAAGCACACACTCTTCACCCCCCCCCTCCCCCCCCCCCCCCGATCACCCGGTGTTCCTCTGAGAGAAGGTTAGATTTGATCCAACTATAATAGTGCGCTACATGTGTATGTCACAATAATTTATTTTCCCATAAAAAATAAGTTCTTTGTCAAGACGACTGTAACCTTTCTTTTCTTTACAAGTAAAACAGAGCATCCGGGAATGCATCTTTTGTTTTACGCCATTAAATAAAAAAATGATACTTGTGTCCATTTCCCCTCTATATGTTTTATTTAAAATGCCGCGATTTTGGCAAAGTACAGTAGAGACTTTTTAACACACGACTAATTTCATGTTGTCATTAATAACTGCACTTCTTAACAAAGGGATGAAATGAGCACTTTGCAGAGTCGAGTCGAGCCAGCCAGGAGTCGAGTGGAATCTTCTGCTCCGTAGGCAGACGCGTTATCCATTGCGCCACTGGCCCACTGCTATGTGTTCAAGACTGGGCGGAGTACTAGACCAGTGCATATGCGCTCTGGGATATGGTCGGTAGTGTGCACGCTAGAAAGGTTGAATAAGCTGGGAAAATTATAGCTCTTTCACGTTAAGTAGTGAAGAGTCAAATAATGAGCTCTATGAAGGGATCACTTAAGGAACTCACCGAATGTACAGGCAATAAAAGTCACAACAACTTTAACAGCCACTGCTCTATTGGGCAAAGAGTACTGATGTCACTTTGTATATTTTGCTCCCTGCTCTGATTGGATCAAAGTCTTTTCGATTTGGTCAGAACTCGCGACTTAACTACTTCTTTTCCGCTGCAGTGCAAGTGCAGAGGGCGGTGTGGCGGGAAATACAACTGTTTGCAAACATAATATATCGCAACTGGAAAGAACGACTGTTTCGCAGACACAATACATTTGTTATTTATTTTTCTAGAACCGTGGCCATTGGCCATGTACTAGTATCGCAGATGCCACGTTATTTTGACCAGTTTTAATGGAAAAAGTCACTAGCAGCTGCATCCGTGACAGCCATTATGAAGGTCCGCACCTTCGAGACCACGCTTGTAAAGGTGCTTTTTTTTAAAATTCACTAGCATTTATTGTTCGATGAAAATATTGGGCCCTTTGGCAAATCGACAGTTATCTGTTTTACAGTTAAAGCAGACCTCTCGAGAAACTCTGAATGGCCCACTTTAAAAAATGAATATTGGCGTTAAATTCCTAGTATGTAACTTAATTCAAATGCGTAGCTGTTTATGTAACGAGGTTTACAGATCAGTTTATTATAAAAGCACACAGGACGGAACTTCATGGTCTTACAGGCGTGCTGTAGTTTCTTATAATGTTTATAGATCATTGTAATGTTTATATTATTGGATGAAAAAAGGTACCTCATCAATCGAGCCAGCCAGGAGTCGAACCTGGAATCTTCTGCTCCGTAGGCAGACGCGTTATCCATTGCGCCACTGGCCCGCTGTGTATGAAGTCTTCAGAGAAAAAATAATAGCCAAATCACAGGTGAGGTGCAACAAGTTGGTGGTGTGACAGACAGTAAGGATGAAGCGGTGCACTCTACAATAGAAAACACACAGTTCTAGGAGCTAAGTACAATATCAACTCATTTCAAGTCGCAGCTCTGAAGCCAGCCTACAGGTTTGTGGAGTTTCAGAGCCCTGCTCACTTTACTGCTTTGCAGAGATGAATGCTGCATTCGAGGGGAAAGGCTTCTTGGCTTTGCCTCCTCTAACTGCAGAAATGCAGCTGGAGCCTGACATCTTACAATTCCTTCCGTTATATATAACAATATATAACATTTTGCAGACAGTACTACATTACAACTACCAACAAACTACTATATGCTATAAACAAACAAAATCAGTTCTGCAGTCTTTCAGATACCGTGGCCTGCCAGGAGGCATCCTGTTGGCCTTGCGCCTGTGGTAGGTGTGGGCGGAAAATCCGTTCCGCTCGCGGATTTTGCGGATTTTCGGGAAATTCGCAATCCGCGAGATTCGCGAATCTCCCGCAAAATCCGCAAATCCGCGAGCAGCGGATTTTGCTCGCACTGCTCGCACTGTTCGCGTGAGTTCGCGCCCCGCGAATAAGTGCAAAATTGCAGAAATACGCTCTTAGCAAAACTGAAAGTAACTACTTACCAGGTTCAAAAGTTCAGGCTCATCATTAGTAGCCATTTCCTGTAGTGCTTCCTGAGGGGCCCCTCCAGAGTTCAGTTGCCAGTTGAAACTATTATGTGACCCTGCTCTGAACCTCAGAATAGTTACACATATGCCACAAAGGTCCTGAATTACAGCTAAGGGAGACAAGCAGGAGCCAGGCTGGAAGTTAAAATCCATTAATCAGCCCCTAATTCATTATTGTCAGTTGGGGCAGGGCAGGTGTTGTAACTAATTTTGCAACAATGAAAGCACTTAGCAAGTGCAAAAGATCACTAATCAGGGCGCACTAAGGAAGCAGGTGCCAGCTAAAAAAATATTCTGTGACACATTAATCAGCCCCAAATTAATTCAGGTCACTTGAGGCAGGGAAGGTGTGCTTTGCTTTGCCGAAAATAATGTACACTGGACAACCAGAGGGTGTGGTGATGAAAGAGAGGGTGGCATGGGTGGGCCAGAGGGTGGCATGAGTAGTCAGAGAGTGGCAGTGGTGACAGAGAGTGGCAGTGATGAAGAAGAGTGTCCCAAACAGGCTGGACACGTAGAAACAACAAGTTCGCAAAACTTGCGACCCGACAGGTAAGTTCGCAAATTGCGAAATTGTAAAAACCCTCGCGAACTGGCAGAAACACGGGCGAACACAAAAAAAAAAAAAATCCGCAAATTCGCGGGAATTCGCGGATTTTGCGGATTGCGAATCCGCAAATCCGCAAAATTCGCGAACGCGAGATCCGCAAAATTCGCCCATGCTTAGCCTGTGGTCACACAATGAAGGGAGCAGGCGCTGTAAGTATTGGTTGGGTACTACCTTTGGTAATGACTAGGCCACTGACGCCAGAAGCCTCAGCACACACTGATATGTACGCACGTGGGCTACTTTCGTGCTTGACCGGTGTTCCGAGGAGCGCTGTACCCCCATCGAGCTCTGTACCCCCTGTGGTGCCATAGCACCGGGGGTAGGAATACCTAGGCCGCAGAGTGGGGCTTAATCTACACTGTTTCTAAAAGTAGATTTTAGCGTTGGATGGAGAGAGAGGTGGGCGAGGGGATAGACGATCATATTGGATGCTGTCCATGACGTTCACGGATGCCCCAGTGTCAATCAGAGCATGTACCGGGGATCCTGCGATCTGTACGTCGCACATTAGTGGCGGCCGTCTCCGCGCACCATCTCTGCCAACGAAGGACACGAAGTACACCTCATCATCATCGTCTTCCAAACTAAACACCGCGCGGGAAGCGTCACTGCAAGGACCAGGGTCTTCAAGCGACAGCTGATGCACACTGCCAGAGGCCAGGGGCCGGCAGGGTGTGCAATGAGGATGGGGGTGAGGAGCCAGACGACAGACAGGGCCCCTGTAGACACGTGGTGGGCCTCTCCAACGTCAGGGCACTACTCGCTTCTCCCCCTCCAGGGGGCTCGCCAAGGCGTCACAGAGCGGGGGGGCGGGAAGCGCGTCCCCAGGCCCAAATGAAAGGCTCCTTGTGTTTGAGTGTCCTCCATATATTGCAGTATTATACCTTTATGTTTACTTTATATGCTTTTGTAACCTGCACAAGTGTCACTTTTTCCTCCTGTAATGCACCGTTTCTTACCTCTTGTATTTTGTTGGCTCACGATTGTCCCTTTTGCCTCATGCAATGTAACGTTTGCTTTTGTAATTTGTTCACTTGTAATGTTCTCATGTAGCAGTTCTGTTCCTATTGTGAAGTATTGTGAAGCGCTCTGACACCTTCGGTTAAAGTCTCCGCTATATAAAAACGCCTAAATAAAATAAAATAAAATAAAATCACACGATGTATTGCATCAAGGAGCAGCCTTCGGGCATGCGTTGACACACAGCTTTCTTAGTCATGTTTCAAGAAAAAAAGAAAAGCACACACTCTTCACCCCCCGACCCCCCCCCCCCCCCCCCCCCCCCCCCCCCGATCACCCGGTGTTCCTCTGGGAGAAGGTTAGATTTGGTTCAACTATAATAGTGCGCTACATGTGTATGTCGCAATAATTTATTTTCCCATAAAAAATAAGTTCTTTGTCAAGACGACTGTAACCTTTCTTTTCTTTACAAGTAAAACAGAGCATCCGGGAATGCATCTTTTGTTTTACACTATTAAATAAAAAAATGATATTTGTGTCCATTTCCCCTCTATATGTTTTATTTAAAATGCCGTGATTTTGGCAAAGTACAGTAGAGACTTTTTAACACACGACTAATTTCATGTTGTCATTAATAACTGCACTTCTTAACAAAGGGATGAAATGAGCACTTTGCAGAGTCGAGTCGAGCCAGCCAGGAGTCGAACCTGGAATCTTCTGCTCCGTAGGCAGACGCGTTATCCATTGCGCCACTGGCCCACTGCTATGTGTTCAAGACTGGGCGGAGTACTAGACCAGTACATATGCGCTCTGGGATATGGTCGGTAGTGTGCACGCTAGACAGGTTGAATAAGCTGGGAAAATTATAGCTGTTTCACATTAAGTAGTGAAGAGTCAAATACTGAGGTCTATGAAGGGATCACTTAAGGAACTCACCGAATGTACAGGCAATAAAAGTCACAACAACTTTAACAGCCACTGCTCTCTTGGGCAAAGAGTACTGATGTCACTTTGTATATTTTGTTCCCTGCTCTGATTGGATCAAAGTCTTTTCGATTTGGTCAGAACTCGCGACTTAACTACTTCTTTTCCGCTGCAGTGCAAGTGCAGAGGACGGTGTGGCGGGAAATACAACTGTTTGCAAACATAATATATCGCAACTGGAAAGAACGACTGTTTCGCAGACACAATACATTTGTTATTTATTTTTCTAGAACCGTGGCCATTGGCCATGTACTAGTATCGCAGATGCCACGTTATTTTGACCAGTTTTAATGGAAAAAGTCACTAGCAGCTGCATCCGTGACAGCCATTATGAAGGTCCGCACCTTCGAGACCACGCTTGTAAAGGTGCTTTTTTTTAAAATTCACTAGCATTTATTGTTCGATGAAAATATTGGGCCCTTTGGCAAATCGACAGTTATCTGTTTTACAGTTAAAGCAGACCTCTCGAGAAACTCTGAATGGCCCACTTTAAAAAATGAATATTGGCGTTAAATTCCGTATGTAACTTAATTCAAATGCGTAGCTGTTTATGTAACGAGGTTTACAGATCAGTTTATTATAAAAGCACACAGGACGGAACTTCATGGTCTAACAGGCGTGCTGTAGTTTCTTATAATGTTTATAGATCATTGTAATGTTTATATTATTGGTTGAAAAAAGGTACCTCATCAATCGAGCCAGCCAGGAGTCGAACCTGGAATCTTCTGCTCCGTAGGCAGACGCGTTATCCATTGCGCCACTGGCCCGCTGTGTATGAAATCTTCAGAGAACAGGTAATAGCCAAATCACAGGTGAGGTGCTACAAGTTGGTGGTGTGACAGACAGTAAGGATGTAGCGGTGCACTCTACAATAGAAAACACACAGTTCTAGGAGCTAAGTACAATATCAACTCATTTCAAGTCGCAGCTCTGAAGCCAGCCTACAGGTTTGTGGAGTTTCAGAGCCCTGCTCACTTTACTGCTTTGCAGAGATGAATGCTGCATTCGAGGGGAAAGGCTTCTTGGCTTTGCCTCCTCTAACTGCAGAAATGCAGCTGGAGCCTGACATCTTACAACTCCTTCCGTTATATATAACAATATATAACATTTTGCAGACAGTACTACATTACAACTACCAACAAACTACTATATGCTATAAACAAACAAAATCAGTTCTGCAGTCTTTCAGATACCGTGGCCTGCCAGGAAGCATCCTGTTGGCCTTGCGCCTGTGGTCACACAATGAAGGGAGCAGGCGCTGTAAGTATTGGTTGGGTACTACCTTTGGTAATGACTAGGCCACTGACGCCAGAAGCCTCAGCACACACTGATATGTACGCACGTGGGCTACTTTCGTGCTTGACCGGTGTTCCGAGGAGCGCTGTACCCCCATCGAGCTCTGTACCCCCTGTGGTGCCGTAGCACCAGGGGTAGGAATACCTAGGCCGCAGAGTGGGGCCTAATCTACACTGTTTCTAAAAGTAGATTTTAGCGTTGGATGGAGAGAGAGGTGGGCGAGGGGATAGACGATCATATTGGATGCTGTCCATGACGTTCACGGATGCCCCAGTGTCGATCAGAGCATGTACCGGGGATCCTGCGATCTGTACGTCGCACATTAGTGGCGGCCGTCTCCGCGCACCATCTCTGCCAACGAAGGACACGAAGTACACCTCATCATCATCGTCTTCCAAACTAAACACCGCGCGGGAAGCGTCACTGCAAGGACCAGGGTCTTCAAGCGACAGCTGATGCACACTGCCAGAGGCCAGGGGCCGGCAGGGTGTGCAATGAGGATGGGGGTGAGGAGCCAGAAGACAGACAGGGCCCCTGTAGACACGTGGTGGGCCTCTCCAACGTCAGGGCACTACTCGCTTCTCCCCCTCCAGGGCGCTCGCCAAGGCGTCACAGAGCGGGGGGGCGGGAAGCGCGTCCCCAGGCCCAAATGAAAGGCTCCTTGTGTTTGAGTGTCCTCCATATATTGCAGTATTATACCTTTATGTTTACTTTATATGCTTTTGTAACCTGCACAAGTGTCGCCATTAAATAAAAAAATGATATTTGTGTCCATTTCCCCTCTATATGTTTTATTTAAAATGCCACGATTTTGGCAAAGTACAGTAGAGACTTTTTAACACACGACTAATTTCATGTTGTCATTAATAACTGCACTTCTTAACAAAGGGATGAAATGAGCACTTTGCAGAGTCAAGTCGAGCCAGCCAGGAGTCGAACCTGGAATCTTCTGCTCCGTAGGCAGATGCGTTATCCATTGCGCCACTGGCCCACTGCTATATGTTCAAGACTGGGCGGAGTACTAGACCAGTACATATGCGCTCTGGGATATGGTCGGTAGTGTGCACGCTAGAAAGGTTGAATAAGCTGGGAAAATTATAGCTGTTTCACATTAAGTAGTGAAGAGTCAAATACTGAGGTCTATGAAGGGATCACTTAAGGAACTCACAGAATGTACAGGCAATAAAAGTCACAACAACTTTAACAGCCACTGCTCTCTTGGGCAAAGAGTACTGATGTCACTTTGTATATTTTGTTCCCTGCTCTGATTGGATCAAAGTCTTTTCGATTTGGTCAGAACTCGCGACTTAACTACTTCTTTTCCGCTGCAGTGCAAGTGCAGAGGGCGGTGTGGCGGGAAATACAACTGTTTGCAAACATAATACATCGCAACTGGAAAGAACAACTGTTTCGCAGACACAATACATTTGTTATTTATTTTTCTAGAACCGTGGCCATTGGCCATGCACTAGTATCGCAGATGCCACGTTATTTTGACCAGTTTTAATGGAAAAAGTCACTAGCAGCTGCATCCGTGACAGCCATTATGAAGGTCCGCACCTTCGAGACCACGCTTGTAAAGGTGCTTTTTTTAAAAATTCACTAGCATTTATTGTTCGATGAAAATATTGGGCCCTTTGGCAAATCGACAGTTATCTGTTTTACAGTTAAAGCAGACCTCTCGAGAAACTCTGAATGGCCCACTTTAAAAAATGAATATTGGCGTTAAATTCCTAGTATGTAACTTAATTCAAATGCGTAGCTGTTTATGTAACGAGGTTTACAGATCAGTTTATTATAAAAGCACACAGGACGGAACTTCATGGTCTAACAGGCGTGCTGTAGTTTCTTATAATGTTTATAGATCATTGTAATGTTTATATTATTGGTTGAAAAAAGGTACCTCATCAATCGAGCCAGCCAGGAGTCGAACCTGGAATCTTCTGCTCCGTAGGCAGACGCGTTATCCATTGCGCCACTGGGTCGCTGTGTATGAAGTCTTCAGAGAAAAAATAATAGCCAAATCACAGGTGAGGTGCAACAAGTTGGTGGTGTGACAGACAGTAAGGATGTAGCGGTGCACTCTACAATAGAAAACACACAGTTCTAGGAGCTAAGTACAATATCAACTCATTTCAAGTCGCAGCTCTGAAGCCAGCCTACAGGTTTGTGGAGTTTCAGAGCCCTGCTCACTTTACTGCTTTGCAGAGATGAATGCTGCATTCGAGGGGAAAGGCTTCTTGGCTTTGCCTCCTCTAACTGCAGAAATGCAGCTGGAGCCTGACATCTTACAATTCCTTCCGTTATATATAACAATATATAACATTTTGCAGACAGTACTACATTACAACTACCAACAAACTACTATATGCTATAAACAAACAAAATCAGTTCTGCAGTCTTTCAGATAAGGTGGCCTGCCAGGAAGCATCCTGTTGGCCTTGCGCCTGTGGTCACACAATGAAGGGAGCAGGCGCTGTAAGTATTGGTTGGGTACTACCTTTGGTAATGACTAGGCCACTGACGCCAGAAGCCTCAGCACACACTGATATGTACGCACGTGGGCTACTTTCGTGCTTGACCGGTGTTCCGAGGAGCGCTGTACCCCCATCGAGCTCTGTACCCCCTGTGGTGCCGTAGCACCGGGGGTAGGAATACCTAGGCCGCAGAGTGGGGCCTAATCTACACTGTTTCTAAAAGTAGATTTTAGCGTTGGATGGAGAGAGAGGTGGGCGAGGGGATAGACGATCATATTGGATGCTGTCCATGACGTACACGGATGCCCCAGTGTCAATCAGAGCATGTACCGGGGATCCTGCGATCTGTACGTCGCACATTAGTGGCGGCCGTCTCCGCGCACCATCTCTGCCAACGAAGGACACGAAGTACACCTCATCATCATCGTCTTCCAAACTAAACACCGCGCGGGAAGCGTCACTGCAAGGACCAGGGTCTTCAAGCGACAGCTGATGCACACTGCCAGAGGCCAGGGGCCGGCAGGGTGTGCAATGAGGATGGGGGTGAGGAGCCAGAAGACAGACAGGGCCCCTGTAGACACGTGGTGGGCCTCTCCAACGTCAGGGCACTACTCGCTTCTCCCCCTCCAGGGCGCTCGCCAAGGCGTCACAGAGCGGGGGGCGGGAAGCGCGTCCCCAGGCCCAAATGAAAGGCTCCTTGTGTTTGAGTGTCCTCCATATATTGCAGTATTATACCTTTATGTTTACTTTATATGCTTTTGTAACCTGCACAAGTGTCACTTTTTCCTCCTGTAATGCACCGTTTCTTACCTCTTGTATTTTGTTGGCTCACGATTGTCCCTTTTGCCTCATGCAATGTAACGTTTGCTTTTGTAATTTGTTCACTTGTAATGTTCTCATGTAGCAGTTCTGTTCCTATTGTGAAGTATTGTGAAGCGCTCTGACACCTTCGGGTAAAGTCTGCGCTATATAAAAACGCCTAAATAAAATAAAATAAAATAAAATCACACGATGTATTGCATCAAGGAGCAGCCTTCGGGCATGCGTTGACACACAGCTTTCTTAGTCATGTTTCAAGAAAAAAAGAAAAGCACACACTCTCCCCCACCCCCCCCCCCGATCACCCGGTGTTCCTCTGAGAGAAGGTTAGATTTGGTTCAACTATAATAGTGCGCTACATGTGTATGTCACAATAATTTATTTTCCCATAAAAAATAAGTTCTTTGTCAAGACGACTGTAACCTTTCTTTTCTTTACAAATAAAACAGAGCATCCGGGAATGCATCTTTTGTTTTACGCTATTAAATAAAAAAATGATATTTGTGTCCATCTCCCCTCTATATGTTTTATTTAAAATGCCGTGATTTTGGCAAAGTACAGTAGAGACTTTTTAACACACGACTAATTTCATGTTGTCATTAATAACTGCACTTCTTAACAAAGGGATGAAATGAGCACTTTGCAGAGTCGAGTCGAGCCAGCCAGGAGTCGAACCTGGAATCTTCTGCTCCGTAGGCAGACGCTTTATCCATTGCGCCACTGGCCCACTGCTATGTGTTCAAGACTGGGCGGAGTACTAGACCAGTATATATGCGCTCTGGGATATGGTCGGTAGTGTGCACGCTAGAAAGGTTGAATAAGCTGGGAAAATTATAGCTGTTTCACATTAAGTAGTGAAGAGTCAAATACTGAGGTCTATGAAGGGATCACTTAAGGAACTCACCGAATGTACAGGCAATAAAAGTCACAACAACTTTAACAGCCACTGCTCTCTTGGGCAAAGAGTACTGATGTCACTTTGTATATTTTGTTCCCTGCTCTGATTGGATCAAAGTCTTTTCGATTTGGTCAGAACTCGCGACTTAACTACTTCTTTTCCGCTGCAGTGCAAGTGCAGAGGGCGGTGTGGCGGGAAATACAACTGTTTGCAAACATAATACATCGCAACTGGAAAGAACGACTGTTTCGCAGACACTATACATTTGTTATTTATTTTTCTAGAACCGTGGCCATTGGCCATGTACTAGTATCGCAGATGCCACGTTATTTTGACCAGTTTTAATGGAAAAAGTCACTAGCAGCTGCATCCGTGACAGCCATTATGAAGGTCCGCACCTTCGAGACCACGCTTGTAAAGGTGCTTTTTTTTTAAATTCACTAGCATTTATTGTTCGATGAAAATATTGGGCCCTTTGGCAAATCGACAGTTATCTGTTTTACAGTTAAAGCAGACCTCTCGAGAAACTCTGAATGGCCCACTTTAAAAAATGAATATTGGCGTTAAATTCCTAGTATGTAACTTAATTCAAATGCGTAGCTGTTTATGTAACGAGGCTTACAGATCAGTTTATTATAAAAGCACACAGGACGGAACTTCATGGTCTAACAGGCGTGCTGTAGTTTCTTATAATGTTTATAGTAGGCATGGGCAGAAAATCCGTTCCGCTCGCGGATTTTGCGGATTTTCGGGAAATCCGCAATCCGCGAGATTTGCGAATCTCCCGCAAAATCCGCAAATCCGCGAGCAGCGGATTTTGCTCGCACTGCTCGCACTGTTCGCGTGAGTTTGCGTGAGTTCGCGCCCCGCGAATAAGTGCAAAATTGCAGAAATACGATCTTAGCAAAACTGAAAGTAACTACTTACCAGGTTCAAAAGTTCAGGCTCATCATTTGTAGCCATTTCCTGTAGTGCTTCCTGAGGGGCCCCTCCAGAGTTCAGTTGCCAGTTGAAACTATTATGTGACCCTGCTCTGAACCTCAGAATAGTTACACATATGCCACAAAGGTCCTGAATTACAGCTAAGGGAGACAAGCAGGAGCCAGGCTGGAAGTTAAAATCCATTAATCAGCCCCTAATTCATTATTGTCAGTTGGGGCAGGGCAGGTGTTGTAACTAATTTTGCAACAATGAAAGCACTTAGCAAGTGCAAAAGATCACTAATCAGGGCGCACTAAGGAAGCAGGTGCCAGCTAAAAAAATATTCTGTGACACATTAATCAGCCCCAAATTAATTCAGGTCACTTGAGGCAGGGAAGGTGTGCTTTGCTTTGCCGAAAATAATGTACACTGGACAACCAGAGGGTGTGGTGATGAAACAGAGGGTGGCATGGGTGGGCCAGAGGGTGGCATGAGTAGTCAGAGAGTGGCAGTGGTGACAGAGAGTGGCAGTGATGAAGAAGAGTGTCCCAAACAGGCTGGACACGTAGAAACAACAAGTTCGCGAAACTTGCGACCCGACAGGTAAGTTCGCAATTTGCGAAAGTGTACAAAACCCTCGCGAACTGGCAGAAACACGGGCGTACACAAAAAAAAAATCCGCAAATTCGTGGGAATTCGCGGATTTTGCGGATTGCGAATCCGCAAATCCGCAAAATTCGCGAACGCGAGATCCGCAAAATTCGCTCATGCTTAGTTTATAGATCATTGTAATGTTTATATTATTGGTTGAAAAAAGGTACCTCATCAATCGAGCCAGCCAGGAGTCGAACCTGGAATCTTCTGCTCCGTAGGCAGACGCGTTATCCATTGCGCCACTGGCCCGCTGTGTATGAAGTCTTCAGAGAAAAAATAATAGCCAAATCACAGGTGAGGTGCAACAAGTTGGTGGTGTGACAGACAGTAAGGATGTAGCGGTGCACTCTACAATAGAAAACACACAGTTCTAGGAGCTAAGTACAATATCAACTCATTTCAAGTCGCAGCTCTGAAGCCAGCCTACAGGTTTGTGGAGTTTCAGAGCCCTGCTCACTTTACTGCTTTGCAGAGATGAATGCTGCTGCCTTCGAGGGGAAAGGCTTCTTGGCTTTGCCTCCTCTAACTGCAGAAATGCAGCTGGAGCCTGACATCTTACAACTCCTTCCGTTATATATAACAATATATAACATTTTGCAGACAGTACTACATTACAACTACGAACAAACTACTATATGCTATAAACAAACAAAATCAGTTCTGCAGTCTTTCAGATACCGTGGCCTGCCAGGAAGCATCCTGTTGGCCTTGCGCCTGTGGTCACACAATGAAGGGAGCAGGCGCTGTAAGTATTGGTTGGGTACTACCTTTGGTAATGACTAGGCCACTGACGCCAGAAGCCTCAGCACACACTGATATGTACGCACGTGGGCTACTTTCGTGCTTGACCGGTGTTCCGAGGAGCGCTGTACCCCCATCGAGCTCTGTACCCCCTGTGGTGCCGTAGCACCGGGGGTAGGAATACCTAGGCCGCAGAGTGGGGCCTAATCTACGCTGTTTCTAAAAGTAGATTTTAGCGTTGGATGGAGAGAGAGGTGGGCGAGGGGATAGACGATCATATTGGATGCTGTCCATGACGTTCACGGATGCCCCAGTGTCAATCAGAGCATGTACCGGGGATCCTGCGATCTGTACGTCGCACATTAGTGGCGGCCGTCTCCGCGCACCATCTCTGCCAACGAAGGACACGAAGTACACCTCATCATCATCGTCTTCCAAACTAAACACCGCGCGGGAAGCGTCACTGCAAGGACCAGGGTCTTCAAGCGACAGCTGATGCACACTGCCAGAGGCCAGGGGCCGGCAGGGTGTGCAATGAGGATGGGGGTGAGGAGCCAGAAGACAGACAGGGCCCCTGTAGACACGTGGTGGGCCTCTCCAACGTCAGGGCACCACTCGCTTCTCCCCCTCCAGGGCGCTCGCCAAGGCGTCACAGAGCGGGGGGCGGGAAGCGCGTCCCCAGGCCCAAATGAAAGGCTCCTTGTGTTTGAGTGTCCTCCATATATTGCAGTATTATACCTTTATGTTTACTTTATATGCTTTTGTAACCTGCACAAGTGTCACTTTTTCCTCCTGTAATGCACCGTTTCTTACCTCTTGTATTTTGTTGGCTCATGATTGTCCCTTTTGCCTCATGCAATGTAACGTTTGCTTTTGTAATTTGTTCACTTGTAATGTTCTCATGTAGCAGTTCTGTTCCTATTGTGAAGTATTGTGAAGCGCTCTGACACCTTCGGTTAAAGTCTCCGCTATATAAAAACGCCTAAATAAAATAAAATAAAATAAAATCACACGATGTATTGCATCAAGGAGCAGCCTTCGGGCATGCGTTGACACACAGCTTTCTTAGTCATGTTTCAAGAAAAAAAGAAAAGCACACACTCTTCACCCCCGACCCCCCCCCCCCACCCCCCCCCCGATCACCCGGTGTTCCTCTGGGAGAAGGTTAGATTTGGTTCAACTATAATAGTGCGCTACATGTGTATGTCACAATAATTTATTTTCCCATAAAAAATAAGTTCTTTGTCAAGACGACTGTAACCTTTCTTTTCTTTACAAGTAAAACAGAGCATCCGGGAATGCATCTTTTGTTTTACGCCATTAAATAAAAAAATGATATTTGTGTCCATTTCCCCTCTATATGTTTTATTTAAAATGCCACGATTTTGGCAAAGTACAGTAGAGACTTTTTAACACACGACTAATTTCATGTTGTCATTAATAACTGCACTTCTTAACAAAGGGATGAAATGAGCACTTTGCAGAGTCGAGTCGAGCCAGCCAGGAGTCGAACCTGGAATCTTCTGCTCCGTAGGCAGACACGTTTTCCATTGCGCCACTGGCCCACTGCTATGTGTTCAAGACTGGGCGGAGTACTAGACCAGTACATATGGAAAGGGGCGACCACTCGGTCCCCCCGAACGTATGGCAGAGTACCACGATCCCCCCGGGAAGCCATTTTGGGCGGGAGGCGCGTCTCGGCTGGTATGCCCGAAGCGGCGTAGCCGGGGCGCGCTCTTTCCCGCCCTAGAGTGGGCTGGCCTAGACACTGACGCGGCTGGCCACGCCCTCGGGGCAGGCAGGGGCGGGTTTACGCCCGCCCTGAAAACGGATAAAAAGGGACGCAAGACCGGAAGACATCCTCTTGTTCCTGTGCTCTGAAGCTGCACCTCCTCGCTGCACGTGAGCTCGAGACGGAACGAAGAGCCAATTTTGACCCACCCACCAGCCCCTGAGGACAGCCAGTTGTTTTAAAATAAATCGATAATTGTATTTTCGTTTACAGGTTGTGGTATTATCATGTTGATATCGAGTGTGTAATAAAGTTGGTCGATTTTATGTATGTTGTGCGATTAAAGATATTCGGTTTTTAGTGTCCGTTTATAAGCATGCTTATTCTGGTCATAGTGGCCAATGTATTGTTGGTTAGTTGGTCGATTTTATGTATGTTTTGTGATTAAAGATATTCGGTTTTTAGTGTCCGTTTAAAAGCATACTTATTCTGGTCATAGTGGCCAATGTATTGTTGGTTAGTTAGCATTGTCGTATTTATTTTGGTCGGGCGGTAAGGTCATGATCGGTGAGCAGTAATTGGAAGATCCCTATGAGTGGGCGTCACCCAACACGGATGGGAGCGCTCGGGAGAGGTGGCCTTTGGCCCCTCAACGGGGAGGCGGTCCTGTCTAAGGAGAGGCCGCCGGAAGGAAAGGAAAGGCGGTCAAGGCCCCTTCCTGTGTAGGAGGGGTTACAGCCCCCTCCTGGGGAATTTCCCGGGGCCAGTGACGTCTGCGACGGCAGATGTGCTAAGTTGTGTGGGGTTTGGGGGGAGGTCTACGCTACCTTCTAGATACTCACACGAGTCCTCGAACGACCTTTAAGTGGCGTCGAGTTTATTGGGGCCCCCGTCAAGTCAAGGGAAATTGGTAGTTGCACTTGGGGTACGCCTCAGTGCTGTCGCCCCTCCCAAGTGGGGGGGGTATTTCTGGTTAGGGATCTTGACACCGGTTACGACCTTGCCGTTGGCCCTTAAACGTTAGGATGTACAATTTCATTATTTCAAGAAAATGTTTTGTAGGTTGTTAGTTCGGCTAGGAGAACCTCTGTATTAGAGAATCTGTTAAGGTTAGCCAAACATCGCAATGTGGTTATGAAATTGTACATTAATATGAAACTGTTTCACGTTTAAATTCTTTGTTTTAATAAATACGGCCGGGGAGGGTCACTCCCTCCCTCTTCCAAAAACTTCAAGAACTGTTTCCGGTTTCCCTCCTTTGGGGATTGTGTTGAGAGGGGGTGGCGGGTATCTCAGCCATATGCGCTCTGGGATATGGTCGGTAGTGTGCACGCTAGAAAGGTTGAATAAGCTGGAAAAATTAGAGCTCTTTCACATTAAGTAGTGAAGAGTCAAATACTGAGCTCTATGAAGGGATCACTTAAGGAACTCACCCAATGTACAGGCAATAAAAGTCACAACAACTTTAACAGCCACTGCTCTCTTGGGCAAAGAGTACTGATGTCACTTTGTATATTTTGTTCCCTGCTCTGATTGGATCAAAGTCTTTTCGATTTGGTCAGAACTCGCGACTTAACTACTTCTTTTCCGCTGCAGTGCAAGTGCAGAGGGCGGTGTGGCGGGAAATACAACTGTTTGCAAACATAATATATCGCAACTGGAAAGAACAACTGTTTCGCAGACACAATACATTTGTTATTTATTTTTCTAGAACCGTGGCCATTGGCCATGCACTAGTATCGCAGATGCCACGTTATTTTGACCAGTTTTAATGGAAAAAGTCACTAGCAGCTGCATCCGTGACAGCCATTATGAAGGTCCGCACCTTCGAGACCACGCTTGTAAAGGTGCTTTTTTTAAAAATTCACTAGCATTTATTGTTCAATGAAAATATTGGGCCCTTTGGCAAATCGACAGTTATCTGTTTTACAGTTAAAGCAGACCTCTCGAGAAACTCTGAATGGCCCACTTTAAAAAATGAATATTGGCGTTAAATTCCTAGTATGTAACTTAATTCAAATGCGTAGCTGTTTATGTAACGAGGCTTACAGATCAGTTTATTATAAAAGCACACAGGACGGAACTTCATGGTCTAACAGGCGTGCTGTAGTTTCTTATAATGTTTATAGTAGGCATGGGCAGAAAATCCGTTCCGCTCGCGGATTTTGCGGATTTTCGGGAAATCCGCAATCCGCGAGATTTGCGAATCTCCCGCAAAATCCGCAAATCCGCGAGCAGCGGATTTTGCTCGCACTGCTCGCACTGTTCGCGTGAAAAATAATAGCCAAATCACAGGTGAGGTGCAACAAGTTGGTGGTGTGACAGACAGTAAGGATGTAGCGGTGCACTCTACAATAGAAAACACACAGTTCTAGCAGCTAAGTACAATATCAACTCATTTCAAGTCGCAGCTCTGAAGCCAGCCTACAGGTTTGTGGAGTTTCAGAGCCCTGCTCACTTTACTGCTTTGCAGAGATGAATGCTGCATTCGAGGGGAAAGGCTTCTTGGCTTTGCCTCCTCTAACTGCAGAAATGCAGCTGGAGCCTGACATCTTACAATTCCTTCCGTTATATATAACAATATATAACATTTTGCAGACAGTACTACAATACAACTACCAACAAACTACTATATGCTATAAACAAACAAAATCAGTTCTGCAGTCTTTCAGATACCGTGGCCTGCCAGGAAGCATCCTGTTGGCCTTGCGCCTGTGGTCACACAATGAAGGGAGCAGGCGCTGTAAGTATTGGTTGGGTACTACCTTTGGTAATGACTAGGCCACTGACGCCAGAAGCCTCAGCACACACTGATATGTACGCACGTGGGCTACTTTCGTGCTTGACCGGTGTTCCGAGGAGCGCTGTACCCCCATCGAGCTCTGTACCCCCTGTGGTGCCGTAGCACCGGGGGTAGGAATACCTAGGCCGCAGAGTGGGGCCTAATCTACACTGTTTCTAAAAGTAGATTTTAGCGTTGGATGGAGAGAGAGGTGGGCGAGGGGATAGACGATCATATTGGATGCTGTCCATGACGTTCACGGATGCCCCAGTGTCAATCAGAGCATGTACCGGGGATCCTGCGATCTGTACGTCGCACATTAGTGGCGGCCGTCTCCGCGCACCATCTCTGCCAACGAAGGACACGAAGTACACCTCATCATCATCGTCTTCCAAACTAAACACCGCGCGGGAAGCGTCACTGCAAGGACCAGGGTCTTCAAGCGACAGCTGATGCACACTGCCAGAGGCCAGGGGCCGGCAGGGTGTGCAATGAGGATGGGGGTGAGGAGCCAGAAGACAGACAGGGCCCCTGTAGACACGTGGTGGGCCTCTCCAACGTCAGGGCACTACTCGCTTCTCCCCCTCCAGGGCGCTCGCCAAGGCGTCACAGAGCGGGGGGGCGGGAAGCGCGTCCCCAGGCCCAAATGAAAGGCTCCTTGTGTTTGAGTGTCCTCCATATATTGCAGTATTATACCTTTATGTTTACTTTATATGCTTTTGTAACCTGCACAAGTGTCACTTTTTCCTCCTGTAATGCACCGTTTCTTACCTCTTGTATTTTGTTGGCTCACGATTGTCCCTTTTGCCTCATGCAATGTAACGTTTGCTTTTGTAATTTGTTCACTTGTAATGTTCTCATGTAGCAGTTCTGTTCCTATTGTGAAGTATTGTGAAGCGCTCTGACACCTTCGGTTAAAGTCTCCGCTATATAAAAACGCCTAAATAAAATAAAATAAAATAAAACCACACGATGTATTGCATCAAGGAGCAGCCTTCGGGCATGCGTTGACACACAGCTTTCTTAGTCATGTTTCAAGAAAAAAAGAAAAGCACACACTCTTCACCCCCCGACCCCCCCCCCCCCCCCCCCCCCCCCCCCCCCCGATCACCCGGTGTTCCTCTGGGAGAAGGTTAGATTTGGTTCAACTATAATAGTGCGCTACATGTGTATGTCACAATAATTTATTTTCCCATAAAAAATAAGTTCTTTGTCAAGACGACTGTAACCTTTCTTTTCTTTACAAATAAAACAGAGCATCCGGGAATGCATCTTTTGTTTTACGCTATTAAATAAAAAAATGATATTTGTGTCCATCTCCCCTCTATATGTTTTATTTAAAATGCCGTGATTTTGGCAAAGTACAGTAGAGACTTTTTAACACACGACTAATTTCATGTTGTCATTAATAACTGCACTTCTTAACAAAGGGATGAAATGAGCACTTTGCAGAGTCGAGTCGAGCCAGCCAGGAGTCGAACCTGGAATCTTCTGCTCCGTAGGCAGACGCGTTATCCATTGCGCCACTGGCCCACTGCTATGTGTTCAAGACTGGGCGGAGTACTAGACCAGTACATATGCGCTCTGGGATATGGTCGGTAGTGTGCACGCTAGAAAGGTTGAATAAGCTGGAAAAATTATAGCTGTTTCACATTAAGTAGTGAAGAGTCAAATACTGAGGTCTATGAAGGGATCACTTAAGGAACTCACCGAATGTACAGGCAATAAAAGTCACAACAACTTTAACAGCCACTGCTCTCTTGGGCAAAGAGTACTGATGTCACTTTGTATATTTTGTTCCCTGCTCTGATTGGATCAAAGTCTTTTCGATTTGGTCAGAACTCGCGACTTAACTACTTCTTTTCCGCTGCAGTGCAAGTGCAGAGGGCGGTGTGGCGGGAAATACAACTGTTTGCAAACATAATATATCGCAACTGGAAAGAACGACTGTTTCGCAGACACTATACATTTGTTATTTATTTTTCTAGAACCGTGGCCATTGGCCATGTACTAGTATCGCAGATGCCACGTTATTTTGACCAGTTTTAATGGAAAAAGTCATTAGCAGCTGCATCCGTGACAGCCATTATGAAGGTCCGCACCTTCGAGACCACGCTTGTAAAGGTGCTTTTTTTAAAAATTCACTAGCATTTATTGTTCGATGAAAATATTGGGCCCTTTGGCAAATCGACAGTTATCTGTTTTACAGTTAAAGCAGACCTCTCGAGAAACTCTGAATGGCCCACTTTAAAAAATGAATATTGGCGTTAAATTCCTAGTATGTAACTTAATTCAAATGCGTAGCTGTTTATGTAACGAGGTTTACAGATCAGTTTATTATAAAAGCACACAGGACGGAACTTCATGGTCTAACAGGCGTGCTGTAGTTTCTTATAATGTTTATAGATCATTGTAATGTTTATATTATTGGTTGAAAAAAGGTACCTCATCAATCGAGCCAGCCAGGAGTCGAACCTGGAATCTTCTGCTCCATAGGCAGACGCGTTATCCATTGCGCCACTGGCCCGCTGTGTATGAAGTCTTCAGAGAAAAAATAATAGCCAAATCACAGGTGAGGTGCAACAAGTTGGTGGTGTGACAGACAGTAAGGATGTAGCGGTGCACTCTACAATAGAAAACACACAGTTCTAGGAGCTAAGTACAATATCAACTCATTTCAAGTCGCAGCTGCGGGGAATGAGATTTTGATATCAGTTTATGATCAATTTAATAACTTATCTCATTCATCTATTTTGGACCGATAGTATCTGTCATTGAGTAAAAGACAACCCCTGTATAGGTTTAGTCAAACCCCATTAACAGACGCCACTCGGAAGAACCACTTACAACTGATAAAGTTTATAAGTTTTATATAAAAGTCAAAGTTAAATGCAAATACAATCCTCTCGGGATCAAAGTATACAAAAGAATACAAAATCAATTCCACATTCAGCAATTTAAAGCTTCGATGTGAAGTGGTTCCTTGGCGTCATCTACAGAAAGAGAAAAAGTATCACGTTAAATCTGTCCCTACTCTATGCTATGTGACATCCCTACTTCGTTAGTTCCTGACCTAAAAAAGGTGTCAGCAGTTTGACTTCCAAAGAAGATCAAACTCTCTTAGCCTCTAAAGGTAACTTAAGTTTAAGAAGCAGTACCCTCTCTGCCTACCCATCCGCTCTTCTAAGGGTCCTCGGCCTACTGCTCTCTTGCGCTCTGATCTCTCTCAGCGCATCTGCTCAAGTCATCTATGCTTCGCCCTTCTCTCTCTGAGCTCCCTCTGAGCTATTTCGCCCTCGCCTTTGCTATCTTATCCCCGGGGTGCTGTCCCTAAAATACACAATCACAGTGTGGGTGGAACGCCCCTTGACGCCCACCACGGACTTTCCCCGATGATGTCAGCTTCTGGCTTCTTCCATTGCTTCATCTCTTTCGCCGTCCGTTAAGTTGACCTTTCTTCTTTAGATGTCATCTTCATCTTCTCATTGGTGACTTCAACTGACACTTTCAAATCACGAGTCATATGAACTTAAACAAGACTTTAACTTACAACTGCTATTCTTTGACCTTCTAGGTCCTGTGAATGGTCATTCAAAAACAAGTTTCAAATTCTAAGCGCTTCTCATCACGTTCAGGCCATAAACCTTGTCCAGCGTTGTCACCTTAAATCTAACAAGTGCTAGACTTCTTGGCTTTCACGTCCACATCAAGCTATTTACGACTCCTGTAAGTCCGCTAAATTATATACATTGGACTGTGCTCCTGCTAACCCTTGGTCAGTCAGGTTAGAATCACAAATGACCTAAACCTTTCTAACATTCTTAAAAACCTTCTACACAGTATAATCTTTAACACACATTTATATATTCGTATTTTAGCGAAAGTCTTGATTATACTTGAATACATTTTACATAGAATATAACTACGTAGAGTATAACTTTATATGCTTATTCGTTACATCGTCGTATGTATACTTTCTGCGCACTTCTCCACGTTACATTTCTCGCCGCTTCTCCGTTTAAAGTTTCGCACGTACATGAATTCTACTTTGCACGTTCTACATTTCGTAAGCATTTCTACATCATCTCTATATTAGCCTACTACATATACGGGCCTTCTAAATCTAATACATGTTCTAAAGTGAATACGGTTACATTTCCTATATTTACGTTGATTACATCGGTTATCTATATGCTATAAGTGTCACTTCACATTACGATATACGTTTCATTCCTACGTTATACGATGTGCTTGTAAATACGGCCTATACATAATTTCTATTCAAATTTGCGCTCTCTCACAGCTCTGAAGCCAGCCTACAGGTTTGTGGAGTTTCAGAGCCCTGCTCACTTTACTGCTTTGCAGAGATGAATGCTGCTGCCTTCGAGGGGAAAGGCTTCTTGGCTTTGCCTCCTCTAACTGCAGAAATGCAGCTGGAGCCTGACATCTTACAACTCCTTCCGTTATATATAACAATATATAACATTTTGCAGACAGTACTACATTACAACTACGAACAAACTACTATATGCTATAAACAAACAAAATCAGTTCTGCAGTCTTTCAGATACCGTGGCCTGCCAGGAAGCATCCTGTTGGCCTTGCGCCTGTGGTCACACAATGAAGGGAGCAGGCGCTGTAAGTATTGGTTGGGTACTACCTTTGGTAATGACTAGGCCACTGACGCCAGAAGCCTCAGCACACACTGATATGTACGCACGTGGGCTACTTTCGTGCTTGACCGGTGTTCCGAGGAGCGCTGTACCCCCATCGAGCTCTGTACCCCCTGTGGTGCCGTAGCACCGGGGGTAGGAATACCTAGGCCGCAGAGTGGGGCCTAATCTACACTGCTTCTAAAAGTAGATTTTAGCGTTGGATGGAGAGAGAGGTGGGCGAGGGGATAGACGATCATATTGGATGCTGTCCATGACGTTCACGGATGCCCCAGTGTCAATCAGAGCATGTACCGGGGATCCTGCGATCTGTACGTCGCACATTAGTGGCGGCCGTCTCCGCGCACCATCTCTGCCAACGAAGGACACGAAGTACACCTCATCATCATCGTCTTCCAAACTAAACACCACGCGGGAAGCGTCACTGCAAGGACCAGGGTCTTCAAGCGACAGCTGATGCACACTGCCAGAGGCCAGGGGCCGGCAGGGTGTGCAATGAGGATGGGGGTGAGGAGCCAGAAGACAGACAGGGCCCCTGTAGACACGTGGTGGGCATCTCCAACGTCAGGGCACTACTCGCTTTTCCCCCTCCAGGGCGCTCGCCAAGGCGTCACAGAGCGGGGGGGCGGGAAGCGCGTCACCAGGCCCAAATGAAAGGCTCCTTGTGTTTGAGTGTCCTCCATATATTGCAGTATTATACCTTTATGTTTACTTTATATGCTTTTGTAACCTGCACACGTGTCACTTTTTCCTCCTGTAATGCACCGTTTGTTACCTCTTGTATTTTGTTGGCTCACGATTGTCCCTTTTGCCTCATGCAATGTAACGTTTGCTTTTGTAATTTGTTCACTTGTAATGTTCTCATGTAGCAGTTCTGTTCCTATTGTGAAGTATTGTGAAGCGCTCTGACACCTTCGGTTAAAGTCTCCGCTATATAAAAACGCCTAAATAAAATAAAATAAAATAAAAGCACGCGATGTATTGCATCAAGGAGCAGCCTTCGGGCATGCGTTGACACACAGCTTTCTTAGTCATGTTTCAAGAAAAAAAGAAAAGCACACACTCTTCACCCCCGACCCCCCCCCCCCCCCCCCGATCACCCGGTGTTCCTCTGGGAGAATTTAGATTTGGTTCAACTATAATAGTGCGCTACATGTGTATGTCACAATAATTTATTTTCCCATAAAAAATAAGTTCTTTGTCAAGACGACTGTAACCTTTCTTTTCTTTACAAGTAAAACAGAGCATCCGGGAATGCATCTTTTGTTTTACGCCATTAAATAAAAAAATGATATTTGTGTCCATTTCCCCTCTATATGTTTTATTTAAAATGCCACGATTTTGGCAAAGTACAGTAGAGACTTTTTAACACACGACTAATTTCATGTTGTCATTAATAACTGCACTTCTTAACAAAGGGATGAAATGAGCACTTTGCAGAGTCGAGTCGAGCCAGCCAGGAGTCGAACCTGGAATCTTCTGCTCCGTAGGCAGACGCGTTATCCATTGCGCCACTGGCCCACTGCTATGTGTTCAAGACTGGGCGGAGTACTAGACCAGTACATATGCGCTCTGGGATATGGTCGGTAGTGTGCACGCTAGAAAGGTTGAATAAGCTGGAAAAATTATAGCTGTTTCACATTAAGTAGTGAAGAGTCAAATACTGAGGTCTATGAAGGGATCACTTAAGGAACTCACCGAATGTACAGGCAATAAAAGTCACAACAACTTTAACAGCCACTGCTCTCTTGGGCAAAGAGTACTGATGTCACTTTGTATATTTTGTTCCCTGCTCTGATTGGATCAAAGTCTTTTCGATTTGGTCAGAACTCGCGACTTAACTACTTCTTTTCCGCTGCAGTGCAAGTGCAGAGGACGGTGTGGCGGGAAATACAACTGTTTGCAAACATAATATATCGCAACTGGAAAGAACAACTGTTTCGCAGACACAATACATTTGTTATTTATTTTTCTAGAACCGTGGCCATTGGCCATGCACTAGTATCGCAGATGCCACGTTATTTTGACCAGTTTTAATGGAAAAAGTCATTAGCAGCTGCATCCGTGACAGCCATTATGAAGGTCCGCACCTTCGAGACCACGCTTGTAAAGGTGCTTTTTTTAAAAATTCACTAGCATTTATTGTTCGATGAAAATATTGGGCCCTTTGGCAAATCGACAGTTATCTGTTTTACAGTTAAAGCAGACCTCTTGAGAAACTCTGAATGGCCCACTTTAAAAAATGAATATTGGCGTTAAATTCCTAGTATGTAACTTAATTCAAATGCGTAGCTGTTTATGTAACGAGGTTTACAGATCAGTTTATTATAAAAGCACACAGGACGGAACTTCATGGTCTAACAGGCGTGCTGTAGTTTCTTATAATGTTTATAGATCATTGTAATGTTTATATTATTGGTTGAAAAAAGGTACCTCATCAATCGAGCCAGCCAGGAGTCGAACCTGGAATCTTCTGCTCCGTAGGCAGACGCGTTATCCATTGCGCCACTGGCCCGCTGTGTATGAAGTCTTCAGAGAAAAAATAATAGCCAAATCACAGGTGAGGTGCAACAAGTTGGTGGTGTGACAGACAGTAAGGATGTAGCGGTGCACTCTACAATAGAAAACACACAGTTCTAGGAGCTAAGTACAATATCAACTCATTTCAAGTCGCAGCTGCGGGGAATGAGATTTTGATATCAGTTTATGATCAATTTAATAACTTATCTCATTCATCTATTTTGGACCGATAGTATCTGTCATTGAGTAAAAGACAACCCCCGTATAGGTTTAGTCAAACCCCATTAACAGACGCCACTCGGAAGAACCACTTACAACTGATAAAGTTTATAAGTTTTATATAAAAGTCAAAGTTAAATGCAAATACAATCCTCTCGGGATCAAAGTATACAAAAGAATACAAAATCAATTCCACATTCAGCAATTTAAAGCTTCGATGTGAAGTGGTTCCTTGGCGTCATCTACAGAAAGAGAAAAAGTATCACGTTAAATCTGTCCCTACTCTATGCTATGTGACATCCCTACTTCGTTAGTTCCTGACCTAAAAAAGGTGTCAGCAGTTTGACTTCCAAAGAAGATCAAACTCTCTTAGCCTCTAAAGGTAACTTAAGTTTAAGAAGCAGTACCCTCTCTGCCTACCCATCCGCTCTTCTAAGGGTCCTCGGCCTACTGCTCTCTTGCGCTCTGATCTCTCTCAGCGCATCTGCTCAAGTCATCTATGCTTCGCCCTTCTCTCTCTGAGCTCCCTCTGAGCTATTTCGCCCTCGCCTTCGCTATCTTATCCCCGGGGTGCTGTCCCTAAAATACACAATCACAGTGTGGGTGGAACGCCCCTTGACGCCCACCACGGACTTTCCCCGATGATGTCAGCTTCTGGCTTCTTCCATTGCTTCATCTCTTTCGCCGTCCGTTAAGTTGACCTTTCTTCTTTAGATGTCATCTTCATCTTCTCATTGGTGACTTCAACTGACACTTTCAAATCACGAGTCATATGAACTTAAACAAGACTTTAACTTACAACTGCTATTCTTTGACCTTCTAGGTCCTGTGAATGGTCATTCAAAAACAAGTTTCAAATTCTAAGCGCTTCTCATCACGTTCAGGCCATAAACCTTGTCCAGCGTTGTCACCTTAAATCTAACAAGTGCTAGACTTCTTGGCTTTCACGTCCACATCAAGCTATTTACGACTCCTGTAAGTCCGCTAAATTATATACATTGGACTGTGCTCCTGCTAACCCTTGGTCAGTCAGGTTAGAATCACAAATGACCTAAACCTTTCTAACATTCTTAAAAACCTTCTACACAGTATAATCTTTAACACACATTTATATATTCGTATTTTAGCGAAAGTCTTGATTATACTTGAATACATTTTACATAGAATATAACTACGTAGAGTATAACTTTATATGCTTATTCGTTACATCGTCGTATGTATACTTTCTGCGCACTTCTCCACGTTACATTTCTCGCCGCTTCTCCGTTTAAAGTTTCGCACGTACATGAATTCTACTTTGCACGTTCTACATTTCGTAAGCATTTCTACATCATCTCTATATTAGCCTACTACATATACGGGCCTTCTAAATCTAATACATGTTCTAAAGTGAATACGGTTACATTTCCTATATTTACGTTGATTACATCGGTTATCTATATGCTATAAGTGTCACTTCACATTACGATATACGTTTCATTCCTACGTTATACGATGTGCTTGTAAATACGGCCTATACATAATTTCTATTCAAATTTGCGCTCTCTCACAGCTCTGAAGCCAGCCTACAGGTTTGTGGAGCTTCAGAGCCCTGCACACTTTTCTTCTTTGCAGAGATGAATGCTGCCTTCGAGGGGAAAGGCTTCTTGGCTTTGCCTCCTCTAACTGCAGAAATGCGGCTGGAGCCTGACATCTTACAATTCCTTCCGTTATATATAACAATATATAACATTTTGCAGACAGTACTACATTACAACTACGAACAAACTACTATATGCTATAAACAAACAAAATCAGTTCTACAGTCTTTCAGATAAGGTGGCCTGCCAGGAAGCATCCTGTTGGCCTTGCGCCTGTGGTCACACAATGAAGGGAGCAGGCGCTGTAAGTATTGGTTGGGTACTACCTTTGGTAATGACTAGGCCACTGACGCCAGAAGCCTCAGCACACACTGATATGTACGCACGTGGGCTACTTTCGTGCTTGACCGGTGTTCCGAGGAGCGCTGTACCCCCATCGAGCTCTGTACCCCCTGTGGTGCCGTAGCACCGGGGGTAGGAATACCTAGGCCGCAGAGTGGGGCCTAATCTACACTGTTTCTAAAAGTAGATTTTAGCGTTGGATGGAGAGAGAGGTGGGCGAGGGGATAGACGATCATATTGGATGCTGTCCATGACGTTCACGGATACCCCAGTGTCAATCAGAGCATGTACCGGGGATCCTGCGATCTGTACGTCGCACATTAGTGGCGGCCGTCTCCGCGCACCATCTCTGCCAACGAAGGACACGAAGTACACCTCATCATCATCGTCTTCCAAACTAAACACCACGCGGGAAGCGTCACTGCAAGGACCAGGGTCTTCAAGCGACAGCTGATGCACACTGCCAGAGGCCAGGGGCCGGCAGGGTGTGCAATGAGGATGGGGGTGAGGAGCCAGAAGACAGACAGGGCCCCTGTAGACACGTGGTGGGCATCTCCAACGTCAGGGCACTACTCGCTTTTCCCCCTCCAGGGCGCTCGCCAAGGCGTCACAGAGCGGGGGGGCGGGAAGCGTGTCCCCGGGCCCAAAGGACAGGCTCCTTGTGTTTGAGTGTCCTCCATATATTGCAGTATTATACCTTTATGTTTACTTTATATGCTTTTGTAACCTGCACACGTGTCACTTTTTCCTCCTGTAATGCACCGTTTGTTACCTCTTGTATTTTGTTAGCTCACGATTGCCACTTTTGCCGCATGCAATGTAACGTTTGCTTTTGTAATTTGTTCACTTGTAATGTTCTCATGTAGCAGTTCTGTTCCTATTGTGAAGTATTGTGAAGCGCTCTGACACCTTCGGGTAAAGTCTGCGCTATATAAAAACGCATACATAAAATAAAATAAAATAAAAGCACGCGATGTGTTGCATCAAGGAGCAGCCTTCGGGCATGCGTTGACACACAGCTTCAAGAAAAAAAAGAAAAGCACACACTTCTCCCTCCCCCCTCCCCACCCCACTCCACCTCCCCCCCCCCCCCTGATCACCCAGTGTTCCTAAGAGAAGGTTAGAATTTGTTCAACTATAATAGTGCGCTACATGTGTATGTCACAAAAATTAAATTTCCCATAAAAAATAAGTTCTTTGTCAAGACGACTGTAACTTTTCTTTTCTTTATAATTAAAACAGAGCATCCGGGAATGCATCTTTTGTTTTATGCTATTAAATAAAAAAAAAGATATTTGTGTCCATTTCCCCTATATATGTTTTAATTAAAATGCCGCCATTTTGGCAAAGTACAGTAGAGTAACTTTTTAACACACGTCTAGTTTCATGTTGTCATTAATAATTGCACTTCTTAACCAAGGGATGAAATGAGCACTTTGTGCGTGGAGTCGAGCCAGCCAGGAGTCGAACCTGGAATCTTCTGCTCCGTAGGGAGACGCGTTATCCATTGCGCCACTGGCCCACTGCTGTCTCTCCACGACGGGGCAGAGTACTAGACCAGTGCATATGCGCTCTGGGATATGGTCGGTAGTGTGCACACTAGACAGGTTGAATAAGCTGGGAAAATTATAGCTCTTTCACATTAAGTAGTGAAGAGTCAAATACTGAGGTCTATGAAGGGATCACTTAAGGAACTCACCGAATGTACAGGCAATAAAAGTCACAACAACTTTAACAGCCACTGCTCTCTTGGGCAAAGAGTTGTGATGTAACTTTGTATATTTTGTTCCCTGCTCTGATTGGATCAAAGTCTTTTCGATTTGGTCAGAACTCGCGATTTAACTAGTTCTTTTCCACTGCAGTGCAAGTGCAGAGGGCGGTGTGGCGGGAAATACAACTGTTTGCGCACATTATACATCGCAACTGGAAAGAACCACTGTTCCGCAGACACAATACATTTGTTATTTATTTTTCTAGAACCGTGGCCAATGGCCATGCACTAGTGTCACAGATGCCACGTTATTTTGACCAGTTTAAATGGAAAAAGTCACTAGCAGCTGCATCCGTGACAGCCATTATGAAGGTCCGCGCCTTCGAGACCACGCTTGTAAAGGTGCTTTTTAAAAAACATTTCACTAGCATTTATTGTTCGATGAAAATATTGGGCCCTTTGGCAAATCGACAGTTATCTGTTTTACAGTTAAAACAGACCTATCGAGAAACTCTGATGGCCCACTTTAAAAACTAAATATTGGCGTTAAATTCCTAGTATGTAACTTAATCAAATGCGTAGCTGTTTATGTAACGAAATTTACAGGTCAGTTTATTATAAAACCAGACAGGACGGAACTTCATGGTCTAACAGGCATGATGTAGTTTCTTATAATGTTTATAGATCATTGTAATGTTTATATTATTGGTTGAAAAAAGGTGCCTCCACAATTCGAGCCAGCCAGGAGTCGAACCTGGAATCTTCTGCTCCGTAGGCAGACGCGTTATCCATTGCGCCACTGGCCCGCTGTGTATGAAGTCTTCAGAGAACAGGTAATAGCCAAATCACAGGTGAGGTGCTACAAGTTGGTGCTGTGACAGACAGTAAGGATATAGCGGCGCACTCTACAATAGAAAACACACAGTTCTAGGAGCTAAGTACAATATCAACTCATTTCAAGTCGAAGCTCTGAAGCCAGCCTACAGGTTTGTGGAGCTTCAGAGCCCTGCACACTTTTCTTCTTTGCAGAGATGAATGCTGCCTTCGAGGGGAAAGGCTTCTTGGCTTTGCCTCCTCTAACTGCAGAAATGCGGCTGGAGCCTGACATCTTACAATTCCTTCCGTTATATATAACAATATATAACATTTTGCAGACAGTACTACATGACAACTACGAACAAACTACTATATGCTATAAACAAACAAAATCAGTTCTACAGTCTTTCAGATAAGGTGGCCTGCCAGGAAGCATCCTGTTGGCCTTGCGCCTGTGGTCACACAATGAAGGGAGCAGGCGCTGTAAGTATTGGTTGGGTACTTCCTTTGGTAATGACTAGGCCACTGACGCCAGAAGCCTCAGCACACACTGATATGTACGCACGTGGGCTACTTTCGTGCTTGACCGGTGTTCCGAGGAGTGCTGTACCCCCATCGAGCTTTGTACCCTCTGTGGTGCCGTATCACCGGGGGTAGGAATACCTAGGCCGCAGAGTGGGGCCTAATCTACACTGTTTCTAGGTGTAGATTTTAGCGTTGGATGGAGAGAGAGGTGGGCGAGGGGATAGACGTTCATATTGGATGCTGTCCATGACGTTCACGGATGCCCCAGTGTTGATCATAGCATGTACCGGGGATCCTGCGATCGGTACGTCGCACATTGGTGGCGGCAGACTCTGCGCACCATCTCTGCCAATGAAGGACACGAAGTACACCTCATCATCATCGTCTTCCAAACTAAACACCGCGTGGGAAGCATCACTGCAAGGACCAGGGTCTTCAAGCGACAGCTGATGCACACTGCCAGAGGCCAGGGGCCGGCAGGGTGCGCAGTGAGGCTGGGGGTGAGGAGCCGGAAGACAGACAGGGCCCCTGTAGCCACGTGGTGGGCCTCTCCAGCGTCAGGGCACTACTCGCTTCTCCCCCTCCAGGGCGCTCGCCGAGGCATCACACAACGGGGGGGGGGGGGGCGGCGAAAGCGTGTCCCCGGGCCCAAAGGACAGGCTCCTTGTGTTTGAGTGTCCTCCATATATTGCAGTATTATACCTTTATGTTTACTTTATATGCTTTTGTAACCTGCACACGTGTCACTTTTTCCTCCTGTAATGCACCGTTTGTTACCTCTTGTATTTTGTTAGCTCACGATTGCCACTTTTGCCGCATGCAATGTAACGTTTGCTTTTGTAATTTGTTCACTTGTAATGTTCTCATGTATCAGTTCTGTTCCTATTGTGAAGTATTGTGAAGCGCTCTGATACCTTCGGGTAAAGTCTGCGCTATATAAAAACGCATACATAAAATAAAATAAAATAAAAGCACACGATGTATTGCATCAAGGAGCAGCCTTCGGGCATGCGTTGACACACAGCTTCAAGAAAAAAAAGAAAAGCACACACTTCTCCCTCCCCCCTCCCCACCCCACTCCACCTCCCCCCCCCTCCCTGATCACCCAGTGTTCCTAAGAGAAGGTTAGAATTTGTTCAACTATAATAGTGCGCTACATGTGTGTGTCACAAAAATTAAATTTCCCATAAAAAATAAGTTCTTTGTCAAGACCACTGTAACCTTTCTTTTCTTTATAATTAAAACAGAGCATCCGGGAATGCATCTTTTGTTTTATGCTATTAAATAAAAAAAAAGATATTTGTGTCCATTTCCCCTATATATGTTTTAATTAAAATGCCGCCATTTTGGCAAAGTACAGTAGAGTAACTTTTTAACACACGTCTAGTTTCATGTTGTCATTAATAATTGCACTTCTTAACAAAGGGATGAAATGAGCACTTTGTGCGTGGAGTCGAGCCAGCCAGGAGTCGAACCTGGAATATTCTGCTCCGTAGGCAGACGCGTTATCCATTGCGCCACTGGCCCACTGCTACGGGGGCAGAGTACTAGACCAGTGCATATGCGCTCTGGGATATGGTCGGTAGTGTGCACGCTAGACAGGTTGAATAAGCTGGGAAAATTATAGCTCTTTCACATTAAGTAGTGAAGAGTCAAATACTGAGGTCTATGAAGGGATCACTTAAGTAACTCACCGAATGTACAGGCAATAAAAGTCACAACAAGTTTAACAGCCACTGCTCTCTTGGGCAAAGAGTAGTGATGTAACTTTGTATATTTTGTTCCCTGCTCTGATTGGATCAAAGTCTTTTCGATTTGGTCAGAACTCGCGATTTAACTAGTTCTTTTCCGCTGCAGTGCAAGTGCAGAGGGCGGTGTGGCGGGAAATACAACTGTTTGCGCACATTATACATCGCAACTGGAAAGAACCACTGTTCCGCAGACACAATACATTTGTTATTTATTTTTCTAGAACCGTGGCCAATGGCCATGCACTAGTGTCACAGATGCCACGTTATTTTGACCAGTTTAAATGGAAAAAGTCACTAGCAGCTGCATCCGTGACAGCCATTATGAAGGTCCGCGCCTTCGAGACCACGCTTGTAAAGGTGCTTTTAAAAAAAAATTCACTAGCATTTATTGTTCGATGAAAATATTGGGCCCTTTGGCAAATCGACAGTTATCTGTTTTACAGTTAAAACAGACCTATCGAGAAACTCTGATGGCCCACTTTAAAAACTAAATATTGGCGTTAAATTCCTAGTATGTAACTTAATCAAATGCGTAGCTGTTTATGTAACGAAATTTACAGGTCAGTTTATTATAAAACTAGACAGGACGGAACTTCATGGTCTAACAGGCATGATGTAGTTTCTTATAATGTTTATAGATCATTGTAATGTTTATATTATTGGTTGAAAAAAGGTGCCTCCACAATTCGAGCCAGCCAGGAGTCGAACCTGGAATCTTCTGCTCCGTAGGCAGACGCGTTATCCATTGCGCCACTGGCCCGTCGTGTACGAAGTCTTCAGAGAACAGGTAATAGCCAAATCACAGGTGAGGTGCTACAAGTTGGTGCTGTGACAGACAGTAAAGATATAGCGGCGCACTCTACAATAGAAAACACACAGTTCTAGGAGCTAAGTACAATATCAACTCATTTCAAGTCGAAGCTCTGAAGCCAGCCTATAGGTTTGTGGAGCTTCAGAGCCCTGCACACTTTTCTTCTTTGCAGAGATGAATGCTGCATTCGAGGGGAAAGGCTTCTTGGCTTTGCCTCCTCTAACTGCAGAAATGCGGCTGGAGCCTGACATCTTACAATTCCTTCCGTTATATATAACAATATATAACATTTTGCAGACAGTACTACATGACAACTACGAACAAACTACTATATGCTATAAACAAACAAAATCAGTTCTACAGTCTTTCAGATAAGGTGGCCTGCCAGGAAGCATCCTGTTGGCCTTGCGCCTGTGGTCACACAATGAAGGGAGCAGGCGCTGTAAGTATTGGTTGGGTACTTCCTTTGGTAATGACTAGGCCACTGACGCCAGAAGCCTCAGCACACACTGATATGTACGCACGTGGGCTACTTTCGTGCTTGACCGGTGTTCCGAGGAGTGCTGTACCCCCATCGAGCTTTGTACCCTCTGTGGTGCCGTATCACCGGGGGTAGGAATACCTAGGCCGCAGAGTGGGGCCTAATCTACACTGTTTCTAGGTGTAGATTTTAGCGTTGGATGGAGAGAGAGGTGGGCGAGGGGATAGACGTTCATATTGGATGCTGTCCATGACGTTCACGGATGCCCCAGTGTTGATCATAGCATGTACCGGGGATCCTGCGATCGGTACGTCGCACATTGGTGGCGGCAGACTCTGCGCACCATCTCTGCCAATGAAGGACACGAAGTACACCTCATCATCATCGTCTTCCAAACTAAACACCGCGCGGGAAGCATCACTGCAAGGACCAGGGTCTTCAAGCGACAGCTGATGCACACTGCCAGAGGCCAGGGGCCGGCAGGGTGCGCAGTGAGGCTGGGGGTGAGGAGCCGGAAGACAGACAGGGCCCCTGTAGCCACGTGGTGGGCCTCTCCAGCGTCAGGGCACTACTCGCTTCTCCCCCTCCAGGGCGCTCGCCGAGGCATCACACAACGGGGGGGGGGGCGGCGGAAAGCGTGTCCCCGGGCCCAAAGGACAGGCTCCTTGTGTTTGAGTGTCCTCCATATATTGCAGTATTATACCTTTATGTTTACTTTATATGCTTTTGTAACCTGCACACGTGTCACTTTTTCCTCCTGTAATGCACCGTTTGTTACCTCTTGTATTTTGTTACCTCACGATTGCCACTTTTGCCGCATGCAATGTAACGTTTGCTTTTGTAATTTGTTCACTTGTAATGTTCTCATGTATCAGTTCTGTTCCTATTGTGAAGTATTGTGAAGCGCTCTGATACCTTCGGGTAAAGTCTGCGCTATATAAAAACGCATACATAAAATAAAATAAAATAAAAGCACACGATGTATTGCATCAAGGAGCAGCCTTCGGGCATGCGTTGACACACAGCTTCAAGAAAAAAAAGAAAAGCACACACTTCTCCCTCCCCCCTCCCCACCCCACTAGACCTCCCCCCCCCTCCCTGATCACCCAGTGTTCCTAAGAGAAGGTTAGAATTTGTTCAACTATAATAGTGCGCTACATGTGTATGTCACAAAAATTAAATTTCCCATAAAAAATAAGTTCTTTGTCAAGACCACTGTAACCTTTCTTTTCTTTATAATTAAAACAGAGCATCCGGGAATGCATCTTTTGTTTTATGCTATTAAATAAAAAAAAAGATATTTGTGTCCATTTCCCCTATATATGTTTTAATTAAAATGCCGCCATTTTGGCAAAGTACAGTAGAGTAACTTTTTAACACACGTCTAGTTTCATGTTGTCATTAATAATTGCACTTCTTAACCAAGGGATGAAATGAGCACTTTGTGCGTGGAGTCGAACCTGGAATCTTCTGCTCCGTAGGCAGACGCGTTATCCATTGCGCCACTGGCCCACTGCTATCTCTACACGACGGGGAAGAGTACTAGACCAGTGCATATGCGCTCTGGGATATGGTCGGTAGTGTGCACGCTAGACAGGTTGAATAAGCTGGGAACATTATAGCTCTTTCACATGAAGTAGTGAAGAGTCAAATACTGAGCTCTATGAAGGGATCACTCAAGGAACTCACCGAATGTACAGGCAATAAAAGTCACAACAACTTTAACAGCCACTGCTCTCTTGGGCAAAGAGTAGTGATGTCACTTTGTATATTTTGTTCCCTGCTCTGATTGGATCAAAGCCTTTTCGATTTGGTCAGAACTCGCAACTTAACTAGTTCTTTTCCGCTGCAGTGCAAGTGCAGAGGGCGGTGTGGCGGGAAATACAACTGTTTGCGCACATTATACATCGCAACTGGAAATAACCACTGTTCCGCAGACACAATACATTTGTGATTTATTTTTCTAGAACCGTGGCCAATGGCCATGCACTAGTATCGCAGATGCCACATTATTTTGACCAGTTTAAATGGAAAAAGTCACTAGCAGCTGCATCCGTGACAGCCATTATGAAGGTCCGCGCCTTCGAGACCACGCTTGTAAAGGTGCTTTTTTAAAAAATATTATTGGTTGAAAAAAGGTACCTCATCAATCGAGCCAGCCAGGAGTCGAACCTGGAATCTTCTGCTCCGTAGGCAGACGCGTTATCCATTGCGCCACTGGCCCGCTGCTATGTGTTCAAGACTGGGCGGAGTACTAGACCAGTACATATGCGCTCTGGGATATGGTCGGTAGTGTGCACGCTAGAAAGGTTGAATAAGCTGGAAAAATTATAGCTGTTTCACATTAAGTAGTGAAGAGTCAAATACTGAGGTCTATGAAGGGATCACTTCAGGAACTCACCGAATGTACAGGCAATAAAAGTCACAACAACTTTAACAGCCACTGCTCTCTTGGGCAAAGAGTACTGATGTCACTTTGTATATTTTGTTCCCTGCTCTGATTGGATCAAAGTCTTTTCGATTTGGTCAGAACTCGCGACTTAACTACTTCTTTTCCGCTGCAGTGCAAGTGCAGAGGGCGGTGTGGCGGGAAATACAACTGTTTGCAAACATAATATATCGCAACTGGAAAGAACGACTGTTTCGCAGACACTATACATTTGTTATTTATTTTTCTAGAACCGTGGCCATTGGCCATGTACTAGTATCGCAGATGCCACGTTATTTTGACCAGTTTTAATGGAAAAAGTAATTAGCAGCTGCATCCGTGACAGCCATTATGAAGGTCCGCACCTTCGAGACCACGCTTGTAAAGGTGCTTTTTTTAAAAATTCACTAGCATTTATTGTTCGATGAAAATATTGGGCCCTTTGGCAAATCGACAGTTATCTGTTTTACAGTTAAAGCAGACCTCTCGAGAAACTCTGAATGGCCCACTTTAAAAAATGAATATTGGCGTTAAATTCCTAGTATGTAACTTAATTCAAATGCGTAGCTGTTTATGTAACGAGGTTTACAGATCAGTTTATTATAAAAGCACACAGGACGGAACTTCATGGTCTAACAGGCGTGCTGTAGTTTCTTATAATGTTTATAGATCATTGTAATGTTTATATTATTGGTTGAAAAAAGGTACCTCATCAATCGAGCCAGCCAGGAGTCGAACCTGGAATCTTCTGCTCCGTAGGCAGACGCGTTATCCATTGCGCCACTGGCCCGCTGTGTATGAAGTCTTCAGAGAAAAAATAATAGCCAAATCACAGGTGAGGTGCAACAAGTTGGTGGTGTGACAGACAGTAAGAATGTAGCGGTGCACTCTACAATAGAAAACCCACAGTTCTAGGAGCTAAGTACAATATCAACTCATTTCAAGTCGCAGCTGCGGGGAATGAGATTTTGATATCAGTTTATGATCAATTTAATAACTTATCTCATTCATCTATTTTGGACCGATAGTATCTGTCATTGAGTAAAAGACAACCCCGTATAGGTTTAGTCAAACCCCATTAACAGACGCCACTCGGAAGAACCACTTACAACTGATAAAGTTTATAAGTTTTATATAAAAGTCAAAGTTAAATGCAAATACAATCCTCTCGGGATCAAAGTATACAAAAGAATACAAAATCAATTCCACATTCAGCAATTTAAAGCTTCGATGTGAAGTGGTTCCTTGGCGTCATCTACAGAAAGAGAAAAAGTATCACGTTAAATCTGTCCCTACTCTATGCTATGTGACATCCCTACTTCGTTAGTTCCTGACCTAAAAAAGGTGTCAGCAGTTTGACTTCCAAAGAAGATCAAACTCTCTTAGCCTCTAAAGGTAACTTAAGTTTAAGAAGCAGTACCCTCTCTGCCTACCCATCCGCTCTTCTAAGGGTCCTCGGCCTACTGCTCTCTTGCGCTCTGATCTCTCTCAGCGCATCTGCTCAAGTCATCTATGCTTCGCCCTTCTCTCTCTGAGCTCCCTCTGAGCTATTTCGCCCTCGCCTTCGCTATCTTATCCCCGGGGTGCTGTCCCTAAAATACACAATCACAGTGTGGGTGGAACGCCCCTTGACGCCCACCACGGACTTTCCCCGATGATGTCAGCTTCTGGCTTCTTCCATTGCTTCATCTCTTTCGCCGTCCGTTAAGTTGACCTTTCTTCTTTAGATGTCATCTTCATCTTCTCATTGGTGACTTCAACTGACACTTTCAAATCACGAGTCATATGAACTTAAACAAGACTTTAACTTACAACTGCTATTCTTTGACCTTCTAGGTCCTGTGAATGGTCATTCAAAAACAAGTTTCAAATTCTAAGCGCTTCTCATCACGTTCAGGCCATAAACCTTGTCCAGCGTTGTCACCTTAAATCTAACAAGTGCTAGACTTCTTGGCTTTCACGTCCACATCAAGCTATTTACGACTCCTGTAAGTCCGCTAAATTATATACATTGGACTGTGCTCCTGCTAACCCTTGGTCAGTCAGGTTAGAATCACAAATGACCTAAACCTTTCTAACATTCTTAAAAACCTTCTACACAGTATAATCTTTAACACACATTTATATATTCGTATTTTAGCGAAAGTCTTGATTATACTTGAATACATTTTACATAGAATATAACTACGTAGAGTATAACTTTATATGCTTATTCGTTACATCGTCGTATGTATACTTTCTGCGCACTTCTCCACGTTACATTTCTCGCCGCTTCTCCGTTTAAAGTTTCGCACGTACATGAATTCTACTTTGCACGTTCTACATTTCGTAAGCATTTCTACATCATCTCTATATTAGCCTACTACATATACGGGCCTTCTAAATCTAATACATGTTCTAAAGTGAATACGGTTACATTTCCTATATTTACGTTGATTACATCGGTTAACTATATGCTATAAGTGTCACTTCACATTACGATATACGTTTCATTCCTACGTTATACGATGTGCTTGTAAATACGGCCTATACATAATTTCTATTCAAATTTGCGCTCTCTCACAGCTCTGAAGCCAGCCTACAGGTTTGTGGAGTTTCAGAGCCCTGCTCACTTTACTGCTTTGCAGAGATGAATGCTGCTGCCTTCGAGGGGAAAGGCTTCTTGGCTTTGCCTCCTCTAACTGCAGAAATGCAGCTGGAGCCTGACATCTTACAACTCCTTCCGTTATATATAACAATATATAACATTTTGCAGACAGTACTACATTACAACTACGAACAAACTACTATATGCTATAAACAAACAAAATCAGTTCTGCAGTCTTTCAGATACCGTGGCCTGCCAGGAAGCATCCTGTTGGCCTTGCGCCTGTGGTCACACAATGAAGGGAGCAGGCGCTGTAAGTATTGGTTGGGTACTACCTTTGGTAATGACTAGGCCACTGACGCCAGAAGCCTCAGCACACACTGATATGTACGCACGTGGGCTACTTTCGTGCTTGACCGGTGTTCCGAGGAGCGCTGTACCCCCATCGAGCTCTGTACCCCCTGTGGTGCCGTAGCACCGGGGGTAGGAATACCTAGGCCGCAGAGTGGGGCCTAATCTACACTGTTTCTAAAAGTAGATTTTAGCGTTGGATGGAGAGAGAGGTGGGCGAGGGGATAGACGATCATATTGGATGCTGTCCATGACGTTCACGGATGCCCCAGTGTCAATCAGAGCATGTACCGGGGATCCTGCGATCTGTACGTCGCACATTAGTGGCGGCCGTCTCCGCGCACCATCTCTGCCAACGAAGGACACGAAGTACACCTCATCATCATCGTCTTCCAAACTAAACACCACGCGGGAAGCGTCACTGCAAGGACCAGGGTCTTCAAGCGACAGCTGATGCACACTGCCAGAGGCCAGGGGCCGGCAGGGTGTGCAATGAGGATGGGGGTGAGGAGCCAGAAGACAGACAGGGCCCCTGTAGACACGTGGTGGGCATCTCCAACGTCAGGGCACTACTCGCTTTTCCCCCTCCAGGGTGCTCGCCAAGGCGTCACAGAGCGGGGGGGCGGGAAGCGCGTCACCAGGCCCAAATGAAAGGCTCCTTGTGTTTGAGTGTCCTCCATATATTGCAGTATTATACCTTTATGTTTACTTTATATGCTTTTGTAACCTGCACACGTGTCACTTTTCCCTCCTGTAATGCACCGTTTGTTACCTCTTGTATTTTGTTAGCTCACGATTGCCACTTTTGCCGCATGCAATGTAACGTTTGCTTTTGTAATTTGTTCACTTGTAATGTTCTCATGTAGCAGTTCTGTTCCTATTGTGAAGTATTGTGAAGCGCTCTGACACCTTCGGTTAAAGTCTCCGCTATATAAAAACGCCTAAATAAAATAAAATAAAATAAAAGCACGCGATGTGTTGCATCAAGGAGCAGCCTTCGGGCATGCGTTGACACACAGCTTTCTTAGTCATGTTTCAAGAAAAAAAGAAAAGCACACACTCTTCACCCCCGACCCCCCCCCCCCCCCCCCCCCCGATCACCCGGTGTTCCTCTGGGAGAATTTAGATTTAGTTCAACTATAATAGTGCGCTACATGTGTATGTCACAATAATTTATTTTCCCATAAAAAATAAGTTCTTTGTCAAGACGACTGTAACCTTTCTTTTCTTTACAAGTAAAACAGAGCATCCGGGAATGCATCTTTTGTTTTACGCCATTAAATAAAAAAATGATATTTGTGTCCATTTCCCCTCTATATGTTTTATTTAAAATGCCACGATTTTGGCAAAGTACAGTAGAGACTTTTTAACACACGACTAATTTCATGTTGTCATTAATAACTGCACTTCTTAACAAAGGGATGAAATGAGCACTTTGCAGAGTCGAGTCGAGCCAGCCAGGAGTCGAACCTGGAATCTTCTGCTCCGTAGGCAGACGCGTTATCCATTGCGCCACTGGCCCACTTCTATGTGTTCAAGACTGGGCGGAGTACTAGACCAGTACATATGCGCTCTGGGATATGGTCGGTAGTGTGCACGCTAGACAGGTTGAATAAGCTGGGAACATTATAGCTGTTTCACATTAAGTAGTGAAGAGTCAAATACTGAGGTCTATGAAGGGATCACTTAAGGAACTCACCGAATGTACAGGCAATAAAAGTCACAACAACTTTAACAGCCACTGCTCTCTTGGGCAAAGAGTACTGATGTCACTTTGTATATTTTGTTCCCTGCTCTGATTGGATCAAAGTCTTTTCGATTTGGTCAGAACTCGCGACTTAACTACTTCTTTTCCGCTGCAGTGCAAGTGCAGAGGACGGTGTGGCGGGAAATACAACTGTTTGCAAACATAATATATCGCAACTGGAAAGAACAACTGTTTCGCAGACACAATACATTTGTTATTTATTTTTCTAGAACCGTGGCCATTGGCCATGCACTAGTATCGCAGATGCCACGTTATTTTGACCAGTTTTAATGGAAAAAGTCACTAGCAGCTGCATCCGTGACAGCCATTATGAAGGTCCGCACCTTCGAGACCACGCTTGTAAAGGTGCTTTTTTTAAAAATTCACTAGCATTTATTGTTCGATGAAAATATTGGGCCCTTTGGCAAATCGACAGTTATCTGTTTTACAGTTAAAGCAGACCTCTCGAGAAACTCTGAATGGCCCACTTTAAAAAATGAATATTGGCGTTAAATTCCTAGTATGTAACTTAATTCAAATGCGTAGCTGTTTATGTAACGAGGTTTACAGATCAGTTTATTATAAAAGCACACAGGACGAAACTTCATGGTCTAACAGGCGTGCTGTAGTTTCTTATAATGTTTATAGATCATTGTAATGTTTATATTATTGGTTGAAAAAAGGTACCTCATCAATCGAGCCAGCCAGGAGTCGAACCTGGAATCTTCTGCTACGTAGGCAGACGCGTTATCCATTGCGCCACTGGCCCGCTGTGTATGAAGTCTTCAGAGAAAAAATAATAGCCAAATCACAGGTGAGGTGCAACAAGTTGGTGGTGTGACAGACAGTAAGGATGTAGCGGTGCACTCTACAATAGAAAACACACAGTTCTAGGAGCTAAGTATAATATCAACTCATTTCAAGTCGAAGCTCTGAAGCCAGCCTACAGGTTTGTGGAGCTTCAGAGCCCTGCTCACTTTACTGCTTTGCAGAGATGAATGCTGCCTTCGAGGGGAAAGGCTTCTTGGCTTTGCCTCCTCTAACTGCAGAAATGCGGCTGGAGACTGGCATCTTACAATTCCTTCCGTTATATATAACAATATATAACATTTTGCAGACAGTACTACATTACAACTACGAACAAACTACTATATGCTATAAACAAACAAAATCAGTTCTACAGTCTTTCAGATAAGGTGGCCTGCCAGGAAGCATCCTGTTGGCCTTGCGCCTGTGGTCACACAATGAAGGGAGCAGGCGGTGTAAGTATTGGTTGGGTACTTCCTTTGGTAATGACTAGGCCACTGACGCCAGAAGCCTCAGCACACACTGATATGTACGCACGTGGGCTACTTTCGTGCTTGACCGGTGTTCCGAGGAGCGCTGTACCCCCATCGAGCTCTGTACCCCCTGTGGTGCCGTAGCACCGGGGGTAGGAATACCTAGGCCGCAGAGCTGGGCCTGATCTACACTGTTTCTAGGTGTAGATTTTAGCGTTGGATGGAGAGAGAGGTGGGCGAAGGGATAGACGTTCATATTGGATGCTGTCCATGACGTTCACGAATGACCCAGTGTCGATCAGAGCATGTACCGGGGATCCTGGGATCTGTACGTCGCACATTGGTGGCGGCCGACTCCGCGCACCATCTCTGCCAACGAAGGACTCGAAGTACACCTCATCATCATCGTCTTCCAAACTAAACGCCTCGCGGGAAGCGTCACTGCAAGGACCAGGGTCTTCAAGCGACAGCTGATGCTCACTGCCAGAGGCCAGGGGCCGGCAGGGTGCGCAGTGAGGCTGGGGGTGAGGAGCCGGAAGACAGACAGGGCCCCTGTAGCCACGTGGTGGGCCTCTCCAGCGTCAGGGCACTACTCGCTTCTCCCCCTCCAGGTCGCTCGACGAGGCGTCACAGAGCATGGGGGTAGGGGGCGGCGGGAAGCGTGTCCCCGGGCCGAAAGGACAGGCTCCTTGTGTTTGAGTGTCCTCCATATATTGCAGTATTATACCTTTATGTTTACTTTATATGCTTTTGTAACCTGCACAAGTGTCACTTTTTCCTCCTGTAATGCACCGTTTCTTACCTCTTGTATTTTGTTAGCTCACGATTGCCACTTTTGCCTCATGCAATGTAACGTTTGCTTTTGTAATTTGTTCACTTGTAATGTTCTCATGTATCAGTTCTGTTCCTATTGTGAAGTATTGTGAAGCGCTCTGACACCTTCGGGTAAAGTCTGCGCTATATAAAAACGCATACATAAAATAAAATAAAATAAAAGCACACGATGTATTGCATCAAGGAGCAGCCTTCGGGCATGCGTTGACACACAGCTTCAAGAAAAAAAAGAAAAGCACACACTTCTCCCTCCCCCGTCCCCCCTCCCCACCCCACCTCACCCCCCCTCCCCGATCACCTCGTGTTCCTAAGAGAAGGTTAGATTTGGTTCAACTATAATAGTGCGCTACATGTGTATGTCACAAAAATTAATTTTCACATAAAAAAATAAGTTCTTTGTCAAGACCACTGTAACCTTTCTTTTCTTTACAATTAAAACAGAGCATCCGGGAATGCATCTTTTGTTTTACGCTATTAAATAAAAAAATGAGATTTGTGTCCATTTCCCCTATATATGTTTTAATTAAAATGTGGCGATTTTGGCAAAGTACAGTAACTTCTTAGCACACGTCTAGTTTCATGTTGTCATTAATAATTGCACTTCTTAACAAAGGGATGAAATGAGCACTTTGCGGGGTCGAGTCGAGCCAGCCAGGAGTCGAACCTGGAATCTTCTGCTCCGTAGGCAGACGCGTTATCCATTGCGCCACTGGCCCACTGCTATCAGTACATGACGGGGCAGAGTACTAGACCAGTGCATATGCGCTCTGGGATATGGTCGGTAGTGTGCACGCTAGACAGGTTGAATAAGCTGGGAAAATTAGAGCTCTTTCACATGAAGTAGTGAAGAGTCAAATACTGAGGTCTATGAAGGGATCACTTAAGGAACTCACCGAATGTACAGGCAATAAAAGTCACAACAACTTTAACAGCCACTGCTCTCTTGGGCAAAGAGTAGTGATGTCACTTTGTATATTTTGTTCCCTGCTCTGATTGGATCAAAGTCTTTTCCATTTGGTCAGAACTCGCAACTTAACTAGTTCTTTTCCGCTGCAGTGTAAGTGCAGAGGGCGGTGTGGCGGGAAATACAACTGTTTGCGCACATTATACATCGCAACTGGAAATAACCACTGTTCCGCTGACACAATATATTTGTGATTTATTTTTCTAGAACCGTGGCCAATGGCCATGCACTAGTATCGCAGATGCCACATTATTTTGACCAGTTTAAATGGAAAAAGTCACTAGCAGCTGCATCCGTGACAGCCATCATGAAGGTCCGCGCCTTCGAGACCACGCTTGTAAAGGTGCTTTTTAAAAAATTTCACTAGCATTTATTGTCCGATGAAAATATTGGGCCCTTTGGCAAATCGAAAGTTATCTGTTGTACAGTTAAAACAGACCTCTCCAGAAACTCTGAATGGCCCACTTTAAAAACTAAATATTGGCGTTAAATTCCTAGTATGTAACTTAATTCAAATGCGTAGCTGTTTATGTAACGAAGTTTAAAGATCAGTTTATTATAAAACCAGACAGGAGGGAACTTCATGGTCTAACAGGCGTGATGTAGTTTCTTATAATGTTTATCGATCATTGTAATGTTTATATTATTGGTTGAAAAAAGGTACCTCCTCAATCGAGCCAGCCAGGAGTCGAACCTGGAATCTTCTGCTCCGTAGGCAGACGCGTTATCCATTGCGCCACTGGCCCACTGTGTATGAAATCTACAGAGAAAAGATAATAGCCAAATCACAGGTGAGGTGCTACACGTTGGTGGTGTGAAAGACAGTAAGGATGTAGCGGTGCACTCTACAATAGAAAACACACAGTTCTAGGAGCTAAGTATAATATCAACTCATTTCAAGTCGCAGCTCTGAAGCCAGCCTACAGGTTTGTGGAGCTTCAGAGCCCTGCTCACTTTACTGCTTTGCAGAGATGAATGCTGCCTTCGAGGGGAAAGGCTTCTTGGCTTTGCCTCCTCTAACTGCAGAAATGCGGCTGGAGACTGGCATCTTACAATTCCTTCCGTTAGAGAGGTGGGCGAGGGGATAGACGTTCATATTGGATGCTGTCCATGACGTTCACGGATGCCCCAGTGTTGATCATAGCATGTACCGGGGATCCTGCGATCGGTACGTCGCACATTGGTGGCGGCAGACTCTGCGCACCATCTCTGCCAATGAAGGACACGAAGTACACCTCATCATCATCGTCTTCCAAACTAAACACCGCGCGGGAAGCATCACTGCAAGGACCAGGGTCTTCAAGCGACAGCTGATGCACACTGCCAGAGGCCAGGGGCCGGCAGGGTGCGCAGTGAGGCTGGGGGTGAGGAGCCGGAAGACAGACAGGGCCCCTGTAGCCACGTGGTGGGCCTCTCCAGCGTCAGGGCACTACTCGCTTCTCCCCCTCCAGGGCGCTCGCCGAGGCATCACACAACGGGGGGGGGGGGGCGGCGGAAAGCGTGTCCCCGGGCCCAAAGGACAGGCTCCTTGTGTTTGAGTGTCCTCCATATATTGCAGTATTATACCTTTATGTTTACTTTATATGCTTTTGTAACCTGCACACGTGTCACTTTTTCCTCCTGTAATGCACCGTTTGTTACCTCTTGTATTTTGTTAGCTCACGATTGCCACTTTTGCCGCATGCAATGTAACGTTTGCTTTTGTAATTTGTTCACTTGTAATGTTCTCATGTATCAGTTCTGTTCCTATTGTGAAGTATTGTGAAGCGCTCTGATACCTTCGGGTAAAGTCTGCGCTATATAAAAACGCATACATAAAATAAAATAAAATAAAAGCACACGATGTATTGCATCAAGGAGCAGCCTTCGGGCATGCGTTGACACACAGCTTCAAGAAAAAAAAGAAAAGCACACACTTCTCCCTCCCCCCTCCCCACCCCACTCCACCCCCCCCCCCCTCCCTGATCACCCAGTGTTCCTAAGAGAAGGTTAGAATTTGTTCAACTATAATAGTGCGCTACACGTGTATGTCACAAAAATTAAATTTCCCATAAAAATAAGTTCTTTGTCAAGACCACTGTAACCTTTCTTTTCTTTATAATTAAAACAGAGCATCCGGGAATGCATCTTTTGTTTTATGCTATTAAATAAAAAAAAAGATATTTGTGTCCATTTCCCCTATATATGTTTTAATTAAAATGCCGCCATTTTGGCAAAGTACAGTAGAGTAACTTTTTAACACACGTCTAGTTTCATGTTGTCATTAATAATTGCACTTCTTAACAAAGGGATGAAATGAGCACTTTGTGCGTGGAGTCGAGCCAGCCAGGAGTCGAACCTGGAATCTTCTGCTCCGTAGGCAGACGCGTTATCCATTGCGCCACTGGCCCACTGCTATCTCTACACGACGGGGCAGAGTACTAGACCAGTGCACATGCGCTCTGGGATATGGTCGGTAGTGTGCACGCTAGACAGGTTGAATAAGCTGGGAAAATGATAGCTCTTTCACATTAAGTAGTGAAGAGTCAAATACTGAGGTCTATGAAGGGATCACTTAAGGAACTCACCGAATGTACAGGCAATAAAAGTCACAACAACTTTAACAGCCACTGCTCTCTTGGGCAAAGAGTAGTGATGTCACTTTGTATATTTTGTTCCCTGCTCTGATTGGATCAAAGTCTTTTCGATTTGGTCAGAACTCGCGATTTAACTAGTTCTTTTCCACTGCAGTGCAAGTGCAGAGGGCGGTGTGGCGGGAAATACAACTGTTTGCGCACATTATACATCGCAACTGGAAAGAACCACTGTTCCGCAGACACAATACATTTGTTATTTATTTTTCTAGAACCGTGGCCAATGGCCATGCACTAGTATCACAGATGCCACGTTATTTTGACCAGTTTAAATGGAAAAAGTCACTAGCAGCTGCATCCGTGACAGCCATTATGAAGGTCCGCGCCTTCGAGACCACGCTTGTAAAGGTGCTTTTTAAAAAACATTTCACTAGCATTTATTGTTCGATGAAAATATTGGGCCCTTTGGCAAATCGACAGTTATCTGTTTTACAGTTAAAACAGACCTATCGAGAAACTCTGATGGCCCACTTTAAAAACTAAATATTGGCGTTAAATTCCTAGTATGTAACTTAATCAAATGCGTAGCTGTTTATGTAACGAAATTTACAGGTCAGTTTATTATAAAACCAGACAGGACGGAACTTCATGGTCTAACAGGCATGATGTAGTTTCTTATAATGTTTATAGATCATTGTAATGTTTATATTATTGGTTGAAAAAAGGTGCCTCCACAATTCGAGCCAGCCAGGAGTCGAACCTGGAATCTTCTGCTCCGTAGGCAGACGCGTTATCCATTGCGCCACTGGCCCGCTGTGTATAAAGTCTTCAGAGAACAGGTAATAGCCAAATCACAGGTGAGGTGCTACAAGTTGGTGCTGTGACAGACAGTAAGGATATAGCGGCGCACTCTACAATAGAAAACACACAGTTCTAGGAGCTAAGTACAATATCAACTCATTTCAAGTCGAAGCTCTGAAGCCAGCCTACAGGTTTGTGGAGCTTCAGAGCCCTGCACACTTTTCTTCTTTGCAGAGATGAATGCTGCCTTCGAGGGGAAAGGCTTCTTGGCTTTGCCTCCTCTAACTGCAGAAATGCGGCTGGAGCCTGACATCTTACAATTCCTTCCGTTATATATAACAATATATAACATTTTGCAGACAGTACTACATGACAACTACGAACAAACTACTATATGCTATAAACAAACAAAATCAGTTCTACAGTCTTTCAGATAAGGTGGCCTGCCAGGAAGCATCCTGTTGGCCTTGCGCCTGTGGTCACACAATGAAGGGAGCAGGCGCTGTAAGTATTGGTTGGGTACTTCCTTTGGTAATGACTAGGCCACTGACGCCAGAAGCCTCAGCACACACTGATATGTACGCACGTGGGCTACTTTCGTGCTTGACCGGTGTTCCGAGGAGTGCTGTACCCCCATCGAGCTTTGTACCCTCTGTGGTGCCGTATCACCGGGGGTAGGAATACCTAGGCCGCAGAGTGGGGCCTAATCTACACTGTTTCTAGGTGTAGATTTTAGCGTTGGATGGAGAGAGAGGTGGGCGAGGGGATAGACGTTCATATTGGATGCTGTCCATGACGTTCACGGATGCCCCAGTGTTGATCATAGCATGTACCGGGGATCCTGCGATCGGTACGTCGCACATTGGTGGCGGCAGACTCTGCGCACCATCTCTGCCAATGAAGGACACGAAGTACACCTCATCATCATCGTCTTCCAAACTAAACACCGCGCGGGAAGCATCACTGCAAGGACCAGGGTCTTCAAGCGACAGCTGATGCACACTGCCAGAGGCCAGGGGCCGGCAGGGTGCGCAGTGAGGCTGGGGGTGAGGAGCCGGAAGACAGACAGGGCCCCTGTAGCCACGTGGTGGGCCTCTCCAGCGTCAGGGCACTACTCGCTTCTCCCCCTCCAGGGCGCTCGCCGAGGCATCACACAACGGGGGGGGGGGCGGCGGAAAGCGTGTCCCCGGGCCCAAAGGACAGGCTCCTTGTGTTTGAGTGTCCTCCATATATTGCAGTATTATACCTTTATGTTTACTTTATATGCTTTTGTAACCTGCACACGTGTCACTTTTTCCTCCTGTAATGCACCGTTTGTTACCTCTTGTATTTTGTTAGCTCACGATTGCCACTTTTGCCGCATGCAATGTAACGTTTGCTTTTGTAATTTGTTCACTTGTAATGTTCTCATGTATCAGTTCTGTTCCTATTGTGAAGTATTGTGAAGCGCTCTGATACCTTCGGGTAAAGTCTGCGCTATATAAAAACGCATACATAAAATAAAATAAAATAAAAGCACACGATGTATTGCATCAAGGAGCAGCCTTCGGGCATGCGTTGACACACAGCTTCAAGAAAAAAAAGAAAAGCACACACTTCTCCCTCCCCCCTCCCCACCCCACTCCACCTCCCCCCCCCCCCCCTGATCACCCAGTGTTCCTAAGAGAAGGTTAGAATTTGTTCAACTATAATAGTGCGCTACATGTGTATGTCACAAAAATTAAATTTCCCATAAAAAATAAGTTCTTTGTCAAGACCACTGTAACCTTTCTTTTCTTTATAATTAAAACAGAGCATCCGGGAATGCATCTTTTGTTTTATGCTATTAAATAAAAAAAAAGATATTTGTGTCCATTTCCCCTATATATGTTTTAATTAAAATGCCGCCATTTTGGCAAAGTACAGTAGAGTAACTTTTTAACACACGTCTAGTTTCATGTTGTCATTAATAATTGCACTTCTTAACCAAGGGATGAAATGAGCACTTTGTGCGTGGAGTCGAGCCAGCCAGAAGTCGAACCTGGAATCTTCTGCTCCGTAGGCAGACGCGTTACCCATTGCGCCACTGGCCCACTGCTATCTCTACACGACGGGGCAGAGTACTAGACCAGTGCATATGCGCTCTGGGATATGGTCGGTAGTGTGCACACTAGACAGGTTGAATAAGCTGGGAAAATTATAGCTCTTTCACATTAAGTAGTGAAGAGTCAAATACTGAGGTCTATGAAGGGATCACTTAAGGAACTCACCGAATGTACAGGCAATAAAAGTCACAACAACTTTAACAGCCACTGCTCTCTTGGGCAAAGAGTAGTGATGTAACTTTGTATATTTTGTTCCCTGCTCTGATTGGATCAAAGTGTAGTTTCTTATAATGTTTATAGATCATTGTAATGTTTATATTATTGGTTGAAAAAAGGTGCCTCCACAATTCGAGCCAGCCAGGAGTCGAACCTGGAATCTTCTGCTCCGTAGGCAGACGCGTTATCCTTTGCGCCACTGGCCCGCTGTGTATGAAGTCTTCAGAGAACAGGTAATAGCCAAATCACAGGTGAGGTGCTACAAGTTGGTGCTGTGACAGACAGTAAGGATATAGCGGCGCACTCTACAATAGAAAACACACAGTTCTAGGAGCTAAGTACAATATCAACTCATTTCAAGTCGAAGCTCTGAAGCCAGCCTACAGGTTTGTGGAGTTTCAGAGCCCTGCTCACTTTACTGCTTTGCAGAGATGAATGCTGCATTCGAGGGGAAAGGCTTCTTGGCTTTGCCTCCTCTAACTGCAGAAATGCGGCTGGAGCCTGACATCTTACAATTCCTTCCGTTATATATAACAATATATAACATTTTGCAGACAGTACTACATGACAACTACGAACAAACTACTATATGCTATAAACAAACAAAATCAGTTCTACAGTCTTTCAGATAAGGTGGCCTGCCAGGAAGCATCCTGTTGGCCTTGCGCCTGTGGTCACACAATGAAGGGAGCAGGCGCTATAAGTATTGGTTGGGTACTTCCTTTGGTAATGACTAGGCCACTGATGCCAGAAGCCTCAGCACACACTGATATGTACGCACGTGGGCTACTTTCGTGCTTAACCGGTGTTCCGAGGAGTGCTGTACCCCCATCGAGCTTTGTACCCTCTGTGGTGCCGTATCACCGGGGGTAGGAATACCTAGGCCGCAGAGTGGGGCCTAATCTACACTGTTTCTAGGTGTAGATTTTAGCGTTGGATGGAGAGAGAGGTGGGCGAGGGGATAGACGTTCATATTGGATGCTGTCCATGACGTTCACGGATGCCCCAGTGTTGATCATAGCATGTACCGGGGATCCTGCGATCGGTACGTCGCACATTGGTGGCGCAGACTCTGCGCACCATCTCTGCCAATGAAGGACACGAAGTACACCTCATCATCATCGTCTTCCAAACTAAACACCGCGCGGGAAGCATCACTGCAAGGACCAGGGTCTTCAAGCGACAGCTGATGCACACTGCCAGAGGCCAGGGGCCGGCAGGGTGCGCAGTGAGGCTGGGGGTGAGGAGCCGGAAGACAGACAGGGCCCCTGTAGCCACGTGGTGGGCCTCTCCAGCGTCAGGGCGCTCGCCGAGGCATCACACAACGGGGGGGGGGGGGCGGCGGAAAGCGTGTCCCCGGGCCCAAAGGACAGGCTCCTTGTGTTTGAGTGTCCTCCATATATTGCAGTATTATACCTTTATGTTTACTTTATATGCTTTTGTAACCTGCACACGTGTCACTTTTTCCTCCTGTAATGCACCGTTTGTTACCTCTTGTATTTTGTTAGCTCACGATTGCCACTTTTGCCGCATGCAATGTAACGTTTGCTTTTGTAATTTGTTCACTTGTAATGTTCTCATGTATCAGTTCTGTTCCTATTGTGAAGTATTGTGAAGCGCTCTGATACCTTCGGGTAAAGTCTGCGCTATATAAAAACGCATACATAAAATAAAATAAAATAAAAGCACACGATGTATTGCATCAAGGAGCAGCCTTCGGGCATGCGTTGACACACAGCTTCAAGAAAAAAAAGAAAAGCACACACTTCTCCCTCCCCCCTCCCCACCCCACTCCACCTCCCCCCCCCCCCCCTGATCACCCAGTGTTCCTAAGAGAAGGTTAGAATTTGTTCAACTATAATAGTGCGCTACATGTGTATGTCACAAAAATTAAATTTCCCATAAAAAATAAGTTCTTTGTCAAGACGACTGTAACTTTTCTTTTCTTTATAATTAAAACAGAGCATCCGGGAATGCATCTTTTGTTTTATGCTATTAAATAAAAATAAAAGATATTTGTGTCCATTTCCCCTATATATGTTTTAATTAAAATGCCGCCATTTTGGCAAAGTACAGTAGAGTAACTTTTTAACACACGTCTAGTTTCATGTTGTCATTAATAATTGCACTTCTTAACCAAGGGATGAAATGAGCACTTTGTGCGTGGAGTCGAACCTGGAATCTTCTGCTCCGTAGGCAGACGCGTTATCCATTGCGCCACTGGCCCACTGCTATCTCTACACGACGGGGAAGAGTACTAGACCAGTGCATATGCGCTCTGGGATATGGTCGGTAGTGTGCACGCTAGACAGGTTGAATAAGCTGGGAAAATTATAGCTCTTTCACATTAAGTAGTGAAGAGTCAAATACTCAGGTCTATGAAGGGATCACTTAAGGAACTCACCGAATGTACAGGCAATAAAAGTCACAACAACTTTAACAGCCACTGCTCTCTTGGGCAAAGAGTAGTGATGTCACTTTGTATATTTTGTTCCCTGCTCTGATTGGATCAAAGCCTTTTCGATTTGGTCAGAACTCGCAACTTAACTAGTTCTTTTCCGCTGCAGTGCAAGTGCAGAGGGCGGTGTGGCGGGAAATACAACTGTTTGCGCACATTATACATCGCAACTGGAAATAACCACTGTTCCGCAGACACAATACATTTGTGATTTATTTTTCTAGAACCGTGGCCAATGGCCATGCACTAGTATCGCAGATGCCACATTATTTTGACCAGTTTAAATGGAAAAAGTCACTAGCAGCTGCATCCGTGACAGCCATTATGAAGGTCCGCGCCTTCGAGACCACGCTTGTAAAGGTGCTTTTTTAAAAAATTTCACTAGCATTTATTGTCCGATGAAAATATTGGGCCCTTTGGCAAATCGAAAGTTATCTGTTGTACAGTTAAAACAGACCTCTCGAGAAACTCTGAATGGCCCACTTTAAAAACTAAATATTGGCGTTAAATTCCTAGTATGTAACTTAATTCAAATGCGTAGCTGTTTATGTAACGAGGTTTACAGATCAGTTTATTATAAAAGCACACAGGACGGAACTTCATGGTCTAACAGGCGTGCTGTAGTTTCTTATAATGTTTATAGATCATTGTAATGTTTATATTATTGGTTGAAAAAAGGTACCTCATCAATCGAGCCAGCCAGGAGTCGAACCTGGAATCTTCTGCTCCGTAGGCAGACGCGTTATCCATTGCGCCACTGGCCCGCTGTGCATGAAGTCTTCAGAGAAAAAATAATAGCCAAATCACAGGTGAGGTGCAACAAGTTGGTGGTGTGACAGACAGTAAGGATGTAGCGGTGCACTCTACAATAGAAAACACACAGTTCTAGCAGCTAAGTACAATATCAACTCATTTCAAGTCGCAGCTCTGAAGCCAGCCTACAGGTTTGTGGAGTTTCAGAGCCCTGCTCACTTTACTGCTTTGCAGAGATGAATGCTGCATTCGAGGGGAAAGGCTTCTTGGCTTTGCCTCCTCTAACTGCAGAAATGCAGCTGGAGCCTGACATCTTACAATTCCTTCCGTTATATATAACAATATATAACATTTTGCAGACAGTACTACAATACAACTACCAACAAACTACTATATGCTATAAACAAACAAAATCAGTTCTGCAGTCTTTCAGATACCGTGGCCTGCCAGGAAGCATCCTGTTGGCCTTGCGCCTGTGGTCACACAATGAAGGGAGCAGGCGCTGTAAGTATTGGTTGGGTACTACCTTTGGTAATGACTAGGCCACTGACGCCAGAAGCCTCAGCACACACTGATATGTACGCACGTGGGCTACTTTCGTGCTTGACCGGTGTTCCGAGGAGCGCTGTACCCCCATCGAGCTCTGTACCCCCTGTGGTGCCGTAGCACCGGGGGTAGGAATACCTAGGCCGCAGAGTGGGGCCTAATCTACACTGTTTCTAAAAGTAGATTTTAGCGTTGGATGGAGAGAGAGGTGGGCGAGGGGATAGACGATCATATTGGATGCTGTCCATGACGTTCACGGATGCCCCAGTGTCAATCAGAGCATGTACCGGGGATCCTGCGATCTGTACGTCGCACATTAGTGGCGGCCGTCTCCGCGCACCATCTCTGCCAACGAAGGACACGAAGTACACCTCATCATCATCGTCTTCCAAACTAAACACCGCGCGGGAAGCGTCACTGCAAGGACCAGGGTCTTCAAGCGACAGCTGATGCACACTGCCAGAGGCCAGGGGCCGGCAGGGTGTGCAATGAGGATGGGGGTGAGGAGCCAGAAGACAGACAGGGCCCCTGTAGACACGTGGTGGGCCTCTCCAACGTCAGGGCACTACTCGCTTCTCCCCCTCCAGGGCGCTCGCCAAGGCGTCACAGAGCGGGGGGCGGGAAGCGCGTCCCCAGGCCCAAATGAAAGGCTCCTTGTGTTTGAGTGTCCTCCATATATTGCAGTATTATACCTTTATGTTTACTTTATATGCTTTTGTAACCTGCACAAGTGTCACTTTTTCCTCCTGTAATGCACCGTTTCTTACCTCTTGTATTTTGTTGGCTCACGATTGTCCCTTTTGCCTCATGCAATGTAACGTTTGCTTTTGTAATTTGTTCACTTGTAATGTTCTCATGTAGCAGTTCTGTTCCTATTGTGAAGTATTGTGAAGCGCTCTGACACCTTCGGTTAAAGTCTCCGCTATATAAAAACGCCTAAATAAAATAAAATAAAATAAAACCACACGATGTATTGCATCAAGGAGCAGCCTTCGGGCATGCGTTGACACACAGCTTTCTTAGTCATGTTTCAAGAAAAAAAGAAAAGCACACACTCTTCACCCCCCGACCCCCCCCCCCCACCCCCGATCACCCGGTGTTCCTCTGGGAGAAGGTTAGATTTGGTTCAACTATAATAGTGCGCTACATGTGTATGTCACAATAATTTATTTTCCCATAAAAAATAAGTTCTTTGTCAAGACGACTGTAACCTTTCTTTTCTTTACAAATAAAACAGAGCATCCGGGAATGCATCTTTTGTTTTACGCTATTAAATAAAAAAATGATATTTGTGTCCATCTCCCCTCTATATGTTTTATTTAAAATGCCGTGATTTTGGCAAAGTACAGTAGAGACTTTTTAACACACGACTAATTTCATGTTGTCATTAATAACTGCACTTCTTAACAAAGGGATGAAATGAGCACTTTGCAGAGTCGAGTCGAGCCAGCAGTCGAACCTGGAATCTTCTGCTCCGTAGGCAGACGCGTTATCCATTGCGCCACTGGCCCACTGCTATGTGTTCAAGACTGGGCGGAGTACTAGACCAGTACATATGCGCTCTGGGATATGGTCGGTAGTGTGCACGCTAGAAAGGTTGAATAAGCTGGAAAAATTATAGCTGTTTCACATTAAGTAGTGAAGAGTCAAATACTGAGGTCTATGAAGGGATCACTTAAGGAACTCACCGAATGTACAGGCAATAAAAGTCACAACAACTTTAACAGCCACTGCTCTCTTGGGCAAAGAGTACTGATGTCACTTTGTATATTTTGTTCCCTGCTCTGATTGGATCAAAGTCTTTTCGATTTGGTCAGAACTCGCGACTTAACTACTTCTTTTCCGCTGCAGTGCAAGTGCAGAGGGCGGTGTGGCGGGAAATACAACTGTTTGCAAACATAATATATCGCAACTGGAAAGAACGACTGTTTCGCAGACACTATACATTTGTTATTTATTTTTCTAGAACCGTGGCCATTGGCCATGTACTAGTATCGCAGATGCCACGTTATTTTGACCAGTTTTAATGGAAAAAGTCATTAGCAGCTGCATCCGTGACAGCCATTATGAAGGTCCGCACCTTCGAGACCACGCTTGTAAAGGTGCTTTTTTTAAAAATTCACTAGCATTTATTGTTCGATGAAAATATTGGGCCCTTTGGCAAATCGACAGTTATCTGTTTTACAGTTAAAGCAGACCTCTCGAGAAACTCTGAATGGCCCACTTTAAAAAATGAATATTGGCGTTAAATTCCTAGTATGTAACTTAATTCAAATGCGTAGCTGTTTATGTAACGAGGTTTACAGATCAGTTTATTATAAAAGCACACAGGACGGAACTTCATGGTCTAACAGGCGTGCTGTAGTTTCTTATAATGTTTATAGATCATTGTAATGTTTATATTATTGGTTGAAAAAAGGTACCTCATCAATCGAGCCAGCCAGGAGTCGAACCTGGAATCTTCTGCTCCGTAGGCAGACGCGTTATCCATTGCGCCACTGGCCCGCTGTGTATGAAGTCTTCAGAGAAAAAATAATAGCCAAATCACAGGTGAGGTGCAACAAGTTGGTGGTGTGACAGACAGTAAGGATGTAGCGGTGCACTCTACAATAGAAAACACACAGTTCTAGGAGCTAAGTACAATATCAACTCATTTCAAGTCGCAGCTGCGGGGAATGAGATTTTGATATCAGTTTATGATCAATTTAATAACTTATCTCATTCATCTATTTTGGACCGATAGTATCTGTCATTGAGTAAAAGACAACCCCCGTATAGGTTTAGTCAAACCCCATTAACAGACGCCACTCGGAAGAACCACTTACAACTGATAAAGTTTATAAGTTTTATATAAAAGTCAAAGTTAAATGCAAATACAATCCTCTCGGGATCAAAGTATACAAAAGAATACAAAATCAATTCCACATTCAGCAATTTAAAGCTTCGATGTGAAGTGGTTCCTTGGCGTCATCTACAGAAAGAGAAAAAGTATCACGTTAAATCTGTCCCTACTCTATGCTATGTGACATCCCTACTTCGTTAGTTCCTGACCTAAAAAAGGTGTCAGCAGTTTGACTTCCAAAGAAGATCAAACTCTCTTAGCCTCTAAAGGTAACTTAAGTTTAAGAAGCAGTACCCTCTCTGCCTACCCATCCGCTCTTCTAAGGGTCCTCGGCCTACTGCTCTCTTGCGCTCTGATCTCTCTCAGCGCATCTGCTCAAGTCATCTATGCTTCGCCCTTCTCTCTCTGAGCTCCCTCTGAGCTATTTCGCCCTCGCCTTCGCTATCTTATCCCCGGGGTGCTGTCCCTAAAATACACAATCACAGTGTGGGTGGAACGCCCCTTGACGCCCACCACGGACTTTCCCCGATGATGTCAGCTTCTGGCTTCTTCCATTGCTTCATCTCTTTCGCCGTCCGTTAAGTTGACCTTTCTTCTTTAGATGTCATCTTCATCTTCTCATTGGTGACTTCAACTGACACTTTCAAATCACGAGTCATATGAACTTAAACAAGACTTTAACTTACAACTGCTATTCTTTGACCTTCTAGGTCCTGTGAATGGTCATTCAAAAACAAGTTTCAAATTCTAAGCGCTTCTCATCACGTTCAGGCCATAAACCTTGTCCAGCGTTGTCACCTTAAATCTAACAAGTGCTAGACTTCTTGGCTTTCACGTCCACATCAAGCTATTTACGACTCCTGTAAGTCCGCTAAATTATATACATTGGACTGTGCTCCTGCTAACCCTTGGTCAGTCAGGTTAGAATCACAAATGACCTAAACCTTTCTAACATTCTTAAAAACCTTCTACACAGTATAATCTTTAACACACATTTATATATTCGTATTTTAGCGAAAGTCTTGATTATACTTGAATACATTTTACATAGAATATAACTACGTAGAGTATAACTTTATATGCTTATTCGTTACATCGTCGTATGTATACTTTCTGCGCACTTCTCCACGTTACATTTCTCGCCGCTTCTCCGTTTAAAGTTTCGCACGTACATGAATTCTACTTTGCACGTTCTACATTTCGTAAGCATTTCTACATCATCTCTATATTAGCCTACTACATATACGGGCCTTCTAAATCTAATACATGTTCTAAAGTGAATACGGTTACATTTCCTATATTTACGTTGATTACATCGGTTATCTATATGCTATAAGTGTCACTTCACATTACGATATACGTTTCATTCCTACGTTATACGATGTGCTTGTAAATACGGCCTATACATAATTTCTATTCAAATTTGCGCTCTCTCACAGCTCTGAAGCCAGCCTACAGGTTTGTGGAGTTTCAGAGCCCTGCTCACTTTACTGCTTTGCAGAGATGAATGCTGCTGCCTTCGAGGGGAAAGGCTTCTTGGCTTTGCCTCCTCTAACTGCAGAAATGCAGCTGGAGCCTGACATCTTACAACTCCTTCCGTTATATATAACAATATATAACATTTTGCAGACAGTACTACATTACAACTACGAACAAACTACTATATGCTATAAACAAACAAAATCAGTTCTGCAGTCTTTCAGATACCGTGGCCTGCCAGGAAGCATCCTGTTGGCCTTGCGCCTGTGGTCACACAATGAAGGGAGCAGGCGCTGTAAGTATTGGTTGGGTACTACCTTTGGTAATGACTAGGCCACTGACGCCAGAAGCCTCAGCACACACTGATATGTACGCACGTGGGCTACTTTCGTGCTTGACCGGTGTTCCGAGGAGCGCTGTACCCCCATCGAGCTCTGTACCCCCTGTGGTGCCGTAGCACCGGGGGTAGGAATACCTAGGCCGCAGAGTGGGGCCTAATCTACACTGTTTCTAAAAGTAGATTTTAGCGTTGGATGGAGAGAGAGGTGGGCGAGGGGATAGACGATCATATTGGATGCTGTCCATGACGTTCACGGATGCCCCAGTGTCAATCAGAGCATGTACCGGGGATCCTGCGATCTGTACGTCGCACATTAGTGGCGGCCGTCTCCGCGCACCATCTCTGCCAACGAAGGACACGAAGTACACCTCATCATCATCGTCTTCCAAACTAAACACCACGCGGGAAGCGTCACTGCAAGGACCAGGGTCTTCAAGCGACAGCTGATGCACACTGCCAGAGGCCAGGGGCCGGCAGGGTGTGCAATGAGGATGGGGGTGAGGAGCCAGAAGACAGACAGGGCCCCTGTAGACACGTGGTGGGCATCTCCAACGTCAGGGCACTACTCGCTTTTCCCCCTCCAGGGCGCTCGCCAAGGCGTCACAGAGCGGGGGGGCGGGAAGCGCGTCACCAGGCCCAAATGAAAGGCTCCTTGTGTTTGAGTGTCCTCCATATATTGCAGTATTATACCTTTATGTTTACTTTATATGCTTTTGTAACCTGCACACGTGTCACTTTTTCCTCCTGTAATGCACCGTTTGTTACCTCTTGTATTTTGTTGGCTCACGATTGTCCCTTTTGCCTCATGCAATGTAACGTTTGCTTTTGTAATTTGTTCACTTGTAATGTTCTCATGTAGCAGTTCTGTTCCTATTGTGAAGTATTGTGAAGCGCTCTGACACCTTCGGTTAAAGTCTCCGCTATATAAAAACGCCTAAATAAAATAAAATAAAATAAAAGCACGCGATGTGTTGCATCAAGGAGCAGCCTTCGGGCATGCGTTGACACACAGCTTTCTTAGTCATGTTTCAAGAAAAAAAGAAAAGCACACACTCTTCACCCCCGACCCCCCCCCCCCCCCCCCCCCCCCCCTGATCACCCGGTGTTCCTCTGGGAGAATTTAGATTTGGTTCAACTATAATAGTGCGCTATATGTGTATGTCACAATAATTTATTTTCCCATAAAAAATAAGTTCTTTGTCAAGACGACTGTAACCTTTCTTTTCTTTACAAGTAAAACAGAGCATCCGGGAATGCATCTTTTGTTTTACGCCATTAAATAAAAAAATGATATTTGTGTCCATTTCCCCTCTATATGTTTTATTTAAAATGCCACGATTTTGGCAAAGTACAGTAGAGACTTTTTAACACACGACTAATTTCATGTTGTCATTAATAACTGCACTTCTTAACAAAGGGACGAAATGAGCACTTTGCAGAGTCGAGTCGAGCCAGCCAGGAGTCGAACCTGGAATCTTCTGCTCCGTAGGCAGACGCGTTATCCATTGCGCCACTGGCCCACTGCTATGTGTTCAAGACTGGGCGGAGTACTAGACCAGTACATATGCGCTCTGGGATATGGTCGGTAGTGTGCACGCTAGACAGGTTGAATAAGCTGGGAACATTATAGCTGTTTCACATTAAGTAGTGAAGAGTCAAATACTGAGGTCTATGAAGGGATCACTTAAGGAACTCACCGAATGTACAGGCAATAAAAGTCACAACAACTTTAACAGCCACTGCTCTCTTGGGCAAAGAGTACTGATGTCACTTTGTATATTTTGTTCCCTGCTCTGATTGGATCAAAGTCTTTTCGATTTGGTCAGAACTCGCGACTTAACTACTTCTTTTCCGCTGCAGTGCAAGTGCAGAGGACGGTGTGGCGGGAAATACAACTGTTTGCAAACATAATATATCGCAACTGGAAAGAACAACTGTTTCGCAGACACAATACATTTGTTATTTATTTTTCTAGAACCGTGGCCATTGGCCATGCACTAGTATCGCAGATGCCACGTTATTTTGACCAGTTTTAATGGAAAAAGTCACTAGCAGCTGCATCCGTGACAGCCATTATGAAGGTCCGCACCTTCGAGACCACGCTTGTAAAGGTGCTTTTTTTAAAAATTCACTAGCATTTATTGTTCGATGAAAATATTGGGCCCTTTGGCAAATCGACAGTTATCTGTTTTACAGTTAAAGCAGACCTCTCGAGAAACTCTGAATGGCCCACTTTAAAAAATGAATATTGGCGTTAAATTCCTAGTATGTAACTTAATTCAAATGCGTAGCTGTTTATGTAACGAGGTTTACAGATCAGTTTATTATAAAAGCACACAGGACGGAACTTCATGGTCTAACAGGCGTGCTGTAGTTTCTTATAATGTTTATAGATCATTGTAATGTTTATATTATTGGTTGAAAAAAGGTACCTCATCAATCGAGCCAGCCAGGAGTCGAACCTGGAATCTTCTGCTACGTAGGCAGACGCGTTATCCATTGCGCCACTGGCCCGCTGTGTATGAAGTCTTCAGAGAAAAAATAATAGCCAAATCACAGGTGAGGTGCAACAAGTTGGTGGTGTGACAGACAGTAAGGATGTAGCGGTGCACTCTACAATAGAAAACACACAGTTCTAGGAGCTAAGTATAATATCAACTCATTTCAAGTCGAAGCTCTGAAGCCAGCCTACAGGTTTGTGGAGCTTCAGAGCCCTGCTCACTTTACTGCTTTGCAGAGATGAATGCTGCCTTCGAGGGGAAAGGCTTCTTGGCTTTGCCTCCTCTAACTGCAGAAATGCGGCTGGAGACTGGCATCTTACAATTCCTTCCGTTATATATAACAATATATAACATTTTGCAGACAGTACTACATTACAACTACGAACAAACTACTATATGCTATAAACAAACAAAATCAGTTCTACAGTCTTTCAGATAAGGTGGCCTGCCAGGAAGCATCCTGTTGGCCTTGCGCCTGTGGTCACACAATGAAGGGAGCAGGCGGTGTAAGTATTGGTTGGGTACTTCCTTTGGTAATGACTAGGCCACTGACGCCAGAAGCCTCAGCACACACTGATATGTACGCACGTGGGCTACTTTCGTGCTTGACCGGTGTTCCGAGGAGCGCTGTACCCCCATCGAGCTCTGTACCCCCTGTGGTGCCGTAGCACCGGGGGTAGGAATACCTAGGCCGCAGAGCTGGGCCTGATCTACACTGTTTCTAGGTGTAGATTTTAGCGTTGGATGGAGAGAGAGGTGTGCGAAGGGATAGACGTTCATATTGGATGCTGTCCATGACGTTCACGAATGACCCAGTGTCGATCAGAGCATGTACCGGGGATCCTGGGATCTGTACGTCGCACATTGGTGGCGGCCGACTCCGCGCACCATCTCTGCCAACGAAGGACTCGAAGTACACCTCATCATCATCGTCTTCCAAACTAAACGCCTCGCGGGAAGCGTCACTGCAAGGACCAGGGTCTTCAAGCGACAGCTGATGCTCACTGCCAGAGGCCAGGGGCCGGCAGGGTGCGCAGTGAGGCTGGGGGTGAGGAGCCGGAAGACAGACAGGGCCCCTGTAGCCACGTGGTGGGCCTCTCCAGCGTCAGGGCACTACTCGCTTCTCCCCCTCCAGGTCGCTCGACGAGGCGTCACAGAGCATGGGGGTAGGGGGCGGCGGGAAGCGTGTCCCCGGGCCGAAAGGACAGGCTCCTTGTGTTTGAGTGTCCTCCATATATTGCAGTATTATACCTTTATGTTTACTTTATATGCTTTTGTAACCTGCACAAGTGTCACTTTTTCCTCCTGTAATGCACCGTTTCTTACCTCTTGTATTTTGTTAGCTCACGATTGCCACTTTTGCCTCATGCAATGTAACGTTTGCTTTTGTAATTTGTTCACTTGTAATGTTCTCATGTAGCAGTTCTGTTCCTATTGTGAAGTATTGTGAAGCGCTCTGATACCTTCCGGTAAAGTCTGCGCTATATAAAAACGCATACATAAAATAAAATAAAATAAAAGCACACGATGTATTGCATCAAGGAGCAGCCTTCGGGCATGCGTTGACACACAGCTTTCTTAGTCATGTTTCAAGAAAAAAAAGAAAAGCACACACTTCTCCCTCCCCCGTCCCCCCTCCCCACCCCACCTCACCCCCCCTCCCCGATCACCTGGTGTTCCTAAGAGAAGGTTAGATTTGGTTCAACTATAATAGTGCGCTACATGTGTATGTCACAAAAATTAATTTTCACATAAAAAAATAAGTTCTTTGTCAAGACCACTGTAACCTTTCTTTTCTTTACAATTAAAACAGAGCGTCCGGGAATGCATCTTTTGTTTTACGCTATTAAATAAAAAAATGAGATTTGTGTCCATTTCCCCTATATATGTTTTAATTAAAATGTGGCGATTTTGGCAAAGTACAGTAACTTCTTAGCACACGTCTAGTTTCATGTTGTCATTAATAATTGCACTTCTTAACAAAGGGATGAAATGAGCACTTTGCGGGGTCGAGTCGAGCCAGCCAGGAGTCGAACCTGGAATCTTCTGCTCCGTAGGCAGACGCGTTATCCATTGCGCCACTGGCCCACTGCTATCAGTACATGACGGGGCAGAGTACTAGACCAGTGCATATGCGCTCTGGGATATGGTCGGTAGTGTGCACGCTAGACAGGTTGAATAAGCTGGGAAAATTAGAGCTCTTTCACATGAAGTAGTGAAGAGTCAAATACTGAGGTCTATGAAGGGATCACTTAAGGAACTCACCGAATGTACAGGCAATAAAAGTCACAACAACTTTAACAGCCACTGCTCTCTTGGGCAAAGAGTAGTGATGTCACTTTGTATATTTTGTTCCCTGCTCTGATTGGATCAAAGTCTTTTCCATTTGGTCAGAACTCGCAACTTAACTAGTTCTTTTCCGCTGCAGTGTAAGTGCAGAGGGCGGTGTGGCGGGAAATACAACTGTTTGCGCACATTATACATCGCAACTGGAAATAACCACTGTTCCGCAGACACAATATATTTGTGATTTATTTTTCTAGAACCGTGGCCAATGGCCATGCACTAGTATCGCAGATGCCACATTATTTTGACCAGTTTAAATGGAAAAAGTCACTAGCAGCTGCATCCGTGACAGCCATCATGAAGGTCCGCGCCTTCGAGACCACGCTTGTAAAGGTGCTTTTTAAAAAATTTCACTAGCATTTATTGTCCGATGAAAATATTGGGCCCTTTGGCAAATCGAAAGTTATCTGTTGTACAGTTAAAACAGACCTCTCCAGAAACTCTGAATGGCCCACTTTAAAAACTAAATATTGGCGTTAAATTCCTAGTATGTAACTTAATTCAAATGCGTAGCTGTTTATGTAACGAAGTTTAAAGATCAGTTTATTATAAAACCAGACAGGAGGGAAGTTCATGGTCTAACAGGCGTGATGTAGTTTCTTATAATGTTTATCGATCATTGTAATGTTTATATTATTGGTTGAAAAAAGGTACCTCCTCAATCGAGCCAGCCAGGAGTCGAACCTGGAATCTTCTGCTCCGTAGGCAGACGCGTTATCCATTGCGCCACTGGCCCACTGTGTATGAAATCTACAGAGAAAAGATAATAGCCAAATCACAGGTGAGGTGCTACACGTTGGTGGTGTGAAAGACAGTAAGGATGTAGCGGTGCACTCTACAATAGAAAACACACAGTTCTAGGAGCTAAGTATAATATCAACTCATTTCAAGTCGCAGCTCTGAAGCCAGCCTACAGGTTTGTGGAGCTTCAGAGCCCTGCTCACTTTACTGCTTTGCAGAGATGAATGCTGCCTTCGAGGGGAAAGGCTTCTTGGCTTTGCCTCCTCTAACTGCAGAAATGCGGCTGGAGACTGGCATCTTACAATTCCTTCCGTTAGAGAGGTGGGCGAGGGGATAGACGTTCATATTGGATGCTGTCCATGACGTTCACGGATGCCCCAGTGTTGATCATAGCATGTACCGGGGATCCTGCGATCGGTACGTCGCACATTGGTGGCGGCAGACTCTGCGCACCATCTCTGCCAATGAAGGACACGAAGTACACCTCATCATCATCGTCTTCCAAACTAAACACCGCGCGGGAAGCATCACTGCAAGGACCAGGGTCTTCAAGCGACAGCTGATGCACACTGCCAGAGGCCAGGGGCCGGCAGGGTGCGCAGTGAGGCTGGGGGTGAGGAGCCGGAAGACAGACAGGGCCCCTGTAGCCACGTGGTGGGCCTCTCCAGCGTCAGGGCACTACTCGCTTCTCCCCCTCCAGGGCGCTCGCCGAGGCATCACACAACGGGGGGGGGGGGGGGCGGCGGAAAGCGTGTCCCCGGGCCCAAAGGACAGGCTCCTTGTGTTTGAGTGTCCTCCATATATTGCAGTATTATACCTTTATGTTTACTTTATATGCTTTTGTAACCTGCACACGTGTCACTTTTTCCTCCTGTAATGCACCGTTTGTTACCTCTTGTATTTTGTTAGCTCACGATTGCCACTTTTGCCGCATGCAATGTAACGTTTGCTTTTGTAATTTGTTCACTTGTAATGTTCTCATGTATCAGTTCTGTTCCTATTGTGAAGTATTGTGAAGCGCTCTGATACCTTCGGGTAAAGTCTGCGCTATATAAAAACGCATACATAAAATAAAATAAAATAAAAGCACACGATGTATTGCATCAAGGAGCAGCCTTCGGGCATGCGTTGACACACAGCTTCAAGAAAAAAAAGAAAAGCACACACTTCTCCCTCCCCCCTCCCCACCCCACTCCACCTCCCCCCCCCCCTCCCTGATCACCCAGTGTTCCTAAGAGAAGGTTAGAATTTGTTCAACTATAATAGTGCGCTACACGTGTATGTCACAAAAATTAAATTTCCCATAAAAATAAGTTCTTTGTCAAGACGACTGTAACCTTTCTTTTCTTTATAATTAAAACAGAGCATCCGGGAATGCATCTTTTGTTTTATGCTATTAAATAAAAAAAAAGATATTTGTGTCCATTTCCCCTATATATGTTTTAATTAAAATGCCGCCATTTTGGCAAAGTACAGTAGAGTAACTTTTTAACACACGTCTAGTTTCATGTTGTCATTAATAATTGCACTTCTTAACCAAGGGATGAAATGAGCACTTTGTGCGTGGAGTCGAGCCAGCCAGAAGTCGAACCTGGAATCTTCTGCTCCGTAGGCAGACGCGTTATCCATTGCGCCACTGGCCCACTGCTATCTCTACACGACGGGGCAGAGTACTAGACCAGTGCATATGCGCTCTGGGATATGGTCGGTAGTGTGCACGCTAGACAGGTTGAATAAGCTGGGAAAATGATAGCTCTTTCACATTAAGTAGTGAAGAGTCAAATACTGAGGTCTATGAAGGGATCACTTAAGGAACTCACCGAATGTACAGGCAATAAAAGTCACAACAACTTTAACAGCCACTGCTCTCTTGGGCAAAGAGTAGTGATGTCACTTTGTATATTTTGTTCCCTGCTCTGATTGGATCAAAGTCTTTTCGATTTGGTCAGAACTCGCGATTTAACTAGTTCTTTTCCACTGCAGTGCAAGTGCAGAGGGCGGTGTGGCGGGAAATACAACTGTTTGCGCACATTATACATCGCAACTGGAAAGAACCACTGTTCCGCAGACACAATACATTTGTTATTTATTTTTCTAGAACCGTGGCCAATGGCCATGCACTAGTATCACAGATGCCACGTTATTTTGACCAGTTTAAATGGAAAAAGTCACTAGCAGCTGCATCCGTGACAGCCATTATGAAGGTCCGCGCCTTCGAGACCACGCTTGTAAAGGTGCTTTTTAAAAAACATTTCACTAGCATTTATTGTTCGATGAAAATATTGGGCTCTTTGGCAAATCGACAGTTATCTGTTTTACAGTTAAAACAGACCTATCGAGAAACTCTGATGGCCCACTTTAAAAACTAAATATTGGCGTTAAAATCCTAGTATGTAACTTAATCAAATGCGTAGCTGTTTATGTAACGAAATTTACAGGTCAGTTTATTATAAAACCAGACAGGACGGAACTTCATGGTCTAACAGGCATGATGTAGTTTCTTATAATGTTTATAGATCATTGTAATGTTTATATTATTGGTTGAAAAAAGGTGCCTCCACAATTCGAGCCAGCCAGGAGTCGAACCTGGAATCTTCTGCTCCGTAGGCAGACGCGTTATCCATTGCGCCACTGGCCCGCCGTGTATGAAGTCTTCAGAGAACAGGTAATAGCCAAATCACAGGTGAGGTGCTACAAGTTGGTGCTGTGACAGACAGTAAGGATATAGCGGCACACTCTACAATAGAAAACACACAGTTCTAGGAGCTAAGTACAATATCAACTCATTTCAAGTCGAAGCTCTGAAGCCAGCCTACAGGTTTGTGGAGTTTCAGAGCCCTGCACACTTTACTGCTTTGCAGAGATGAATGCTGCCTTCGAGGGGAAAGGCTTCTTGGCTTTGCCTCCTCTAACTGCAGAAATGCGGCTGGAGCGTGACATCTTACAATTCCTTCCGTTATATATAACAATATATAACATTTTGCAGACAGTACTACATGACAACTACGAACAAACTACTATATGCTATAAACAAACAAAATCAGTTCTACAGTCTTTCAGATAAGGTGGCCTGCCAGGAAGCATCCTGTTGGCCTTGCGCCTGTGGTCACACAATGAAGGGAGCAGGCGCTGTAAGTATTGGTTGGGTACTTCCTTTGGTAATGACTAGGCCACTGACGCCAGAAGCCTCAGCACACACTGATATGTACGCACGTGGGCTACTTTCGTGCTTAACCGGTGTTCCGAGGAGTGCTGTACCCCCATCGAGCTTTGTACCCTCTGTGGTGCCGTATCACCGGGGGTAGGAATACCTAGGCCGCAGAGTGGGGCCTAATCTACACTGTTTCTAGGTGTAGATTTTAGCGTTGGATGGAGAGAGAGGTGGGCGAGGGGATAGACGTTCATATTGGATGCTGTCCATGACGTTCACGGATGCCCCAGTGTTGATCATAGCATGTACCGGGGATCCTGCGATCGGTACGTCGCACATTGGTGGCGGCAGACTCTGCGCACCATCTCTGCCAATGAAGGACACGAAGTACACCTCATCATCATCGTCTTCCAAACTAAACACCGCGCGGGAAGCATCACTGCAAGGACCAGGGTCTTCAAGCGACAGCTGATGCACACTGCCAGAGGCCAGGGGCCGGCAGGGTGCGCAGTGAGGCTGGGGGTGAGGAGCCGGAAGACAGACAGGGCCCCTGTAGCCACGTGGTGGGCCTCTCCAGCGTCAGGGCACTACTCGCTTCTCCCCCTCCAGGGCGCTCGCCGAGGCATCACACAACGGGGGGGGGGGGCGGCGGAAAGCGTGTCCCCGGGCCCAAAGGACAGGCTCCTTGTGTTTGAGTGTCCTCCATATATTGCAGTATTATACCTTTATGTTTACTTTATATGCTTTTGTAACCTGCACACGTGTCACTTTTTCCTCCTGTAATGCACCGTTTGTTACCTCTTGTATTTTGTTAGCTCACGATTGCCACTTTTGCCGCATGCAATGTAACGTTTGCTTTTGTAATTTGTTCACTTGTAATGTTCTCATGTATCAGTTCTGTTCCTATTGTGAAGTATTGTGAAGCGCTCTGATACCTTCGGGTAAAGTCTGCGCTATATAAAAACGCATACATAAAATAAAATAAAATAAAAGCACACGATGTATTGCATCAAGGAGCAGCCTTCGGGCATGCGTTGACACACAGCTTCAAGAAAAAAAAGAAAAGCACACACTTCTCCCTCCCCCCTCCCCACCCCACTCCACCTCCCCCCCCCTCCCTGATCACCCAGTGTTCCTAAGAGAAGGTTAGAATTTGTTCAACTATAATAGTGCGCTATATGTGTATGTCACAAAAATTAAATTTCCCATAAAAATAAGTTCTTTGTCAAGACGACTGTAACCTTTCTTTTCTTTATAATTAAAACAGAGCATCCGGGAATGCATCTTTTGTTTTATGCTATTAAATAAAAAAAAAGATATTTGTGTCCATTTCCCCTATATATGTTTTAATTAAAATGCCGCCATTTTGGCAAAGTACAGTAGAGTAACTTTTTAACACACGTCTAGTTTCATGTTGTCATTAATAATTGCACTTCTTAACAAAGGGATGAAATGAGCACTTTGCGGGGTCGAGTCGAGCCAGCCAGGAGTCGAACCTGGAATCTTCTGCTCCCTAGGCAGACGCGTTATCCATTGCGCCACTGGCCCACTGCTATCTGTACACGACGGGGCAGAGTACTAGACCAGTGCATATGCGCTCTGGGATATGGTCGGTAGTGTGCACGCTAGACAGGTTGAATAAGCTGGGAAAATGATAGCTCTTTCACATTAAGTAGTGAAGAGTCAAATACTCAGGTCTATGAAGGGATCACTTAAGGAACTCACCGAATGTACAGGCAATAAAAGTCACAACAACTTTAACAGCCACTGCTCTCTTGGGCAAAGAGTAGTGATGTCACTTTGTATATTTTGTTCCCTGCTCTGATTGGATCAAAGTCTTTTCGATTTGGTCAGAACTCGCGATTTAACTAGTTCTTTTCCACTGCAGTGCAAGTGCAGAGGGCGGTGTGGCGGGAAATACAACTGTTTGCGCACATTATACATCGCAACTGGAAAGAACCACTGTTCCGCAGACACAATACATTTGTTATTTATTTTTCTAGAACCGTGGCCAATGGCCATGCACTAGTATCACAGATGCCACGTTATTTTGACCAGTTTAAATGGAAAAAGTCACTAGCAGCTGCATCCGTGACAGCCATTATGAAGGTCCGCGCCTTCGAGACCACGCTTGTAAAGGTGCTTTTTAAAAAACATTTCACTAGCATTTATTGTTCGATGAAAATATTGGGCCCTTTGGCAAATCGACAGTTATCTGTTTTACAGTTAAAACAGACCTATCGAGAAACTCTGATGGCCCACTTTAAAAACTAAATATTGGCGTTAAATTCCTAGTATGTAACTTAATCAAATGCGTAGCTGTTTATGTAACGAAATTTACAGGTCAGTTTATTATAAAACCAGACAGGACGGAACTTCATGGTCTAACAGGCATGATGTAGTTTCTTATAATGTTTATAGATCATTGTAATGTTTATATTATTGGTTGAAAAAAGGTGCCTCCACAATTCGAGCCAGCCAGGAGTCGAACATGGAATCTTCTGCTCCGTAGGCAGACGCGTTATCCATTGCGCCACTGGCCTGCTGTGTATGAAGTCTTCAGAGAACAGGTAATAGCCAAATCACTGGTGAGGTGCTACAAGTTGGTGCTGTGACAGACAGTAAGGATATAGCGGCGCACTCTGCAATAGAAAACACACAGTTCTAGGAGCTAAGTACAATATCAACTCATTTCAAGTCGAAGCTCTGAAGCCAGCCTACAGGTTTGTGGAGCTTCAGAGCCCTGCACACTTTTCTTCTTTGCAGAGATGAATGCTGCCTTCGAGGGGAAAGGCTTCTTGGCTTTGCCTCCTCTAACTGCAGAAATGCGGCTGGAGCCTGACATCTTACAATTCCTTCCGTTATATATAACAATTTATAACATTTTGCAGACAGTACTACATGACAACTACGAACAAACTACTATATGCTATAAACAAACAAAATCAGTTCTACAGTCTTTCAGATAAGGTGGCCTGCCAGGAAGCATCCTGTTGGCCTTGCGCCTGTGGTCACACAATGAAGGGAGCAGGCGCTGTAAGTATTGGTTGGGTACTTCCTTTGGTAATGACTAGGCCACTGACGCCAGAAGCCTCAGCACACACTGATATGTACGCACGTGGGCTACTTTCGTGCTTAACCGGTGTTCCGAGGAGTGCTGTACCCCCATCGAGCTTTGTACCCTCTGTGGTGCCGTATCACTGGGGGTAGGAATACCTAGGCCGCAGAGTGGGGCCTAATCTACACTGTTTCTAGGTGTAGATTTTAGCGTTGGATGGAGAGAGAGGTGGGCGAGGGGATAGACGTTCATATTGGATGCTGTCCATGACGTTCACGGATGCCCCAGTGTTGATCATAGCATGTACCGGGGATCCTGCGATCGGTACGTCGCACATTGGTGGCGCAGACTCTGCGCACCATCTCTGCCAATGAAGGACACGAAGTACACCTCATCATCATCGTCTTCCAAACTAAACACCGCGCGGGAAGCATCACTGCAAGGACCAGGGTCTTCAAGCGACAGCTGATGCACACTGCCAGAGGCCAGGGGCCGGCAGGGTGCGCAGTGAGGCTGGGGGTGAGGAGCCGGAAGACAGACAGGGCCCCTGTAGCCACGTGGTGGGCCTCTCCAGCGTCAGGGCACTACTCGCTTCTCCCCCTCCAGGGCGCTCGCCGAGGCATCACACAACGGGGGGGGGGGCGGCGGAAAGCGTGTCCCCGGGCCCAAAGGACAGGCTCCTTGTGTTTGAGTGTCCTCCATATATTGCAGTATTATACCTTTATGTTTACTTTATATGCTTTTGTAACCTGCACACGTGTCACTTTTTCCTCCTGTAATGCACCGTTTGTTACCTCTTGTATTTTGTTAGCTCACGATTGCCACTTTTGCCGCATGCAATGTAACGTTTGCTTTTGTAATTTGTTCACTTGTAATGTTCTCATGTATCAGTTCTGTTCCTATTGTGAAGTATTGTGAAGCGCTCTGATACCTTCGGGTAAAGTCTGCGCTATATAAAAACGCATACATAAAATAAAATAAAATAAAAGCACACGATGTATTGCATCAAGGAGCAGCCTTCGGGCATGCGTTGACACACAGCTTCAAGAAAAAAAAGAAAAGCACACACTTCTCCCTCCCCCCTCCCCACCCCACTCCACCTCCCCCCCCCCCTGATCACCCAGTGTTCCTAAGAGAAGGTTAGAATTTGTTCAACTATAATAGTGCGCTACATGTGTATGTCACAAAAATTAAATTTCCCATAAAAAATAAGTTCTTTGTCAAGACCACTGTAACCTTTCTTTTCTTTATAATTAAAACAGAGCATCCGGGAATGCATCTTTTGTTTTATGCTATTAAATAAAAAAAAAGATATTTGTGTCCATTTCCCCTATATATGTTTTAATTAAAATGCCGCCATTTTGGCAAAGTACAGTAGAGTAACTTTTTAACACACGTCTAGTTTCATGTTGTCATTAATAATTGCACTTCTTAACCAAGGGATGAAATGAGCACTTTGTGCGTGGAGTCGAGCCAGCCAGGAGTCGAATCTGGAATCTTCTGCTCCGTAGGCAGACGCGTTATCCATTGCGCCACTGGCCCACTGCTATCTGCATACGACGGGGCAGAGTACTAGACCAGTGCATATGCGCTCTGGGATATGGTCGGTAGTGTGCACACTAGACAGGTTGAATAAGCTGGGAAAATTATAGCTCTTTCACATTAAGTAGTGAAGAGTCAAATACTGAGGTCTATGAAGGGATCACTTAAGGAACTCACCGAATGTACAGGCAATAAAAGTCACAACAACTTTAACAGCCACTGCTCTCTTGGGCAAAGAGTAGTGATGTCACTTTGTATATTTTGTTCCCTGCTCTGATTGGATCAAAGTCTTTTCGATTTGGTCAGAACTCGCGATTTAACTAGTTCTTTTCCACTGCAGTGCAAGTGCAGAGGGCGGTGTGGCGGGAAATACAACTGTTTGCGCACATTATACATCGCAACTGGAAAGAACCACTGTTCCGCAGACACAATACATTTGTTATTTATTTTTCTAGAACCGTGGCCAATGGCCATGCACTAGTATCACAGATGCCACGTTATTTTGACCAGTTTAAATGGAAAAAGTCACTAGCAGCTGCATCCGTGACAGCCATTATGAAGGTCTGCGCCTTCGAGACCACGCTTGTAATGGTGCTTTTTAAAAAACATTTCACTAGCATTTATTGTTCGATGAAAATATTGGGCCCTTTGGCAAATCGACAGTTATCTGTTTTACAGTTAAAACAGACCTATCGAGAAACTCTGATGGCCCACTTTAAAAACTAAATATTGGCGTTAAATTCCTAGTATCTAACTTAATCAAATGCGTAGCTGTTTATGTAACGAAATTTACAGGTCAGTTTATTATAAAACCAGACAGGACGAACCTTCATGGTCTAACAGGCATGATGTAGTTTCTTATAATGTTTATAGATCATTGTAATGTTTATATTATTGGTTGAAAAAAGGTGCCTCCACAATTCGAGCCAGCCAGGAGTCGAACCTGGAATCTTCTGCTCCGTAGGCAGACGCGTTATCCATTGCGCCACTGGCCCGCTGTGTATAAAGTCTTCAGAGAACAGGTAATAGCCAAATCACAGGTGAGGTGCTACAAGTTGGTGCTGTGACAGACAGTAAGGATATAGCGGCGCACTCTACAATAGAAAACACACAGTTCTAGGAGCTAAGTACAATATCAACTCATTTCAAGTCGAAGCTCTGAAGCCAGCCTACAGGATTGTGGAGTTTCAGAGCCCTGCTCACTTTACTGCTTTGCAGAGATGAATGCTGCCTTCGAGGGGAAAGGCTTCTTGGCTTTGCCTCCTCTAACTGCAGAAATGCGGCTGGAGCCTGACATCTTACAATTCCTTCCGTTATATATAACAATTTATAACATTTTGCAGACAGTACTACATGACAACTACGAACAAACTACTATATGCTATAAACAAACAAAATCAGTTCTACAGTCTTTCAGATAAGGTGGCCTGCCAGGAAGCATCCTGTTGGCCTTGCGCCTGTGGTCACACAATGAAGGGAGCAGGCGCTGTAAGTATTGGTTGGGTACTTCCTTTGGTAATGACTAGGCCACTGACGCCAGAAGCCTCAGCACACACTGATATGTACGCACGTGGGCTACTTTCGTGCTTAACCGGTGTTCCGAGGAGTGCTGTACCCCCATCGAGCTTTGTACCCTCTGTGGTGCCGTATCACCGGGGGTAGGAATACCTAGGCCGCAGAGTGGGGCCTAATCTACACTGTTTCTAGGTGTAGATTTTAGCGTTGGATGGAGAGAGAGGTGGGCGAGGGGATAGACGTTCATATTGGATGCTGTCCATGACGTTCACGGATGCCCCAGTGTTGATCATAGCATGTACCGGGGATCCTGCGATCGGTACGTCGCACATTGGTGGCGCAGACTCTGCGCACCATCTCTGCCAATGAAGGACACGAAGTACACCTCATCATCATCGTCTTCCAAAATAAACACCGCGCGGGAAGCATCACTGCAAGGACCAGGGTCTTCAAGCGACAGCTGATGCACACTGCCAGAGGCCAGGGGCCGGCAGGGTGCGCAGTGAGGCTGGGGGTGAGGAGCCGGAAGACAGACAGGGCCCCTGTAGCCACGTGGTGGGCCTCTCCAGCGTCAGGGCACTACTCGCTTCTCCCCCTCCAGGGCGCTCGCCGAGGCATCACACAACGGGGGGGGGGGCGGCGGAAAGCGTGTCCCCGGGCCCAAAGGACAGGCTCCTTGTGTTTGAGTGTCCTCCATATATTGCAGTATTATACCTTTATGTTTACTTTATATGCTTTTGTAACCTGCACACGTGTCACTTTTTCCTCCTGTAATGCACCGTTTGTTACCTCTTGTATTTTGTTAGCTCACGATTGCCACTTTTGCCGCATGCAATGTAACGTTTGCTTTTGTAATTTGTTCACTTGTAATGTTCTCATGTATCAGTTCTGTTCCTATTGTGAAGTATTGTGAAGCGCTCTGATACCTTCGGGTAAAGTCTGCGCTATATAAAAACGCATACATAAAATAAAATAAAATAAAAGCACACGATGTATTGCATCAAGGAGCAGCCTTCGGGCATGCGTTGACACACAGCTTCAAGAAAAAAAAGAAAAGCACACACTTCTCCCCCCCCCCCCCTGATCACCCAGTGTTCCTAAGAGAAGGTTAGAATTTGTTCAACTATAATAGTGCGCTACATGTGTATGTCACAAAAATTAAATTTCCCATAAAAAATAAGTTTTTTGTCAAGACCACTGTAACCTTTCTTTTCTTTATAATTAAAACAGAGCATCCGGGAATGCATCTTTTGTTTTATGCTATTAAATAAAAAAAAAGATATTTGTGTCCATTTCCCCTATATATGTTTTAATTAAAATGCCGCCATTTTGGCAAAGTACAGTAGAGTAACTTTTTAACACACGTCTAGTTTCATGTTGTCATTAATAATTGCACTTCTTAACCAAGGGATGAAATGAGCACTTTGTGCGTGGAGTCGAGCCAGCCAGGAGTCGAATCTGGAATCTTCTGCTCCGTAGGCAGACGCGTTATCCATTGCGCCACTGGCCCACTGCTATCTGCATACGACGGGGCAGAGTACTAGACCAGTGCATATGCGCTCTGGGATATGGTCGGTAGTGTGCACACTAGACAGGTTGAATAAGCTGGGAAAATTATAGCTCTTTCACATTAAGTAGTGAAGAGTCAAATACTGAGGTCTATGAAGGGATCACTTAAGGAACTCACCGAATGTACAGGCAATAAAAGTCACAACAACTTTAACAGCCACTGCTCTCTTGGGCAAAGAGTAGTGATGTCACTTTGTATATTTTGTTCCCTGCTCTGATTGGATCAAAGTCTTTTCGATTTGGTCAGAACTCGCGATTTAACTAGTTCTTTTCCACTGCAGTGCAAGTGCAGAGGGCGGTGTGGCGGGAAATACAACTGTTTGCGCACATTATACATCGCAACTGGAAAGAACCACTGTTCCGCAGACACAATACATTTGTTATTTATTTTTCTAGAACCGTGGCCAATGGCCATGCACTAGTATCACAGATGCCACGTTATTTTGACCAGTTTAAATGGAAAAAGTCACTAGCAGCTGCATCCGTGACAGCCATTATGAAGGTCTGCGCCTTCGAGACCACGCTTGTAAAGGTGCTTTTTAAAAAACATTTCACTAGCATTTATTGTTCGATGAAAATATTGGGCCCTTTGGCAAATCGACAGTTATCTGTTTTACAGTTAAAACAGACCTATCGAGAAACTCTGATGGCCCACTTTAAAAACTAAATATTGGCGTTAAATTCCTAGTATCTAACTTAATCAAATGCGTAGCTGTTTATGTAACGAAATTTACAGGTCAGTTTATTATAAAACCAGACAGGACGAACCTTCATGGTCTAACAGGCATGATGTAGTTTCTTATAATGTTTATAGATCATTGTAATGTTTATATTATTGGTTGAAAAAAGGTGCCTCCACAATTCGAGCCAGCCAGGAGTCGAACCTGGAATCTTCTGCTCCGTAGGCAGACGCGTTATCCATTGCGCCACTTGCCCGCTGTGTACGAAGTCTTCAGAGAACAGGTAATAGCCAAATCACAGGTGAGGTGCTACAAGTTGGTGCTGTGACAGACAGTAAGGATATAGCGGCGCACTCTACAATAGAAAACACACAGTTCTAGGAGCTAAGTACAATATCAACTCATTTCAAGTCGAAGCTCTGAAGCCAGCCTACAGGTTTGTGGAGTTTCAGAGCCCTGCTCACTTTACTGCTTTGCAGAGATGAATGCTGCCTTCGAGGGGAAAGGCTTCTTGGCTTTGCCTCCTCTAACTGCAGAAATGCGGCTGGAGCCTGACATCTTACAATTCCTTCCGTTATATATAACAATTTATAACATTTTGCAGACAGTACTACATGACAACTACGAACAAACTACTATATGCTATAAACAAACAAAATCAGTTCTACAGTCTTTCAGATAAGGTGGCCTGCCAGGAAGCATCCTGTTGGCCTTGCGCCTGTGGTCACACAATGAAGGGAGCAGGCGCTGTAAGTATTGGTTGGGTACTTCCTTTGGTAATGACTAGGCCACTGACGCCAGAAGCCTCAGCACACACTGATATGTACGCACGTGGGCTACTTTCGTGCTTAACCGGTGTTCCGAGGAGTGCTGTACCCCCATCGAGCTTTGTACCCTCTGTGGTGCCGTATCACCGGGGGTAGGAATACCTAGGCCGCAGAGTGGGGCCTAATCTACACTGTTTCTAGGTGTAGATTTTAGCGTTGGATGGAGAGAGAGGTGGGCGAGGGGATAGACGTTCATATTGGATGCTGTCCATGACGTTCACGGATGCCCCAGTGTTGATCATAGCATGTACCGGGGATCCTGCGATCGGTACGTCGCACATTGGTGGCGCAGACTCTGCGCACCATCTCTGCCAATGAAGGACACGAAGTACACCTCATCATCATCGTCTTCCAAACTAAACACCGCGCGGGAAGCATCACTGCAAGGACCAGGGTCTTCAAGCGACAGCTGATGCACACTGCCAGAGGCCAGGGGCCGGCAGGGTGCGCAGTGAGGCTGGGGGTGAGGAGCCGGAAGACAGACAGGGCCCCTGTAGCCACGTGGTGGGCCTCTCCAGCGTCAGGGCACTACTCGCTTCTCCCCCTCCAGGGCGCTCGCCGAGGCATCACACAACGGGGGGGGGGGGGGGGCGGCGGAAAGCGTGTCCCCGGGCCCAAAGGACAGGCTCCTTGTGTTTGAGTGTCCTCCATATATTGCAGTATTATACCTTTATGTTTACTTTATATGCTTTTGTAACCTGCACACGTGTCACTTTTTCCTCCTGTAATGCACCGTTTGTTACCTCTTGTATTTTGTTAGCTCACGATTGCCACTTTTGCCGCATGCAATGTAACGTTTGCTTTTGTAATTTGTTCACTTGTAATGTTCTCATGTATCAGTTCTGTTCCTATTGTGAAGTATTGTGAAGCGCTCTGATACCTTCGGGTAAAGTCTGCGCTATATAAAAACGCATACATAAAATAAAATAAAATAAAAGCACACGATGTATTGCATCAAGGAGCAGCCTTCGGGCATGCGTTGACACACAGCTTCAAGAAAAAAAAGAAAAGCACACACTTCTCCCTCCCCCCTCCCCACCCCACTCCACCTCCCCCCCCCCCTGATCACCCAGTGTTCCTAAGAGAAGGTTAGAATTTGTTCAACTATAATAGTGCGCTACATGTGTATGTCACAAAAATTAAATTTCCCATAAAAAATAAGTTCTTTGTCAAGACCACTGTAACCTTTCTTTTCTTTATAATTAAAACAGAGCATCCGGGAATGCATCTTTTGTTTTATGCTATTAAATAAAAAAAAAGATATTTGTGTCCATTTCCCCTATATATGTTTTAATTAAAATGCCGCCATTTTGGCAAAGTACAGTAGAGTAACTTTTTAACACACGTCTAGTTTCATGTTGTCATTAATAATTGCACTTCTTAACCAAGGGATGAAATGAGCACTTTGTGCGTGGAGTCGAGCCAGCCAGGAGTCGAATCTGGAATCTTCTGCTCCGTAGGCAGACGCGTTATCCATTGCGCCACTGGCCCACTGCTATCTGCATACGACGGGGCAGAGTACTAGACCAGTGCATATGCGCTCTGGGATATGGTCGGTAGTGTGCACACTAGACAGGTTGAATAAGCTGGGAAAATTATAGCTCTTTCACATTAAGTAGTGAAGAGTCAAATACTGAGGTCTATGAAGGGATCACTTAAGGAACTCACCGAATGTACAGGCAATAAAAGTCACAACAACTTTAACAGCCACTGCTCTCTTGGGCAAAGAGTAGTGATGTAACTTTGTATATTTTGTTCCCTGCTCTGATTGGATCAAAGTCTTTTCGATTTGGTCAGAACTCGCGATTTAACTAGTTCTTTTCCACTGCAGTGCAAGTGCAGAGGGCGGTGTGGCGGGAAATACAACTGTTTGCGCACATTATACATCGCAACTGGAAAGAACCACTGTTCCGCAGACACAATACATTTGTTATTTATTTTTCTAGAACCGTGGCCAATGGCCATGTACTAGTGTCACAGATGCCACGTTATTTTGACCAGTTTAAATGGAAAAAGTCACTAGCAGCTGCATCCGTGACAGCCATTATGAAGGTCCGCGCCTTCGAGACCACGCTTGTAAAGGTGCTTTTTAAAAAACATTTCACTAGCATTTATTGTTCGATGAAAATATTGGGCCCTTTGGCAAATCGACAGTTATCTGTTTTACAGTTAAAACAGACCTATCGAGAAACTCTGATGGCCCACTTTAAAAACTAAATATTGGCGTTAAATTCCTAGTATGTAACTTAATCAAATGCGTAGCTGTTTATGTAACGAAATTTACAGGTCAGTTTATTATAAAACCAGACAGGACGGAACTTCATGGTCTAACAGGCATGATGTAGTTTCTTATAATGTTTATAGATCATTGTAATGTTTATATTATTGGTTGAAAAAAGGTGCCTCCACAATTCGAGCCAGCCAGGAGTCGAACCTGGAATCTTCTGCTCCGTAGGCAGACGCGTTATCCATTGCGCCACTGGCCCGCTGTGTATGAAGTCTTCAGAGAACAGGTAATAGCCAAATCACAGGTGAGGTGCTACAAGTTGGTGCTGTGACAGACAGTAAGGATATAGCGGCGCACTCTACAATAGAAAACACACAGTTCTAGGAGCTAAGTACAATATCAACTCATTTCAAGTCACAGCTCTGAAGCCAGCCTACAGGTTTGTGGAGCTTCAGAGCCCTGCACACTTTTCTTCTTTGCAGAGATGAATGCTGCCTTCGAGGGGAAAGGCTTCTTGGCTTTGCCTCCTCTAACTGCAGAAATGCAGCTGGAGCCTGACATCTTACAATTCCTTCCGTTATATATAACAATATATAACATTTTGCAGACAGTACTACATGACAACTACGAACAAACTACTATATGCTATAAACAAACAAAATCAGTTCTACAGTCTTTCAGATAAGGTGGCCTGCCAGGAAGCATCCTGTTGGCCTTGCGCCTGTGGTCACACAATGAAGGGAGCAGGCGCTGTAAGTATTGGTTGGGTACTTCCTTTGGTAATGACTAGGCCACTGACGCCAGAAGCCTCAGCACACACTGATATGTACGCACGTGGGCTACTTTCGTGCTTAACCGGTGTTCCGAGGAGTGCTGTACCCCCATCGAGCTTTGTACCCTCTGTGGTGCCGTATCACCGGGGGTAGGAATACCTAGGCCGCAGAGTGGGGCCTAATCTACACTGTTTCTAGGTGTAGATTTTAGCGTTGGATGGAGAGAGAGGTGGGCGAGGGGATAGACGTTCATATTGGATGCTGTCCATGACGTTCACGGATGCCCCAGTGTTGATCATAGCATGTACCGGGGATCCTGCGATCGGTACGTCGCACATTGGTGGCGCAGACTCTGCGCACCATCTCTGCCAATGAAGGACACGAAGTACACCTCATCATCATCGTCTTCCAAACTAAACACCGCGCGGGAAGCATCACTGCAAGGACCAGGACCTTCAAGCGACAGCTGATGCACACTGCCAGAGGCCAGGGGCCGGCAGGGTGCGCAGTGAGGCTGGGGGTGAGGAGCCGGAAGACAGACAGGGCCCCTGTAGCCACGTGGTGGGCCTCTCCAGCGTCAGGGCGCTCGCCGAGGCATCACACAACGGGGGGGGGCGGCGGAAAGCGTGTCCCCGGGCCCAAAGGACAGGCTCCTTGTGTTTGAGTGTCCTCCATATATTGCAGTATTATACCTTTATGTTTACTTTATATGCTTTTGTAACCTGCACACGTGTCACTTTTTCCTCCTGTAATGCACCGTTTGTTACCTCTTGTATTTTGTTAGCTCACGATTGCCACTTTTGCCGCATGCAATGTAACGTTTGCTTTTGTAATTTGTTCACTTGTAATGTTCTCATGTATCAGTTCTGTTCCTATTGTGAAGTATTGTGAAGCGCTCTGATACCTTCGGGTAAAGTCTGCGCTATATAAAAACGCATACATAAAATAAAATAAAATAAAAGCACACGATGTATTGCATCAAGGAGCAGCCTTCGGGCATGCGTTGACACACAGCTTCAAGAAAAAAAAGAAAAGCACACACTTCTCCCTCCCCCCTCCCCACCCCACTCCACCTCCCCCCCCCCTCCCTGATCACCCAGTGTTCCTAAGAGAAGGTTAGAATTTGTTCAACTATAATAGTGCGCTACACGTGTATGTCACAAAAATTAAATTTCCCATAAAAATAAGTTCTTTGTCAAGACGACTGTAACCTTTCTTTTCTTTATAATTAAAACAGAGCATCCGGGAATGCATCTTTTGTTTTATGCTATTAAATAAAAAAAAAGATATTTGTGTCCATTTCCCCTATATATGTTTTAATTAAAATGCCGCCATTTTGGCAAAGTACAGTAGAGTAACTTTTTAACACACGTCTAGTTTCATGTTGTCATTAATAATTGCACTTCTTAACAAAGGGATGAAATGAGCACTTTGTGCGTGGAGTCGAGCCAGCCAGGAGTCGAACCTGGAATCTTCTGCTCCGTAGGCAGACGCGTTATCCATTGCGCCACTGGCCCACTGCTATCTCTACACGACGGGGCAGAGTACTAGACCAGTGCATATGCGCTCTGGGATATGGTCGGTAGTGTGCACGCTAGACAGGTTGAATAAGCTGGGAAAATGATAGCTCTTTCACATTAAGTAGTGAAGAGTCAAATACTGAGGTCTATGAAGGGATCACTTAAGGAACTCACCGAATGTACAGGCAATAAAAGTCACAACAACTTTAACAGCCACTGCTCTCTTGGGCAAAGAGTAGTGATGTCACTTTGTATATTTTGTTCCCTGCTCTGATTGGATCAAAGTCTTTTCGATTTGGTCAGAACTCGCGATTTAACTAGTTCTTTTCCACTGCAGTGCAAGTGCAGAGGGCGGTGTGGCGGGAAATACAACTGTTTGCGCACATTATACATCGCAACTGGAAAGAACCACTGTTCCGCAGACACAATACATTTGTTATTTATTTTTCTAGAACCGTGGCCAATGGCCATGCACTAGTATCACAGATGCCACGTTATTTTGACCAGTTTAAATGGAAAAAGTCACTAGCAGCTGCATCCGTGACAGCCATTATGAAGGTCCGCGCCTTCGAGACCACGCTTGTAAAGGTGCTTTTTAAAAAACATTTCACTAGCATTTATTGTTCGATGAAAATATTGGGCCCTTTGGCAAATCGACAGTTATCTGTTTTACAGTTAAAACAGACCTATCGAGAAACTCTGATGGCCCACTTTAAAAACTAAATATTGGCGTTAAATTCCTAGTATGTAACTTAATCAAATGCGTAGCTGTTTATGTAACGAAATTTACAGGTCAGTTTATTATAAAACCAGACAGGACGGAACTTCATGGTCTAACAGGCATGATGTAGTTTCTTATAATGTTTATAGATCATTGTAATGTTTATATTATTGGTTGAAAAAAGGTGCCTCCACAATTCTAGCCAGCCAGGAGTCGAACCTGGAATCTTCTGCTCCGTAGGCAGACGCGTTATCCATTGCGCCACTGGCCCGCTGTGTACGAAGTCTTCAGAGAACAGGTAATAGCCAAATCACAGGTGAGGTGCTACAAGTTGGTGCTGTGACAGACAGTAAGGATATAGCGGCGCACTCTACAATAGAAAACACACAGTTCTAGGAGCTAAGTACAATATCAACTCATTTCAAGTCGAAGCTCTGAAGCCAGCCTACAGGTTTGTGGAGTTTCAGAGCCCTGCTCACTTTACTGCTTTGCAGAGATGAATGCTGCCTTCGAGGGGAAAGGCTTCTTGGCTTTGCCTCCTCTAACTGCAGAAATGCGGCTGGAGCCTGACATCTTACAATTCCTTCCGTTATATATAACAATTTATAACATTTTGCAGACAGTACTACATGACAACTACGAACAAACTACTATATGCTATAAACAAACAAAATCAGTTCTACAGTCTTTCAGATAAGGTGGCCTGCCAGGAAGCATCCTGTTGGCCTTGCGCCTGTGGTCACACAATGAAGGGTGCAGGCGCTGTAAGTATTGGTTGGGTACTTCCTTTGGTAATGACTAGGCCACTGACGCCAGAAGCCTCAGCACACACTGATATGTACGCACGTGGGCTACTTTCGTGCTTAACCGGTGTTCCGAGGAGTGCTGTACCCCCATCGAGCTTTGTACCCTCTGTGGTGCCGTATCACCGGGGGTAGGAATACCTAGGCCGCAGAGTGGGGCCTAATCTACACTGTTTCTAGGTGTAGATTTTAGCGTTGGATGGAGAGAGAGGTGGGCGAGGGGATAGACGTTCATATTGGATGCTGTCCATGACGTTCACGGATGCCCCAGTGTTGATCATAGCATGTACCGGGGATCCTGCGATCGGTACGTCGCACATTGGTGGCGCAGACTCTGCGCACCATCTCTGCCAATGAAGGACACGAAGTACACCTCATCATCATCGTCTTCCAAACTAAACACCGCGCGGGAAGCATCACTGCAAGGACCAGGGTCTTCAAGCGACAGCTGATGCACACTGCCAGAGGCCAGGGGCCGGCAGGGTGCGCAGTGAGGCTGGGGGTGAGGAGCCGGAAGACAGACAGGGCCCCTGTAGCCACGTGGTGGGCCTCTCCAGCGTCAGGGCACTACTCGCTTCTCCCCCTCCAGGGCGCTCGCCGAGGCATCACACAACGGGGGGGGGGGGGGGGCGGCGGAAAGCGTGTCCCCGGGCCCAAAGGACAGGCTCCTTGTGTTTGAGTGTCCTCCATATATTGCAGTATTATACCTTTATGTTTACTTTATATGCTTTTGTAACCTGCACACGTGTCACTTTTTCCTCCTGTAATGCACCGTTTGTTACCTCTTGTATTTTGTTAGCTCACGATTGCCACTTTTGCCGCATGCAATGTAACGTTTGCTTTTGTAATTTGTTCACTTGTAATGTTCTCATGTATCAGTTCTGTTCCTATTGTGAAGTATTGTGAAGCGCTCTGATACCTTCGGGTAAAGTCTCCGCTATATAAAAACGCATACATAAAATAAAATAAAATAAAAGCACACGATGTATTGCATCAAGGAGCAGCCTTCGGGCATGCGTTGACACACAGCTTCAAGAAAAAAAAGAAAAGCACACACTTCTCCCTCCCCCCTCCCCACCCCACTCCACCTCCCCCCCCCCCTGATCACCCAGTGTTCCTAAGAGAAGGTTAGAATTTGTTCAACTATAATAGTGCGCTACATGTGTATGTCACAAAAATTAAATTTCCCATAAAAAATAAGTTCTTTGTCAAGACCACTGTAACCTTTCTTTTCTTTATAATTAAAACAGAGCATCCGGGAATGCATCTTTTGTTTTATGCTATTAAATAAAAAAAAAGATATTTGTGTCCATTTCCCCTATATATGTTTTAATTAAAATGCCGCCATTTTGGCAAAGTACAGTAGAGTAGGCATGGGCGGAAAATCCGTTCCGCTCGCGGATTTTGCGGATTTTCGGGAAATCCGCAATCCGCGAGATTTGCGAATTTCCTGCAAAATCCGCAAATCCGCGAGCAGCGGATTTTGCTCGCACTGCTCGCACTGTTCGCGTGAGTTCGCGCCCCGCGAATAAGTGCGAAATTGCAGAAATACGATCTAAGCAAAACTGAAAGTAACTACTTACCAGGTTCAAAAGTTCAGGCACATCATTAGTAGCCATTTCCTGTAGTGCTTCCTGAGGGGCCCCTCCAGAGTTCAGTTGCCAGTTGCAACTATTATGTGACCCTGCTCTGAACCTCAGAATAGTTACACATATGCCACAAAGGTCCTGAATTACAGCTAAGGGAGACAAGCAGGAGCCAGGCTGGAAGTTAAAATCCATTAATCAGCCCCTAATTCATTATTGTCAGTTGGGGCAGGGCAGGTGTTGTAACTAATTTTGCAACAATGAAAGCACTTAGCAAGTGCAAAAGATCACTAATCAGGGCGCACTAAGGAAGCAGGTGCCAGCTAAAAAAATATTCTGTGACACATTAATCAGCCCCAAATTAATTCAGGTCACTTGAGGCAGGGAAGGTGTGCTTTGCTTTGCCGAAAATAATGTACACTGGACAACCAGAGGGTGTGGTGATGAAACAGAGGGTGGCATGGGTGGGCCAGAGGGTGGCATGAGTAGTCAGAGAGTGGCAGTGGTGACAGAGAGTGGCAGTGATGAAGAAGAGTGTCCCAAACAGGTTGGACACGTAGAAACAACAAGTTCGCAAAACTTGCGACCCGACAGGTAAGTTCGCAAATTGCGAAATTGTAAAAACCCTCGCGAAATGGCAGAAACACGGGCGAACACAAAAAAAAAAAAAAATCCGCAAATTCGCGGGAATTCGCGGATTTTGCGGATTGCGAGTTTGCAAATCCGCAAATTCGCGGATTGCCAATCCGCAAAATCCGCTCATGCCTACAGTAGAGTAACTTTTTAACACACGTCTAGTTTCATGTTCTCATTAATAATTGCACTTCTTAACCAAGGGATGAAATGAGCACTTTGTGCGTGGAGTCGAGCCAGCCAGGAGTCGAATCTGGAATCTTCTGCTCCGTAGGCAGACGCGTTATCCATTGCGCCACTGGCCCACTGCTATCTGCATACGACGGGGCAGAGTACTAGACCAGTGCATATGCGCTCTGGGATATGGTCGGTAGTGTGCACACTAGACAGGTTGAATAAGCTGGGAAAATTATAGCTCTTTCACATTAAGTAGTGAAGAGTCAAATACTGAGGTCTATGAAGGGATCACTTAAGGAACTCACCGAATGTACAGGCAATAAAAGTCACAACAACTTTAACAGCCACTGCTCTCTTGGGCAAAGAGTAGTGATGTAACTTTGTATATTTTGTTCCCTGCTCTGATTGGATCAAAGTCTTTTCGATTTGGTCAGAACTCGCGATTTAACTAGTTCTTTTCCACTGCAGTGCAAGTGCAGAGGGCGGTGTGGCGGGAAATACAACTGTTTGCGCACATTATACATCGCAACTGGAAAGAACCACTGTTCCGCAGACACAATACATTTGTTATTTATTTTTCTAGAACCGTGGCCAATGGCCATGCACTAGTGTCACAGATGCCACGTTATTTTGACCAGTTTAAATGGAAAAAGTCACTAGCAGCTGCATCCGTGACAGCCATTATGAAGGTCCGCGCCTTCGAGACCACGCTTGTAAAGGTGCTTTTTAAAAAACATTTCACTAGCATTTATTGTTCGATGAAAATATTGGGCCCTTTGGCAAATCGACAGTTATCTGTTTTACAGTTAAAACAGACCTATCGAGAAACTCTGATGGCCCACTTTAAAAACTAAATATTGGCGTTAAATTCCTAGTATGTAACTTAATCAAATGCGTAGCTGTTTATGTAACGAAATTTACAGGTCAGTTTATTATAAAACCAGACAGGACGGAACTTCATGGTCTAACAGGCATGATGTAGTTTCTTATAATGTTTATAGATCATTGTAATGTTTATATTATTGGTTGAAAAAAGGTGCCTCCACAATTCGAGCCAGCCAGGAGTCGAACCTGGAATCTTCTGCTCCGTAGGCAGACACGTTATCCATTGCGCCACTGGCCCGCTGTGTATGAAGTCTTCAGAGAACAGCTAATAGCCAAATCACAGGTGAGGTGCTACAAGTTGGTGCTGTGACAGACAGTAAGGATATAGCGGCGCACTCTACAATAGAAAACACACAGTTCTAGGAGCTAAGTACAATATCAACTCATTTCAAGTCGCAGCTCTGAAGCCAGCCTACAGGTTTGTGGAGCTTCAGAGCCCTGCACACTTTTCTTCTTTGCAGAGATGAATGCTGCATTCGAGGGGAAAGGCTTCTTGGCTTTGCCTCCTCTAACTGCAGAAATGCGGCTGGAGCCTGACATCTTACAATTCCTTCCGTTATATATAACAATATATAACATTTTGCAGACAGTACTACATGACAACTACGAACAAACTACTATATGCTATAAACAAACAAAATCAGTTCTACAGTCTTTCAGATAAGGTGGCCTGCCAGGAAGCATCCTGTTGGCCTTGCGCCTGTGGTCACACAATGAAGGGAGCAGGCGCTGTAAGTATTGGTTGGGTACTTCCTTTGGTAATGACTAGGCCACTGACGCCAGAAGCCTCAGCACACACTGATATGTACGCACGTGGGCTACTTTCGTGCTTAACCGGTGTTCCGAGGAGTGCTGTACCCCCATCGAGCTTTGTACCCTCTGTGGTGCCGTATCACCGGGGGTAGGAATACCTAGGCCGCAGAGTGGGGCCTAATCTACACTGTTTCTAGGTGTAGATTTTAGCGTTGGATGGAGAGAGAGGTGGGCGAGGGGATAGACGTTCATATTGGATGCTGTCCATGACGTTCACGGATGCCCCAGTGTTGATCATAGCATGTACCGGGGATCCTGCGATCGGTACGTCGCACATTGGTGGCGCAGACTCTGCGCACCATCTCTGCCAATGAAGGACACGAAGTACACCTCATCATCATCGTCTTCCAAACTAAACACCGCGCGGGAAGCATCACTGCAAGGACCAGGGCCTTCAAGCGACAGCTGATGCACACTGCCAGAGGCCAGGGGCCGGCAGGGTGCGCAGTGAGGCTGGGGGTGAGGAGCCGGAAGACAGACAGGGCCCCTGTAGCCACGTGGTGGGCCTCTCCAGCGTCAGGGCGCTCGCCGAGGCATCACACAACGGGGGGGGGGGCGGCGGAAAGCGTGTCCCCGGGCCCAAAGGACAGGCTCCTTGTGTTTGAGTGTCCTCCATATATTGCAGTATTATACCTTTATGTTTACTTTATATGCTTTTGTAACCTGCACACGTGTCACTTTTTCCTCCTGTAATGCACCGTTTGTTACCTCTTGTATTTTGTTAGCTCACGATTGCCACTTTTGCCGCATGCAATGTAACGTTTGCTTTTGTAATTTGTTCACTTATAATGTTCTCATGTATCAGTTCTGTTCCTATTGTGAAGTATTGTGAAGCGCTCTGATACCTTCGGGTAAAGTCTGCGCTATATAAAAACGCATACATAAAATAAAATAAAATAAAAGCACACGATGTATTGCATCAAGGAGCAGCCTTCGGGCATGCGTTGACACACAGCTTCAAGAAAAAAAAGAAAAGCACACACTTCTCCCTCCCCCCTCCCCACCCCACTCCACCTCCCCCCCCCTCCCTGATCACCCAGTGTTCCTAAGAGAAGGTTAGAATTTGTTCAACTATAATAGTGCGCTACACGTGTATGTCACAAAAATTAAATTTCCCATAAAAATAAGTTCTTTGTCAAGACGACTGTAACCTTTCTTTTCTTTATAATTAAAACAGAGCATCCGGGAATGCATCTTTTGTTTTATGCTATTAAATAAAAAAAAAGATATTTGTGTCCATTTCCCCTATATATGTTTTAATTAAAATGCCGCCATTTTGGCAAAGTACAGTAGAGTAACTTTTTAACACACGTCTAGTTTCATGTTGTCATTAATAATTGCACTTCTTAACAAAGGGATGAAATGAGCACTTTGTGCGTGGAGTCGAGCCAGCCAGGAGTCGAACCTGGAATCTTCTGCTCCGTAGGCAGACGCGTTATCCATTGCGCCACTGGCCCACTGCTATCTCTACACGACGGGGCAGAGTACTAGACCAGTGCATATGCGCTCTGGGATATGGTCGGTAGTGTGCACGCTAGACAGGTTGAATAAGCTGGGAAAATGATAGCTCTTTCACATTAAGTAGTGAAGAGTCAAATACTGAGGTCTATGAAGGGATCACTTAAGGAACTCACCGAATGTACAGGCAATAAAAGTCACAACAACTTTAACAGCCACTGCTCTCTTGGGCAAAGAGTAGTGATGTCACTTTGTATATTTTGTTCCCTGCTCTGATTGGATCAAAGTCTTTTCGATTTGGTCAGAACTCGCGATTTAACTAGTTCTTTTCCACTGCAGTGCAAGTGCAGAGGGCGGTGTGGCGGGAAATACAACTGTTTGCGCACATTATACATCGCAACTGGAAAGAACCACTGTTCCGCAGACACAATACATTTGTTATTTATTTTTCTAGAACCGTGGCCAATGGCCATGCACTAGTATCACAGATGCCACGTTATTTTGACCAGTTTAAATGGAAAAAGTCACTAGCAGCTGCATCCGTGACAGCCATTATGAAGGTCCGCGCCTTCGAGACCACGCTTGTAAAGGTGCTTTTTAAAAAACATTTCACTAGCATTTATTGTTCGATGAAAATATTGGGCCCTTTGGCAAATCGACAGTTATCTGTTTTACAGTTAAAACAGACCTATCGAGAAACTCTGATGGCCCACTTTAAAAACTAAATATTGGCGTTAAATTCCTAGTATGTAACTTAATCAAATGCGTAGCTGTTTATGTAACGAAATTTACAGGTCAGTTTATTATAAAACCAGACAGGACGGAACTTCATGGTCTAACAGGCATGATGTAGTTTCTTATAATGTTTATAGATCATTGTAATGTTTATATTATTGGTTGAAAAAAGGTGCCTCCACAATTCGAGCCAGCCAGGAGTCGAACCTGCAATCTTCTGCTCCGTAGGCAGATGCGTTATCCATTGCGCCACTGGCCCGCTGTGTATAAAGTCTTCAGAGAACAGGTAATAGACATATCACAGGTGAGGTGCTACAAGTTGGTGCTGTGACAGACAGTAAGGATATAGCGGCGCACTCTACAATAGAAAACACACAGTTCTAGGAGCTAAGTACAATATCAACTCATTTCAAGTCGAAGCTCTGAAGCCAGCCTACAGGTTTGTGGAGCTTCAGAGCCCTGCACACTTTACTGCTTTGCAGAGATGAATGCTGCCTTCGAGGGGAAAGGCTTCTTGGCTTTGCCTCCTCTAACTGCAGAAATGCGGCTGGAGCCTGACATCTTACAATTCCTTCCGTTATATATAACAATATATAACATTTTGCAGACAGTACTACATGACAACTACGAACAAACTACTATATGCTATAAACAAACAAAATCAGTTCTACAGTCTTTCAGATAAGGTGGCCTGCCAGGAAGCATCCTGTTGGCCTTGCGCCTGTGGTCACACAATGAAGGGAGCAGGCGCTGTAAGTATTGGTTGGGTACTTCCTTTGGTAATGACTAGGCCACTGACGCCAGAAGCCTCAGCACACACTGATATGTACGCACGTGGGCTACTTTCGTGCTTGACCGGTGTTCCGAGGAGTGCTGTACCCCCATCGAGCTTTGTACCCTCTGTGGTGCCGTATCACCGGGGGTAGGAATACCTAGGCCGCAGAGTGGGGCCTAATCTACACTGTTTCTAGGTGTAGATTTTAGCGTTGGATGGAGAGAGAGGTGGGCGAGGGGATAGACGTTCATATTGGATGCTGTCCATGACGTTCACGGATGCCCCAGTGTTGATCATAGCATGTACCGGGGATCCTGCGATCGGTACGTCGCACATTAGTGGCGGCAGACTCTGCGCACCATCTCTGCCAATGAAGGACACGAAGTACACCTCATCATCATCGTCTTCCAAACTAAACACCGCGCGGGAAGCATCACTGCAAGGACCAGGGTCTTCAAGCGACAGCTGATGCACACTGCCAGAGGCCAGGGGCCGGCAGGGTGCGCAGTGAGGCTGGGGGTGAGGAGCCGGAAGACAGACAGGGCCCCTGTAGCCACGTGGTGGGCCTCTCCAGCGTCAGGGCACTACTCGCTTCTCCCCCTCCAGGGCGCTCGCCGAGGCATCACACAACGGGGGGGGGGGGGCGGCGGAAAGCGTGTCCCCGGGCCCAAAGGACAGGCTCCTTGTGTTTGAGTGTCCTCCATATATTGCAGTATTATACCTTTATGTTTACTTTATATGCTTTTGTAACCTGCACACGTGTCACTTTTTCCTCCTGTAATGCACCGTTTGTTACCTCTTGTATTTTGTTAGCTCACGATTGCCACTTTTGCCGCATGCAATGTAACGTTTGCTTTTGTAATTTGTTCACTTGTAATGTTCTCATGTATCAGTTCTGTTCCTATTGTGAAGTATTGTGAAGCGCTCTGATACCTTCGGGTAAAGTCTGCGCTATATAAAAACGCATACATAAAATAAAATAAAATAAAAGCACACGATGTATTGCATCAAGGAGCAGCCTTCGGGCATGCGTTGACACACAGCTTCAAGAAAAAAAAGAAAAGCACACACTTCTCCCTCCCCCCTCCCCACCCCACTCCACCTCCCCCCCCCTCCCTGATCACCCAGTGTTCCTAAGAGAAGGTTAGAATTTGTTCAACTATAATAGTGCGCTACATGTGTATGTCACAAAAATTAAATTTCCCATAAAAAATAAGTTCTTTGTCAAGACCACTGTAACCTTTCTTTTCTTTATAATTAAAACAGAGCATCCGGGAATGCATCTTTTGTTTTATGCTATTAAATTAAAAAAAAGATATTTGTGTCCATTTCCCCTATATATGTTTTAATTAAAATGCCGCCATTTTGGCAAAGTACAGTAGAGTAACTTTTTAACACACGTCTAGTTTCATGTTGTCATTAATAATTGCACTTCTTAACCAAGGGATGAAATGAGCACTTTGTGCGTGGAGTCGAGCCAGCCAGGAGTCGAATCTGGAATCTTCTGCTCCGTAGGCAGACGCGTTATCCATTGCGCCACTGGCCCACTGCTATCTGCATACGACGGGGCAGAGTACTAGACCAGTGCATATGCGCTCTGGGATATGGTCGGTAGTGTGCACACTAGACAGGTTGAATAAGCTGGGAAAATTATAGCTCTTTCACATTAAGTAGTGAAGAGTCAAATACTGAGGTCTATGAAGGGATCACTTAAGGAACTCACCGAATGTACAGGCAATAAAAGTCACAACAACTTTAACAGCCACTGCTCTCTTGGGCAAAGAGTAGTGATGTAACTTTGTATATTTTGTTCCCTGCTCTGATTGGATCAAAGTCTTTTCGATTTGGTCAGAACTCGCGATTTAACTAGTTCTTTTCCACTGCAGTGCAAGTGCAGAGGGCGGTGTGGCGGGAAATACAACTGTTTGCGCACATTATACATCGCAACTGGAAAGAACCACTGTTCCGCAGACACAATACATTTGTTATTTATTTTTCTAGAACCGTGGCCAATGGCCATGCACTAGTGTCACAGATGCCACGTTATTTTGACCAGTTTAAATGGAAAAAGTCACTAGCAGCTGCATCCGTGACAGCCATTATGAAGGTCCGCGCCTTCGAGACCACGCTTGTAAAGGTGCTTTTTAAAAAACATTTCACTAGCATTTATTGTTCGATGAAAATATTGGGCCCTTTGGCAAATCGACAGTTATCTGTTTTACAGTTAAAACAGACCTATCGAGAAACTCTGATGGCCCACTTTAAAAACTAAATATTGGCGTTAAATTCCTAGTATGTAACTTAATCAAATGCGTAGCTGTTTATGTAACGAAATTTACAGGTCAGTTTATTATAAAACCAGACAGGACGGAACTTCATGGTCTAACAGGCATGATGTAGTTTCTTATAATGTTTATAGATCATTGTAATGTTTATATTATTGGTTGAAAAAAGGTGCCTCCACAATTCGAGCCAGCCAGGAGTCGAACCTGGAATCTTCTGCTCCGTAGGCAGACGCGTTATCCATTGCGCCACTGGCCCGCTGTGTATGAAGTCTTCAGAGAACAGGTAATAGCCAAATCACAGGTGAGGTGCTACAAGTTGGTGCTGTGACAGACAGTAAGGATATAGCGGCGCACTCTACAATAGAAAACACACAGTTCTAGGAGCTAAGTACAATATCAACTCATTTCAAGTCGAAGCTCTGAAGCCAGCCTACAGGTTTGTGGAGCTTCAGAGCCCTGCACACTTTTCTTCTTTGCAGAGATGAATGCTGCCTTCGAGGGGAAAGGCTTCTTGGCTTTGCCTCCTCTAACTGCAGAAATGCGGCTGGAGCCTGACATCTTACAATTCCTTCCGTTATATATAACAATATATAACATTTTGCAGACAGTACTACATGACAACTACGAACAAACTACTATATGCTATAAACAAACAAAATCAGTTCTACAGTCTTTCAGATAAGGTGGCCTGCCAGGAAGCATCCTGTTGGCCTTGCGCCTGTGGTCACACAATGAAGGTGTTAAAGATTAAACTGCAAAACGTCAACATTATCGGCGCCATCTTGCCCCCCCCCTTTTCGAGCCCATTCGTGCGCGTAAGCGGCAGCCATTTTGACTGCCATGGCCTCCCTGCCCCTCACTAATAGCCAGCGCGTCTCTCTCTCTCTTAACCTCACAAGCATTCCCCCGCACGCTGACAACCCCCGCTCTCTCATGCCTTGGGTCATAAACCCCTCTTCAGCGCAGCTTCACCACTGAGTCCCATCCTGTTCCCAGCGCGACACCTCCCCTCATTCCTTTCATGGCCTCAAACCCTTTTGATGCAAACCCCCTTTTTCCTGCGTCCCCGTTTGTCTTCCCTGTTCCCAGGCCGCCACCTGGCTCTGCGGATACTGTTTATTACCCCGTACAGTAGGAAGCTTCCCCTCCCCATCAAAAGACCCCCGAACCGATCAAAGCCCCCACCCCATGGGATCCGATCAACCCCATGCATTCCGTGAATCGGCGGAATGCCCTGCTGTGCAACGACCATCACCTGTTGTGACCAGGGTGGGGAATCCAACTGTAAATGTATGTGGGAACGGGTCTGAAGGGGAGATTCCGAGGATGTTCTTTCAAGTATTAAAGTATTGCGAGAATGTGTTATGTGCAATAAAGGTCATAAACTCAACTATAAGAGGCCAGGCCTCAGAGATGTGGTTAGAGCACCTCGTGACGATACTTGCTGTCTGAATTGATGTGTTCTCCTCCGGAGAGAATAAAATCCTCGTTTCCCGCCTTCCAGTCTCCAGCGCCTGCTTCTTCATTGATTTATATTGGTGGGTCATAGAGGCGATACCGCCGGGCAACATAAAGGGGTCTTTGGTTACCGGTTGTCTTTGGAACCCCTTTTAACAATTGGCGTCCCAAACGTGGGGCCCATCAGCGACTCGTGGATCCAGTGGGAGAGGTCCTGACGACAGAGTGAACGACTGCAACGATCGGAAGGTACCCTGTCCGATAGACCCTCGTCTGACAGCCGATCATCCGAACTTCACTGGTTCCGAACAGACCTCTCTCGAGTGATCTGCGGTCCTGACTGGGAACCATCAGGAGTGCCACGAGAAGTACGGAGAGAAGAGGACGATCGGGCGCTGGATTCGGAAGACGAGAAACTGTCCATGCGGTCCGGGTAAGGTCGTGTAAACACGACGAATCGCGAAAGTGATAGATAAATTGAAAGTAATTGATAATTGTTGTGAAAATACTAGTATTACTCTTTGTTAATTTATTGGAGATTCACTGTCTACAAACGGAGAAACAACAGGCTCTCCCTTTATTAACAGCGAAGGATAGGTACGCACCCGTCGGACCTATTTTTCTCCCCCACTGAACAATTGCCCCTTCGCCCCATTGATTAACGGTTATAGATTGTTTTCTGGAGATTCTCTGTCTGAAAACAGGGAAGATTAGGTCCCCTCTTTACAGATAGTGAAAGGGTAGGTGACGCGAACCTTTGCGAGCCTACTTATTCTCCCCATTGACCATATTGATTTTTTATTTTTGACCTAACATTGATTGATTGCTCAGAATTGGTTCATGAGGTATTCACTACGTGCAAACAACGTAGAATAGAAATATTCTGTCTAGTCTTTGCGCGCAGTGATAAGATAGGTAGTGCTGACTATTATCCCATTGCGATCCGTCATGCCTGTCTTCTCCCCACTGGTCAGTAGCCTGTTTAACCCGGACCGCTTATTAGAGATGAACCATCCGGCTCCGCTGGAAGGCACCCCTAATAAGGACATGTTCACAAAGCATGGATTAGTCGCTATAGCCTATAGCCAGCTGTGGCATAAATATACGAAAAAGGATCGAGAAAGTCAGTGGCCACTGATAGGATCCTTCGAAGACGATAGAATAATCACACTAGAAACAGCCCTTGGTAAAAACAAGACGACGTCCACTATGCTTGACAGCTTCGGCATGTGGCGAAAAGAAGCCGAACAACGCAAAAAGAGAACTGAGAGTAGGTTGGGAAAAGAGCTGCGGAAAGCAGCCCACCTAGCAGCCCAGAAACTAGAGAAAGAGATAAAAGAAAGAGAGGATACCAAACAGAAGCTAGAAATAGAAACATCAAGCCAGTGCCTGGTTAGAACTCCCTCCACGCTCTACCCTGATTTGCACTCGAAACAGCGAACCAACGATGATCTGCTGCTAGGTCCTCCGATCATCCACATGCCCCCTCCATATGCCCCTTCCCAACCCTTAGCCCAACACCCACTATCCCCAGGTACCAGCGAGAGCAGCCCCACGGCTTCAGCCCCCATGGCCTCCGTGCCGGCTGAACTCCTCGTATTAGATGTTACGCAAATGACAACGCTGGGCGACTCAGAGGCCCGAAGGGTTGGTCCTGTTAGAACATATAGACTAAGCAAACACGAACGAGCAGGAGTCGACAAGATAGCAAAGATACTGGTAGAGAAGAGGGAGGATGAAGAGTCCGTCACGGATGTGTTTAATTCTTATACTGGGAGTCACAGACGACACTTTACTGTACAACTGTGTTACCACGTCTTAAACGCATACGAGGAACGATATCGAGAAAAAGGTCCACAGAGCCTAACGACTCTGTACCGGAAGGTTGATATCGGGGATGAGAGCGAGAGTGATGTGACGGACCTCCTTACGCGTACGCTTGAGGTTTTCCGCCACCTCACTGAACAAAAGCCGAAAACCGAATCCACTACCTCCGTAGCAACCAACCCACAAACTGAACGACCTAACACTATGATGCCGATACGAGAAGCTGCCCCTTACTGGGTTCCTCCTCGAGGTGAAGGGACTCACGATGATGCAAACAACAAAGATGCAAAGGGAAGGGTAGTGTACAATTGGGTCTACCAACCATGGGACCGGCAAGAGATTCTGACCTTCCGGAAATCTCTGCCAGACCTACGTAAAAACCCCACTGCCTTCTATACTGAGTTGGGTACGGCCCTAGGGTCGACGATTATGACTCTAGCTGACATCGACTTGTTTTTCGGGTTATGTCTACCAGCTGATGTGTGGAAGCAAATCCGGAAAGTCGACCACTCTGAGCTGTTTGGACATAACTGGTCACAACTTGATGGCATAGACAGACAACGAGAACCCGGACAAAAGCCTTTAAAAGCCATTTTAGACCTCCCGGATAAAATCGTGCAGAAATTAAAAACCCTGATCCCAGAAAAGAAAGTGGACTGGTTGATAGTAACGGCTTGTCGCCAGAAACCTCAGGAGGATGTATCGGAATACTTCTCCCGGTTTGAAACGGTGTTCTCCGATTACAGCGGCCAGGACCTGACCACTGCAACCGGACACCATCTGTTTGTCCAGAATTACGTTAAGGGCTTATCACCTGAGGTCTCGCAGAAACTGCAGGCCAGTGAAAGTAGTTGGGCAGCCTCCAAACCTACGGCTATCCTTCAGATGGCCCAATATTATGAACATCAGAAAAACGAAAACGATAGAACTACAGAGAAAAAGAAGAAAGAATTAAAGGAGAGGGTGATGATAGCACAACTGCAAGGGGTTACTCTGGGACGAGACCAATACCGGGGAAACCATCAGATGAACGTCCCTAAAACGGCACCTCCCAAAGACCGTGCTTCAACTCCCCACATTGGACGTACAGACATTAGAGAGGACCAGTGTGCCTTCTGTAAAGGATCGGGCCACTGGAAATCTCAGTGCCCGGTTCTTTTGGAACTCACCAGAAATAGAGATCCTAGAGATTCAGCAAACGAACCAAGAAATAGGGGACCACAGCGAGGGCCCCCAAACAACGCAACTAATGATAGGTCCAGTAGACCAAACACATTTGATCGACCCCGACAGAACCAATGCCAGCAATCTGACTATGATGACGTTCATGACTTTGCATAGGACTGCCTAGGGCAAGGGAGGGATCCAGTCGAGCTCCATGTTGACCAGCAAGGCCCTTATGTCACTGCTAAGGTCTTGGGTACAAAGTCACCATTCCTGGTAGACACTGGCGCAACACGTAGTGCATTATCTAAACGACTGATTCCAAGGGCACCCTTGTCTGGCTTACTAATAACATCGACAGGTTTCGATGGGACGCCCTCCACTAACCCTTTGTCCGCTCCAATCCTCTTTGACTTAGAAAACAACACCACCGACACCACGTTTTTACTCTCCTCCAATAGCCCTGACGCAATTATGGGACTCGACTTATTGAAACACTTCCGAGCAACGATTAGATGTTCTCAAGATGGAGTCCGAGTTTTCCTTTACGACAATCCTGTTCTGCTTAGACATTGCCCCCCCCGACACATGTTTTCCATCACCGACGCCGACACTTCCCTGCTTGACACTCTGCCTCCGTATCTGTGGGCCAAAACGGATTCGGATGTAGGGCGCATGATGATTGACCCAATACACATCACCGTTCGACCAGATGCAACACTCCCAAAACTTCCACAATATCGAATATCACCCGAGGGCGAGAAGGCATTGGTAGAAATCATCCAATCACTGATAGGCGCAGGAGTGGTAGAGGAAGTAGTTAGCAACGTTTGCAACAGCCCAATCTTGCCCATCATTAAGAAACAGGGAGAAGGAGATGAGAAAGCATACCGCTTCATCATTGACCTTCGAGAGATCAACAAAGTGGTGGTACCCCAGTACCCTGTGGTCTCAGACATTACCACCATCCTGACTTTGATTCCCTCCACTGCCACCACCTTCACTGTCATTGACCTCAAAAACGCATTCTTTTCTATCCCCATCCACCCAGACAGCCGATATCTCTTCGGTTTCACCCTAAAAGCCCGCTCATATAGGTTCTGCCGAGCACCCCAGGGCTACACAGAAAGCCCTAGCATCTACAGCCAGGCCCTCAAGAGACAACTGGATCAAGTCCAGTTACCCGATGGAGTGGTATTAGTACAATATGTCGATGACATCCTCTTGGCAGCCGACACCACTCCACTAGCTGTCACAGCCACCATTCAACTCTTGCATTTCCTTGCAGAAAATGGCCACAAGGTCTCTAAGAAGAAGTTGCAATTCTGCCAACCCCAGGTCACTTACCTAGGCCACCTTTTGTCCAAAGACGGAAGGAAACTGACTCCTGACCGGATCCAAACCATTCTCGACACCCCCGTCCCTAAGACCCAGAAACAGGTCCGCTCCCTACTAGGCCTCACCTCCTTCTGCCGACAGTGGTTGCCCAACTTTAGCCTGGTAGTAAAACCACTGCTTTCATTGTTAGCAAAGGACATCCCTCTCCCACTCCCTTGGACCCCTGAGTGTCAGGCTTCTTTCGTGCAACTACGAGATGCCCTCTGCTCAGCCCCTGTGTTGGGTACCCCCGATTACACAAAGCCCTTCTCCCTTTACACCCATGAGAGGGAGGGATGCGCTTTATCTGTCCTGACCCAATCCATCGGCCCAAAGCAACGACCATGCGCTTACTTCTCAGCCACTCTCGACCCCGTAGCCAGAGCCCTGCCTGCTTGCCTTCGAGCCGTAGCTGCTGCAGCGATCTCTATCCGACAGAGTGAGGGGATCGTGCTCTCGAATTCCCTCACAGTACTGGTACCCCATGCAGTTGACACCCTCCTAAACCAAACCAAAACGCAACACCTGACGAGTGCACGACTGACAGGATACGAACTGACCCTGCTCGCACCCCACATCACACTGAAGAGATGCACCACACTGAACCCAGCAACCCTGCTGCCCTTACCAGAAAACGATCCCAATGCACACCCTGTACACGACTGTGTGACCCTCACAGACGAACAGACCAGAAGTAGGGTTGACCTCAGAGACACGGCTTTCCCCGACCCCGACGGAGAGCTGTGGGTGGACGGTTCTTGCATCAAGCTCCCCGATGGCACCACTTCAGCTGCCTATGCAGTCACCACGGCTCGAACTGTAGTCGAGACAGCCCGCATAACGCAACGATCTGCCCAGGCAGCGGAACTAATTGCCCTGACACGAGCCTGTATTCTAGCAGCAGGGACCACGGCAAACATTTACACCGACAGCCAGTATGCCTTCGGGGTGGTTCACCATTTTGGACTCCTTTGGAGGGAGAGGGGATTCTTGACCTCGCACGGCACCCTCATTTTGCACGGGGACCTAGTCTCCGCCTTGATCGAAGCCGTCCTTCTCCCCAAAAAGCTTGCAGTCATCAAATGCCAGGCACACAAAAAGGTGACAGACATTATTGGACAGGGAAATGCACTAGCCGACCTCACTGCCCGAGCGACGGCTGAAAATAGGACGACAACACGCATGTACGTGACCAGGTCACAAGCAGAAAAATGGACTGATGCTAGGGACACTATCAGAGACATTCAAATGGCTAGCACACAACACGAACTGACTGAATGGACACGGGTGGGATTGAAAGACGATGAAGGCTGCTGGCGGACAAAAGACACAAACAAATGGTTGTTACCTGACTCATACCTGATTCCCATATTGACTATGGCGCATTCCCCTGCCCACATAGGATCAGCCCCCATGATTGAACTTGTCTCCAGAGTCTGGCACAATGATAAGATCACAGAGTCCGCCAAACGCCTGGTCCAACAATGTTTGATATGCCTGCAACACAATCCCGGGAAAGGAACTGTAGTACCCCGGGGAGGGTTTGGGGTTCCGAATCACCCATTTGAAGTCCTGCAGATGGACTACATCCAACTAGACAGATGTCAAGGCCTGAAATATGTACTTGTGGTGGTATGCGCATTTAGCAAATGGGTGGAAGCATATCCAACCCGTGACAACACTGCTATGGCCACAGCAAAAGTACTGTTAAAGGAGTTTTTCCCCCGTTACGGCCTTTGTCGAATTTTGTGGAGCGACAATGGCCCCCACTTCGTAGCCGAAGTTATCCAACTCATTTTGAAGGGGTTGGGTGTAAAACAAAAGTTCCACGCAGTCTTCCACCCCCAATCTGCTGGACTAGTGGAACGACATAACGCCACACTGAAACTAAAATTGGCCAAAATAGTAGCTACCACAGGACTGAAATGGCCAGACGCACTCCCCCTGGCGCTGCTTTCAATGCGTTCCACCCCCACCAAACACCACTTGACACCATACGAGGTTGTTTTCGGCCGGCCTATGAATGTCTGGTCTGCACCAAAACCAACTTCCATTCATGACGTCCCGGACGTCTTAATGTCTGATTACTTATGTCAGTTGACTAAAACACTGTCTGTTATCCATCAACAGGTGCTGCATGCCATCCCTGACACTTCCAGGGGTCCCGGACACACCATTCAGCCTGGGGATTTTGTCCTGATCCGGAACTTCCAGCGTGCCAAGAGTCTGGAACCCCGGTGGACGGGCCCCTGGCAAGTCCTCATCACCACCCGAACAGCACTACGGGTGGAGGGAAAACGCAACTGGCTGCATGCACACCACTGTAAGAAGATCTCCTCGACCCTGACCTCGACTGAAAACATCGACAGCCAAGAAGAACTCCTGAACAACGACCGACCGTCACTAACCTGCTATCCTGATACCGACACACTTGAACTTTCAAAATTCTCTGATCCCACAGTGCCATCAAAAGAAGGGTATTTCCTGCGTCGAAAGGAGGGAGTCTCGGCTAAGTAGACCACGGACTGAGTTAAATCTCAGAACGGTGACCTAAACACTACCAAGGGTTACCCGGAGAGAAGCAAAGCAAAGTCTGTGGTTCTGCCCGCTACCGAGCCCCTTGAAGATGATGGAAGCGCCAGATAAGAAGATGATGGAAGCGCCAAATAAGAAGATGATGAAGGAAACAGGAAATACCCACCGCAGGAACCCAAAAGCAGACAGACTCCATAGCCCAAAGACTATTGCGCTCTTCATCACAATCCTCTTCTGCTTTCTCCTCATGACCACACTCTGGATTGTGGAAGAAAATGCACCTGCTCACGAAACATTCCTGACCACTGTCCAGCCTACCACCATGAAGGAACATTATCTGATCTCGCTCTCTCCCCAACTCAGAGAGAGACGAAAGGAATTTTGGAATAACTCCTTCGTACAACTACTTCACCAGCACAACCTTGCCACCAATGCCACCAACTGTTGGATCTGTGGGTTGCTACCCCACGCCACTGGACATTCGATACCATTCATCCCTTCACCTTTCTCAGTTCACGGTTCCTGTCTTGCCTGGCTGATGCTTCTGCAAGAAAGCTTTAAGGACAATGCCACCTCCAGCAAAACGGTAACGCATTTCTACGACGGGGTCTGGCGGAACAGAATAAAGACACACTTCTGCCCGCAGACCAACAGCAACACGATCCACTTGGACATCCCTGCTAAAGAACAAGTTGAAATGCAAGTGTTCAATAATCCAACCAGAACCACCTTCTCCTACCTGCGAAAACGAACGGCTGCCACCCTGACTGTGGCCCTGTCAGTCATCAACGCCACTGGCCACATGTGCATGGAAGGGCTTGGGACTCAGCTGGTAGGCCACAGTGCCTGCCGGTTTTCCAGAACTCTGGACTCCATCGACCCGCCTTCCTTTGTGGCATCTCCAAACACGTATTTCGTCTGCGGCACGAAGGCTTACACCTGGCTCCCCAAAGGCTGGGGGGGCACTTGTTTCATTTCCTTCATCCTTCCTCCGACTTATGTGGCACCAGCAAATCATCACAGACAAAAACGAGCCAAGGACATCGAACAAGCCGATTCAACAGGAGCGCAATTCATCGATGCTATGAAAGGACTAGTCCCCCTCTGGGGCCCGATGGCAAACAGCCGTGCCATCCGACATCTGACTCAAGCAGTTGAGACAACAATGAACATCACGGCTGGTATCCTTGCTAACAACACCGCTGAGCTCCAAGCGGTCCGCTTGGTGGCCCTCCAAAACCGCCTTGTCCTGGATGTGGTTCTTGCGGACCGTGGTGGAGCATGCCGCATCATTGGGTCCAGCTGCTGTACATACATACCGGACAACTCACCCTCAGTGTACAAAGCCATCGAACATCTTCACAGACTCTCTTCAGAAGTGCACCAAGAACAAGAAGAATGGTCGCTTGGTGGTTGGTTCTGGAACACCGTTAAGAACTGGGGTTGGAGACTGTTCACCATTATCCTGATTCCTGTAGTTGTGGTGTGCGGTCTATGCTTAGGAATTCAATGTCTGCCACCTCTGTGTTCATTATGTGCAAATTGTATTTACCCTAAGACTGTGGACTTTGAAAACGAACGTATGAGAGCAATATTTGATGCCGAGGTTAGGAATTTGATGAAGATTGACATTGAGTAAGCAAGTTGGCTAAGATATGTTGAAAAGGGAGGACTGTTAAAGATTAAACTGCAAAACGTCAACATTATCGGCGCCATCTTGCCCCCCCCTTTTCGAGCCCATTCGTGCGCGTAAGCGGCAGCCATTTTGACTGCCATGGCCTCCCTGCCCCTCACTAATAGCCAGCGCGTCTCTCTCTCTCTTAACCTCACAAGCATTCCCCCGCACGCTGACAACCCCCGCTCTCTCATGCCTTGGGTCATAAACCCCTCTTCAGCGCAGCTTCACCACTGAGTCCCATCCTGTTCCCAGCGCGACACCTCCCCTCATTCCTTTCATGGCCTCAAACCCTTTTGATGCAAACCCCCTTTTTCCTGCGTCCCCGTTTGTCTTCCCTGTTCCCAGGCCGCCACCTGGCTCTGCGGATACTGTTTATTACCCCGTACAGTAGGAAGCTTCCCCTCCCCATCAAAAGACCCCCGAACCGATCAAAGCCCCCACCCCATGGGATCCGATCAACCCCATGCATTCCGTGAATCGGCGGAATGCCCTGCTGTGCAACGACCATCACCTGTTGTGACCAGGGTGGGGAATCCAACTGTAAATGTATGTGGGAACGGGTCTGAAGGGGAGATTCCGAGGATGTTCTTTCAAGTATTAAAGTATTGCGAGAATGTGTTATGTGCAATAAAGGTCATAAACTCAACTATAAGAGGCCAGGCCTCAGAGATGTGGTTAGAGCACCTCGTGACGATACTTGCTGTCTGAATTGATGTGTTCTCCTCCGGAGAAAATAAAATCCTCGTTTCCCGCCTTCCAGTCTCCAGCGCCTGCTTCTTCATTGATTTATATTGGTGGGTCATAGAGGCGATACCGCCGGGCAACATAAAGGGGTCTTTGGTTACCGGTTGTCTTTGGAACCCCTTTTAACAAAGGGAGCAGGCGCTGTAAGTATTGGTTGGGTACTTCCTTTGGTAATGACTAGGCCACTGACGCCAGAAGCCTCAGCACACACTGATATGTACGCACGTGGGCTACTTTCGTGCTTAACCGGTGTTCCGAGGAGTGCTGTACCCCCATCGAGCTTTGTACCCTCTGTGGTGCCGTATCACCGGGGGTAGGAATACCTAGGCCGCAGAGTGGGCCCTAATCTACACTGTTTCTAGGTGTAGATTTTAGCGTTGGATGGAGAGAGAGGTGGGCGAGGGGATAGACGTTCATATTGGATGCTGTCCATGACGTTCACGGATGCCCCAGTGTTGATCATAGCATGTACCGGGGATCCTGCGATCGGTACGTCGCACATTGGTGGCGCAGACTCTGCGCACCATCTCTGCCAATGAAGGACACGAAGTACACCTCATCATCATCGTCTTCCAAACTAAACACCGCGCGGGAAGCATCACTGCAAGGACCAGGGCCTTCAAGCGACAGCTGATGCACACTGCCAGAGGCCAGGGGCCGGCAGGGTGCGCAGTGAGGCTGGGGGTGAGGAGCCGGAAGACAGACAGGGCCCCTGTAGCCACGTGGTGGGCCTCTCCAGCGTCAGGGCGCTCGCCGAGGCATCACACAACGGGGGGGGGCGGCGGAAAGCGTGTCCCCGGGCCCAAAGGACAGGCTCCTTGTGTTTGAGTGTCCTCCATATATTGCAGTATTATACCTTTATGTTTACTTTATATGCTTTTGTAACCTGCACACGTGTCACTTTTTCCTCCTGTAATGCACCGTTTGTTACCTCTTGTATTTTGTTAGCTCACGATTGCCACTTTTGCCGCATGCAATGTAACGTTTGCTTTTGTAATTTGTTCACTTGTAATGTTCTCATGTATCAGTTCTGTTCCTATTGTGAAGTATTGTGAAGCGCTCTGATACCTTCGGGTAAAGTCTGCGCTATATAAAAACGCATACATAAAATAAAATAAAATAAAAGCACACGATGTATTGCATCAAGGAGCAGCCTTCGGGCATGCGTTGACACACAGCTTCAAGAAAAAAAAGAAAAGCACACACTTCTCCCTCCCCCCTCCCCACCCCACTCCACCTCCCCCCCCCCCCTGATCACCCAGTGTTCCTAAGAGAAGGTTAGAATTTGTTCAACTATAATAGTGCGCTACATGTGTATGTCACAAAAATTAAATTTCCCATAAAAAATAAGTTCTTTGTCAAGACCACTGTAACTTTTCTTTTCTTTATAATTAAAACAGAGCATCCGGGAATGCATCTTTTGTTTTATGCTATTAAATAAAAAAAAAGATATTTGTGTCCATTTCCCCTATATATGTTTTAATTAAAATGCCGCCATTTTGGCAAAGTACAGTAGAGTAACTTTTTAACACACGTCTAGTTTCATGTTGTCATTAATAATTGCACTTCTTAACCAAGGGATGAAATGAGCACTTTGTGCGTGGAGTCGAGCCAGCCAGAAGTCGAACCTGGAATCTTCTGCTCCGTAGGCAGACGCGTTACCCATTGCGCCACTGGCCCACTGCTATCTCTACACGACGGGGCAGAGTACTAGACCAGTGCATATGCGCTCTGGGATATGGTCGGTAGTGTGCACACTAGACAGGTTGAATAAGCTGGGAAAATTATAGCTCTTTCACATTAAGTAGTGAAGAGTCAAATACTGAGGTCTATGAAGGGATCACTTAAGGAACTCACCGAATGTACAGGCAATAAAAGTCACAACAACTTTAACAGCCACTGCTCTCTTGGGCAAAGAGTAGTGATGTAACTTTGTATATTTTGTTCCCTGCTCTGATTGGATCAAAGTCTTTTCGATTTGGTCAGAACTCGCGATTTAACTAGTTCTTTTCCACTGCAGTGCAAGTGCAGAGGGCGGTGTGGCGGGAAATACAACTGTTTGCGCACATTATACATCGCAACTGGAAAGAACCACTGTTCCGCAGACACAATACATTTGTTATTTATTTTTCTAGAACCGTGGCCAATGGCCATGCACTAGTGTCACAGATGCCACGTTATTTTGACCAGTTTAAATGGAAAAAGTCACTAGCAGCTGCATCCGTGACAGCCATTATGAAGGTCCGCGCCTTCGAGACCACGCTTGTAAAGGTGCTTTTTAAAAAACATTTCACTAGCATTTATTGTTCGATGAAAATATTGGGCCCTTTGGCAAATCGACAGTTATCTGTTTTACAGTTAAAACAGACCTATCGAGAAACTCTGATGGCCCACTTTAAAAACTAAATATTGGCGTTAAATTCCTAGTATGTAACTTAATCAAATGCGTAGCTGTTTATGTAACGAAATTTACAGGTCAGTTTATTATAAAACCAGACAGGACGGAACTTCATGGTCTAACAGGCATGATGTAGTTTCTTATAATGTTTATAGATCATTGTAATGTTTATATTATTGGTTGAAAAAAGGTGCCTCCACAATTCGAGCCAGCCAGGAGTCGAACCTGGAATCTTCTGCTCCGTAGGCAGACGCGTTATCCATTGCGCCACTGGCCCGCTGTGTATGAAGTCTTCAGAGAACAGGTAATAGCCAAATCACAGGTGAGGTGCTACAAGTTGGTGCTGTGACAGACAGTAAGGATATAGCGGCGCACTCTACAATAGAAAACACACAGTTCTAGGAGCTAAGTACAATATCAACTCATTTCAAGTCGAAGCTCTGAAGCCAGCCTACAGGTTTGTGGAGCTTCAGAGCCCTGCACACTTTTCTTCTTTGCAGAGATGAATGCTGCCTTCGAGGGGAAAGGCTTCTTGGCTTTGCCTCCTCTAACTGCAGAAATGCGGCTGGAGCCTGACATCTTACAATTCCTTCCGTTATATATAACAATATATAACATTTTGCAGACAGTACTACATGACAACTACGAACAAACTACTATATGCTATAAACAAACAAAATCAGTTCTACAGTCTTTCAGATAAGGTGGCCTGCCAGGAAGCATCCTGTTGGCCTTGCGCCTGTGGTCACACAATGAAGGTGTTAAAGATTAAACTGCAAAACGTCAACATTATCGGCGCCATCTTGCCCCCCCCCTTTTCGAGCCCATTCGTGCGCGTAAGCGGCAGCCATTTTGACTGCCATGGCCTCCCTGCCCCTCACTAATAGCCAGCGCGTCTCTCTCTCTCTTAACCTCACATTCCCCCGCACGCTGACAACCCCCGCTCTCTCATGCCTTGGGTCATAAACCCCTCTTCAGCGCAGCTTCACCACTGAGTCCCATCCTGTTCCCAGCGCGACACCTCCCCTCATTCCTTTCATGGCCTCAAACCCTTTTGATGCAAACCCCCTTTTTCCTGCGTCCCCGTTTGTCTTCCCTGTTCCCAGGCCGCCACCTGGCTCTGCGGATACTGTTTATTACCCCGTACAGTAGGAAGCTTCCCCTCCCCATCAAAAGACCCCCGAACCGATCAAAGCCCCCACCCCATGGGATCCGATCAACCCCATGCATTCCGTGAATCGGCGGAATGCCCTGCTGTGCAACGACCATCACCTGTTGTGACCAGGGTGGGGAATCCAACTGTAAATGTATGTGGGAACGGGTCTGAAGGGGAGATTCCGAGGATGTTCTTTCAAGTATTAAAGTATTGCGAGAATGTGTTATGTGCAATAAAGGTCATAAACTCAACTATAAGAGGCCAGGCCTCAGAGATGTGGTTAGAGCACCTCGTGACGATACTTGCTGTCTGAATTGATGTGTTCTCCTCCGGAGAGAATAAAATCCTCGTTTCCCGCCTTCCAGTCTCCAGCGCCTGCTTCTTCATTGATTTATATTGGTGGGTCATAGAGGCGATACCGCCGGGCAACATAAAGGGGTCTTTGGTTACCGGTTGTCTTTGGAACCCCTTTTAACAATTGGCGTCCCAAACGTGGGGCCCATCAGCGACTCGTGGATCCAGTGGGAGAGGTCCTGACGACAGAGTGAACGACTGCAACGATCGGAAGGTACCCTGTCCGATAGACCCTCGTCTGACAGCCGATCATCCGAACTTCACTGGTTCCGAACAGACCTCTCTCGAGTGATCTGCGGTCCTGACTGGGAACCATCAGGAGTGCCACGAGAAGTACGGAGAGAAGAGGACGATCGGGCGCTGGATTCGGAAGACGAGAAACTGTCCATGCGGTCCGGGTAAGGTCGTGTAAACACGACGAATCGCGAAAGTGATAGATAAATTGAAAGTAATTGATAATTGTTGTGAAAATACTAGTATTACTCTTTGTTAATTTATTGGAGATTCACTGTCTACAAACGGAGAAACAACAGGCTCTCCCTTTATTAACAGCGAAGGATAGGTACGCACCCGTCGGACCTATTTTTCTCCCCCACTGAACAATTGCCCCTTCGCCCCATTGATTAACGGTTATAGATTGTTTTCTGGAGATTCTCTGTCTGAAAACAGGGAAGATTAGGTCCCCTCTTTACAGATAGTGAAAGGGTAGGTGACGCGAACCTTTGCGAGCCTACTTATTCTCCCCATTGACCATATTGATTTTTTATTTTTGACCTAACATTGATTGATTGCTCAGAATTGGTTCATGAGGTATTCACTACGTGCAAACAACGTAGAATAGAAATATTCTGTCTAGTCTTTGCGCGCAGTGATAAGATAGGTAGTGCTGACTATTATCCCATTGCGATCCGTCATGCCTGTCTTCTCCCCACTGGTCAGTAGCCTGTTTAACCCGGACCGCTTATTAGAGATGAACCATCCGGCTCCGCTGGAAGGCACCCCTAATAAGGACATGTTCACAAAGCATGGATTAGTCGCTATAGCCTATAGCCAGCTGTGGCATAAATATACGAAAAAGGATCGAGAAAGTCAGTGGCCACTGATAGGATCCTTCGAAGACGATAGAATAATCACACTAGAAACAGCCCTTGGTAAAAACAAGACGACGTCCACTATGCTTGACAGCTTCGGCATGTGGCGAAAAGAAGCCGAACAACGCAAAAAGAGAACTGAGAGTAGGTTGGGAAAAGAGCTGCGGAAAGCAGCCCACCTAGCAGCCCAGAAACTAGAGAAAGAGATAAAAGAAAGAGAGGATACCAAACAGAAGCTAGAAATAGAAACATCAAGCCAGTGCCTGGTTAGAACTCCCTCCACGCTCTACCCTGATTTGCACTCGAAACAGCGAACCAACGATGATCTGCTGCTAGGTCCTCCGATCATCCACATGCCCCCTCCATATGCCCCTTCCCAACCCTTAGCCCAACACCCACTATCCCCAGGTACCAGCGAGAGCAGCCCCACGGCTTCAGCCCCCATGGCCTCCGTGCCGGCTGAACTCCTCGTATTAGATGTTACGCAAATGACAACGCTGGGCGACTCAGAGGCCCGAAGGGTTGGTCCTGTTAGAACATATAGACTAAGCAAACACGAACGAGCAGGAGTCGACAAGATAGCAAAGATACTGGTAGAGAAGAGGGAGGATGAAGAGTCCGTCACGGATGTGTTTAATTCTTATACTGGGAGTCACAGACGACACTTTACTGTACAACTGTGTTACCACGTCTTAAACGCATACGAGGACCGATATCGAGAAAAAGGTCCACAGAGCCTAACGACTCTGTACCGGAAGGTTGATATCGGGGATGAGAGCGAGAGTGATGTGACGGACCTCCTTACGCGTACGCTTGAGGTTTTCCGCCACCTCACTGAACAAAAGCCGAAAACCGAATCCACTACCTCCGTAGCAACCAACCCACAAACTGAACGACCTAACACTATGATGCCGATACGAGAAGCTGCCCCTTACTGGGTTCCTCCTCGAGGTGAAGGGACTCACGATGATGCAAACAACAAAGATGCAAAGGGAAGGGTAGTGTACAATTGGGTCTACCAACCATGGGACCGGCAAGAGATTCTGACCTTCCGGAAATCTCTGCCAGACCTACGTAAAAACCCCACTGCCTTCTATACTGAGTTGGGTACGGCCCTAGGGTCGACGATTATGACTCTAGCTGACATCGACTTGTTTTTCGGGTTATGTCTACCAGCTGATGTGTGGAAGCAAATCCGGAAAGTCGACCACTCTGAGCTGTTTGGACATAACTGGTCACAACTTGATGGCATAGACAGACAACGAGAACCCGGACAAAAGCCTTTAAAAGCCATTTTAGACCTCCCGGATAAAATCGTGCAGAAATTAAAAACCCTGATCCCAGAAAAGAAAGTGGACTGGTTGATAGTAACGGCTTGTCGCCAGAAACCTCAGGAGGATGTATCGGAATACTTCTCCCGGTTTGAAACGGTGTTCTCCGATTACAGCGGCCAGGACCTGACCACTGCAACCGGACACCATCTGTTTGTCCAGAATTACGTTAAGGGCTTATCACCTGAGGTCTCGCAGAAACTGCAGGCCAGTGAAAGTAGTTGGGCAGCCTCCAAACCTACGGCTATCCTTCAGATGGCCCAATATTATGAACATCAGAAAAACGAAAACGATAGAACTACAGAGAAAAAGAAGAAAGAATTAAAGGAGAGGGTGATGATAGCACAACTGCAAGGGGTTACTCTGGGACGAGACCAATACCGGGGAAACCATCAGATGAACGTCCCTAAAACGGCACCTCCCAAAGACCGTGCTTCAACTCCCCACATTGGACGTACAGACATTAGAGAGGACCAGTGTGCCTTCTGTAAAGGATCGGGCCACTGGAAATCTCAGTGCCCGGTTCTTTTGGAACTCACCAGAAATAGAGATCCTAGAGATTCAGCAAACGAACCAAGAAATAGGGGACCACAGCGAGGGCCCCCAAACAACGCAACTAATGATAGGTCCAGTAGACCAAACACATTTGATCGACCCCGACAGAACCAATGCCAGCAATCTGACTATGATGACGTTCATGACTTTGCATAGGACTGCCTAGGGCAAGGGAGGGATCCAGTCGAGCTCCATGTTGACCAGCAAGGCCCTTATGTCACTGCTAAGGTCTTGGGTACAAAGTCACCATTCCTGGTAGACACTGGCGCAACACGTAGTGCATTATCTAAACGACTGATTCCAAGGGCACCCTTGTCTGGCTTACTAATAACATCGACAGGTTTCGATGGGACGCCCTCCACTAACCCTTTGTCCGCTCCAATCCTCTTTGACTTAGAAAACAACACCACCGACACCACGTTTTTACTCTCCTCCAATAGCCCTGACGCAATTATGGGACTCGACTTATTGAAACACTTCCGAGCAACGATTAGATGTTCTCAAGATGGAGTCCGAGTTTTCCTTTACGACAATCCTGTTCTGCTTAGACATTGCCCCCCCCGACACATGTTTTCCATCACCGACGCCGACACTTCCCTGCTTGACACTCTGCCTCCGTATCTGTGGGCCAAAACGGATTCGGATGTAGGGCGCATGATGATTGACCCAATACACATCACCGTTCGACCAGATGCAACACTCCCAAAACTTCCACAATATCGAATATCACCCGAGGGCGAGAAGGCATTGGTAGAAATCATCCAATCACTGATAGGCGCAGGAGTGGTAGAGGAAGTAGTTAGCAACGTTTGCAACAGCCCAATCTTGCCCATCATTAAGAAACAGGGAGAAGGAGATGAGAAAGCATACCGCTTCATCATTGACCTTCGAGAGATCAACAAAGTGGTGGTACCCCAGTACCCTGTGGTCTCAGACATTACCACCATCCTGACTTTGATTCCCTCCACTGCCACCACCTTCACTGTCATTGACCTCAAAAACGCATTCTTTTCTATCCCCATCCACCCAGACAGCCGATATCTCTTCGGTTTCACCCTAAAAGCCCGCTCATATAGGTTCTGCCGAGCACCCCAGGGCTACACAGAAAGCCCTAGCATCTACAGCCAGGCCCTCAAGAGACAACTGGATCAAGTCCAGTTACCCGATGGAGTGGTATTAGTACAATATGTCGATGACATCCTCTTGGCAGCCGACACCACTCCACTAGCTGTCACAGCCACCATTCAACTCTTGCATTTCCTTGCAGAAAATGGCCACAAGGTCTCTAAGAAGAAGTTGCAATTCTGCCAACCCCAGGTCACTTACCTAGGCCACCTTTTGTCCAAAGACGGAAGGAAACTGACTCCTGACCGGATCCAAACCATTCTCGACACCCCCGTCCCTAAGACCCAGAAACAGGTCCGCTCCCTACTAGGCCTCACCTCCTTCTGCCGACAGTGGTTGCCCAACTTTAGCCTGGTAGTAAAACCACTGCTTTCATTGTTAGCAAAGGACATCCCTCTCCCACTCCCTTGGACCCCTGAGTGTCAGGCTTCTTTCGTGCAACTACGAGATGCCCTCTGCTCAGCCCCTGTGTTGGGTACCCCCGATTACACAAAGCCCTTCTCCCTTTACACCCATGAGAGGGAGGGATGCGCTTTATCTGTCCTGACCCAATCCATCGGCCCAAAGCAACGACCATGCGCTTACTTCTCAGCCACTCTCGACCCCGTAGCCAGAGCCCTGCCTGCTTGCCTTCGAGCCGTAGCTGCTGCAGCGATCTCTATCCGACAGAGTGAGGGGATCGTGCTCTCGAATTCCCTCACAGTACTGGTACCCCATGCAGTTGACACCCTCCTAAACCAAACCAAAACGCAACACCTGACGAGTGCACGACTGACAGGATACGAACTGACCCTGCTCGCACCCCACATCACACTGAAGAGATGCACCACACTGAACCCAGCAACCCTGCTGCCCTTACCAGAAAACGATCCCAATGCACACCCTGTACACGACTGTGTGACCCTCACAGACGAACAGACCAGAAGTAGGGTTGACCTCAGAGACACGGCTTTCCCCGACCCCGACGGAGAGCTGTGGGTGGACGGTTCTTGCATCAAGCTCCCCGATGGCACCACTTCAGCTGCCTATGCAGTCACCACGGCTCGAACTGTAGTCGAGACAGCCCGCATAACGCAACGATCTGCCCAGGCAGCGGAACTAATTGCCCTGACACGAGCCTGTATTCTAGCAGCAGGGACCACGGCAAACATTTACACCGACAGCCAGTATGCCTTCGGGGTGGTTCACCATTTTGGACTCCTTTGGAGGGAGAGGGGATTCTTGACCTCGCACGGCACCCCCATTTTGCACGGGGACCTAGTCTCCGCCTTGATCGAAGCCGTCCTTCTCCCCAAAAAGCTTGCAGTCATCAAATGCCAGGCACACAAAAAGGTGACAGACATTATTGGACAGGGAAATGCACTAGCCGACCTCACTGCCCGAGCGACGGCTGAAAATAGGACGACAACACGCATGTACGTGACCAGGTCACAAGCAGAAAAATGGACTGATGCTAGGGACACTATCAGAGACATTCAAATGGCTAGCACACAACACGAACTGACTGAATGGACACGGGTGGGATTGAAAGACGATGAAGGCTGCTGGCGGACAAAAGACACAAACAAATGGTTGTTACCTGACTCATACCTGATTCCCATATTGACTATGGCGCATTCCCCTGCCCACATAGGATCAGCCCCCATGATTGAACTTGTCTCCAGAGTCTGGCACAATGATAAGATCACAGAGTCCGCCAAACGCCTGGTCCAACAATGTTTGATATGCCTGCAACACAATCCCGGGAAAGGAACTGTAGTACCCCGGGGAGGGTTTGGGGTTCCGAATCACCCATTTGAAGTCCTGCAGATGGACTACATCCAACTAGACAGATGTCAAGGCCTGAAATATGTACTTGTGGTGGTATGCGCATTTAGCAAATGGGTGGAAGCATATCCAACCCGTGACAACACTGCTATGGCCACAGCAAAAGTACTGTTAAAGGAGTTTTTCCCCCGTTACGGCCTTTGTCGAATTTTGTGGAGCGACAATGGCCCCCACTTCGTAGCCGAAGTTATCCAACTCATTTTGAAGGGGTTGGGTGTAAAACAAAAGTTCCACGCAGTCTTCCACCCCCAATCTGCTGGACTAGTGGAACGACATAACGCCACACTGAAACTAAAATTGGCCAAAATAGTAGCTACCACAGGACTGAAATGGCCAGACGCACTCCCCCTGGCGCTGCTTTCAATGCGTTCCACCCCCACCAAACACCACTTGACACCATACGAGGTTGTTTTCGGCCGGCCTATGAATGTCTGGTCTGCACCAAAACCAACTTCCATTCATGACGTCCCGGACGTCTTAATGTCTGATTACTTATGTCAGTTGACTAAAACACTGTCTGTTATCCATCAACAGGTGCTGCATGCCATCCCTGACACTTCCAGGGGTCCCGGACACACCATTCAGCCTGGGGATTTTGTCCTGATCCGGAACTTCCAGCGTGCCAAGAGTCTGGAACCCCGGTGGACGGGCCCCTGGCAAGTCCTCATCACCACCCGAACAGCACTACGGGTGGAGGGAAAACGCAACTGGCTGCATGCACACCACTGTAAGAAGATCTCCTCGACCCTGACCTCGACTGAAAACATCGACAGCCAAGAAGAACTCCTGAACAAGGACCGACCGTCACTAACCTGCTATCCTGATACCGACACACTTGAACTTTCAAAATTCTCTGATCCCACAGTGCCATCAAAAGAAGGGTATTTCCTGCGTCGAAAGGAGGGAGTCTCGGCTAAGTAGACCACGGACTGAGTTAAATCTCAGAACGGTGACCTAAACACTACCAAGGGTTACCCGGAGAGAAGCAAAGCAAAGTCTGTGGTTCTGCCCGCTACCGAGCCCCTTGAAGATGATGGAAGCGCCAGATAAGAAGATGATGGAAGCGCCAAATAAGAAGATGATGAAGGAAACAGGAAATACCCACCGCAGGAACCCAAAAGCAGACAGACTCCATAGCCCAAAGACTATTGCGCTCTTCATCACAATCCTCTTCTGCTTTCTCCTCATGACCACACTCTGGATTGTGGAAGAAAATGCACCTGCTCACGAAACATTCCTGACCACTGTCCAGCCTACCACCATGAAGGAACATTATCTGATCTCGCTCTCTCCCCAACTCAGAGAGAGACGAAAGGAATTTTGGAATAACTCCTTCGTACAACTACTTCACCAGCACAACCTTGCCACCAATGCCACCAACTGTTGGATCTGTGGGTTGCTACCCCACGCCACTGGACATTCGATACCATTCATCCCTTCACCTTTCTCAGTTCACGGTTCCTGTCTTGCCTGGCTGATGCTTCTGCAAGAAAGCTTTAAGGACAATGCCACCTCCAGCAAAACGGTAACGCATTTCTACGACGGGGTCTGGCGGAACAGAATAAAGACACACTTCTGCCCGCAGACCAACAGCAACACGATCCACTTGGACATCCCTGCTAAAGAACAAGTTGAAATGCAAGTGTTCAATAATCCAACCAGAACCACCTTCTCCTACCTTCGAAAACGAACGGCTGCCACCCTGACTGTGGCCCTGTCAGTCATCAACGCCACTGGCCACATGTGCATGGAAGGGCTTGGGACTCAGCTGGTAGGCCACAGTGCCTGCCGGTTTTCCAGAACTCTGGACTCCATCGACCCGCCTTCCTTTGTGGCATCTCCAAACACGTATTTCGTCTGCGGCACGAAGGCTTACACCTGGCTCCCCAAAGGCTGGGGGGGCACTTGTTTCATTTCCTTCATCCTTCCTCCGACTTATGTGGCACCAGCAAATCATCACAGACAAAAACGAGCCAAGGACATCGAACAAGCCGATTCAACAGGAGCGCAATTCATCGATGCTATGAAAGGACTAGTCCCCCTCTGGGGCCCGATGGCAAACAGCCGTGCCATCCGACATCTGACTCAAGCAGTTGAGACAACAATGAACATCACGGCTGGTATCCTTGCTAACAACACCGCTGAGCTCCAAGCGGTCCGCTTGGTGGCCCTCCAAAACCGCCTTGTCCTGGATGTGGTTCTTGCGGACCGTGGTGGAGCATGCCGCATCATTGGGTCCAGCTGCTGTACATACATACCGGACAACTCACCCTCAGTGTACAAAGCCATCGAACATCTTCACAGACTCTCTTCAGAAGTGCACCAAGAACAAGAAGAATGGTCGCTTGGTGGTTGGTTCTGGAACACCGTTAAGAACTGGGGTTGGAGACTGTTCACCATTATCCTGATTCCTGTAGTTGTGGTGTGCGGTCTATGCTTAGGAATTCAATGTCTGCCACCTCTGTGTTCATTATGTGCAAATTGTATTTACCCTAAGACTGTGGACTTTGAAAACGAACGTATGAGAGCAATATTTGATGCCGAGGTTAGGAATTTGATGAAGATTGACATTGAGTAAGCAAGTTGGCTAAGATATGTTGAAAAGGGAGGACTGTTAAAGATTAAACTGCAAAACGTCAACATTATCGGCGCCATCTTGCCCCCCCCCTTTTCGAGCCCATTCGTGCGCGTAAGCGGCAGCCATTTTGACTGCCATGGCCTCCCTGCCCCTCACTAATAGCCAGCGCGTCTCTCTCTCTCTTAACCTCACAAGCATTCCCCCGCACGCTGACAACCCCCGCTCTCTCATGCCTTGGGTCATAAACCCCTCTTCAGCGCAGCTTCACCACTGAGTCCCATCCTGTTCCCAGCGCGACACCTCCCCTCATTCCTTTCATGGCCTCAAACCCTTTTGATGCAAACCCCCTTTTTCCTGCGTCCCCGTTTGTCTTCCCTGTTCCCAGGCCGCCACCTGGCTCTGCGGATACTGTTTATTACCCCGTACAGTAGGAAGCTTCCCCTCCCCATCAAAAGACCCCCGAACCGATCAAAGCCCCCACCCCATGGGATCCGATCAACCCCATGCATTCCGTGAATCGGCGGAATGCCCTGCTGTGCAACGACCATCACCTGTTGTGACCAGGGTGGGGAATCCAACTGTAAATGTATGTGGGAACGGGTCTGAAGGGGAGATTCCGAGGATGTTCTTTCAAGTATTAAAGTATTGCGAGAATGTGTTATGTGCAATAAAGGTCATAAACTCAACTATAAGAGGCCAGGCCTCAGAGATGTGGTTAGAGCACCTCGTGACGATACTTGCTGTCTGAATTGATGTGTTCTCCTCCGGAGAGAATAAAATCCTCGTTTCCCGCCTTCCAGTCTCCAGCGCCTGCTTCTTCATTGATTTATATTGGTGGGTCATAGAGGCGATACCGCCGGGCAACATAAAGGGGTCTTTGGTTACCGGTTGTCTTTGGAACCCCTTTTAACAAAGGGAGCAGGCGCTGTAAGTATTGGTTGGGTACTTCCTTTGGTAATGACTAGGCCACTGACGCCAGAAGCCTCAGCACACACTGATATGTACGCACGTGGGCTACTTTCGTGCTTAACCGGTGTTCCGAGGAGTGCTGTACCCCCATCGAGCTTTGTACCCTCTGTGGTGCCGTATCACCGGGGGTAGGAATACCTAGGCCGCAGAGTGGGCCCTAATCTACACTGTTTCTAGGTGTAGATTTTAGCGTTGGATGGAGAGAGAGGTGGGCGAGGGGATAGACGTTCATATTGGATGCTGTCCATGACGTTCACGGATGCCCCAGTGTTGATCATAGCATGTACCGGGGATCCTGCGATCGGTACGTCGCACATTGGTGGCGCAGACTCTGCGCACCATCTCTGCCAATGAAGGACACGAAGTACACCTCATCATCATCGTCTTCCAAACTAAACACCGCGCGGGAAGCATCACTGCAAGGACCAGGGCCTTCAAGCGACAGCTGATGCACACTGCCAGAGGCCAGGGGCCGGCAGGGTGCGCAGTGAGGCTGGGGGTGAGGAGCCGGAAGACAGACAGGGCCCCTGTAGCCACGTGGTGGGCCTCTCCAGCGTCAGGGCGCTCGCCGAGGCATCACACAACGGGGGGGGGGCGGCGGAAAGCGTGTCCCCGGGCCCAAAGGACAGGCTCCTTGTGTTTGAGTGTCCTCCATATATTGCAGTATTATACCTTTATGTTTACTTTATATGCTTTTGTAACCTGCACACGTGTCACTTTTTCCTCCTGTAATGCACCGTTTGTTACCTCTTGTATTTTGTTAGCTCACGATTGCCACTTTTGCCGCATGCAATGTAACGTTTGCTTTTGTAATTTGTTCACTTGTAATGTTCTCATGTATCAGTTCTGTTCCTATTGTGAAGTATTGTGAAGCGCTCTGATACCTTCGGGTAAAGTCTGCGCTATATAAAAACGCATACATAAAATAAAATAAAATAAAAGCACACGATGTATTGCATCAAGGAGCAGCCTTCGGGCATGCGTTGACACACAGCTTCAAGAAAAAAAAGAAAAGCACACACTTCTCCCTCCCCCCTCCCCACCCCACTCCACCTCCCCCCCCCCCCTGATCACCCAGTGTTCCTAAGAGAAGGTTAGAATTTGTTCAACTATAATAGTGCGCTACATGTGTATGTCACAAAAATTAAATTTCCCATAAAAAATAAGTTATTTGTCAAGACCACTGTAACTTTTCTTTTCTTTATAATTAAAACAGAGCATCCGGGAATGCATCTTTTGTTTTATGCTATTAAATAAAAAAAAAGATATTTGTGTCCATTTCCCCTATATATGTTTTAATTAAAATGCCGCCATTTTGGCAAAGTACAGTAGAGTAACTTTTTAACACACGTCTAGTTTCATGTTGTCATTAATAATTGCACTTCTTAACCAAGGGATGAAATGAGCACTTTGTGCGTGGAGTCGAGCCAGCCAGAAGTCGAACCTGGAATCTTCTGCTCCGTAGGCAGACGCGTTACCCATTGCGCCACTGGCCCACTGCTATCTCTACACGACGGGGCAGAGTACTAGACCAGTGCATATGCGCTCTGGGATATGGTCGGTAGTGTGCACACTAGACAGGTTGAATAAGCTGGGAAAATTATAGCTCTTTCACATTAAGTAGTGAAGAGTCAAATACTGAGGTCTATGAAGGGATCACTTAAGGAACTCACCGAATGTACAGGCAATAAAAGTCACAACATCTTTAACAGCCACTGCTCTCTTGGGCAAAGAGTAGTGATGTAACTTTGTATATTTTGTTCCCTGCTCTGATTGGATCAAAGTCTTTTCGATTTGGTCAGAACTCGCGATTTAACTAGTTCTTTTCCACTGCAGTGCAAGTGCAGAGGGCGGTGTGGCGGGAAATACAACTGTTTGCGCACATTATACATCGCAACTGGAAAGAACCACTGTTCCGCAGACACAATACATTTGTTATTTATTTTTCTAGAACCGTGGCCAATGGCCATGCACTAGTGTCACAGATGCCACGTTATTTTGACCAGTTTAAATGGAAAAAGTCACTAGCAGCTGCATCCGTGACAGCCATTATGAAGGTCCGCGCCTTCGAGACCACGCTTGTAAAGGTGCTTTTTAAAAAACATTTCACTAGCATTTATTGTTCGATGAAAATATTGGGCCCTTTGGCAAATCGACAGTTATCTGTTTTACAGTTAAAACAGACCTATCGAGAAACTCTGATGGCCCACTTTAAAAACTAAATATTGGCGTTAAATTCCTAGTATGTAACTTAATCAAATGCGTAGCTGTTTATGTAACGAAATTTACAGGTCAGTTTATTATAAAACCAGACAGGACGGAACTTCATGGTCTAACAGGCATGATGTAGTTTCTTATAATGTTTATAGATCATTGTAATGTTTATATTATTGGTTGAAAAAAGGTGCCTCCACAATTCGAGCCAGCCAGGAGTCGAACCTGGAATCTTCTGCTCCGTAGGCAGACGCGTTATCCATTGCGCCACTGGCCCGCTGTGTATGAAGTCTTCAGAGAACAGGTAATAGCCAAATCACAGGTGAGGTGCTACAAGTTGGTGCTGTGACAGACAGTAAGGATATAGCGGCGCACTCTACAATAGAAAACACACAGTTCTAGGAGCTAAGTACAATATCAACTCATTTCAAGTCGAAGCTCTGAAGCCAGCCTATAGGTTTGTGGAGCTTCAGAGCCCTGCACACTTTTCTTCTTTGCAGAGATGAATGCTGCATTCGAGGGGAAAGGCTTCTTGGCTTTGCCTCCTCTAACTGCAGAAATGCGGCTGGAGCCTGACATCTTACAATTCCTTCCGTTATATATAACAATATATAACATTTTGCAGACAGTACTACATGACAACTACGAACAAACTACTATATGCTATAAACAAACAAAATCAGTTCTACAGTCTTTCAGATAAGGTGGCCTGCCAGGAAGCATCCTGTTGGCCTTGCGCCTGTGGTCACACAATGAAGGGAGCAGGCGCTGTAAGTATTGGTTGGGTACTTCCTTTGGTAATGACTAGGCCACTGACGCCAGAAGCCTCAGCACACACTGATATGTACGCACGTGGGCTACTTTCGTGCTTAACCGGTGTTCCGAGGAGTGCTGTACCCCCATCGAGCTTTGTACCCTCTGTGGTGCCGTATCACCGGGGGTAGGAATACCTAGGCCGCAGAGTGGGGCCTAATCTACACTGTTTCTAGGTGTAGATTTTAGCGTTGGATGGAGAGAGAGGTGGGCGAGGGGATAGACGTTCATATTGGATGCTGTCCATGACGTTCACGGATGCCCCAGTGTTGATCATAGCATGTACCGGGGATCCTGCGATCGGTACGTCGCACATTGGTGGCGCAGACTCTGCGCACCATCTCTGCCAATGAAGGACACGAAGTACACCTCATCATCATCGTCTTCCAAACTAAACACCGCGCGGGAAGCATCACTGCAAGGACCAGGGTCTTCAAGCGACAGCTGATGCACACTGCCAGAGGCCAGGGGCCGGCAGGGTGCGCAGTGAGGCTGGGGGTGAGGAGCCGGAAGACAGACAGGGCCCCTGTAGCCACGTGGTGGGCCTCTCCAGCGTCAGGGCGCTCGCCGAGGCATCACACAACGGGGGGGGGGGGGGGGGGCGGCGGAAAGCGTGTCCCCGGGCCCAAAGGACAGGCTCCTTGTGTTTGAGTGTCCTCCATATATTGCAGTATTATACCTTTATGTTTACTTTATATGCTTTTGTAACCTGCACACGTGTCACTTTTTCCTCCTGTAATGCACCGTTTGTTACCTCTTGTATTTTGTTAGCTCACGATTGCCACTTTTGCCGCATGCAATGTAACGTTTGCTTTTGTAATTTGTTCACTTGTAATGTTCTCATGTATCAGTTCTGTTCCTATTGTGAAGTATTGTGAAGCGCTCTGATACCTTCGGGTAAAGTCTGCGCTATATAAAAACGCATACATAAAATAAAATAAAATAAAAGCACACGATGTATTGCATCAAGGAGCAGCCTTCGGGCATGCGTTGACACACAGCTTCAAGAAAAAAAAGAAAAGCACACACTTCTCCCTCCCCCCTCCCCACCCCACTCCACCTCCCCCCCCCCCCTGATCACCCAGTGTTCCTAAGAGAAGGTTAGAATTTGTTCAACTATAATAGTGCGCTACATGTGTATGTCACAAAAATTAAATTTCCCATAAAAAATAAGTTCTTTGTCAAGACGACTGTAACTTTTCTTTTCTTTATAATTAAAACAGAGCATCCGGGAATGCATCTTTTGTTTTATGCTATTAAATAAAAAAAAAGATATTTGTGTCCATTTCCCCTATATATGTTTTAATTAAAATGCCGCCATTTTGGCAAAGTACAGTAGAGTAACTTTTTAACACACGTCTAGTTTCATGTTGTCATTAATAATTGCACTTCTTAACCAAGGGATGAAATGAGCACTTTGTGCGTGGAGTCGAGCCAGCCAGGAGTCGAACCTGGAATCTTCTGCTCCGTAGGCAGACGCGTTATCCATTGCGCCACTGGCCCACTGCTATCTCCACACGACGGGGCAGAGTACTAGACCAGTGCATATGCGCTCGGGGATATGGTCGGTAGTGTGCACACTAGACAGGTTGAATAAGCTGGGAAAATTATAGCTCTTTCACATTAAGTAGTGAAGAGTCAAATACTGAGGTCTATGAAGGGATCACTTAAGGAACTCACCGAATGTACAGGCAATAAAAGTCACAACAACTTTAACAGCCACTGCTCTCTTGGGCAAAGAGTAGTGATGTAACTTTGTATATTTTGTTCCCTGCTCTGATTGGATCAAAGTCTTTTCGATTTGGTCAGAACTCGCGATTTAACTAGTTCTTTTCCGCTGCAGTGCAAGTGCAGAGGGCGGTGTGGCGGGAAATACAACTGTTTGCGCACATTATACATCGCAACTGGAAAGAACCACTGTTCCGCAGACACAATACATTTGTTATTTATTTTTCTAGAACCGTGGCCAATGGCCATGCACTAGTGTCACAGATGCCACGTTATTTTGACCAGTTTAAATGGAAAAAGTCACTAGCAGCTGCATCCGTGACAGCCATTATGAAGGTCCGCGCCTTCGAGACCACGCTTGTAAAGGTGCTTTTTAAAAAACATTTCACTAGCATTTATTGTTCGATGAAAATATTGGGCCCTTTGGCAAATCGACAGTTATCTGTTTTACAGTTAAAACAGACCTATCGAGAAACTCTGATGGCCCACTTTAAAAACTAAATATTGGCGTTAAATTCCTAGTATGTAACTTAATCAAATGCGTAGCTGTTTATGTAACGAAATTTACAGGTCAGTTTATTATAAAACCAGACAGGACGGAACTTCATGGTCTAACAGGCATGATGTAGTTTCTTATAATGTTTATAGATCATTGTAATGTTTATATTATTGGTTGAAAAAGGTGCCTCCACAATTCGAGCCAGCCAGGAGTCGAACCTGGAATCTTCTGCTCCGTAGGCAGACGCGTTATCCATTGCGCCACTGGCCCGCCGTGTACGAAGTCTTCAGAGAACAGGTAATAGCCAAATCACAGGTGAGGTGCTACAAGTTGGTGCTGTGACAGACAGTAAGGCTATAGCGGCGCACTCTACAATAGAAAACACACAGTTCTAGGAGCTAAGTACAATATCAACTCATTTCAAGTCGAAGCTCTGAAGCCAGCCTACAGGTTTGTGGAGCTTCAGAGCCCTGCACACTTTACTGCTTTGCAGAGATGAATGCTGCCTTCGAGGGGAAAGGCTTCTTGGCTTTGCCTCCTCTAACTGCAGAAATGCAGCTGGAGCCTGACATCTTACAATTCCTTCCGTTATATATAACAATATATAACATTTTGCAGACAGTACTACATGACAACTACGAACAAACTACTATATGCTATAAACAAACAAAATCAGTTCTACAGTCTTTCAGATAAGGTGGCCTGCCAGGAAGCATCCTGTTGGCCTTGCGCCTGTGGTCACACAATGAAGGGAGCAGGCGCTGTAAGTATTGGTTGGGTACTTCCTTTGGTAATGACTAGGCCACTGACGCCAGAAGCCTCAGCACACACTGATATGTACGCATGTGGGCTACTTTCGTGCTTGACCGGTGTTCCGAGGAGTGCTGTACCCCCATCGAGCTTTGTACCCTCTGTGGTGCCGTATCACCGGGGGTAGGAATACCTAGGCCGCAGAGTGGGGCCTAATCTACACTGTTTCTAGGTGTAGATTTTAGCGTTGGATGGAGAGAGAGGTGGGCGAGGGGATAGACGTTCATATTGGATGCTGTCCATGACGTTCACGGATGCCCCAGTGTTGATCATAGCATGTACCGGGGATCCTGCGATCGGTACGTCGCACATTGGTGGCGGCAGACTCTGCGCACCATCTCTGCCAATGAAGGACACGAAGTACACCTCATCATCATCGTCTTCCAAACTAAACACCGCGCAGGAAGCATCACTGCAAGGACCAGGGTCTTCAAGCGACAGCTGATGCACACTGCCAGAGGCCAGGGGCCGGCAGGGTGCGCAGTGAGGCTGGGGGTGAGGAGCCGGAAGACAGACAGGGCCCCTGTAGCCACGTGGTGGGCCTCTCCAGCGTCAGGGCACTACTCGCTTCTCCCCCTCCAGGGCGCTCGCCGAGGCATCACACAACGGGGGGGGGGGGCGGCGGAAAGCGTGTCCCCGGGCCCAAAGGACAGGCTCCTTGTGTTTGAGTGTCCTCCATATATTGCAGTATTATACCTTTATGTTTACTTTATATGCTTTTGTAACCTGCACACGTGTCACTTTTTCCTCCTGTAATGCACCGTTTGTTACCTCTTGTATTTTGTTAGCTCACGATTGCCACTTTTGCCGCATGCAATGTAACGTTTGCTTTTGTAATTTGTTCACTTGTAATGTTCTCATGTATCAGTTCTGTTCCTATTGTGAAGTATTGTGAAGCGCTCTGATACCTTCGGGTAAAGTCTGCGCTATATAAAAACGCATACATAAAATAAAATAAAATAAAAGCACACGATGTATTGCATCAAGGAGCAGCCTTCGGGCATGCGTTGACACACAGCTTCAAGAAAAAAAAGAAAAGCACACACTTCTCCCTCCCCCCTCCCCACCCCACTCCACCTCCCCCCCCCTCCCTGATCACCCAGTGTTCCTAAGAGAAGGTTAGAATTTGTTCAACTATAATAGTGCGCTACATGTGTATGTCACAAAAATTAAATTTCCCATAAAAAATAAGTTCTTTGTCAAGACCACTGTAACCTTTCTTTTCTTTATAATTAAAACAGAGCATCCGGGAATGCATCTTTTGTTTTATGCTATTAAATAAAAAAAAAGATATTTGTGTCCATTTCCCCTATATATGTTTTAATTAAAATGCCGCCATTTTGGCAAAGTACAGTAGAGTAACTTTTTAACACACGTCTAGTTTCATGTTGTCATTAATAATTGCACTTCTTAACAAAGGGATGAAATGAGCACTTTGTGCGTGGAGTCGAACCTGGAATCTTCTGCTCCGTAGGCAGACGCGTTATCCATTGCGCCACTGGCCCACTGCTATCTCTACACGACGGGGAAGAGTACTAGACCAGTGCATATGCGCTCTGGGATATGGTCGGTAGTGTGCACGCTAGACAGGTTGAATAAGCTGGGAAAATTATAGCTCTTTCACATTAAGTAGTGAAGAGTCAAATACTCAGGTCTATGAAGGGATCACTTAAGGAACTCACCGAATGTACAGGCAATAAAAGTCACAACAACTTTAACAGCCACTGCTCTCTTGGGCAAAGAGTAGTGATGTCACTTTGTATATTTTGTTCCCTGCTCTGATTGGATCAAAGTCTTTTCTATTTGGTCAGAACTCGCGATTTAACTAGTTCTTTTCCGCTGCAGTGCAAGTGCAGAGGGCGGTGTGGCGGGAAATACAACTGTTTGCGCACATTATACATCGCAACTGGAAAGAACCACTGTTCCGCAGACACAATACATTTGTTATTTATTTTTCTAGAACCGTGGCCAATGGCCATGCACTAGTATCACAGATGCCACGTTATTTTGACCAGTTTAAATGGAAAAAGTCACTAGCAGCTGCATCCGTGACAGCCATTATGAAGGTCCGCGCCTTCGAGACCACGCTTGTAAAGGTGCTTTTTAAAAAACATTTCACTAGCATTTATTGTTCGATGAAAATATTGGGCCCTTTGGCAAATCGACAGTTATCTGTTTTACAGTTAAAACAGACCTATCGAGAAACTCTGATGGCCCACTTTAAAAACTAAATATTGGCGTTAAATTCCTAGTATGTAACTTAATCAAATGCGTAGCTGTTTATGTAACGAAATTTACAGGTCAGTTTATTATAAAACCAGACAGGACGGAACTTCATGGTCTAACAGGCATGATGTAGTTTCTTATAATGTTTATAGATCATTGTAATGTTTATATTATTGGTTGAAAAAAGGTACCTCCACAATTCGAGCCAGCCAGGAGTCGAACCTGGAATCTTCTGCTCCGTAGGCAGACGCGTTATCCATTGCGCCACTGGCCCGCTGTGTATGAAGTCTTCAGAGAACAGGTAATAGCCAAATCACAGGTGAGGTGCTACAAGTTGGTGGTGTGACAGACAGTAAAGATATGGCGGCGCACTCTACAATAGAAAACACACAGTTCTAGGAGCTAAGTACAATATCAACTCATTTCAAGTCGAAGCTCTGAAGCCAGCCTATAGGTTTGTGGAGCTTCAGAGCCCTGCACACTTTTCTTCTTTGCAGAGATGAATGCTGCATTCGAGGGGAAAGGCTTCTTGGCTTTGCCTCCTCTAACTGCAGAAATGCGGCTGGAGCCTGACATCTTACAATTCCTTCCGTTATATATAACAATATATAACATTTTGCAGACAGTACTACATGACAACTACGAACAAACTACTATATGCTATAAACAAACAAAATCAGTTCTACAGTCTTTCAGATAAGGTGGCCTGCCAGGAAGCATCCTGTTGGCCTTGCGCCTGTGGTCACACAATGAAGGGAGCAGGCGCTGTAAGTATTGGTTGGGTACTTCCTTTGGTAATGACTAGGCCACTGACGCCAGAAGCCTCAGCACACACTGATATGTACGCACGTGGGCTACTTTCGTGCTTGACCGGTGTTCCGAGGAGTGCTGTACCCCCATCGAGCTTTGTACCCTCTGTGGTGCCGTATCACCGGGGGTAGGAATACCTAGGCCGCAGAGTGGGGCCTAATCTACACTGTTTCTAGGTGTAGATTTTAGCGTTGGATGGAGAGAGAGGTGGGCGAGGGGATAGACGTTCATATTGGATGCTGTCCATGACGTTCACGGATGCCCCAGTGTTGATCATAGCATGTACCGGGGATCCTGCGATCGGTACGTCGCACATTGGTGGCGCAGACTCTGCGCACCATCTCTGCCAATGAAGGACACGAAGTACACCTCATCATCATCGTCTTCCAAACTAAACACCGCGCGGGAAGCATCACTGCAAGGACCAGGGTCTTCAAGCGACAGCTGATGCACACTGCCAGAGGCCAGGGGCCGGCAGGGTGCGCAGTGAGGCTGGGGGTGAGGAGCCGGAAGACAGACAGGGCCCCTGTAGCCACGTGGTGGGCCTCTCCAGCGTCAGGGCGCTCGCCGAGGCATCACACAACGGGGGGGGGGGGGGGGGGGGGGGGGGCGGCGGAAAGCGTGTCCCCGGGCCCAAAGGACAGGCTCCTTGTGTTTGAGTGTCCTCCATATATTGCAGTATTATACCTTTATGTTTACTTTATATGCTTTTGTAACCTGCACACGTGTCACTTTTTCCTCCTGTAATGCACCGTTTGTTACCTCTTGTATTTTGTTAGCTCACGATTGCCACTTTTGCCGCATGCAATGTAACGTTTGCTTTTGTAATTTGTTCACTTGTAATGTTCTCATGTATCAGTTCTGTTCCTATTGTGAAGTATTGTGAAGCGCTCTGATACCTTCGGGTAAAGTCTGCGCTATATAAAAACGCATACATAAAATAAAATAAAATAAAAGCACACGATGTATTGCATCAAGGAGCAGCCTTCGGGCATGCGTTGACACACAGCTTCAAGAAAAAAAAGAAAAGCACACACTTCTCCCTCCCCCCTCCCCACCCCACTCCACCTCCCCCCCCCCCTGATCACCCAGTGTTCCTAAGAGAAGGTTAGAATTTGTTCAACTATAATAGTGCGCTACATGTGTATGTCACAAAAATTAAATTTCCCATAAAAAATAAGTTCTTTGTCAAGACGACTGTAACTTTTCTTTTCTTTATAATTAAAACAGAGCATCCGGGAATGCATCTTTTGTTTTATGCTATTAAATAAAAAAAAAGATATTTGTGTCCATTTCCCCTATATATGTTTTAATTAAAATGCCGCCATTTTGGCAAAGTACAGTAGAGTAACTTTTTAACACACGTCTAGTTTCATGTTGTCATTAATAATTGCACTTCTTAACCAAGGGATGAAATGAGCACTTTGTGCGTGGAGTCGAGCCAGCCAGGAGTCGAACCTGGAATCTTCTGCTCCGTAGGCAGACGCGTTATCCATTGCGCCACTGGCCCACTGCTATCTCCACACGACGGGGCAGAGTACTAGACCAGTGCATATGCGCTCTGGGATATGGTCGGTAGTGTGCACACTAGACAGGTTGAATAAGCTGGGAAAATTATAGCTCTTTCACATTAAGTAGTGAAGAGTCAAATACTGAGGTCTATGAAGGGATCACTTAAGGAACTCACCGAATGTACAGGCAATAAAAGTCACAACAACTTTAACAGCCACTGCTCTCTTGGGCAAAGAGTAGTGATGTAACTTTGTATATTTTGTTCCCTGCTCTGATTGGATCAAAGTCTTTTCGATTTGGTCAGAACTCGCGATTTAACTAGTTCTTTTCCGCTGCAGTGCAAGTGCAGAGGGCGGTGTGGCGGGAAATACAACTGTTTGCGCACATTATACATCGCAACTGGAAAGAACCACTGTTCCGCAGACACAATACATTTGTTATTTATTTTTCTAGAACCGTGGCCAATGGCCATGCACTAGTGTCACAGATGCCACGTTATTTTGACCAGTTTAAATGGAAAAAGTCACTAGCAGCTGCATCCGTGACAGCCATTATGAAGGTCCGCGCCTTCGAGACCACGCTTGTAAAGGTGCTTTTTAAAAAACATTTCACTAGCATTTATTGTTCGATGAAAATATTGGGCCCTTTGGCAAATCGACAGTTATCTGTTTTACAGTTAAAACAGACCTATCGAGAAACTCTGATGGCCCACTTTAAAAACTAAATATTGGCGTTAAATTCCTAGTATGTAACTTAATCAAATGCGTAGCTGTTTATGTAACGAAATTTACAGGTCAGTTTATTATAAAACCAGACAGGACGGAACTTCATGGTCTAACAGGCATGATGTAGTTTCTTATAATGTTTATAGATCATTGTAATGTTTATATTATTGGTTGAAAAAAGGTGCCTCCACAATTCGAGCCAGCCAGGAGTCGAACCTGGAATCTTCTGCTCCGTAGGCAGACGCGTTATCCATTGCGCCACTGGCCCGCCGTGTACGAAGTCTTCAGAGAACAGGTAATAGCCAAATCACAGGTGAGGTGCTACAAGTTGGTGCTGTGACAGACAGTAAGGCTATAGCGGCGCACTCTACAATAGAAAACACACAGTTCTAGGAGCTAAGTACAATATCAACTCATTTCAAGTCGAAGCTCTGAAGCCAGCCTACAGGTTTGTGGAGCTTCAGAGCCCTGCACACTTTACTGCTTTGCAGAGATGAATGCTGCCTTCGAGGGGAAAGGCTTCTTGGCTTTGCCTCCTCTAACTGCAGAAATGCAGCTGGAGCCTGACATCTTACAATTCCTTCCGTTATATATAACAATATATAACATTTTGCAGACAGTACTACATGACAACTACGAACAAACTACTATATGCTATAAACAAACAAAATCAGTTCTACAGTCTTTCAGATAAGGTGGCCTGCCAGGAAGCATCCTGTTGGCCTTGCGCCTGTGGTCACACAATGAAGGGAGCAGGCGCTGTAAGTATTGGTTGGGTACTTCCTTTGGTAATGACTAGGCCACTGACGCCAGAAGCCTCAGCACACACTGATATGTACGCACGTGGGCTACTTTCGTGCTTGACCGGTGTTCCGAGGAGTGCTGTACCCCCATCGAGCTTTGTACCCTCTGTGGTGCCGTATCACCGGGGGTAGGAATACCTAGGCCGCAGAGTGGGGCCTAATCTACACTGTTTCTAGGTGTAGATTTTAGCGTTGGATGGAGAGAGAGGTGGGCGAGGGGATAGACGTTCATATTGGATGCTGTCCATGACGTTCACGGATGCCCCAGTGTTGATCATAGCATGTACCGGGGATCCTGCGATCGGTACGTCGCACATTGGTGGCGGCAGACTCTGCGCACCATCTCTGCCAATGAAGGACACGAAGTACACCTCATCATCATCGTCTTCCAAACTAAACACCGCGCAGGAAGCATCACTGCAAGGACCAGGGTCTTCAAGCGACAGCTGATGCACACTGCCAGAGGCCAGGGGCCGGCAGGGTGCGCAGTGAGGCTGGGGGTGAGGAGCCGGAAGACAGACAGGGCCCCTGTAGCCACGTGGTGGGCCTCTCCAGCGTCAGGGCACTACTCGCTTCTCCCCCTCCAGGGCGCTCGCCGAGGCATCACACAACGGGGGGGGGGGCGGCGGAAAGCGTGTCCCCGGGCCCAAAGGACAGGCTCCTTGTGTTTGAGTGTCCTCCATATATTGCAGTATTATACCTTTATGTTTACTTTATATGCTTTTGTAACCTGCACACGTGTCACTTTTTCCTCCTGTAATGCACCGTTTGTTACCTCTTGTATTTTGTTAGCTCACGATTGCCACTTTTGCCGCATGCAATGTAACGTTTGCTTTTGTAATTTGTTCACTTGTAATGTTCTCATGTATCAGTTCTGTTCCTATTGTGAAGTATTGTGAAGCGCTCTGATACCTTCGGGTAAAGTCTGCGCTATATAAAAACGCATACATAAAATAAAATAAAATAAAAGCACACGATGTATTGCATCAAGGAGCAGCCTTCGGGCATGCGTTGACACACAGCTTCAAGAAAAAAAAGAAAAGCACACACTTCTCCCTCCCCCCTCCCCACCCCACTCCACCTCCCCCCCCCTCCCTGATCACCCAGTGTTCCTAAGAGAAGGTTAGAATTTGTTCAACTATAATAGTGCGCTACATGTGTATGTCACAAAAATTAAATTTCCCATAAAAAATACGTTCTTTGTCAAGACCACTGTAACCTTTCTTTTCTTTATAATTAAAACAGAGCATCCGGGAATGCATCTTTTGTTTTATGCTATTAAATAAAAAAAAAGATATTTGTGTCCATTTCCCCTATATATGTTTTAATTAAAATGCCGCCATTTTGGCAAAGTACAGTAGAGTAACTTTTTAACACACGTCTAGTTTCATGTTGTCATTAATAATTGCACTTCTTAACAAAGGGATGAAATGAGCACTTTGTGCGTGGAGTCGAACCTGGAATCTTCTGCTCCGTAGGCAGACGCGTTATCCATTGCGCCACTGGCCCACTGCTATCTCTACACGACGGGGAAGAGTACTAGACCAGTGCATATGCGCTCTGGGATATGGTCGGTAGTGTGCACGCTAGACAGGTTGAATAAGCTGGGAAAATTATAGCTCTTTCACATTAAGTAGTGAAGAGTCAAATACTCAGGTCTATGAAGGGATCACTTAAGGAACTCACCGAATGTACAGGCAATAAAAGTCACAACAACTTTAACAGCCACTGCTCTCTTGGGCAAAGAGTAGTGATGTCACTTTGTATATTTTGTTCCCTGCTCTGATTGGATCAAAGTCTTTTCTATTTGGTCAGAACTCGCGATTTAACTAGTTCTTTTCCGCTGCAGTGCAAGTGCAGAGGGCGGTGTGGCGGGAAATACAACTGTTTGCGCACATTATACATCGCAACTGGAAAGAACCACTGTTCCGCAGACACAATACATTTGTTATTTATTTTTCTAGAACCGTGGCCAATGGCCATGCACTAGTATCACAGATGCCACGTTATTTTGACCAGTTTAAATGGAAAAAGTCACTAGCAGCTGCATCCGTGACAGCCATTATGAAGGTCCGCGCCTTCGAGACCACGCTTGTAAAGGTGCTTTTTAAAAAACATTTCACTAGCATTTATTGTTCGATGAAAATATTGGGCCCTTTGGCAAATCGACAGTTATCTGTTTTACAGTTAAAACAGACCTATCGAGAAACTCTGATGGCCCACTTTAAAAACTAAATATTGGCGTTAAATTCCTAGTATGTAACTTAATCAAATGCGTAGCTGTTTATGTAACGAAATTTACAGGTCAGTTTATTATAAAACCAGACAGGACGGAACTTCATGGTCTAACAGGCATGATGTAGTTTCTTATAATGTTTATAGATCATTGTAATGTTTATATTATTGGTTGAAAAAAGGTGCCTCCACAATTCGAGCCAGCCAGGAGTCGAACCTGGAATCTTCTGCTCCGTAGGCAGACGCGTTATCCATTGCGCCACTGGCCCGCTGTGTATGAAGTCTTCAAAGAACAGGCAATAGCCAAATCACAGGTGAGGTGCTACAAGTTGGTGCTGTGACAGACAGTAAGGATATAGCGGCGCACTCTACAATAGAAAACACACAGTTCTAGGAGCTAAGTACAATATCAACTCATTTCAAGTCGAAGCTCTGAAGCCAGCCTACAGGTTTGTGGAGCTTCAGAGCCCTGCACACTTTACTGCTTTGCAGAGATGAATGCTGCCTTCGAGGGGAAAGGCTTCTTGGCTTTGCCTCCTCTAACTGCAGAAATGCGGCTGGAGCCTGACATCTTACAATTCCTTCCGTTATATATAACAATTTATAACATTTTGCAGACAGTACTACATTACAACTACGAACAAACTACTATATGCTATAAACAAACAAAATCAGTTCTACAGTCTTTCAGATAAGGTGGCCTGCCAGGAAGCATCCTGTTGGCCTTGCGCCTGTGGTCACACAATGAAGGGAGCAGGCGCTGTAAGTATTGGTTGGGTACTTCCTTTGGTAATGACTAGGCCACTGACGCCAGAAGCCTCAGCACACACTGATATGTACGCACGTGGGCTACTTTCGTGCTTGACCGGTGTTCCGAGGAGTGCTGTACCCCCATCGAGCTTTGTACCCTCTGTGGTGCCGTATCACCGGGGGTAGGAATACCTAGGCCGCAGAGTGGGGCCTAATCTACACTGTTTCTAGGTGTAGATTTTAGCGTTGGATGGAGAGAGAGGTGGGCGAGGGGATAGACGTTCATATTGGATGCTGTCCATGACGTTCACGGATGCCCCAGTGTTGATCATAGCATGTACCGGGGATCCTGCGATCGGTACGTCGCACATTGGTGGCGGCAGACTCTGCGCACCATCTCTGCCAATGAAGGACACGAAGTACACCTCATCATCATCGTCTTCCAAACTAAACACCGCGCGGGAAGCATCACTGCAAGGACCAGGGTCTTCAAGCGACAGCTGATGCACACTGCCAGAGGCCAGGGGCCGGCAGGGTGCGCAGTGAGGCTGGGGGTGAGGAGCCGGAAGACAGACAGGGCCCCTGTAGCCACGTGGTGGGCCTCTCCAGCGTCAGGGCACTACTCGCTTCTCCCTCTCCAGGGCGCTCGCCGAGGCATCACACAACGGGGGGGGGCGGCGGAAAGCGTGTCCCCGGGCCCAAAGGACAGGCTCCTTGTGTTTGAGTGTCCTCCATATATTGCAGTATTATACCTTTATGTTTACTTTATATGCTTTTGTAACCTGCACACGTGTCACTTTTTCCTCCTGTAATGCACCGTTTGTTACCTCTTGTATTTTGTTAGCTCACGATTGCCACTTTTGCCGCATGCAATGTAACGTTTGCTTTTGTAATTTGTTCACTTGTAATGTTCTCATGTATCAGTTCTGTTCCTATTGTGAAGTATTGTGAAGCGCTCTGATACCTTCGGGTAAAGTCTGCGCTATATAAAAACGCATACATAAAATAAAATAAAATAAAAGGACACGATGTATTGCATCAAGGAGCAGCCTTCGGGCATGCGTTGACACACAGCTTCAAGAAAAAAAAGAAAAGCACACACTTCTCCCTCCCCCCTCCCCACCCCACTCCACCTCCCCCCCCCCCTCCCTGATCACCCAGTGTTCCTAAGAGAAGGTTAGAATGTGTTCAACTATAATAGTGCGCTACATGTGTATGTCACAAAAATTAAATTTCCCATAAAAAATAAGTTCTTTGTCAAGACCACTGTAACCTTTCTTTTCTTTATAATTAAAACAGAGCATCCGGCATCCGGGAATGCATCTTTTGTTTTATGCTATTAAATAAAAAAAAAGATATTTGTGTCCATTTCCCCTATATATGTTTTAATTAAAATGCCGCCATTTTGGCAAAGTACAGTAGAGTAACTTTTTAACACACGTCTAGTTTCATGTTGTCATTAATAATTGCACTTCTTAACAAAGGGATGAAATGAGCTCTTTGTGCGTGGAGTCGAGCCAGCCAGGAGTCGAACCTGGAATCTTCTGCTCCGTAGGCAGACGCGTTATCCATTGCGCCACTGGCCCACTGCTATCTCTACACGACGGGGCAGAGTACTAGACCAGTGCATATGCGCTCTGGGATATGGTCGGTAGTGTGCACGCTAGACAGGTTGAATAAGCTGGGAAAATTATAGCTCTTTCACATTAAGTAGTGAAGAGTCAAATACTGAGGTCTATGAAGGGATCACTTAAGGAACTCACCGAATGTACAGGCAATAAAAGTCACAACAACTTTAACAGCCACTGCTCTCTTGGGCAAAGAGTAGTGATGTCACTTTGTATATTTTGTTCCCTGCTCTGATTGGATCAAAGTCTTTTCGATTTGGTCAGAACTCGCGATTTAACTAGTTCTTTTCCACTGCGGTGCAAGTGCAGAGGGCGGTGTGGCGGGAAATACAACTTTTTGCGCACATTATACATCGCAACTGGAAAGAACCACTGTTCCGCAGACACAATACATTTGTTATTTATTTTTCTAGAACCGTGGCCAATGGCCATGCACTAGTATCACAGATGCCACGTTATTTTGACCAGTTTAAATGGAAAAAGTCACTAGCAGCTGCATCCGTGACAGCCATTATGAAGGTCCACGCCTTCGAGACCACGCTTGTAAAGGTGCTTTTTAAAAAACATTTCACTAGCATTTATTGTTCGATGAAAATATTGGGCCCTTTGGCAAATCGACAGTTATCTGTTTTACAGTTAAAACAGACCTATCGAGAAACTCTGATGGCCCACTTTAAAAACTAAATATTGGCGTTAAATTCCTAGTATGTAACTTAATCAAATGCGTAGCTGTTTATGTAACGAAATTTACAGGTCAGTTTATTATAAAACCAGACAGGACGGAACTTCATGGTCTAACAGGCATGATGTAGTTTCTTATAATGTTTATAGATCATTGTAATGTTTATATTATTGGTTGAAAAAAGGTGCCTCCACAATTCGAGCCAGCCAGGAGTCGAACCTGGAATCTTCTGCTCCGTAGGCAGACGCGTTATCCATTGCGCCACTGGCCCGCTGTGTATGAAGTCTTCAAAGAACAGGCAATAGCCAAATCACAGGTGAGGTGCTACAAGTTGGTGCTGTGACAGACAGTAAGGATATAGCGGCGCACTCTACAATAGAAAACACACAGTTCTAGGAGCTAAGTACAATATCAACTCATTTCAAGTCGAAGCTCTGAAGCCAGCCTACAGGTTTGTGGAGCTTCAGAGCCCTGCTCACTTTACTGCTTTGCAGAGATGAATGCTGCCTTCGAGGGGAAAGGCTTCTTGGCTTTGCCTCCTCTAACTGCAGAAATGCGGCTGGAGCCTGACATCTTACAATTCCTTCCGTTATATATAACAATATATAACATTTTGCAGACAGTACTACATGACAACTACAAACAAACTACTATATGCTATAAACAAACAAAATCAGTTCTACAGTCTTTCAGATAAGGTGGCCTGCCAGGAAGCATCCTGTTGGCCTTGCGCCTGTGGTCACACAATGAAGGGAGCAGGCGCTGTAAGTATTGGTTGGGTACTTCCTTTGGTAATGACTAGGCCACTGACGCCAGAAGCCTCAGCACACACTGATATGTACGCACGTGGGCTACTTTCGTGCTTGACCGGTGTTCCGAGGAGTGCTGTACCCCCATCGAGCTTTGTACCCTCTGTGGTGCCGTATCACCGGGGGTAGGAATACCTAGGCCGCAGAGTGGGGCCTAATCTACACTGTTTCTAGGTGTAGATTTTAGCGTTGGATGGAGAGAGAGGTGGGCGAGGGGATAGACGTTCATATTGGATGCTGTCCATGACGTTCACGGATGCCCCAGTGTTGATCATAGCATGTACCGGGGATCCTGCGATCGGTACGTCGCACATTGGTGGCGGCAGACTCTGCGCACCATCTCTGCCAATGAAGGACACGAAGTACACCTCATCATCATCGTCTTCCAAACTAAACACCGCGCGGGAAGCATCACTGCAAGGACCAGGGTCTTCAAGCGACAGCTGATGCACACTGCCAGAGGCCAGGGGCCGGCAGGGTGCGCAGTGAGGCTGGGGGTGAGGAGCCGGAAGACAGACAGGGCCCCTGTAGCCACGTGGTGGGCCTCTCCAGCGTCAGGGCACTACTCGCTTCTCCCCCTCCAGGGCGCTCGCCGAGGCATCACACAACGGGGGGGGGCGGCGGAAAGCGTGTCCCCGGGCCCAAAGGACAGGCTCCTTGTGTTTGAGTGTCCTCCATATATTGCAGTATTATACCTTTATGTTTACTTTATATGCTTTTGTAACCTGCACACGTGTCACTTTTTCCTCCTGTAATGCACCGTTTGTTACCTCTTGTATTTTGTTAGCTCACGATTGCCACTTTTGCCGCATGCAATGTAACGTTTGCTTTTGTAATTTGTTCACTTGTAATGTTCTCATGTATCAGTTCTGTTCCTATTGTGAAGTATTGTGAAGCGCTCTGATACCTTCGGGTAAAGTCTGCGCTATATAAAAACGCATACATAAAATAAAATAAAATAAAAGGACACGATGTATTGCATCAAGGAGCAGCCTTCGGGCATGCGTTGACACACAGCTTCAAGAAAAAAAAGAAAAGCACACACTTCTCCCTCCCCCCTCCCCACCCCACTCCACCTCCCCCCCCCCCCCCCTGATCACCCAGTGTTCCTAAGAGAAGGTTAGAATTTGTTCAACTATAATAGTGCGCTACATGTGTATGTCACAAAAATTAAATTTCCCATAAAAAATAAGTTCTTTGTCAAGACCACTGTAACCTTTCTTTTCTTTATAATTAAAACAGAGCATCCGGCATCCGGGAATGCATCTTTTGTTTTATGCTATTAAATAAAAAAAAAGATATTTGTGTCCATTTCCCCTATATATGTTTTAATTAAAATGCCGCCATTTTGGCAAAGTACAGTAGAGTAACTTTTTAACACACGTCTAGTTTCATGTTGTCATTAATAATTGCACTTCTTAACAAAGGGCTGAAATGAGCACTTTGTGCGTGGAGTCGAGCCAGCCAGGAGTCGAACCTGGAATCTTCTGCTCCCTAGGCAGACGCGTTATCCATTGCGCCACTGGCCCACTGCTATCTCTACACGACGGGGCAGAGTACTAGACCAGTGCATATGCGCTCTGGGATATGGTCGGTAGTGTGCACGCTAGACAGGTTGAATAAGCTGGGAAAATTATAGCTCTTTCACATTAAGTAGTGAAGAGTCAAATACTGAGGTCTATGAAGGGATCACTTAAGGAACTCACCGAATGTACAGGCAATAAAAGTCACAACAACTTTAACAGCCACTGCTCTCTTGGGCAAAGAGTAGTGATGTCACTTTGTATATTTTGTTCCCTGCTCTGATTGGATCAAAGTCTTTTCGATTTGGTCAGAACTCGCGATTTAACTAGTTCTTTTCCACTGCAGTGCAAGTGCAGAGGGCGGTGTGGCGGGAAATACAACTGTTTGCGCACATTATACATCGCAACTGGAAAGAACCACTGTTCCGCAGACACAATACATTTGTTATTTATTTTTCTAGAACCGTGGCCAATGGCCATGCACTAGTATCACAGATGCCACGTTATTTTGACCAGTTTAAATGGAAAAAGTCACTAGCAGCTGCATCCGTGACAGCCATTATGAAGGTCCGCGCCTTCGAGACCACGCTTGTAAAGGTGCTTTTTAAAAAAATTTCACTAGCATTTATAGTTCGATGAAAATATTGGGCCCTTTGGCAAATCGACAGTTATCTGTTTTACAGTTAAAACAGACCTATCGAGAAACTCTGATGGCCCACTTTAAAAACTAAATATTGGCGTTAAATTCCTAGTATGTAACTTAATCAAATGCGTAGCTGTTTATGTAACGAAATTTACAGGTCAGTTTATTATAAAACCAGACAGGACGGAACTTCATGGTCTAACAGGCATGATGTAGTTTCTTATAATGTTTATAGATCATTGTAATGTTTATATTATTGGTTGAAAAAAGGTGCCTCCACAATTCGAGCCAGCCAGGAGTCGAACCTGGAATCTTCTGCTCCGTAGGCAGACGCGTTATCCATTGCGCCACTGGCCCGCTGTGTATAAAGTCTTCAGAGAACAGGTAATAGCCAAATCACAGGTGAGGTGCTACAAGTTGGTGCTGTGACAGACAGTAAGGATATAGCGGCGCACTCTATAATAGAAAACACACAGTTCTAGGAGCTAAGTACAATATCAACTCATTTCAAGTCGAAGCTCTGAAGCCAGCCTACAGGTTTGTGGAGCTTCAGAGCCCTGCACACTTTACTGCTTTGCAGAGATGAATGCTGCCTTCGAGGGGAAAGGCTTCTTGGCTTTGCCTCCTCTAACTGCAGAAATGCGGCTGGAGCCTGACATCTTACAATTCCTTCCGTTATATATAACAATATATAACATTTTGCAGACAGTACTACATTACAACTACGAACAAACTACTATATGCTATAAACAAACAAAATCAGTTCTACAGTCTTTCAGATAAGGTGGCCTGCCAGGAAGCATCCTGTTGGCCTTGCGCCTGTGGTCACACAATGAAGGGAGCAGGCGCTGTAAGTATTGGTTGGGTACTTCCTTTGGTAATGATTAGGCCACTGACGCCAGAAGCCTCAGCACACACTGATATGTACGCACGTGGGCTACTTTCGTGCTTGACCGGTGTTCCGAGGAGTGCTGTACCCCCATCGAGCTTTGTACCCCCTGTGGTGCCGTATCACCGGGGGTAGGAATACCTAGGCCGCAGAGTGGGGCCTAATCTACACTGTTTCTAGGTGTAGATTTTAGCATTGGATGGAGAGAGAGGTGGGCGAGGGGATAGACGTTCATATTGGATGCTGTCCATGACGTTCACGGGTGCCCCAGTGTCGATCAGAGCATGTACCGGGGATCCTGCGATTGGTACGTCGCACATTGGTGGCGGCAGACTCCGCGCACCATCTCTGCCAATGAAGGACACGAAGTACACCTCATCATCATCGTCTTCCAAACTAAACACCGCGAGGAAGCATCACTGCAAGGACCAGGGTCTTCAAGCGACAGCTGATGCACACTGCCAGAGGCCAGGGGCCGGCAGGGTGCGCAGTGAGGCTGGGGGTGAGGAGCCGGAAGACAGACAGGGCCCCTGTAGCCACGTGGTGGGCCTCTCCAGCGTCAGGGCACTACTCGCTTCTCCCCCTCCAGGGCGCTCGCCGAGGCATCACACAGCGGGGGGGGGGGGGGCGGCAGAAAGCGTGTCCCCGGGCCCAAAGGACAGGCTCCTTGTGTTTGAGTGTCCTCAATATATTGCAGTATTATACCTTTATGTTTACTTTATATGCTTTTGTAACCTGCACACGTGTCACTTTTTCCTCCTGTAATGCACCGTTTCTTACCTCTTGTATTTTGTTAGCTCACGATTGCCACTTTTGCCTCATGCAATGTAACGTTTGCTTTTGTAATTTGTTCACTTGTAATGTTCTCATGTATCAGTTCTGTTCCTATTGTGAAGTATTGTGAAGCGCTCTGATACCTTCGGGTAAAGTCTGCGCTATATAAAAACGCATACATAAAATAAAATAAAATAAAAGGACACGATGTATTGCATCAAGGAGCAGCCTTCGGGCATGCGTTGACACACAGCTTCAAGAAAAAAAAGAAAAGCACACACTTCTCCCTCCCCCCTCCCCACCCCACTCCACCTCCCCCCCCTCCCTGATCACCCAGTGTTCCTAAGAGAAGGTTAGAATTTGTTCAACTATAATAGTGCGCTATATGTGTATGTCACAAAAATTAAATTTCCCATAAAAAATAAGTTCTTTGTCAAGACCACTGTAACCTTTCTTTTCTTTATAATTAAAACAGAGCATCCGGGAATGCATCTTTTGTTTTATGCTATTAAATAAAAAAAAGATATTTGTGTCCATTTCCCCTATATATGTTTTAATTAAAATGCCGCTATTTTGGCAAAGTACAGTAGAGTAACTTTTTAACACACGTCTAGTTTCATGTTGTCATTAATAATTGCACTTCTTAACAAAGGGATGAAATGAGCACTTTGGTGCGTCGAGTCGAGCCAGCCAGGAGTCGAACCTGGAATCTTCTGCTCCGTAGGCAGACGCGCTATCCATTGCGCCACTGGCCCACTGCTATCTGCACACGACGGGGCAGAGTACTAGACCAGTGCATATGCGCTCTGGGATATGGTCGGTAGTGTGCACGCTAGACAGGTTGAATAAGCTGGGAAAATTATAGCTCTTTCACATTAAGTAGTGAAGAGTCAAATACTCAGGTCTATGAAGGGATCACTTAAGGAACTCACCGAATGTACAGGCAATAAAAGTCACAACAACTTTAACATCCACTGCTCTCTTGGGCAAAGAGTAGTGACGTCACTTTGTATATTTTGTTCCCTGATCTGATTGGATCAAAGTCTTTTCGATTTGGTCAGAACTCGCGATTTAACTAGTTCTTTTCCACTGCAGTGCGAGTGCAGAGGGCGGTGTGGCGGGAAATACAACTGTTTGCACACATTATACATCGCAACTGGAAAGAACCACTGTTCCGCAGACACAATACATTTGTTATTTATTTTTCTAGAACCGTGGCCAATGGCCATGCACTAGTATCACAGATGCCACGTTATTTTGACCAGTTTAAATGGAAAAAGTCACTAGCAGCTGCATCCGTGACAGCCATTATGAAGGTCCACGCCTTCGAGACCACGCTTGTAAAGGTGCTTTTTAAAAAACATTTCACTAGCATTTATTGTTCGATGAAAATATTGGGCCCTTTGGCAAATCGACAGTTATCTGTTTTACAGTTAAAACAGACCTATCGAGAAACTCTGATGGCCCACTTTAAAAACTAAATATTGGCGTTAAATTCCTAGTATGTAACTTAATCAAATGCGTAGCTGTTTATGTAACGAAATTTACAGGTCAGTTTATTATAAAACCAGACAGGACGGAACTTCATGGTCTAACAGGCATGATGTAGTTTCTTATAATGTTTATAGATCATTGTAATGTTTATATTATTGGTTGAAAAAAGGTGCCTCCACAATTCGAGCCAGCCAGGAGTCGAACCTGGAATCTTCTGCTCCGTAGGCAGACGCGTTATCCATTGCGCCACTGGCCCGCTGTGTATGAAGTCTTCAGAGAACAGGTAATAGCCAAATCACAGGTGAGGTGCTACAAGTTGGTGCTGTGACAGACAGTAAGGATATAGCGGCGCACTCTACAATAGAAAACACACAGTTCTAGGAGCTAAGTACAATATCAACTCATTTCAAGTCGAAGCTCTGAAGTGATAGGGCTGAGATTTCGATCAATACCTTATCACTATCGATCTAAAACCCCGCTCTGGTCGACTGAATCTTTATTGCCTGTCATTGAGAAATAAAGTGCATCTTTACCAAATTAGTTCCCCCATTAAAGGACTCTGCTTCAAAGGATCACAAACAACTTCTAGCTTTCAAAGGTTTATTATAAGTTGTAAGTACAAGCATCTCAAGATGAGATTCACCAAATACACGGGCCCAACTACATACACGTGTTCTCTGAAAGCCCTCAGACGAACAACGGAAACTATCAATACCAGTTCTAAAAACAATAGTGCCGTTAGCATAGACACGTATTGAAATCTATCGCTCATTACAGGCGGAAAGAAATTACAGGTTAGGCTTTCCCTACCCTGCACTAGATGGTATCCCTACTTAACCAGGTCTCTACCTATCAAAGGTGTCAGCAGTGAATGACTCCCATAGGAAGCCACCCACTCTCGAACTCTTGATGAAAACCTATAGTTCTCCAGTCATGACCCCTCTCTGCCTACCCATCCGCTCTCTTAAGGGTCCTCAGGCATCTGCTCTAACTCCACCCAGGGGTGCTGTCCCTAATACAAAATCACAACAACATTTAGGACGCCCCTCGTGAGACGCCCCTCACGTGGTGTAGCTTCTGGCTGTTTCCATGATGAGGCCTTGCGGTTAGAGTCGACCTTGCTTTCCAGACGCTTCTCCGGCCCGCTGATACCCCTTAAACATTCCGGAACCCTCCTACATGTCTGGTCCATTTCAAGAACAGGCTTCTATTCATATTTAATAATTGAATACCCCCTTTTCTCTTCCAGACAGACATTTGGAGCCAAGTCCCAAATCTTATGGTTTTCCACCTGCGTCACAACATTCCCCTTTCCAGACTAATACGTGTAAATCAACATTTAAAGCTTTCCAGCCCTACAACAGTTTTATAATATTCGATTTCTTCTTTAATTGTTAGCATGTTAATACTCTTATTCTACTGATTCAGTAAACACATCTGTAAATCAAAAACCCACTCATTAATTCTAAACATTAGTGCAATCCACATTGTATATTTCAGTCGCCTTCCCCCTCCCGCCTTGCTCAGGCCCTGAGGCCTACCACGTTCTACGTTTCCGTATGTCATCTTGCATTTGACAACTGCACAACATAGATTCAAGAATATTCACGTTGAATAAAATCACATAGTATCACATTTTGCGAATTAATAAAAGAACTCACATCTATATAATATAGTCCTTCTGAATAATATAATGTAATCATAACATGAGTGCGGTCCAAGAAATGAAAGGTATACCAGTCTGATTCCTTCTGTCATGGCCATGCATGAGGCCTGTCTCTTTCCGTGCTCACAGCACGCCATCTTCCTATTAGCAGCTACATTTAACATGGACCATGATTAATCACATCTAATAAAGTTATACATTGCACTCATGTCTTCATTAGTTCCACTTCTATATGCATTCTCTAAGTTAACCACATAATTTCAGAATATAGATGTAGTTACTATCAGCACTCATGGCATTTCTCTTCATGGTTTGTGCTTACTACGTATAAGTGTGATGCATTTCTACATTTTGGTTAGTTTGCGCTCTCTCAGTTCCCCCCTTTGATGACCTCTCGGGGTCATCATTAACATTTAAACTGCAGTGATTGCTAGCATAACCCGTTTCTGTGTTTGCAAAGCCCTCAGACTTCGGTACTGACTATCTTGTATGGCAGCCAATCTCTGCAGCTGTTTACTTCGAGCTCTCTCTGACCTTCTTGATCTGTACCATTTGAATACCCTCACCAATCCCCACAACACAATCCCACAGATCAATATTATGATGATAGGTTTCAGTATTTTCCACACAAAGCTTTTGCCTAAGGTGGTGAGCCAACCTCCTGCGTCACTTATCCCCTGGCCCACCTTTTCCCAGACATTTTCTCTGCTCAAGTCTTCGATCTCCTTGTGAATATCAGTTATGTTCCTAATAACTTTATCAAGGGGCTTCGAATTGTCTGGAATGTAGGTGCAACATTCTTGGACCTTCAAAGCCTTACAGACTCCGCCCTCTTTTGCTAATAGGACATCTAAGGCAAGACGGTTCTGAAGAACCATAGCCCTTATCGATTGCATCTCTCCTTCTACCAGCATTAAGGACTGAGCAGTACTGGCAGACAACCTGTCTACGACTGTTGCTAGCCGTCTAATTTTAACATCATTAAGAGCTAATCCCAGAAGTGGGAACACAGCTCCAAAGACATCTCCAACCATTTCTGCACTCACATCTCTCCTTCCTCTCGATGATGTCTTGCCCTCAATTATCTCTAAGTCTTGGGCATGATATATTTTAGGGAAGATAATTGCCAAGTAACATGAGCCATACCAATTATCAGGTAGCTTCACGTAGGCATTTCTCCCACATACAAAATATACGTTAGGAATCACTTGCATTCCTTTCAGGAAGTCTTTGGTGTAATACTCCAAATTGAAAGCATGTTCACAGCTAACCTCTCCCACGTATACATTTTCATAATACGTTTTGGCTCTATGGAGACATAACTTTCCTCTCTTTGTTCTATCTAAAGCTATTGGACCACTACTACCCTTTCTCTTGTGTGCCTTTTCTTCTTCGGTCCAATCCGTTTTCCATTGTCCTGATTTCTTCAAAATCTTTTGTCTCCTATTCCGATCATCCACCTGCCCTATGAACTTCTTCTCGACCTCTGACACCTTACATGTCAGGTTATTTCTGCGGGCATGTGAAGTGTCTAATGTAATCCAAGGAATGAAGAACTTGGCCAATCTGTCTTCACTCTTCCAGTAGTCCCATTTGTTCATTTGCTTATAATTTGGGACTTCTGGTAACACTGAGTCATAATTGGAGAAATAGTATTCAAAACTATCTCTCCCATAAAATATACTAAGCAATAAGCTACATGTAATGCCATAAGTCAGCGGGAGGTGATGATAACGAATGCCTTCATCCACAGATGCCGGCAACTGCATGCAGACATAGCAGTCCTTGACCTCCATGGCATCTACATATTCATACAGTAATTTTGCATAAGCATTTGACCTAAAGTCACCTTGGGACTCATCTACATGTAACCTGCGGGCTTCTGCAGCCAATAACGCTTTCTTGTGTGTGTTTTCCCCTTTCTCACCAGCAATGGTGGGTGTAAGCGCTTCTGCAGATGCCACATCAGTTACCTTTGCCTCCTCCTCACGTCCCTTTACATAAGAGACCGTTACCACTAAAGCTATTAGTATTATCACTCCTACTATTAGTGTACCTATTATACATTTCGCTCTGCGGTTCTGAGTACCGGCCTCCATTTCGTCAGATAGTGTGGTTCTCTCTTAACTCAGCACAAAGTTCCCTCCTTTTCTTCGTTCCTTTACTGTCTCTTTTACTCCTTTTGTCCTGAGAACCACGCAACTGGAAGCTGACAACCCTTTCCGCCAAAGTCCTTTTTAGTTCAAATACAGACAACCCTAGCCCTTCTCCATCATCTCAGGGAGAGTCCCTAAGAATCTCTGCTTCCTAGGCGCTAGGTAATCTTCTTTTCTTCACGCTTATTTACAAAGTCTTTTAAGCATCCACTATCAGGCGCTCGCCTGCAGCTTCGACAGCAAAGTTCAATATTTCCAGACGAAGGTTGTGCTCTTCTGCGGCTGATATCTTTGAACCAAAATCAGGGAATTGCAATTCTGTGAGAAACATGTCCTTTATCTTGCTGAGGCGGGGAGGACGGGGGAGCATGAATGTCAGAGACCCTTCTTGTTCGACACCGGGCACTAACAATCTTATCTCCACTGTCACGATGGGCTCAGAACTGGACACCACCACCGCTCTGATCCTCCCCGTCACCGGTTTCGAAGCCATCTGTCACCAGATATGTCCACTCGGGGGTGGAGTATCTTCTGTTAGGCACACGCACTCTTCTTGACCTCCTCAACTCTGGTGCTTCAGCGCCCTGAGCACCGTCTTCTGGGTCTGAGTCTTCTGATATCGGAGGAAGGGTTCTCTCCAGAGTTGACCTTAGGCTAGAGCTCCTTCTCTGCGGCCAATCAGCTTCTCCGCGTACCCTTCTACTCCTTCTTCTCCTCGTTGGTTCACGCTCCCTGTCAGACCTGTCAGTGTCTGACTCGTACTCCCAGCTACTTTCTCCTTCAGTAGCGTTGTCTGTTTCGCTGTTGTACTGACCGTCCTCAGCTTGGTCAGACTCGTTCCCTGCTTCCTCTGGCACCTCTACAGCTTGGCTAGCCCCCTCTATGGCTTCTCGGTCCGCCTCTGGACGTCTATCCGAGAGAGGAGCTGTTTCTATCAGAGGTGCTGGAACTCTCCGCGTATGCGACGCGTGGATCCAATTGGGCAGGCCTCCCACTTTCACGGCTGTGTTTGTGGTCAGGATGATCTGGAAGGGCCCACGCCAACGAACATCCAAGCAGCTGCTTCTTACGTGCTTCTTCACCAGGACCCAATCTCTTCCCCAGTGAAATCCCACACTTCTGGAGCGACTGTCTCCCTCAAGTCCCAGGGGAGCTCGTCTACTGTCAGAGTGGGATACAGCTCCACACATATTCTGGAATTCGCGACTTTAAAGTCTGCATCATCATCATTTGTCAGTACCTCCACTCCTTGCGGAGTACAGTATATAGTGCAGTTCAATTTGCACAAAAGGTCTCTTCCTAGCAGACATACAGGACTAGAATCGCAAACCACAAACTGGTGCTCCTCACTGTACTTCCCTATTTTCACCTGCACGGGCTCAGTCAAGGGACTGGTCATTCTCTTGTTAGCGACCCCCACCACTTGTATGGTCTCCCCCGACATGGGCAGGCCTGGGACTGCGGCTGATCTGATCGTGGATCGAGTGGCTCCTGTGTCCACTAGAAATGTCGTGGGGAACCCTGCCACTTCGGCCTCAACATAGGGTCCCCTTTGGTCTACTTCCAGGGCTGCCCCGAGGATGCAGTCATCTCTTTCCACTCTCTGTCCCGTTAGTGGGTCCACATAATAGCATTCCTCTCCTCCTACAAACAGGGGCATCTGTCTATATGTCTTACCCATAGTCCCTACTCTGGGTGCCTGCGGGAACTGGGCTCGGGGAGGAGGCCCCCCTTTGAGCACCTTTCCCTGGAATTGCGTTATCCCTCTTGTAGGCGCACCCTGAGTCTCTTCCTCTTCCACCTCTTGGTCTCCTATCTCAATATTATAGGGACACTCGCGTTTCCAATGCCCCAGCTCGTTACACTGGTGGCACCTAGTCGTTTTCTTTAAGGTAGCTACATCTATCCTAGGTCTAAAGGTGGAGTTCTCCTCATTGCCCTTGTTCCGGCTGTATTGTTTCTTTCCTCCAGTACCGGTTCCTGGTTGCTGTTGCTGCTGTCCTCCCTTTCCTGCTGCCTGCATCTGTACCACCATCAGTTTCTCCTTTAGTTTCTTAGCCTTAGAATCTATCTCATCACAGCAGTACCTGGCATACCTCAGTATTTCATCTAGGGGTTTGTTTTGCCAACAAATCAAGTGCTGCTGGATCATTAAACTAATATCCGGTCTCAGGCCTAGGACAAACTTGGACACAAACTGCCCTATGTCCCTCGGATCCATGACATCCAGACCGCTATACTGTTTAAACGCCTTCAGCAATCTCTCATAGTATTCGTGTACTGTCTCTTTGGGTTCCTGTCTCGTTCGGTCAATTTTTACCCAATCTATGTCTTGCATTGGCACTTTCTCTTTCAGCCACGTCATTACTCTTTCGAATTTTGCCATCACACTCTCAGCCGGCCCATTAGTCCTAGCGTCTCTCTCTGGCTCTATGATGGGCCACTCAGCGCTAACCTTGCATGCGGTCCACAAATCTCCTGGCACCACTATGTCAAACAGTGTGTTCAAATCTATCCATAGGACCTTTGAGATTTTTACGAACCTCTCAACTTGCTTATACCACTCCACAGGGTTTTCCCGCAGTTTGGGGAAAGAGGTGGTAAAAGCAGCTAAATCCCCCCTACTCCAAGGGACGTGGACGTAGGTCCCATTTGCGACTTCCCTCAAAGGGTATGTCTCTACTCCCTGCTGTCCTCCTGGGGTCATCATAAGTGTACTTCTCCTAACGGTCCCTCTCTTGGACCACCTCTCTTCCCACTTATCTAGGGCCCTCCATGTCCTTATTCCAGTGATCAGTTCCTTTATGTGTGTTTTCAATCCGATGGTTCGCCTCTCATCTAGGTCTCGGTCTGTGTAATGTAGCCTGTGGTTGCCTTGTAAGGCTTTGGTTCTTGACAGGTCTACCATATACTTGCCTGCTAGTTCCACTAATTTCTCATGGGTTGCTCTCGCCTTTCGAGTTACGTCCTTTGCTATGAACAGAATTTCATCCTGCTCATACATGTCTATTCTTTCTAGGGGCAGGGTACCATCTACCATGTCATCCAGATCTGACTTTAAGCTGGAGACATCGAGTCTTTTGGCTTTTATTTCTGCTCGCAATAATTCCTTCGAGGGAGGTTGACAGGTGTCTCTCCCATCCCAACTCCGGGCCCTACGTTTGGGTTCTGGAGAGTTGGGGAGTGCTCTCTCTTGTTCCCATCTCTCCAGATCCCAGGCTCGGCCATCCGACCTTGGAAGGTGATGGAACACGGGCCTGTTACCCCCCTTCTCACCTTGCCCATTCTCTCCTCTCTTCTCACAGTAAGTTTCTCTACTACTCTCCTTTCGGTCTCCATTCTCCCTTGGCCTCGTATCACTCAGTATCTGATACGATCCCTCCTGGTTTCCCATATTCCCTGGGCTGCGCTCATGTCCGTCGTCGCAAGGACTATGGTACGGCCTCTCGCAACTCCCACTCTGTTCCCTCCTGCTGGGCTCACAGTGGATACACTTAAAGCTATCCCTGTACTCCCGAGCCCTCCTGTCTTCTTCATTATGTATCGGGGGAGACACCCCCCCGTTCTCTGGGCCCCCATTTTCCAGCTTTGATCTACCTCCACTCCGGGCCCAATGGGTGAATCCCCTACTGTCTTTCTCCCTTCCGTCCCACTCCGGACTGCTCTCTTCAGCCCCGCAGTGAGTCCGGGCTCTGCTGTCCTGACTTTCCCTTTCAGCTTCTGCCGCTATAATGTTCTTTTGAGCCTCAACTGCCTCATCCCATTCCTTCATGTACTCGTTGAACTCCTGAAAAGATTTCCGTCCTGGTCCCCTCATATCCTCTGGCCATCTAATATCCCCCAGATCGCCTGTTGTGTGTGCTGGGGTGCTCCAATCTCTTGGTATCGGCAACTGACTTGGGGAATTGATCGTATCCTTCCTTCTTGCCATCTCTGCTCTTTCTCTGTCCCTTCGTACCCGCTCTTCCCCTCTAGCCCTGTCTGGGTCATATACCGACACTATAGGACCTATGGTAACAGGTACCTGTAGTGCATCAGGTAATGCGTAGGATGTGGCACACGCCGTTTCTGGCGCTCTTTGCACCACAAACCTCCCGACCACCTGTTGCACTTGGCTAGGCTGGGACAGTTCTTTCTTTGCAGCGGGATCCCAATCGGAACTGGGAAGCGGCCCATGCTCTCCTGCATTGCCCCCCCCTTTCTCGGCATCTCCTTCTGCTCTGTTATACGGAGGCGGCCTGTCTGTCAATAATCTGTTTATCAGGCTGTCCTCCGTCTCGCTCTCGTCATCCTCCTCTAGGGGGCTTTTATTTCCGGGCATCTCTAACACTGGATACAATTTGTTTACTTCCATGTTATGCGCCCTCCATCTTTTAGCATCCTCATCCCACTTAGCATCCTGTACTGCTCTTACCGAGCGTTTCACTCTTTCCTGTCGTCTGTTCATGTTCTTTTCATGCGCTGCCCTAATCCATGCATTGAGGGCTTCAAACTGTGTTGGTCTAGGCAAGGGTCTCGTAGCGGTCATAACTGCTTTTAGTCTGTGTAGCACCTCTAATCTATACGTCCCGTACTTCGGGAACGTGAGTTCCTCATTTCCATCTGTCATCTTACTCCACTCTGAAATCCACAGAATCGTGTGCAGCCCAACATTTACCCCCATGTAATGAGCTGGCGTACCCTCCGGCGGGGCTTCTTCCCCCTCGTACGATCCCCTGCGCTCTCTTTTAAACAGCGCTCTTAACCATTTAAAACACTTCATAATTATGCGCAAGATTTCCAGCTTGAATACTTTGTTTACTTCCTGATGACAATCCACCAATCCTAGCGCGACTTCGCTAGCTGGCCTATCGCAGCGCGGTCTTTCACCGGCCGACCAATCCCAGCGCGGCACCTTCTGACGTCACTAGTCTCCGCTTCGCAGCAGCACCCCTCCTTTCTCAACTCTCCTCGCGGTCATGCATGCGTCCCATTCACACACCGAAAAATGACTACTTCCGACCAAGCGGTCACTTCTCTCGACTGTACGTCCACAGTCTATCTGTAATTATTAACACAACTGACGAGATGTCTGTCGTCTCTCTGATAGGTTCTTTACGCACACAGTAACTTCCGACCAGCGTCTGTTACTCGCGCACTCACTCCCCCTATCTGGTCCTTCGAGTGGTCACTGGTACCTCATGACCCCCTTCACCCTGGTTAATAATTACTTCTGGGTGTCCGATACACCCGAACCACTTAAGCTCTCCTTGAGCCTAAGATTTCCACCGGTTGCGCGCGCTCACAACCTGTTCCACAGTCTCTCTACAGTCATTCAACTCCGCCAGACATTACAACATAGATACAATACAAGACACCGCAATCTTAACACGCATGACCCTTTATACTCACTCTCGACCGATACTGCTGCTTTTCTGTCTCACGTCATCCGGTCCTTCTTCCGCGGGCGGTTCTTCCGATCATCAATCTCTAGGGGCCTGGGGGTAATCTAACCTGGCCTAGATCACCTTCCTCAAGAAGGCAACCATTCTCTATAGCTACCAACTGATAGGGCTGAGATTTCGATCAATACCTTATCACTATCGATCTAAAACCCCGCTCTGGTCGACTGAATCTTTATTGCCTGTCATTGAGAAATAAAGTGCATCTTTACCAAATTAGTTCCCCCATTAAAGGACTCTGCTTCAAAGGATCACAAACAACTTCTAGCTTTCAAAGGTTTATTATAAGTTGTAAGTACAAGCATCTCAAGATGAGATTCACCAAATACACGGGCCCAACTACATACACGTGTTCTCTGAAAGCCCTCAGACGAACAACGGAAACTATCAATACCAGTTCTAAAAACAATAGTGCCGTTAGCATAGACACGTATTGAAATCTATCGCTCATTACAGGCGGAAAGAAATTACAGGTTAGGCTTTCCCTACCCTGCACTAGATGGTATCCCTACTTAACCAGGTCTCTACCTATCAAAGGTGTCAGCAGTGAATGACTCCCATAGGAAGCCACCCACTCTCGAACTCTTGATGAAAACCTATAGTTCTCCAGTCATGACCCCTCTCTGCCTACCCATCCGCTCTCTTAAGGGTCCTCAGGCATCTGCTCTAACTCCACCCAGGGGTGCTGTCCCTAATACAAAATCACAACAACATTTAGGACGCCCCTCGTGAGACGCCCCTCACGTGGTGTAGCTTCTGGCTGTTTCCATGATGAGGCCTTGCGGTTAGAGTCGACCTTGCTTTCCAGACGCTTCTCCGGCCCGCTGATACCCCTTAAACATTCCGGAACCCTCCTACATGTCTGGTCCATTTCAAGAACAGGCTTCTATTCATATTTAATAATTGAATACCCCCTTTTCTCTTCCAGACAGACATTTGGAGCCAAGTCCCAAATCTTATGGTTTTCCACCTGCGTCACAACATTCCCCTTTCCAGACTAATACGTGTAAATCAACATTTAAAGCTTTCCAGCCCTACAACAGTTTTATAATATTCGATTTCTTCTTTAATTGTTAGCATGTTAATACTCTTATTCTACTGATTCAGTAAACACATCTGTAAATCAAAAACCCACTCATTAATTCTAAACATTAGTGCAATCCACATTGTATATTTCAGTCGCCTTCCCCCTCCCGCCTTGCTCAGGCCCTGAGGCCTACCACGTTCTACGTTTCCGTATGTCATCTTGCATTTGACAACTGCACAACATAGATTCAAGAATATTCACGTTGAATAAAATCACATAGTATCACATTTTGCGAATTAATAAAAGAACTCACATCTATATAATATAGTCCTTCTGAATAATATAATGTAATCATAACATGAGTGCGGTCCAAGAAATGAAAGGTATACCAGTCTGATTCCTTCTGTCATGGCCATGCATGAGGCCTGTCTCTTTCCGTGCTCACAGCACGCCATCTTCCTATTAGCAGCTACATTTAACATGGACCATGATTAATCACATCTAATAAAGTTATACATTGCACTCATGTCTTCATTAGTTCCACTTCTATATGCATTCTCTAAGTTAACCACATAATTTCAGAATATAGATGTAGTTACTATCAGCACTCATGGCATTTCTCTTCATGGTTTGTGCTTACTACGTATAAGTGTGATGCATTTCTACATTTTGGTTAGTTTGCGCTCTCTCAGAAGCCAGCCTACAGGTTTGTGGAGCTTCAGAGCCCTGCACACTTTTCTTCTTTGCAGAGATGAATGCTGCCTTCGAGGGGAAAGGCTTCTTGGCTTTGCCTCCTCTAACTGCAGAAATGCGGCTGGAGCCTGACATCTTACAATTCCTTCCGTTATATATAACAATATATAACATTTTGCAGACAGTACTACATTACAACTACAAACAAACTACTATATGCTATAAACAAACAAAATCAGTTCTACAGTCTTTCAGATAAGGTGGCCTGCCAGGAAGCATCCTGTTGGCCTTGCGCCTGTGGTCACACAATGAAGGGAGCAGGCGCTGTAAGTATTGGTTGGGTACTTCCTTTGGTAATGACTAGGCCACTGACGCCAGAAGCCTCAGCACACACTGATATGTACGCACGTGGGCTACTTTCGTGCTTGACCGGTGTTCCGAGGAGTGCTGTACCCCCATCGAGCTTTGTACCCTCTGTGGTGCCGTATCACCGGGGGTAGGAATACCTAGGCCGCAGAGTGGGGCCTAATCTACACTGTTTCTAGGTGTAGATTTTAGCGTTGGATGGAGAGAGAGGTGGGCGAGGGGATAGACGTTCATATTGGATGCTGTCCATGACGTTCACGGATGCCCCAGTGTTGATCATAGCATGTACCGGGGATCCTGCGATCGGTACGTCGCACATTGGTGGCGGCAGACTCTGCGCACCATCTCTGCCAATGAAGGACACGAAGTACACCTCATCATCATCGTCTTCCAAACTAAACACCGCGCGGGAAGCATCACTGCAAGGACCAGGGTCTTCAAGCGACAGCTGATGCACACTGCCAGAGGCCAGGGGCCGGCAGGGTGCGCAGTGAGGCTGGGGGTGAGGAGCCGGAAGACAGACAGGGCCCCTATAGCCACGTGGTGGGCCTCTCCAGCGTCAGGGCACTACTCGCTTCTCCCCCTCCAGGGCGCTCGCCGAGACATCACACAACGGGGGGGGCGGCGGAAAGCGTGTCCCCGGGCCCAAAGGACAGGCTCCTTGTGTTTGAGTGTCCTCCATATATTGCAGTATTATACCTTTATGTTTACTTTATATGCTTTTGTAACCTGCACACGTGTCACTTTTTCCTCCTGTAATGCACCGTTTGTTACCTCTTGTATTTTGTTAGCTCACGATTGCCACTTTTGCCGCATGCAATGTAACGTTTGCTTTTGTAATTTGTTCACTTGTAATGTTCTCATGTATCAGTTCTGTTCCTATTGTGAAGTATTGTGAAGCGCTCTGATACCTTCGGGTAAAGTCTGCGCTATATAAAAACGCATACATAAAATAAAATAAAATAAAAGGACACGATGTATTGCATCAAGGAGCAGCCTTCGGGCATGCGTTGACACACAGCTTCAAGAAAAAAAAGAAAAGCACACACTTCTCCCTCCCCCCTCCCCACCCCACTCCACCTCCCCCCCCCCCCTGATCACCCAGTGTTCCTAAGAGAAGGTTAGAATTTGTTCAACTATAATAGTGCGCTACATGTGTATGTCACAAAAATTAAATTTCCCATAAAAAATAAGTTCTTTGTCAAGACCACTGTAACCTTTCTTTTCTTTATAATTAAAACAGAGCATCCGGCATCCGGGAATGCATCTTTTGTTTTATGCTATTAAATAAAAAAAAAGATATTTGTGTCCATTTCCCCTATATATGTTTTAATTAAAATGCCGCCATTTTGGCAAAGTACAGTAGAGTAACTTTTTAACACACGTCTAGTTTCATGTTGTCATTAATAATTGCACTTCTTAACAAAGGGCTGAAATGAGCACTTTGTGCGTGGAGTCGAGCCAGCCAGGAGTCGAACCTGGAATCTTCTGCTCCCTAGGCAGACGCGTTATCCATTGCGCCACTGGCCCACTGCTATCTGCATACGACGGGGCAGAGTACTAGACCAGTGCATATGCGCTCTGGGATATGGTCGGTAGTGTGCACGCTAGACAGGTTGAATAAGCTGGGAAAATTATAGCTCTTTCACATTAAGTAGTGAAGAGTCAAATACTGAGGTCTATGAAGGGATCACTTAAGGAACTCACCGAATGTACAGGCAATAAAAGTCACAACAACTTTAACAGCCACTGCTCTCTTGGGCAAAGAGTAGTGATGTCACTTTGTATATTTTGTTCCCTGCTCTGATTGGATCAAAGTCTTTTCGATTTGGTCAGAACTCGCGATTTAACTAGTTCTTTTCCACTGCAGTGCAAGTGCAGAGGGCGGTGTGGCGGGAAATACAACTGTTTGCGCACATTATACATCGCAACTGGAAAGAACCACTGTTCCGCAGACACAATACATTTGTTATTTATTTTTCTAGAACCGTGGCCAATGGCCATGCACTAGTATCACAGATGCCACGTTATTTTGACCAGTTTAAATGGAAAAAGTCACTAGCAGCTGCATCCGTGACAGCCATTATGAAGGTCCACGCCTTCGAGACCACGCTTGTAAAGGTGCTTTTTAAAAAACATTTCACTAGCATTTATTGTTCGATGAAAATATTGGGCCCTTTGGCAAATCGACAGTTATCTGTTTTACAGTTAAAACAGACCTATCGAGAAACTCTGATGGCCCACTTTAAAAACTAAATATTGGCGTTAAATTCCTAGTATGTAACTTAATCAAATGCGTAGCTGTTTATGTAACGAAATTTACAGGTCAGTTTATTATAAAACCAGACAGGACGGATCTTCATGGTCTAACAGGCATGATGTAGTTTCTTATAATGTTTATAGATCATTGTAATGTTTATATTATTGGTTGAAAAAAGGTACCTCCACAATTCGAGCCAGCCAGGAGTCGAACCTGGAATCTTCTGCTCCGTAGGCAGACGCGTTATCCATTGCGCCACTGGCCCGCTGTGTACGAAGTCTTCAGAGAACAGGTAATAGCCAAATCACAGGTGAGGTGCTACAAGTTGGTGCTGTGACAGACAGTAAGGATATAGCGGCGCACTCTACAATAGAAAACACACAGTTCTAGGAGCTAAGTACAATATCAACTCATTTCAAGTCGAAGCTCTGAAGCCAGCCTACAGGTTTGTGGAGCTTCAGAGCCCTGCACACTTTTCTTCTTTGCAGAGATGAATGCTGCCTTTGAGGGGAAAGGCTTCTTGGCTTTGCCTCCTCTAACTGCAGAAATGCGGCTGGAGCCTGACATCTTACAATTCCTTCCGTTATATATAACAATTTATAACATTTTGCAGACAGTACTACATGACAACTACGAACAAACTACTATATGCTATAAACAAACAAAATCAGTTCTACAGTCTTTCAGATAAGGTGGCCTGCCAGGAAGCATCCTGTTGGCCTTGCGCCTGTGGTCACACAATGAAGGGAGCAGGCGCTGTAAGTATTGGTTGGGTACTTCCTTTGGTAATGACTAGGCCACTGACGCCAGAAGCCTCAGCACACACTGATATGTACGCACGTGGGCTACTTTTGTGCTTGACCGGTGTTCCGAGGAGTGCTGTACCCCCATCGAGCTTTGTACCCTCTGTGGTGCCGTATCACCGGGGGTAGGAATACCTAGGCCGCAGAGTGGGGCCTAATCTACACTGTTTCTAGGTGTAGATTTTAGCGTTGGATGGAGAGAGAGGTGGGCGAGGGGATAGACGTTCATATTGGATGCTGTCCATGACGTTCACGGATGCCCCAGTGTTGATCATAGCATGTAGCGGGGATCCTGCGATCGGTACGTCGCACATTGGTGGCGGCAGACTCTGCGCACCATCTCTGCCAATGAAGGACACGAAGTACACCTCATCATCATCGTCTTCCAAACTAAACACCGCGCGGGAAGCATCACTGCAAGGACCAGGGTCTTCAAGCGACAGCTGATGCACACTGCCAGAGGCCAGGGGCCGGCAGGGTGCGCAGTGAGGCTGGGGGTGAGGAGCCGGAAGACAGACAGGGCCCCTGTAGCCACGTGGTGGGCCTCTCCAGCGTCAGGGCACTACTCGCTTCTCCCCCTCCAGGGCGCTCGCCGAGGCATCACACAACGGGGGGGGGGGCGGCGGAAAGCGTGTCCCCGGGCCCAAAGGACAGGCTCCTTGTGTTTGAGTGTCCTCCATATATTGCAGTATTATACCTTTATGTTTACTTTATATGCTTTTGTAACCTGCACACGTGTCACTTTTTCCTCCTGTAATGCACCGTTTGTTACCTCTTGTATTTTGTTAGCTCACGATTGCCACTTTTGCCGCATGCAATGTAACGTTTGCTTTTGTAATTTGTTCACTTGTAATGTTCTCATGTATCAGTTCTGTTCCTATTGTGAAGTATTGTGAAGCGCTCTGATACCTTCGGGTAAAGTCTGCGCTATATAAAAACGCATACATAAAATAAAATAAAATAAAAGCACACGATGTATTGCATCAAGGAGCAGCCTTCGGGCATGCGTTGACACACAGCTTCAAGAAAAAAAAGAAAAGCACACACTTCTCCCTCCCCCCTCCCCACCCCACTCCACCTCCCCCCCCCCTCCCTGATCACCCAGTGTTCCTAAGAGAAGGTTAGAATTTGTTCAACTATAATAGTGCGCTACATGTGTATGTCACAAAAATTAAATTTCCCATAAAAAATAAGTTCTTTGTCAAGACCACTGTAACCTTTCTTTTCTTTATAATTAAAACAGAGCATCCGGCATCCGGGAATGCATCTTTTGTTTTATGCTATTAAATAAAAAAAAAGATATTTGTGTCCATTTCCCCTATATATGTTTTAATTAAAATGCCGCCATTTTGGCAAAGTACAGTAGAGTAACTTTTTAACACACGTCTAGTTTCATGTTGTCATTAATAATTGCACTTCTTAACAAAGGGATGAAATGAGCACTTTGTGCGCGGAGTCGAGCCAGCCAGGAGTCGAACCTGGAATCTTCTGCTCCCTAGGCAGACGCGTTATCCATTGCGCCACTGGCCCACTGCTATCTGCACACGACGGGGCAGAGTACTAGACCAGTGCATATGCGCTCTGGGATATGGTCGGTAGTGTGCACGCTAGACAGGTTGAATAAGCTGGGAAAATTATAGCTCTTTCACATTAAGTAGTGAAGAGTCAAATACTGAGGTCTATGAAGGGATCACTTAAGGAACTCACCGAATGTACAGGCAATAAAAGTCACAACAACTTTAACAGCCACTGCTCTCTTGGGCAAAGAGTAGTGATGTCACTTTGTATATTTTGTTCCCTGCTCTGATTGGATCAAAGTCTTTTCGATTTGGTCAGAACTCGCGATTTAACTAGTTCTTTTCCACTGCGGTGCAAGTGCAGAGGGCGGTGTGGCGGGAAATACAACTGTTTGCGCACATTATACATCGCAACTGGAAAGAACCACTGTTCCGCAGACACAATACATTTGTTATTTATTTTTCTAGAACCGTGGCCAATGGCCATGCACTAGTATCACAGATGCCACGTTATTTTGACCAGTTTAAATGGAAAAAGTCACTAGCAGCTGCATCCGTGACAGCCATTATGAAGGTCCACGCCTTCGAGACCACGCTTGTAAAGGTGCTTTTTAAAAAACATTTCACTAGCATTTATTGTTCGATGAAAATATTGGGCCCTTTGGCAAATCGACAGTTATCTGTTTTACAGTTAAAACAGACCTATCGAGAAACTCTGATGGCCCACTTTAAAAACTAAATATTGGCGTTAAATTCCTAGTATGTAACTTAATCAAATGCGTAGCTGTTTATGTAACGAAATTTACAGGTCAGTTTATTATAAAACCAGACAGGACGGAACTTCATGGTCTAACAGGCATGATGTAGTTTCTTATAATGTTTATAGATCATTGTAATGTTTATATTATTGGTTGAAAAAAGGTGCCTCCACAATTCGAGCCAGCCAGGAGTCGAACCTGGAATCTTCTGCTCCGTAGGCAGACGCGTTATCCATTGCGCCACTGGCCCGCTGTGTATGAAGTCTTCAGAGAACAGGTAATAGCCAAATCACAGGTGAGGTGCTACAAGTTGGTGCTGTGACAGACAGTAAGGATATAGCGGCGCACTCTACAATAGAAAACACACAGTTCTAGGAGCTAAGTACAATATCAACTCATTTCAAGTCGAAGCTCTGAAGCCAGCCTACAGGTTTGTGGAGCTTCAGAGCCCTGCACACTTTTCTTCTTTGCAGAGATGAATGCTGCCTTCGAGGGGAAAGGCTTCTTGGCTTTGCCTCCTCTAACTGCAGAAATGCGGCTGGAGCCTGACATCTTACAATTCCTTCCGTTATATATAACAATATATAACATTTTGCAGACAGTACTACATTACAACTACGAACAAACTACTATATGCTATAAACAAACAAAATCAGTTCTACAGTCTTTCAGATAAGGTGGCCTGCCAGGAAGCATCCTGTTGGCCTTGCGCCTGTGGTCACACAATGAAGGGAGCAGGCGCTGTAAGTATTGGTTGGGTACTTCCTTTGGTAATGACTAGGCCACTGACGCCAGAAGCCTCAGCACACACTGATATGTACGCACGTGGGCTACTTTCGTGCTTGACCGGTGTTCCGAGGAGTGCTGTACCCCCATCGAGCTTTGTACCCTCTGTGGTGCCGTATCACCGGGGGTAGGAATACCTAGGCCGCAGAGTGGGGCCTAATCTACACTGTTTCTAGGTGTAGATTTTAGCGTTGGATGGAGAGAGAGGTGGGCGAGGGGATAGACGTTCATATTGGATGCTGTCCATGACGTTCACGGATGCCCCAGTGTTGATCATAGCATGTACCGGGGATCCTGCGATCGGTACGTCGCACATTGGTGGCGGCAGACTCTGCGCACCATCTCTGCCAATGAAGGACACGAAGTACACCTCATCATCATCGTCTTCCAAACTAAACACCGCGCGGGAAGCATCACTGCAAGGACCAGGGTCTTCAAGCGACAGCTGATGCACACTGCCAGAGGCCAGGGGCCGGCAGGGTGCGCAGTGAGGCTGGGGGTGAGGAGCCGGAAGACAGACAGGGCCCCTGTAGCCACGTGGTGGGCCTCTCCAGCGTCAGGGCACTACTCGCTTCTCCCCCTCCAGGGCGCTCGCCGAGGCATCACACAACGGGGGGGGGCGGCGGAAAGCGTGTCCCCGGGCCCAAAGGACAGGCTCCTTGTGTTTGAGTGTCCTCCATATATTGCAGTATTATACCTTTATGTTTACTTTATATGCTTTTGTAACCTGCACACGTGTCACTTTTTCCTCCTGTAATGCACCGTTTGTTACCTCTTGTATTTTGTTAGCTCACGATTGCCACTTTTGCCGCATGCAATGTAACGTTTGCTTTTGTAATTTGTTCACTTGTAATGTTCTCATGTATCAGTTCTGTTCCTATTGTGAAGTATTGTGAAGCGCTCTGATACCTTCGGGTAAAGTCTGCGCTATATAAAAACGCATACATAAAATAAAATAAAATAAAAGGACACGATGTATTGCATCAAGGAGCAGCCTTCGGGCATGCGTTGACACACAGCTTCAAGAAAAAAAAGAAAAGCACACACTTCTCCCTCCCCCCTCCCCACCCCACTCCACCTCCCCCCCCCCCCCTGATCACCCAGTGTTCCTAAGAGAAGGTTAGAATTTGTTCAACTATAATAGTGCGCTACATGTGTATGTCACAAAAATTAAATTTCCCATAAAAAATAAGTTCTTTGTCAAGACCACTGTAACCTTTCTTTTCTTTATAATTAAAACAGAGCATCCGGCATCCGGGAATGCATCTTTTGTTTTATGCTATTAAATAAAAAAAAAGATATTTGTGTCCATTTCCCCTATATATGTTTTAATTAAAATGCCGCCATTTTGGCAAAGTACAGTAGAGTAACTTTTTAACACACGTCTAGTTTCATGTTGTCATTAATAATTGCACTTCTTAACAAAGGGCTGAAATGAGCACTTTGTGCGTGGAGTCGAGCCAGCCAGGAGTCGAACCTGGAATCTTCTGCTCCCTAGGCAGACGCGTTATCCATTGCGCCACTGGCCCACTGCTATCTCTACACGACGGGGCAGAGTACTAGACCAGTGCATATGCGCTCTGGGATATGGTCGGTAGTGTGCACGCTAGACAGGTTGAATAAGCTGGGAAAATTATAGCTCTTTCACATTAAGTAGTGAAGAGTCAAATACTGAGGTCTATGAAGGGATCACTTAAGGAACTCACCGAATGTACAGGCAATAAAAGTCACAACAACTTTAACAGCCACTGCTCTCTTGGGCAAAGAGTAGTGATGTCACTTTGTATATTTTGTTCCCTGCTCTGATTGGATCAAAGTCTTTTCGATTTGGTCAGAACTCGCGATTTAACTAGTTCTTTTCCACTGCAGTGCAAGTGCAGAGGGCGGTGTGGCGGGAAATACAACTGTTTGCGCACATTATACATCGCAACTGGAAAGAACCACTGTTCCGCAGACACAATACATTTGTTATTTATTTTTCTAGAACCGTGGCCAATGGCCATGCACTAGTATCACAGATGCCACGTTATTTTGACCAGTTTAAATGGAAAAAGTCACTAGCAGCTGCATCCGTGACAGCCATTATGAAGGTCCACGCCTTCGAGACCACGCTTGTAAAGGTGCTTTTTAAAAAACATTTCACTCAGAGCAGGTCCTAGGCCTTCTGAGGCCCCGGGCGAAAGGGAAGATGTGAGGCCCCCTAATTGCATATTGCGTCACAAGAAGTGACATCACAGAAAGTGACTTCGCAGGACTTTTGATCTTAGTTATTTGGCATCACTGAAACAAACTACTGTGGATATCAGTAACATGGACAAAAAGTAGAGGGGATGGAAAACAGGTGAGCAAATATCCATGAGTGTAAAACTTGCCGGCTCCTTGAATGATTAGTTGGACATGCCCCCAAATTCCCGCCAAGATCACTCCGCTCGGCTGCGGCACACAATCTGGTAGTCTCTGAATTTAAAAAGTCTCAATGGGGTGTAAGAAACTTAGTAGGCAGAACATCAGAACTCTGGAACTCCCTTCCACTTTCACCTGAACGGATAACAAATCTGTTAGCATTCAGAAAAGCCTTAACACTTGGATTTTCAATCCGTAGCTTCCTTTCTTCACTGCTTACCAATTTAGATGGTTACCTGTTTGCTCCGAGTCCAGCGCCTAGACACCTCAGGGTATTAGTACGCTATATAAGTCTCACTTTAATATTATTTCATTTCATTTAGTCTGTTTAGTGATTCACCATTTCAAGGGCTGGCCTCACATTTGTCTAAATGACGGGGATCACACACTTTCAGGGACACAATCTTTCCTGTTCACAGAAGAGTGACAGAACTGAAGTGGATGTACACACTTCAACAACTTGGCTCATTTAGTGATGTGCATGTGTACATTTATTTATTTTTTCTACCTGTCGAGAAACCTCTTCCATTCCCTGCATCTTAAGTGCAATAATTTATGATGATTCTTTGAGTCACAACGTGGATTTTTGAACTGGAATTGCCTGTTTAGCGCTCGGAAGCGTCACATATTTGTGTAAAACCCATGTGACTTGGACCCAGCATCCCTTATCTCTGAATGTCGTCTAGACCGTAATTTGGCTGTCTTTTTTTTTATCAGGCTACTCACACATTTTTTTTGAACGATTGCAAACATTTTAAATATTTTACCTTTCTTTTACCCCTTTTCTTGTGTGGTCAGACACTTAATTTCTGAGATTTTCAAGGTGTCCAAGTCCGCGCGGGGGCACTTGAGGTAAAACAGACTCCCAGAGGGTCTCCTGACGCTGGGCCTCTGCAGGCAGGCCATTGTATTGAAGAGTCTCTCATCATAGGGGCCTTCTCCGAAGCCACCATGCCTAGCGGGACTGGGAGCGGCCAGGCTTATGCAGCCTAGCTGATTTCAGAGCCTTGCCCGGTGTGGAGGCCTGGACTGCTGTAAACTTGACAGACGGCCATCCAGAGAGGTATTTTTGTCTGCTTGATGCCCTGAGATTCGAAAGATCACCTGGCCTGACAGAAATCTTTGTGGGTTTTCAGAAATGCTCTTTCATAAAATGCGGTGTAATGGCCTGAACTGCCGCCTTTGAAACTGGGGAACCAGGTTCGAGTCTCAGCGTCCGCTCAACATCCTGTGATTTTAGGCAGATCGCTTAATCTCCCCTTGCCCTAAAATAAACCTTAGTCAGCTGCAATCTTTCAAATTTCTTTTTTGAGCTTACCAAACGTCACTAGTTATTGACTCGATGCAGGTCAAAATTAGGTTCCCTCGCTGGCCTTAACAATCAATTATGCTCAGAGTGAAGAGTGTGGTATTTCCAGCATACACTTCGACTCTTGCACAAATTCTGAATCGGGAGCAAATGAAAGTTCACACTTGATTCAGAATTATTCACTTTACTATTGCCGCAACCCATGTTGTTTTACCACAAAAAATCAGTAGGTAAAACGTTTGTGAAATGTTTGCTAGTACACAGCATACATTTCAGGTTTTGAGACACAGAATGAATGAAAGTTAATGCAACGAGCACCTTCCCCTCCCCCCTCCTCCCATTTGGAGGTGCAAAACTCAGAAAAAGTGCACAAGCAAAACGCGGCACCAGACAGTATCACAAACTGCAGATATGCTATTACCACACCTGTATTTGAAAATAGGAGCCCGTGTGGAATCCAAATTATGCTTCACATTTGTAAGCATTTGTTGATTTCGACCCACAAAAAGGAGTGCAATATACGTGCTAGAAACCGAAGTCCTCCACAGCAGTGACTGCTACAATGCGCTAGTCATGCTGGCTGCTATCTGTAGCCAGATTTACTTAGATTCCACGCAACGTAGCATCCGAATTTGCTGGGATGGGCTGTGCAAATGACAAAACACAACCTATAGCCAAATACACTCAAATTGGCTAGCTGTTCTTTTAATCGTGTGTGCATTAGGTGTTTTATTATTATTGTTATGAATATTATTCTGCAATGTTTTACAATATTGGTGATGAAATCGTATTTCAATACATCTGGGAGGAGGCTCACTGCCGATGAACGGTGCAGCTTTGCACCGTGCACAGAATCACGCCATAGTGCAAAGGCCCTGCACACTGCATGGTTTGTACTGGAAGCAAACTTTTCCAGTACACATTTCTAAGTAAAACACCTGTAGAAGGGTCCGATGCACTGGAAGTGCGCGGTGCACCGCAGCAAGCGTGCATTGTGTGGGATTCGGAGGGGGTGAGGGGTGTGGGGGGAGGAGCGTCATTGTTTTTACTAGGCGGTGATTCATCCCCATACACACTTCTTTGATGCCAAGCAGCACCAAGTAGATTTGCCTCTGTGAAAAGGCCACCTTTCCAAAGCAAAACACCTTTTGTGCGTAAAAGTGAATCCCTGTTGCCACTTTGCACTGCTATGCACCACTTCCATGGCACTTGTACCAGCACAAAAGCATTAGTAAATCTGGCCGTACATAGTTATGTAGGGGACAAGTAGTTCTATAATATTGCTCATTATTAATACCGCGCCTCTCTGCTGAGAAAGTCCAGAAGTGTTGATGCTTTGACCTATTATATTCTGGCACTGAGAAATGCAAACACACAAGGCTAAACCTTTTGTTTGACAAAGTGTAAATAATGTGTCAAAACGGAACAACAGTACAGTGTTCTAGAAGATGCAATGCAGCCAGAAAGAACAGGAAAACTAGTTCATGGTTTTCACACTGCCTCCTCCTTGCCCACACACAAACCGACATACATAGCAAGCATGCATGTGAGTGAGAACTAGAAATACATTAGACATGGCCTGGAATTTAGTGCCTAGCATCATAATCAGAAAAGAGAATACAGGATGTTAAAGCATAATATTTTTAACTAGTCCAATAAAAGGTATATATAATACCGTGGATTCCCCCATCATGAATTCGCAAGGCCGGCCGCCTGCCGCCCGCGTACTGCGCATGTCACCACCACTAAGGCACCACCACTAAGCTAGGTGGTGGGGTGCGTGCGTCACGGTGCGTGCGCAGACAGTGACGGACTAGTTCCCTTCTTCCCTGCCTCTTACTGCCTGCGGCCCTGCACGAGCTCGAGAGTGCTGTGCGCAGAACTTTTCCCATTCATTCCCGCAACTGCGGGGCCCCCTGAGCGCGAGGCCCTGGGCAGCTGCCCATACCGCCCATGGCTAGGACCGGCCCTGATTTCACTAGCATTTATTGTTCGATGAAAATATTGGGCCCTTTGGCAAATCGACAGTTATCTGTTTTACAGTTAAAACAGACCTATCGAGAAACTCTGATGGCCCACTTTAAAAACTAAATATTGGCGTTAAATTCCTAGTATGTAACTTAATCAAATGCGTAGCTGTTTATGTAACGAAATTTACAGGTCAGTTTATTATAAAACCAGACAGGACGGATCTTCATGGTCTAACAGGCATGATGTAGTTTCTTATAATGTTTATAGATCATTGTAATGTTTATATTATTGGTTGAAAAAAGGTACCTCCACAATTCGAGCCAGCCAGGAGTCGAACCTGGAATCTTCTGCTCCGTAGGCAGACGCGTTATCCATTGCGCCACTGGCCCGCTGTGTACGAAGTCTTCAGAGAACAGGTAATAGCCAAATCACAGGTGAGGTGCTACAAGTTGGTGCTGTGACAGACAGTAAGGATATAGCGGCGCACTCTACAATAGAAAACACACAGTTCTAGGAGCTAAGTACAATATCAACTCATTTCAAGTCGAAGCTCTGAAGCCAGCCTACAGGTTTGTGGAGCTTCAGAGCCCTGCACACTTTTCTTCTTTGCAGAGATGAATGCTGCCTTCGAGGGGAAAGGCTTCTTGGCTTTGCCTCCTCTAACTGCAGAAATGCGGCTGGAGGTGTAGATTTTAGCGTTGGATGGAGAGAGAGGTGGGCGAGGGGATAGACGTTCATATTGGATGCTGTCCATGACGTTCACGGATGCCCCAGTGTTGATCATAGCATGTACCGGGGATCCTGCGATCGGTACGTCGCACATTGGTGGCGGCAGACTCTGCGCACCATCTCTGCCAATGAAGGACACGAAGTACACCTCATCATCATCGTCTTCCAAACTAAACACCGCGCGGGAAGCATCACTGCAAGGACCAGGGTCTTCAAGCGACAGCTGATGCACACTGCCAGAGGCCAGGGGCCGGCAGGGTGCGCAGTGAGGCTGGGGGTGAGGAGCCGGAAGACAGACAGGGCCCCTATAGCCACGTGGTGGGCCTCTCCAGCGTCAGGGCACTACTCGCTTCTCCCCCTCCAGGGCGCTCGCCGAGACATCACACAACGGGGGGGGCGGCGGAAAGCGTGTCCCCGGGCCCAAAGGACAGGCTCCTTGTGTTTGAGTGTCCTCCATATATTGCAGTATTATACCTTTATGTTTACTTTATATGCTTTTGTAACCTGCACACGTGTCACTTTTTCCTCCTGTAATGCACCGTTTGTTACCTCTTGTATTTTGTTAGCTCACGATTGCCACTTTTGCCGCATGCAATGTAACGTTTGCTTTTGTAATTTGTTCACTTGTAATGTTCTCATGTATCAGTTCTGTTCCTATTGTGAAGTATTGTGAAGCGCTCTGATACCTTCGGGTAAAGTCTGCGCTATATAAAAACGCATACATAAAATAAAATAAAATAAAAGGACACGATGTATTGCATCAAGGAGCAGCCTTCGGGCATGCGTTGACACACAGCTTCAAGAAAAAAAAGAAAAGCACACACTTCTCCCTCCCCCCTCCCCACCCCACTCCACCTCCCCCCCCCCCCTGATCACCCAGTGTTCCTAAGAGAAGGTTAGAATTTGTTCAACTATAATAGTGCGCTACATGTGTATGTCACAAAAATTAAATTTCCCATAAAAAATAAGTTCTTTGTCAAGACCACTGTAACCTTTCTTTTCTTTATAATTAAAACAGAGCATCCGGCATCCGGGAATGCATCTTTTGTTTTATGCTATTAAATAAAAAAAAAGATATTTGTGTCCATTTCCCCTATATATGTTTTAATTAAAATGCCGCCATTTTGGCAAAGTACAGTAGAGTAACTTTTTAACACACGTCTAGTTTCATGTTGTCATTAATAATTGCACTTCTTAACAAAGGGCTGAAATGAGCACTTTGTGCGTGGAGTCGAGCCAGCCAGGAGTCGAACCTGGAATCTTCTGCTCCCTAGGCAGACGCGTTATCCATTGCGCCACTGGCCCACTGCTATCTCTACACGACGGGGCAGAGTACTAGACCAGTGCATATGCGCTCTGGGATATGGTCGGTAGTGTGCACGCTAGACAGGTTGAATAAGCTGGGAAAATTATAGCTCTTTCACATTAAGTAGTGAAGAGTCAAATACTGAGGTCTATGAAGGGATCACTTAAGGAACTCACCGAATGTACAGGCAATAAAAGTCACAACAACTTTAACAGCCACTGCTCTCTTGGGCAAAGAGTAGTGATGTCACTTTGTATATTTTGTTCCCTGCTCTGATTGGATCAAAGTCTTTTCGATTTGGTCAGAACTCGCGATTTAACTAGTTCTTTTCCACTGCAGTGCAAGTGCAGAGGGCGGTGTGGCGGGAAATACAACTGTTTGCGCACATTATACATCGCAACTGGAAAGAACCACTGTTCCGCAGACACAATACATTTGTTATTTATTTTTCTAGAACCGTGGCCAATGGCCATGCACTAGTATCACAGATGCCACGTTATTTTGACCAGTTTAAATGGAAAAAGTCACTAGCAGCTGCATCCGTGACAGCCATTATGAAGGTCCACGCCTTCGAGACCACGCTTGTAAAGGTGCTTTTTAAAAAACATTTCACTAGCATTTATTGTTCGATGAAAATATTGGGCCCTTTGGCAAATCGACAGTTATCTGTTTTACAGTTAAAACAGACCTATCGAGAAACTCTGATGGCCCACTTTAAAAACTAAATATTGGCGTTAAATTCCTAGTATGTAACTTAATCAAATGCGTAGCTGTTTATGTAACGAAATTTACAGGTCAGTTTATTATAAAACCAGACAGGACGGAACTTCATGGTCTAACAGGCATGATGTAGTTTCTTATAATGTTTATAGATCATTGTAATGTTTATATTATTGGTTGAAAAAAGGTGCCTCCACAATTCGAGCCAGCCAGGAGTCGAACCTGGAATCTTCTGCTCCGTAGGCAGACGCGTTATCCATTGCGCCACTGGCCCGCTGTGTACGAAGTCTTCAGAGAACAGGTAATAGCCAAATCACAGGTGAGGTGCTACAAGTTGGTGCTGTGACAGACAGTAAGGATATAGCGGCGCACTCTACAATAGAAAACACACAGTTCTAGGAGCTAAGTACAATATCAACTCATTTCAAGTCGAAGCTCTGAAGCCAGCCTACAGGTTTGTGGAGCTTCAGAGCCCTGCACACTTTTCTTCTTTGCAGAGATGAATGCTGCCTTCGAGGGGAAAGGCTTCTTGGCTTTGCCTCCTCTAACTGCAGAAATGCGGCTGGAGCCTGACATCTTACAATTCCTTCCGTTATATATAACAATATATAACATTTTGCAGACAGTACTACATTACAACTACAAACAAACTACTATATGCTATAAACAAACAAAATCAGTTCTACAGTCTTTCAGATAAGGTGGCCTGCCAGGAAGCATCCTGTTGGCCTTGCGCCTGTGGTCACACAATGAAGGGAGCAGGCGCTGTAAGTATTGGTTGGGTACTTCCTTTGGTAATGACTAGGCCACTGACGCCAGAAGCCTCAGCACACACTGATATGTACGCACGTGGGCTACTTTCGTGCTTGACCGGTGTTCCGAGGAGTGCTGTACCCCCATCGAGCTTTGTACCCTCTGTGGTGCCGTATCACCGGGGGTAGGAATACCTAGGCCGCAGAGTGGGGCCTAATCTACACTGTTTCTAGGTGTAGATTTTAGCGTTGGATGGAGAGAGAGGTGGGCGAGGGGATAGACGTTCATATTGGATGCTGTCCATGACGTTCACGGATGCCCCAGTGTTGATCATAGCATGTACCGGGGATCCTGCGATCGGTACGTCGCACATTGGTGGCGGCAGACTCTGCGCACCATCTCTGCCAATGAAGGACACGAAGTACACCTCATCATCATCGTCTTCCAAACTAAACACCGCGCGGGAAGCATCACTGCAAGGACCAGGGTCTTCAAGCGACAGCTGATGCACACTGCCAGAGGCCAGGGGCCGGCAGGGTGCGCAGTGAGGCTGGGGGTGAGGAGCCGGAAGACAGACAGGGCCCCTGTAGCCACGTGGTGGGCCTCTCCAGCGTCAGGGCACTACTCGCTTCTCCCCCTCCAGGGCGCTCGCCGAGGCATCACACAACGGGGGGGGGCGGCGGAAAGCGTGTCCCCGGGCCCAAAGGACAGGCTCCTTGTGTTTGAGTGTCCTCCATATATTGCAGTATTATACCTTTATGTTTACTTTATATGCTTTTGTAACCTGCACACGTGTCACTTTTTCCTCCTGTAATGCACCGTTTGTTACCTCTTGTATTTTGTTAGCTCACGATTGCCACTTTTGCCGCATGCAATGTAACGTTTGCTTTTGTAATTTGTTCACTTGTAATGTTCTCATGTATCAGTTCTGTTCCTATTGTGAAGTATTGTGAAGCGCTCTGATACCTTCGGGTAAAGTCTGCGCTATATAAAAACGCATACATAAAATAAAATAAAATAAAAGGACACGATGTATTGCATCAAGGAGCAGCCTTCGGGCATGCGTTGACACACAGCTTCAAGAAAAAAAAGAAAAGCACACACTTCTCCCTCCCCCCTCCCCACCCCACTCCACCTCCCCCCCCCCCCCCTGATCACCCAGTGTTCCTAAGAGAAGGTTAGAATTTGTTCAACTATAATAGTGCGCTACATGTGTATGTCACAAAAATTAAATTTCCCATAAAAAATAAGTTCTTTGTCAAGACCACTGTAACCTTTCTTTTCTTTATAATTAAAACAGAGCATCCGGCATCCGGGAATGCATCTTTTGTTTTATGCTATTAAATAAAAAAAAAGATATTTGTGTCCATTTCCCCTATATATGTTTTAATTAAAATGCCGCCATTTTGGCAAAGTACAGTAGAGTAACTTTTTAACACACGTCTAGTTTCATGTTGTCATTAATAATTGCACTTCTTAACAAAGGGCTGAAATGAGCACTTTGTGCGTGGAGTCGAGCCAGCCAGGAGTCGAACCTGGAATCTTCTGCTCCCTAGGCAGACGCGTTATCCATTGCGCCACTGGCCCACTGCTATCTCTACACGACGGGGCAGAGTACTAGACCAGTGCATATGCGCTCTGGGATATGGTCGGTAGTGTGCACGCTAGACAGGTTGAATAAGCTGGGAAAATTATAGCTCTTTCACATTAAGTAGTGAAGAGTCAAATACTGAGGTCTATGAAGGGATCACTTAAGGAACTCACCGAATGTACAGGCAATAAAAGTCACAACAACTTTAACAGCCACTGCTCTCTTGGGCAAAGAGTAGTGATGTCACTTTGTATATTTTGTTCCCTGCTCTGATTGGATCAAAGTCTTTTCGATTTGGTCAGAACTCGCGATTTAACTAGTTCTTTTCCACTGCAGTGCAAGTGCAGAGGGCGGTGTGGCGGGAAATACAACTGTTTGCGCACATTATACATCGCAACTGGAAAGAACCACTGTTCCGCAGACACAATACATTTGTTATTTATTTTTCTAGAACCGTGGCCAATGGCCATGCACTAGTATCACAGATGCCACGTTATTTTGACCAGTTTAAATGGAAAAAGTCACTAGCAGCTGCATCCGTGACAGCCATTATGAAGGTCCACGCCTTCGAGACCACGCTTGTAAAGGTGCTTTTTAAAAAACATTTCACTCAGAGCAGGTCCTAGGCCTTCTGAGGCCCCGGGCGAAAGGGAAGATGTGAGGCCCCCTAATTGCATATTGCGTCACAAGAAGTGACATCACAGAAAGTGACTTCGCAGGACTTTTGATCTTAGTTATTTGGCATCACTGAAACAAACTACTGTGGATATCAGTAACATGGACAAAAAGTAGAGGGGATGGAAAACAGGTGAGCAAATATCCATGAGTGTAAAACTTGCCGGCTCCTTGAATGATTAGTTGGACATGCCCCCAAATTCCCGCCAAGATCACTCCGCTCGGCTGCGGCACACAATCTGGTAGTCTCTGAATTTAAAAAGTCTCAATGGGGTGTAAGAAACTTAGTAGGCAGAACATCAGAACTCTGGAACTCCCTTCCACTTTCACCTGAACGGATAACAAATCTGTTAGCATTCAGAAAAGCCTTAACACTTGGATTTTCAATCCGTAGCTTCCTTTCTTCACTGCTTACCAATTTAGATGGTTACCTGTTTGCTCCGAGTCCAGCGCCTAGACACCTCAGGGTATTAGTACGCTATATAAGTCTCACTTTAATATTATTTCATTTCATTTAGTCTGTTTAGTGATTCACCATTTCAAGGGCTGGCCTCACATTTGTCTAAATGACGGGGATCACACACTTTCAGGGACACAATCTTTCCTGTTCACAGAAGAGTGACAGAACTGAAGTGGATGTACACACTTCAACAACTTGGCTCATTTAGTGATGTGCATGTGTACATTTATTTATTTTTTCTACCTGTCGAGAAACCTCTTCCATTCCCTGCATCTTAAGTGCAATAATTTATGATGATTCTTTGAGTCACAACGTGGATTTTTGAACTGGAATTGCCTGTTTAGCGCTCGGAAGCGTCACATATTTGTGTAAAACCCATGTGACTTGGACCCAGCATCCCTTATCTCTGAATGTCGTCTAGACCGTAATTTGGCTGTCTTTTTTTTTATCAGGCTACTCACACATTTTTTTTGAACGATTGCAAACATTTTAAATATTTTACCTTTCTTTTACCCCTTTTCTTGTGTGGTCAGACACTTAATTTCTGAGATTTTCAAGGTGTCCAAGTCCGCGCGGGGGCACTTGAGGTAAAACAGACTCCCAGAGGGTCTCCTGACGCTGGGCCTCTGCAGGCAGGCCATTGTATTGAAGAGTCTCTCATCATAGGGGCCTTCTCCGAAGCCACCATGCCTAGCGGGACTGGGAGCGGCCAGGCTTATGCAGCCTAGCTGATTTCAGAGCCTTGCCCGGTGTGGAGGCCTGGACTGCTGTAAACTTGACAGACGGCCATCCAGAGAGGTATTTTTGTCTGCTTGATGCCCTGAGATTCGAAAGATCACCTGGCCTGACAGAAATCTTTGTGGGTTTTCAGAAATGCTCTTTCATAAAATGCGGTGTAATGGCCTGAACTGCCGCCTTTGAAACTGGGGAACCAGGTTCGAGTCTCAGCGTCCGCTCAACATCCTGTGATTTTAGGCAGATCGCTTAATCTCCCCTTGCCCTAAAATAAACCTTAGTCAGCTGCAATCTTTCAAATTTCTTTTTTGAGCTTACCAAACGTCACTAGTTATTGACTCGATGCAGGTCAAAATTAGGTTCCCTCGCTGGCCTTAACAATCAATTATGCTCAGAGTGAAGAGTGTGGTATTTCCAGCATACACTTCGACTCTTGCACAAATTCTGAATCGGGAGCAAATGAAAGTTCACACTTGATTCAGAATTATTCACTTTACTATTGCCGCAACCCATGTTGTTTTACCACAAAAAATCAGTAGGTAAAACGTTTGTGAAATGTTTGCTAGTACACAGCATACATTTCAGGTTTTGAGACACAGAATGAATGAAAGTTAATGCAACGAGCACCTTCCCCTCCCCCCTCCTCCCATTTGGAGGTGCAAAACTCAGAAAAAGTGCACAAGCAAAACGCGGCACCAGACAGTATCACAAACTGCAGATATGCTATTACCACACCTGTATTTGAAAATAGGAGCCCGTGTGGAATCCAAATTATGCTTCACATTTGTAAGCATTTGTTGATTTCGACCCACAAAAAGGAGTGCAATATACGTGCTAGAAACCGAAGTCCTCCACAGCAGTGACTGCTACAATGCGCTAGTCATGCTGGCTGCTATCTGTAGCCAGATTTACTTAGATTCCACGCAACGTAGCATCCGAATTTGCTGGGATGGGCTGTGCAAATGACAAAACACAACCTATAGCCAAATACACTCAAATTGGCTAGCTGTTCTTTTAATCGTGTGTGCATTAGGTGTTTTATTATTATTGTTATGAATATTATTCTGCAATGTTTTACAATATTGGTGATGAAATCGTATTTCAATACATCTGGGAGGAGGCTCACTGCCGATGAACGGTGCAGCTTTGCACCGTGCACAGAATCACGCCATAGTGCAAAGGCCCTGCACACTGCATGGTTTGTACTGGAAGCAAACTTTTCCAGTACACATTTCTAAGTAAAACACCTGTAGAAGGGTCCGATGCACTGGAAGTGCGCGGTGCACCGCAGCAAGCGTGCATTGTGTGGGATTCGGAGGGGGTGAGGGGTGTGGGGGGAGGAGCGTCATTGTTTTTACTAGGCGGTGATTCATCCCCATACACACTTCTTTGATGCCAAGCAGCACCAAGTAGATTTGCCTCTGTGAAAAGGCCACCTTTCCAAAGCAAAACACCTTTTGTGCGTAAAAGTGAATCCCTGTTGCCACTTTGCACTGCTATGCACCACTTCCATGGCACTTGTACCAGCACAAAAGCATTAGTAAATCTGGCCGTACATAGTTATGTAGGGGACAAGTAGTTCTATAATATTGCTCATTATTAATACCGCGCCTCTCTGCTGAGAAAGTCCAGAAGTGTTGATGCTTTGACCTATTATATTCTGGCACTGAGAAATGCAAACACACAAGGCTAAACCTTTTGTTTGACAAAGTGTAAATAATGTGTCAAAACGGAACAACAGTACAGTGTTCTAGAAGATGCAATGCAGCCAGAAAGAACAGGAAAACTAGTTCATGGTTTTCACACTGCCTCCTCCTTGCCCACACACAAACCGACATACATAGCAAGCATGCATGTGAGTGAGAACTAGAAATACATTAGACATGGCCTGGAATTTAGTGCCTAGCATCATAATCAGAAAAGAGAATACAGGATGTTAAAGCATAATATTTTTAACTAGTCCAATAAAAGGTATATATAATACCGTGGATTCCCCCATCATGAATTCGCAAGGCCGGCCGCCTGCCGCCCGCGTACTGCGCATGTCACCACCACTAAGGCACCACCACTAAGCTAGGTGGTGGGGTGCGTGCGTCACGGTGCGTGCGCAGACAGTGACGGACTAGTTCCCTTCTTCCCTGCCTCTTACTGCCTGCGGCCCTGCACGAGCTCGAGAGTGCTGTGCGCAGAACTTTTCCCATTCATTCCCGCAACTGCGGGGCCCCCTGAGCGCGAGGCCCTGGGCAGCTGCCCATACCGCCCATGGCTAGGACCGGCCCTGATTTCACTAGCATTTATTGTTCGATGAAAATATTGGGCCCTTTGGCAAATCGACAGTTATCTGTTTTACAGTTAAAACAGACCTATCGAGAAACTCTGATGGCCCACTTTAAAAACTAAATATTGGCGTTAAATTCCTAGTATGTAACTTAATCAAATGCGTAGCTGTTTATGTAACGAAATTTACAGGTCAGTTTATTATAAAACCAGACAGGACGGATCTTCATGGTCTAACAGGCATGATGTAGTTTCTTATAATGTTTATAGATCATTGTAATGTTTATATTATTGGTTGAAAAAAGGTACCTCCACAATTCGAGCCAGCCAGGAGTCGAACCTGGAATCTTCTGCTCCGTAGGCAGACGCGTTATCCATTGCGCCACTGGCCCGCTGTGTACGAAGTCTTCAGAGAACAGGTAATAGCCAAATCACAGGTGAGGTGCTACAAGTTGGTGCTGTGACAGACAGTAAGGATATAGCGGCGCACTCTACAATAGAAAACACACAGTTCTAGGAGCTAAGTACAATATCAACTCATTTCAAGTCGAAGCTCTGAAGCCAGCCTACAGGTTTGTGGAGCTTCAGAGCCCTGCACACTTTTCTTCTTTGCAGAGATGAATGCTGCCTTTGAGGGGAAAGGCTTCTTGGCTTTGCCTCCTCTAACTGCAGAAATGCGGCTGGAGCCTGACATCTTACAATTCCTTCCGTTATATATAACAATTTATAACATTTTGCAGACAGTACTACATGACAACTACGAACAAACTACTATATGCTATAAACAAACAAAATCAGTTCTACAGTCTTTCAGATAAGGTGGCCTGCCAGGAAGCATCCTGTTGGCCTTGCGCCTGTGGTCACACAATGAAGGGAGCAGGCGCTGTAAGTATTGGTTGGGTACTTCCTTTGGTAATGACTAGGCCACTGACGCCAGAAGCCTCAGCACACACTGATATGTACGCACGTGGGCTACTTTTGTGCTTGACCGGTGTTCCGAGGAGTGCTGTACCCCCATCGAGCTTTGTACCCTCTGTGGTGCCGTATCACCGGGGGTAGGAATACCTAGGCCGCAGAGTGGGGCCTAATCTACACTGTTTCTAGGTGTAGATTTTAGCGTTGGATGGAGAGAGAGGTGGGCGAGGGGATAGACGTTCATATTGGATGCTGTCCATGACGTTCACGGATGCCCCAGTGTTGATCATAGCATGTAGCGGGGATCCTGCGATCGGTACGTCGCACATTGGTGGCGGCAGACTCTGCGCACCATCTCTGCCAATGAAGGACACGAAGTACACCTCATCATCATCGTCTTCCAAACTAAACACCGCGCGGGAAGCATCACTGCAAGGACCAGGGTCTTCAAGCGACAGCTGATGCACACTGCCAGAGGCCAGGGGCCGGCAGGGTGCGCAGTGAGGCTGGGGGTGAGGAGCCGGAAGACAGACAGGGCCCCTGTAGCCACGTGGTGGGCCTCTCCAGCGTCAGGGCACTACTCGCTTCTCCCCCTCCAGGGCGCTCGCCGAGGCATCACACAACGGGGGGGGGGGCGGCGGAAAGCGTGTCCCCGGGCCCAAAGGACAGGCTCCTTGTGTTTGAGTGTCCTCCATATATTGCAGTATTATACCTTTATGTTTACTTTATATGCTTTTGTAACCTGCACACGTGTCACTTTTTCCTCCTGTAATGCACCGTTTGTTACCTCTTGTATTTTGTTAGCTCACGATTGCCACTTTTGCCGCATGCAATGTAACGTTTGCTTTTGTAATTTGTTCACTTGTAATGTTCTCATGTATCAGTTCTGTTCCTATTGTGAAGTATTGTGAAGCGCTCTGATACCTTCGGGTAAAGTCTGCGCTATATAAAAACGCATACATAAAATAAAATAAAATAAAAGCACACGATGTATTGCATCAAGGAGCAGCCTTCGGGCATGCGTTGACACAATGCTTCAAGAAAAAAAAGAAAAGCACACACTTCTCCCTCCCCCCTCCCCACCCCACTCCACCTCCCCCCCCCCTCCCTGATCACCCAGTGTTCCTAAGAGAAGGTTAGAATTTGTTCAACTATAATAGTGCGCTACATGTGTATGTCACAAAAATTAAATTTCCCATAAAAAATAAGTTCTTTGTCAAGACCACTGTAACCTTTCTTTTCTTTATAATTAAAACAGAGCATCCGGCATCCGGGAATGCATCTTTTGTTTTATGCTATTAAATAAAAAAAAAGATATTTGTGTCCATTTCCCCTATATATGTTTTAATTAAAATGCCGCCATTTTGGCAAAGTACAGTAGAGTAACTTTTTAACACACGTCTAGTTTCATGTTGTCATTAATAATTGCACTTCTTAACAAAGGGATGAAATGAGCACTTTGTGCGCGGAGTCGAGCCAGCCAGGAGTCGAACATGGAATCTTCTGCTCCGTAGGCAGACGCGTTATCCATTGCGCCACTGGCCCACTGCTATCTGCACACGACGGGGCAGAGTACTAGACCAGTGCATATGCGCTCTGGGATATGGTCGGTAGTGTGCACGCTAGACAGGTTGAATAAGCTGGGAAAATTATAGCTCTTTCACATTAAGTAGTGAAGAGTCAAATACTGAGGTCTATGAAGGGATCACTTAAGGAACTCACCGAATGTACAGGCAATAAAAGTCACAACAACTTTAACAGCCACTGCTCTCTTGGGCAAAGAGTAGTGATGTCACTTTGTATATTTTGTTCCCTGCTCTGATTGGATCAAAGTCTTTTCGATTTGGTCAGAACTCGCGATTTAACTAGTTCTTTTCCACTGCGGTGCAAGTGCAGAGGGCGGTGTGGCGGGAAATACAACTGTTTGCGCACATTATACATCGCAACTGGAAAGAACCACTGTTCCGCAGACACAATACATTTGTTATTTATTTTTCTAGAACCGTGGCCAATGGCCATGCACTAGTATCACAGATGCCACGTTATTTTGACCAGTTTAAATGGAAAAAGTCACTAGCAGCTGCATCCGTGACAGCCATTATGAAGGTCCACGCCTTCGAGACCACGCTTGTAAAGGTGCTTTTTAAAAAACATTTCACTAGCATTTATTGTTCGATGAAAATATTGGGCCCTTTGGCAAATCGACAGTTATCTGTTTTACAGTTAAAACAGACCTATCGAGAAACTCTGATGGCCCACTTTAAAAACTAAATATTGGCGTTAAATTCCTAGTATGTAACTTAATCAAATGCGTAGCTGTTTATGTAACGAAATTTACAGGTCAGTTTATTATAAAACCAGACAGGACGGAACTTCATGGTCTAACAGGCATGATGTAGTTTCTTATAATGTTTATAGATCATTGTAATGTTTATATTATTGGTTGAAAAAAGGTGCCTCCACAATTCGAGCCAGCCAGGAGTCGAACCTGGAATCTTCTGCTCCGTAGGCAGACGCGTTATCCATTGCGCCACTGGCCCGCTGTGTATGAAGTCTTCAAAGAACAGGCAATTGCCAAATCACAGGTGAGGTGCTACAAGTTGGTGCTGTGACAGACAGTAAGGATATAGCGGCGCACTCTACAATAGAAAACACACAGTTCTAGGAGCTAAGTACAATATCAACTCATTTCAAGTCGCAGCTCTGAAGCCAGCCTACAGGTTTGTGGAGCTTCAGAGCCCTGCTCACTTTTCTTCTTTGCAGAGATGAATGCTGCCTTCGAGGGGAAAGGCTTCTTGGCTTTGCCTCCTCTAACTGCAGAAATGCGGCTGGAGCCTGACATCTTACAATTCCTTCCGTTATATATAACAATATATAACATTTTGCAGACAGTACTACATGACAACTACGAACAAACTACTATATGCTATAAACAAACAAAATCAGTTCTACAGTCTTTCAGATAAGGTGGCCTGCCAGGAAGCATCCTGTTGGCCTTGCGCCTGTGGTCACACAATGAAGGGAGCAGGCGCTGTAAGTATTGGTTGGGTACTTCCTTTGGTAATGACTAGGCCACTGACGCCAGAAGCCTCAGCACACACTGATATGTACGCACGTGGGCTACTTTCGTGCTTGACCGGTGTTCCGAGGAGTGCTGTACCCCCATCGAGCTTTGTACCCTCTGTGGTGCCGTATCACCGGGGGTAGGAATACCTAGGCCGCAGAGTGGGGCCTAATCTACACTGTTTCTAGGTGTAGATTTTAGCGTTGGATGGAGAGAGAGGTGGGCGAGGGGATAGACGTTCATATTGGATGCTGTCCATGACGTTCACGGATGCCCCAGTGTTGATCATAGCATGTACCGGGGATCCTGCGATCGGTACGTCGCACATTGGTGGCGGCAGACTCTGCGCACCATCTCTGCCAATGAAGGACACGAAGTACACCTCATCATCATCGTCTTCCAAACTAAACACCGCACGGGAAGCATCACTGCAAGGACCAGGGTCTTCAAGCGACAGCTGATGCACACTGCCAGAGGCCAGGGGCCGGCAGGGTGCGCAGTGAGGCTGGGGGTGAGGAGCCGGAAGACAGACAGGGCCCCTGTAGCCACGTGGTGGGCCTCTCCAGCGTCAGGGCACTACTCGCTTCTCCCCCTCCAGGGCGCTCGCCGAGGCATCACACAACGGGGGGGGGGGCGGCGGAAAGCGTGTCCCCGGGCCCAAAGGACAGGCTCCTTGTGTTTGAGTGTCCTCCATATATTGCAGTATTATACCTTTATGTTTACTTTATATGCTTTTTCTAACCTGCACACGTGTCACTTTTTCCTCCTGTAATGCACCGTTTGTTACCTCTTGTATTTTGTTAGCTCACGATTGCCACTTTTGCCGCATGCAATGTAACGTTTGCTTTTGTAATTTGTTCACTTGTAATGTTCTCATGTATCAGTTCTGTTCCTATTGTGAAGTATTGTGAAGCGCTCTGATACCTTCGGGTAAAGTCTGCGCTATATAAAAACGCATACATAAAATAAAATAAAAGAAAAGCACACGATGTATTGCATCAAGGAGCAGCCTTCGGGCATGCGTTGACACACAGCTTCAAGAAAAAAAAGAAAAGCACACACTTCTCCCTCCCCCCTCCCCACCCCACTCCACCTCCCCCCCCCCCTGATCACCCAGTGTTCCTAAGAGAAGGTTAGAATTTGTTCAACTATAATAGTGCGCTACATGTGTATGTCACAAAAATTAAATTTCCCATAAAAAATAAGTTCTTTGTCAAGACCACTGTAACCTTTCTTTTCTTTATAATTAAAACAGAGCATCCGGGAATGCATCTTTTGTTTTATGCTATTAAATAAAAAAAAAGATATTTGTGTCCATTTCCCCTATATATGTTTTAATTAAAATGCCGCCATTTTTAACACACGTCTAGTTTCATGTTGTCATTAATAATTGCACTTCTTAACAAAGGGATGAAATGAGCACTTTGTGCGTGGAGTCGAGCCAGCCAGGAGTCGAACCTGGAATCTTCTGCTCCGTAGGCAGACGCGTTATCCATTGCGCCACTGGCCCACTGCTATCTGCACACGACGGGGCAGAGTACTAGACCAGTGCATATGCGCTCGGGGATATGGTCGGTAGTGTGCACGCTAGACAGGTTGAATAAGCTGGGAAAATTATAGCTCTTTCACATTAAGTAGTGAAGAGTCAAATACTGAGGTCTATGAAGGGATCACTTAAGGAACTCACCGAATGTACAGGCAATAAAAGTCACAACAACTTTAACAGCCACTGCTCTCTTGGGCAAAGAGTAGTGATGTCACTTTGTATATTTTGTTCCCTGCTCTGATTGGATCAAAGTCTTTTCGATTTGGTCAGAACTCGCGATTTAACTAGTTCTTTTCCACTGCAGTGCAAGTGCAGAGGGCGGTGTGGCGGGAAATACAACTGTTTGCGCACATTATACATCGCAACTGGAAAGAACCACTGTTCCGCAGACACAATACATTTGTTATTTATTTTTCTAGAACCGTGGCCAATGGCCATGCACTAGTATCACAGATGCCACGTTATTTTGACCAGTTTAAATGGAAAAAGTCACTAGCAGCTGCATCCGTGACAGCCATTATGAAGGTCCGCGCCTTCGAGACCACGCTTGTAAAGGTGCTTTTTAAAAAAATTTCACTAGCATTTATAGTTCGATGAAAATATTGGGCCCTTTGGCAAATCGACAGTTATCTGTTTTACAGTTAAAACAGACCTATCGAGAAACTCTGATGGCCCACTTTAAAAACTAAATATTGGCGTTAAATTCCTAGTATGTAACTTAATCAAATGCGTAGCTGTTTATGTAACGAAATTTACAGGTCAGTTTATTATAAAACCAGACAGGACGGAACTTCATGGTCTAACAGGCATGATGTAGTTTCTTATAATGTTTATAGATCATTGTAATGTTTATATTATTGGTTGAAAAAAGGTGCCTCCACAATTCGAGCCAGCCAGGAGCCGAACCTGGAATCTTCTGCTCCGTAGGCAGACGCGTTATCCATTGCGCCACTGGCCCGCTGTGTATAAAGTCTTCAGAGAACAGGTAATAGCCAAATCACAGGTGAGGTGCTACAAGTTGGTGCTGTGACAGACAGTAAGGATATAGCGGCGCACTCTACAATAGAAAACACACAGTTCTAGGAGCTAAGTACAATATCAACTCATTTCAAGTCGAAGCTCTGAAGCCAGCCTACAGGTTTGTGGAGCTTCAGAGCCCTGCACACTTTACTGCTTTGCAGAGATGAATGCTGCCTTCGAGGGGAAAGGCTTCTTGGCTTTGCCTCCTCTAACTGCAGAAATGCGGCTGGAGCCTGACATCTTACAATTCCTTCCGTTATATATAACAATATATAACATTTTGCAGACAGTACTACATTACAACTACGAACAAACTACTATATGCTATAAACAAACAAAATCAGTTCTACAGTCTTTCAGATAAGGTGGCCTGCCAGGAAGCATCCTGTTGGCCTTGCGCCTGTGGTCACACAATGAAGGGAGCAGGCGCTGTAAGTATTGGTTGGGTACTTCCTTTGGTAATGATTAGGCCACTGACGCCAGAAGCCTCAGCACACACTGATATGTACGCACGTGGGCTACTTTCGTGCTTGACCGGTGTTCCGAGGAGTGCTGTACCCCCATCGAGCTTTGTACCCCCTGTGGTGCCGTATCACCGGGGGTAGGAATACCTAGGCCGCAGAGTGGGGCCTAATCTACACTGTTTCTAGGTGTAGATTTTAGCATTGGATGGAGAGAGAGGTGGGCGAGGGGATAGACGTTCATATTGGATGCTGTCCATGACGTTCACGGGTGCCCCAGTGTCGATCAGAGCATGTACCGGGGATCCTGCGATTGGTACGTCGCACATTGGTGGCGGCAGACTCCGCGCACCATCTCTGCCAATGAAGGACACGAAGTACACCTCATCATCATCGTCTTCCAAACTAAACACCGCGAGGAAGCATCACTGCAAGGACCAGGGTCTTCAAGCGACAGCTGATGCACACTGCCAGAGGCCAGGGGCCGGCAGGGTGCGCAGTGAGGCTGGGGGTGAGGAGCCGGAAGACAGACAGGGCCCCTGTAGCCACGTGGTGGGCCTCTCCAGCGTCAGGGCACTACTCGCTTCTCCCCCTCCAGGGCGCTCGCCGAGGCATCACACAGCGGGGGGGGGGGGGCGGCGTAAAGCGTGTCCCCGGGCCCAAAGGACAGGCTCCTTGTGTTTGAGTGTCCTCCATATATTGCTGTATTATACCTTTATGTTTACTTTATATGCTTTTGTAACCTGCACACGTGTCACTTTTTCCTCCTGTAATGCACCGTTTGTTACCTCTTGTATTTTGTTACCTCACGATTGCCACTTTTGCCGCATGCAATGTAACGTTTGCTTTTGTAATTTGTTCACTTGTAATGTTCTCATGTATCAGTTCTGTTCCTATTGTGAAGTATTGTGAAGCGCTCTGATACCTTCGGGTAAAGTCTGCGCTATATAAAAACGCATACATAAAATAAAATAAAATAAAAGCACACGATGTATTGCATCAAGGAGCAGCCTTCGGGCATGCGTTGACACACAGCTTCAAGAAAAAAAAGAAAAGCACACACTTCTCCCTCCCCCCTCCCCACCCCACTAAACCTCCTCCCCCTCCCTGATCACCCAGTGTTCCTAAGAGAAGGTTAGAATTTGTTCAACTATAATAGTGCGCTATATGTGTATGTCACAAAAATTAAATTTCCCATAAAAAATAAGTTCTTTGTCAAGACCACTGTAACCTTTCTTTTCTTTATAATTAAAACAGAGCATCCGGGAATGCATCTTTTGTTTTATGCTATTAAATAAAAAAAAGATATTTGTGTCCATTTCCCCTATATATGTTTTAATTAAAATGCCGCTATTTTGGCAAAGTACAGTAGAGTAACTTTTTAACACACGTCTAGTTTCATGTTGTCATTAATAATTGCACTTCTTAACAAAGGGAAGAAATGAGCACTTTGGTGCGTCGAGTCGAGCCAGCCAGGAGTCGAACCTGGAATCTTCTGCTCCGTAGGCAGACGCGTTATCCATTGCGCCACTGGCCCACCGCTATCTCTACACGACGGGGCAGAGTACTAGACCAGTGCACATGCGCTCTGGGATATGGTCGGTAGTGTGCACGCTAGACAGGTTGAATAAGCTGGGAAAATGATAGCTCTTTCACATTAAGTAGTGAAGAGTCAAATACTCAGGTCTATGAAGGGATCACTTAAGGAACTCACCGAATGTACAGGCAATAAAAGTCACAACAACTTTAACATCCACTGCTCTCTTGGGCAAAGAGTAGTGACGTCACTTTGTATATTTTGTTCCCTGATCTGATTGGATCAAAGTCTTTTCGATTTGGTCAGAACTCGCGATTTAACTAGTTCTTTTCCACTGCAGTGCGAGTGCAGAGGGCGGTGTGGCGGGAAATACAACTGTTTGCACACATTATACATCGCAACTGGAAAGAACCACTGTTCCGCAGACACAATACATTTGTTATTTATTTTTCTAGAACCGTGGCCAATGGCCATGCACTAGTATCACAGATGCCACGTTATTTTGACCAGTTTAAATGGAAAAAGTCACTAGCAGCTGCATCCGTGACAGCCATTATGAAGGTCCACGCCTTCGAGACCACGCTTGTAAAGGGGCTTTTTAAAAAACATTTCACTAGCATTTATTGTTCGATGAAAATATTGGGCCCTTTGGCAAATCGACAGTTATCTGTTTTACAGTTAAAACAGACCTATCGAGAAACTCTGATGGCCCACTTTAAAAACTAAATATTGGCGTTAAATTCCTAGTATGTAACTTAATCAAATGCGTAGCTGTTTATGTAACGAAATTTACAGGTCAGTTTATTATAAAACCAGACAGGACGGAACTTCATGGTCTAACAGGCATGATGTAGTTTCTTATAATGTTTATAGATCATTGTAATGTTTATATTATTGGTTGAAAAAAGGTGCCTCCACAATTCGAGCCAGCCAGGAGTCGAACCTGGAATCTTCTGCTCCGTAGGCAGACGCGTTATCCATTGCGCCACTGGCCCGCTGTGTATGAAGTCTTCAAAGAACAGGCAATAGCCAAATCACAGGTGAGGTGCTACAAGTTGGTGCTGTGACAGACAGTAAGGATATAGCGGCGCACTCTACAATAGAAAACACACAGTTCTAGGAGCTAAGTACAATATCAACTCATTTCAAGTCGAAGCTCTGAAGCCAGCCTACAGGTTTGTGGAGCTTCAGAGCCCTGCACACTTTTCTTCTTTGCAGAGATGAATGCTGCCTTCGAGGGGAAAGGCTTCTTGGCTTTGCCTCCTCTAACTGCAGAAATGCGGCTGGAGCCTGACATCTTACAATTCCTTCCGTTATATATAACAATTTATAACATTTTGCAGACAGTACTACATGACAACTACGAACAAACTACTATATGCTATAAACAAACAAAATCAGTTCTACAGTCTTTCAGATAAGGTGGCCTGCCAGGAAGCATCCTGTTGGCCTTGCGCCTGTGGTCACACAATGAAGGGAGCAGGCGCTGTAAGTATTGGTTGGGTACTTCCTTTGGTAATGACTAGGCCACTGACGCCAGAAGCCTCAGCACACACTGATATGTACGCACGTGGGCTACTTTCGTGCTTGACCGGTGTTCCGAGGAGTGCTGTACCCCCATCGAGCTTTGTACCCTCTGTGGTGCCGTATCACCGGGGGTAGGAATACCTAGGCCGCAGAGTGGGGCCTAATCTACACTGTTTCTAGGTGTAGATTTTAGCGTTGGATGGAGAGAGAGGTGGGCGAGGGGATAGACGTTCATATTGGATGCTGTCCATGACGTTCACGGATGCCCCAGTGTTGATCATAGCATGTACCGGGGATCCTGCGATCGGTACGTCGCACATTGGTGGCGGCAGACTCTGCGCACCATCTCTGCCAATGAAGGACACGAAGTACACCTCATCATCATCGTCTTCCAAACTAAACACCGCGCGGGAAGCATCACTGCAAGGACCAGGGTCTTCAAGCGACAGCTGATGCACACTGCCAGAGGCCAGGGGCCGGCAGGGTGCGCAGTGAGGCTGGGGGTGAGGAGCCGGAAGACAGACAGGGCCCCTGTAGCCACGTGGTGGGCCTCTCCAGCGTCAGGGCACTACTCGCTTCTCCCCCTCCAGGGCGCTCGCCGAGGCATCACACAACGGGGGGGGGCGGCGGAAAGCGTGTCCCCGGGCCCAAAGGACAGGCTCCTTGTGTTTGAGTGTCCTCCATATATTGCAGTATTATACCTTTATGTTTACTTTATATGCTTTTGTAACCTGCACACGTGTCACTTTTTCCTCCTGTAATGCACCGTTTGTTACCTCTTGTATTTTGTTAGCTCACGATTGCCACTTTTGCCGCATGCAATGTAACGTTTGCTTTTGTAATTTGTTCACTTGTAATGTTCTCATGTATCAGTTCTGTTCCTATTGTGAAGTATTGTGAAGCGCTCTGATACCTTCGGGTAAAGTCTGCGCTATATAAAAACGCATACATAAAATAAAATAAAATAAAAGGACACGATGTATTGCATCAAGGAGCAGCCTTCGGGCATGCGTTGACACACAGCTTCAAGAAAAAAAAGAAAAGCACACACTTCTCCCTCCCCCCTCCCCACCCCACTCCACCTCCCCCCCCCCTCCCTGATCACCCAGTGTTCCTAAGAGAAGGTTAGAATGTGTTCAACTATAATAGTGCGCTACATGTGTATGTCACAAAAATTAAATTTCCCATAAAAAATAAGTTCTTTGTCAAGACCACTGTAACCTTTCTTTTCTTTATAATTAAAACAGAGCATCCGGCATCCGGGAATGCATCTTTTGTTTTATGCTATTAAATAAAAAAAAAGAAATTTGTGTAAAATGCCGCCATTTTGGCAAAGTACAGTAGAGTAACTTTTTAACACACGTCTAGTTTCATGTTGTCATTAATAATTGCACTTCTTAACAAAGGGATGAAATGAGCACTTTGTGCGTGGAGTCGAGCCAGCCAGGAGTCGAACCTGGAATCTTCTGCTCCCTAGGCAGACGCGTTATCCATTGCGCCACTGGCCCACTGCTATCTCTACACGACGGGGCAGAGTACTAGACCAGTGCATATGCGCTCTGGGATATGGTCGGTAGTGTGCACGCTAGACAGGTTGAATAAGCTGGGAAAATTATAGCTCTTTCACATTAAGTAGTGAAGAGTCAAATACTGAGGTCTATGAAGGGATCACTTAAGGAACTCACCGAATGTACAGGCAATAAAAGTCACAACAACTTTAACAGCCACTGCTCTCTTGGGCAAAGAGTAGTGATGTCACTTTGTATATTTTGTTCCCTGCTCTGATTGGATCAAAGTCTTTTCGATTTGGTCAGAACTCGCGATTTAACTAGTTCTTTTCCACTGCGGTGCAAGTGCAGAGGGCGGTGTGGCGGGAAATACAACTGTTTGCGCACATTATACATCGCAACTGGAAAGAACCACTGTTCCGCAGACACAATACATTTGTTATTTATTTTTCTAGAACCGTGGCCAATGGCCATGCACTAGTATCACAGATGCCACGTTATTTTGACCAGTTTAAATGGAAAAAGTCACTAGCAGCTGCATCCGTGACAGCCATTATGAAGGTCCACGCCTTCGAGACCACGCTTGTAAAGGTGCTTTTTAAAAAACATTTCACTAGCATTTATTGTTCGATGAAAATATTGGGCCCTTTGGCAAATCGACAGTTATCTGTTTTACAGTTAAAACAGACCTATCGAGAAACTCTGATGGCCCACTTTAAAAACTAAATATTGGCGTTAAATTCCTAGTATGTAACTTAATCAAATGCGTAGGTGTTTATGTAACGAAATTTACAGGTCAGTTTATTATAAAACCAGACAGGACGGAACTTCATGGTCTAACAGGCATGATGTAGTTTCTTATAATGTTTATAGATCATTGTAATGTTTATATTATTGGTTGAAAAAAGGTGCCTCCACAATTCGAGCCAGCCAGGAGTCGAACCTGGAATCTTCTGCTCCGTAGGCAGACGCGTTATCCATTGCGCCACTGGCCCGCTGTGTATGAAGTCTTCAAAGAACAGGCAATAGCCAAATCACAGGTGAGGTGCTACAAGTTGGTGCTGTGACAGACAGTAAGGATATAGCGGCGCACTCTACAATAGAAAACACACAGTTCTAGGAGCTAAGTACAATATCAACTCATTTCAAGTCGAAGCTCTGAAGCCAGCCTACAGGTTTGTGGAGCTTCAGAGCCCTGCTCACTTTACTGCTTTGCAGAGATGAATGCTGCCTTCGAGGGGAAAGGCTTCTTGGCTTTGCCTCCTCTAACTGCAGAAATGCGGCTAGAGCCTGACATCTTACAATTCCTTCCGTTATATATAACAATATATAACATTTTGCAGACAGTACTACATGACAACTACAAACAAACTACTATATGCTATAAACAAACAAAATCAGTTCTACAGTCTTTCAGATAAGGTGGCCTGCCAGGAAGCATCCTGTTGGCCTTGCGCCTGTGGTCACACAATGAAGGGAGCAGGCGCTGTAAGTATTGGTTGGGTACTTCCTTTGGTAATGACTAGGCCACTGACGCCAGAAGCCTCAGCACACACTGATATGTACGCACGTGGGCTACTTTCGTGCTTGACCGGTGTTCCGAGGAGTGCTGTACCCCCATCGAGCTTTGTACCCTCTGTGGTGCCGTATCACCGGGGGTAGGAATACCTAGGCCGCAGAGTGGGGCCTAATCTACACTGTTTCTAGGTGTAGATTTTAGCGTTGGATGGAGAGAGAGGTGGGCGAGGGGATAGACGTTCATATTGGATGCTGTCCATGACGTTCACGGATGCCCCAGTGTTGATCATAGCATGTACCGGGGATCCTGCGATCGGTACGTCGCACATTGGTGGCGGCAGACTCTGCGCACCATCTCTGCCAATGAAGGACACGAAGTACACCTCATCATCATCGTCTTCCAAACTAAACACCGCGCGGGAAGCATCACTGCAAGGACCAGGGTCTTCAAGCGACAGCTGATGCACACTGCCAGAGGCCAGGGGCCGGCAGGGTGCGCAGTGAGGCTGGGGGTGAGGAGCCGGAAGACAGACAGGGCCCCTGTAGCCACGTGGTGGGCCTCTCCAGCGTCAGGGCACTACTCGCTTCTCCCCCTCCAGGGCGCTCGCCGAGGCATCACACAACGGGGGGGGGCGGCGGAAAGCGTGTCCCCGGGCCCAAAGGACAGGCTCCTTGTGTTTGAGTGTCCTCCATATATTGCAGTATTATACCTTTATGTTTACTTTATATGCTTTTGTAACCTGCACACGTGTCACTTTTTCCTCCTGTAATGCACCGTTTGTTACCTCTTGTATTTTGTTAGCTCACGATTGCCACTTTTGCCGCATGCAATGTAACGTTTGCTTTTGTAATTTGTTCACTTGTAATGTTCTCATGTATCAGTTCTGTTCCTATTGTGAAGTATTGTGAAGCGCTCTGATACCTTCGGGTAAAGTCTGCGCTATATAAAAACGCATACATAAAATAAAATAAAATAAAAGGACACGATGTATTGCATCAAGGAGCAGCCTTCGGGCATGCGTTGACACACAGCTTCAAGAAAAAAAAGAAAAGCACACACTTCTCCCTCCCCCCTCCCCACCCCACTCCACCTCCCCCCCCCCCCCCCTGATCACCCAGTGTTCCTAAGAGAAGGTTAGAATTTGTTCAACTATAATAGTGCGCTACATGTGTATGTCACAAAAATTAAATTTCCCATAAAAAATAAGTTCTTTGTCAAGACCACTGTAACCTTTCTTTTCTTTATAATTAAAACAGAGCATCCGGCATCCGGGAATGCATCTTTTGTTTTATGCTATTAAATAAAAAAAAAGATATTTGTGTCCATTTCCCCTATATATGTTTTAATTAAAATGCCGCCATTTTGGCAAAGTACAGTAGAGTAACTTTTTAACACACGTCTAGTTTCATGTTGTCATTAATAATTGCACTTCTTAACAAAGGGCTGAAATGAGCACTTTGTGCGTGGAGTCGAGCCAGCCAGGAGTCGAACCTGGAATCTTCTGCTCCCTAGGCAGACGCGTTATCCATTGCGCCACTGGCCCACTGCTATCTCTACACGACGGGGCAGAGTACTAGACCAGTGCATATGCGCTCTGGGATATGGTCGGTAGTGTGCACGCTAGACAGGTTGAATAAGCTGGGAAAATTATAGCTCTTTCACATTAAGTAGTGAAGAGTCAAATACTGAGGTCTATGAAGGGATCACTTAAGGAACTCACCGAATGTACAGGCAATAAAAGTCACAACAACTTTAACAGCCACTGCTCTCTTGGGCAAAGAGTAGTGATGTCACTTTGTATATTTTGTTCCCTGCTCTGATTGGATCAAAGTCTTTTCGATTTGGTCAGAACTCGCGATTTAACTAGTTCTTTTCCACTGCAGTGCGAGTGCAGAGGGCGGTGTGGCGGGAAATACAACTGTTTGCGCACATTATACATCGCAACTGGAAAGAACCACTGTTCCGCAGACACAATACATTTGTTATTTATTTTTCTAGAACCGTGGCCAATGGCCATGCACTAGTATCACAGATGCCACGTTATTTTGACCAATTTAAATGGAAAAAGTCACTAGCAGCTGCATCCGTGACAGCCATTATGAAGGTCCACGCCTTCGAGACCACGCTTGTAAAGGTGCTTTTTAAAAAACATTTCACTAGCATTTATTGTTCGATGAAAATATTGGGCCCTTTGGCAAATCGACAGTTATCTGTTTTACAGTTAAAACAGACCTATCGAGAAACTCTGATGGCCCACTTTAAAAACTAAATATTGGCGTTAAATTCCTAGTATGTAACTTAATCAAATGCGTAGCTGTTTATGTAACGAAATTTACAGGTCAGTTTATTATAAAACCAGACAGGACGGATCTTCATGGTCTAACAGGCATGATGTAGTTTCTTATAATGTTTATAGATCATTGTAATGTTTATATTATTGGTTGAAAAAAGGTACCTCCACAATTCGAGCCAGCCAGGAGTCGAACCTGGAATCTTCTGCTCCGTAGGCAGACGCGTTATCCATTGCGCCACTGGCCCGCTGTGTACGAAGTCTTCAGAGAACAGGTAATAGCCAAATCACAGGTGAGGTGCTACAAGTTGGTGCTGTGACAGACAGTAAGGATATAGCGGCGCACTCTACAATAGAAAACACACAGTTCTAGGAGCTAAGTACAATATCAACTCATTTCAAGTCGAAGCTCTGAAGCCAGCCTACAGGTTTGTGGAGCTTCAGAGCCCTGCTCACTTTTCTTCTTTGCAGAGATGAATGCTGCCTTCGAGGGGAAAGGCTTCTTGGCTTTGCCTCCTCTAACTGCAGAAATGCGGCTGGAGCCTGACATCTTACAATTCCTTCCGTTATATATAACAATTTATAACATTTTGCAGACAGTACTACATGACAACTACGAACAAACTACTATATGCTATAAACAAACAAAATCAGTTCTACAGTCTTTCAGATAAGGTGGCCTGCCAGGAAGCATCCTGTTGGCCTTGCGCCTGTGGTCACACAATGAAGGGAGCAGGCGCTGTAAGTATTGGTTGGGTACTTCCTTTGGTAATGACTAGGCCACTGACGCCAGAAGCCTCAGCACACACTGATATGTACGCACGTGGGCTACTTTTGTGCTTGACCGGTGTTCCGAGGAGTGCTGTACCCCCATCGAGCTTTGTACCCTCTGTGGTGCCGTATCACCGGGGGTAGGAATACCTAGGCCGCAGAGTGGGGCCTAATCTACACTGTTTCTAGGTGTAGATTTTAGCGTTGGATGGAGAGAGAGGTGGGCGAGGGGATAGACGTTCATATTGGATGCTGTCCATGACGTTCACGGATGCCCCAGTGTTGATCATAGCATGTACCGGGGATCCTGCGATCGGTACGTCGCACATTGGTGGCGGCAGACTCTGCGCACCATCTCTGCCAATGAAGGACACGAAGTACACCTCATCATCATCGTCTTCCAAACTAAACACCGCGCGGGAAGCATCACTGCAAGGACCAGGGTCTTCAAGCGACAGCTGATGCACACTGCCAGAGGCCAGGGGCCGGCAGGGTGCGCAGTGAGGCTGGGGGTGAGGAGCCGGAAGACAGACAGGGCCCCTGTAGCCACGTGGTGGGCCTCTCCAGCGTCAGGGCACTACTCGCTTCTCCCCCTCCAGGGCGCTCGCCGAGGCATCACACAACGGGGGGGGGGGGGCGGCGGAAAGCGTGTCCCCGGGCCCAAAGGACAGGCTCCTTGTGTTTGAGTGTCCTCCATATATTGCAGTATTATACCTTTATGTTTACTTTATATGCTTTTGTAACCTGCACACGTGTCACTTTTTCCTCCTGTAATGCACCGTTTGTTACCTCTTGTATTTTGTTAGCTCACGATTGCCACTTTTGCCGCATGCAATGTAACGTTTGCTTTTGTAATTTGTTCACTTGTAATGTTCTCATGTATCAGTTCTGTTCCTATTGTGAAGTATTGTGAAGCGCTCTGATACCTTCGGGTAAAGTCTGCGCTATATAAAAACGCATACATAAAATAAAATAAAATAAAAGCACACGATGTATTGCATCAAGGAGCAGCCTTCGGGCATGCGTTGACACACAGCTTCAAGAAAAAAAAGAAAAGCACACACTTCTCCCTCCCCCCTCCCCACCCCACTCCACCTCCCCCCCCCCCTCCCTGATCACCCAGTGTTCCTAAGAGAAGGTTAGAATGTGTTCAACTATAATAGTGCGCTATATGTGTATGTCACAAAAATTAAATTTCCCATAAAAAATAAGTTCTTTGTCAAGACCACTGTAACCTTTCTTTTCTTTATAATTAAAACAGAGCATCCGGGAATGCATCTTTTGTTTTATGCTATTAAATAAAAAAAAAGATATTTGTGTCCATTTCCCCTATATATGTTTTAATTAAAATGCCGCCATTTTTAACACACGTCTAGTTTCATGTTGTCATTAATAATTGCACTTCTTAACAAAGGGATGAAATGAGCACTTTGCAGAGTCGAGTCGAGCCAGCCAGGAGTCGAACCTGGAATCTTCTGCTCCGTAGGCAGACGCGTTATCCATTGCGGCACTGGCCCACTGCTATCTGCACACGACGGGGCAGAGTACTAGACCAGTGCATATGCGCTCGGGGATATGGTCGGTAGTGTGCACGCTAGACAGGTTGAATAAGCTGGGAAAATTATAGCTCTTTCACATTAAGTAGTGAAGAGTCAAATACTGAGGTCTATGAAGGGATCACTTAAGGAACTCACCGAATGTACAGGCAATAAAAGTCACAACAACTTTAACAGCCACTGCTCTCTTGGGCAAAGAGTAGTGATGTCACTTTGTATATTTTGTTCCCTGCTCTGATTGGATCAAAGTCTTTTCGATTTGGTCAGAACTCGCGATTTAACTAGTTCTTTTCCACTGCAGTGCAAGTGCAGAGGGCGGTGTGGCGGGAAATACAACTGTTTGCGCACATTATACATCGCAACTGGAAAGAACCACTGTTCCGCAGACACAATACATTTGTTATTTATTTTTCTAGAACCGTGGCCAATGGCCATGCACTAGTATCACAGATGCCACGTTATTTTGACCAGTTTAAATGGAAAAAGTCACTAGCAGCTGCATCCGTGACAGCCATTATGAAGGTCCGCGCCTTCGAGACCACGCTTGTAAAGGTGCTTTTTAAAAAAATTTCACTAGCATTTATAGTTCGATGAAAATATTGGGCCCTTTGGCAAATCGACAGTTATCTGTTTTACAGTTAAAACAGACCTATCGAGAAACTCTGATGGCCCACTTTAAAAACTAAATATTGGCGTTAAATTCCTAGTATGTAACTTAATCAAATGCGTAGCTGTTTATGTAACGAAATTTACAGGTCAGTTTATTATAAAACCAGACAGGACGGAACTTCATGGTCTAACAGGCATGATGTAGTTTCTTATAATGTTTATAGATCATTGTAATGTTTATATTATTGGTTGAAAAAAGGTGCCTCCACAATTCGAGCCAGCCAGGAGTCGAACCTGGAATCTTCTGCTCCGTAGGCAGACGCGTTATCCATTGCGCCACTGGCCCGCTGTGTATAAAGTCTTCAGAGAACAGGTAATAGCCAAATCACAGGTGAGGTGCTACAAGTTGGTGCTGTGACAGACAGTAAGGATATAGCGGCGCACTCTACAATAGAAAACACACAGTTCTAGGAGCTAAGTACAATATCAACTCATTTCAAGTCGAAGCTCTGAAGCCAGCCTACAGGTTTGTGGAGCTTCAGAGCCCTGCACACTTTACTGCTTTGCAGAGATGAATGCTGCCTTCGAGGGGAAAGGCTTCTTGGCTTTGCCTCCTCTAACTGCAGAAATGCGGCTGGAGCCTGACATCTTACAATTCCTTCCGTTATATATAACAATATATAACATTTTGCAGACAGTACTACATTACAACTACGAACAAACTACTATATGCTATAAACAAACAAAATCAGTTCTACAGTCTTTCAGATAAGGTGGCCTGCCAGGAAGCATCCTGTTGGCCTTGCGCCTGTGGTCACACAATGAAGGGAGCAGGCGCTGTAAGTATTGGTTGGGTACTTCCTTTGGTAATGATTAGGCCACTGACGCCAGAAGCCTCAGCACACACTGATATGTACGCACGTGGGCTACTTTCGTGCTTGACCGGTGTTCCGAGGAGTGCTGTACCCCCATCGAGCTTTGTACCCCCTGTGGTGCTGTATCACCGGGGGTAGGAATACCTAGGCCGCAGAGTGGGGCCTAATCTACACTGTTTCTAGGTGTAGATTTTAGCATTGGATGGAGAGAGAGGTGGGCGAGGGGATAGACGTTCATATTGGATGCTGTCCATGACGTTCACGGGTGCCCCAGTGTCGATCAGAGCATGTACCGGGGATCCTGCGATTGGTACGTCGCACATTGGTGGCGGCAGACTCCGCGCACCATCTCTGCCAATGAAGGACACGAAGTACACCTCATCATCATCGTCTTCCAAACTAAACACCGCGAGGAAGCATCACTGCAAGGACCAGGGTCTTCAAGCGACAGCTGATGCACACTGCCAGAGGCCAGGGGCCGGCAGGGTGCGCAGTGAGGCTGGGGGTGAGGAGCCGGAAGACAGACAGGGCCCCTGTAGCCACGTGGTGGGCCTCTCCAGCGTCAGGGCACTACTCGCTTCTCCCCCTCCAGGGCGCTCGCCGAGGCATCACACAGCGGGGGGGGGGCGGCGTAAAGCGTGTCCCCGGGCCCAAAGGACAGGCTCCTTGTGTTTGAGTGTCCTCCATATATTGCTGTATTATACCTTTATGTTTACTTTATATGCTTTTGTAACCTGCACACGTGTCACTTTTTCCTCCTGTAATGCACCGTTTCTTACCTCTTGTATTTTGTTAGCTCACGATTGCCACTTTTGCCTCATGCAATGTAACGTTTGCTTTTGTAATTTGTTCACTTGTAATGTTCTCATGTATCAGTTCTGTTCCTAATGTGAAGTATTGTGAAGCGCTCTGATACCTTCGGGTAAAGTCTGCGCTATATAAAAACGCATACATAAAATAAAATAAAATAAAAGCACACGATGTATTGCATCAAGGAGCAGCCTTCGGGCATGCGTTGACACACAGCTTCAAGAAAAAAAAGAAAAGCACACACTTCTCCCTCCCCCCTCCCCACCCCACTCCACCTCCCCCCCCTCCCTGATCACCCAGTGTTCCTAAGAGAAGGTTAGAATTTGTTCAACTATAATAGTGCGCTATATGTGTATGTCACAAAAATTAAATTTCCCATAAAAAATAAGTTCTTTGTCAAGACCACTGTAACCTTTCTTTTATTTATAATTAAAACAGAGCATCCGGGAATGCATCTTTTGTTTTATGCTATTAAATAAAAAAAAGATATTTGTGTCCATTTCCCCTATATATGTTTTAATTAAAATGCCGCTATTTTGGCAAAGTACAGTAGAGTAACTTTTTAACACACGTCTAGTTTCATGTTGTCATTAATAATTGCACTTCTTAACCAAGGGATGAAATGAGCACTTTGTGCGTGGAGTCGAGCCAGCCAGGAGTCGAACCTGGAATCTTCTGCTCCGTAGGCAGACGCGTTATCCATTGCGCCACTGGCCCACTGCTATCTCTACACGACGGGGCAGAGTACTAGACCAGTGCATATGCGCTCTGGGATATGGTCGGTAGTGTGCACGCTAGACAGGTTGAATAAGCTGGGAAAATGATAGCTCTTTCACATTAAGTAGTGAAGAGTCAAATACTCAGGTCTATGAAGGGATCACTTAAGGAACTCACCGAATGTACAGGCAATAAAAGTCACAACAACTTTAACATCCACTGCTCTCTTGGGCAAAGAGTAGTGACGTCACTTTGTATATTTTGTTCCCTGATCTGATTGGATCAAAGTCTTTTCGATTTGGTCAGAACTCGCGATTTAACTAGTTCTTTTCCACTGCAGTGCGAGTGCAGAGGGCGGTGTGGCGGGAAATACAACTGTTTGCACACATTATACATCGCAACTGGAAAGAACCACTGTTCCGCAGACACAATACATTTGTTATTTATTTTTCTAGAACCGTGGCCAATGGCCATGCACTAGTATCACAGATGCCACGTTATTTTGACCAGTTTAAATGGAAAAAGTCACTAGCAGCTGCATCCGTGACAGCCATTATGAAGGTCCACGCCTTCGAGACCACGCTTGTAAAGGTGCTTTTTAAAAAACATTTCACTAGCATTTATTGTTCGATGAAAATATTGGGCCCTTTGGCAAATCGACAGTTATCTGTTTTACAGTTAAAACAGACCTATCGAGAAACTCTGATGGCCCACTTTAAAAACTAAATATTGGCGTTAAATTCCTAGTATGTAACTTAATCAAATGCGTAGCTGTTTATGTAACGAAATTTACAGGTCAGTTTATTATAAAACCAGACAGGACGGAACTTCATGGTCTAACAGGCATGATGTAGTTTCTTATAATGTTTATAGATCATTGTAATGTTTATATTATTGGTTGAAAAAAGGTGCCTCCACAATTCGAGCCAGCCAGGAGTCGAACCTGGAATCTTCTGCTCCGTAGGCAGACGCGTTATCCATTGCGCCACTGGCCCGCTGTGTATGAAGTCTTCAAAGAACAGGCAATAGCCAAATCACAGGTGAGGTGCTACAAGTTGGTGCTGTGACAGACAGTAAGGATATAGCGGCGCACTCTACAATAGAAAACACACAGTTCTAGGAGCTAAGTACAATATCAACTCATTTCAAGTCGAAGCTCTGAAGCCAGCCTACAGGTTTGTGGAGCTTCAGAGCCCTGCACACTTTTCTTCTTTGCAGAGATGAATGCTGCCTTCGAGGGGAAAGGCTTCTTGGCTTTGCCTCCTCTAACTGCAGAAATGCGGCTGGAGCCTGACATCTTACAATTCCTTCCGTTATATATAACAATATATAACATTTTGCAGACAGTACTACATGACAACTACGAACAAACTACTATATGCTATAAACAAACAAAATCAGTTCTACAGTCTTTCAGATAAGGTGGCCTGCCAGGAAGCATCCTGTTGGCCTTGCGCCTGTGGTCACACAATGAAGGGAGCAGGCGCTGTAAGTATTGGTTGGGTACTTCCTTTGGTAATGACTAGGCCACTGACGCCAGAAGCCTCAGCACACACTGATATGTACGCACGTGGGCTACTTTCGTGCTTGACCGGTGTTCCGAGGAGTGCTGTACCCCCATCGAGCTTTGTACCCTCTGTGGTGCCGTATCACCGGGGGTAGGAATACCTAGGCCGCAGAGTGGGGCCTAATCTACACTGTTTCTAGGTGTAGATTTTAGCGTTGGATGGAGAGAGAGGTGGGCGAGGGGATAGACGTTCATATTGGATGCTGTCCATGACGTTCACGGATGCCCCAGTGTTGATCATAGCATGTACCGGGGATCCTGCGATCGGTACGTCGCACATTGGTGGCGGCAGACTCTGCGCACCATCTCTGCCAATGAAGGACACGAAGTACACCTCATCATCATCGTCTTCCAAACTAAACACCGCGCGGGAAGCATCACTGCAAGGACCAGGGTCTTCAAGCGACAGCTGATGCACACTGCCAGAGGCCAGGGGCCGGCAGGGTGCGCAGTGAGGCTGGGGGTGAGGAGCCGGAAGACAGACAGGGCCCCTGTAGCCACGTGGTGGGCCTCTCCAGCGTCAGGGCACTACTCGCTTCTCCCCCTCCAGGGCGCTCGCCGAGGCATCACACAACGGGGGGGGGCGGCGGAAAGCGTGTCCCCGGGCCCAAAGGACAGGCTCCTTGTGTTTGAGTGTCCTCCATATATTGCAGTATTATACCTTTATGTTTACTTTATATGCTTTTGTAACCTGCACACGTGTCACTTTTTCCTCCTGTAATGCACCGTTTGTTACCTCTTGTATTTTGTTAGCTCACGATTGCCACTTTTGCCGCATGCAATGTAACGTTTGCTTTTGTAATTTGTTCACTTGTAATGTTCTCATGTATCAGTTCTGTTCCTATTGTGAAGTATTGTGAAGCGCTCTGATACCTTCGGGTAAAGTCTGCGCTATATAAAAACGCATACATAAAATAAAATAAAGTAAAAGGACACGATGTATTGCATCAAGGAGCAGCCTTCGGGCATGCGTTGACACACAGCTTCAAGAAAAAAAAGAAAAGCACACACTTCTCCCTCCCCCCTCCCCACCCCACTCCACCTCCCCCCCCCCTCCCTGATCACCCAGTGTTCCTAAGAGAAGGTTAGAATGTGTTCAACTATAATAGTGCGCTACATGTGTATGTCACAAAAATTAAATTTCCCATAAAAAATAAGTTCTTTGTCAAGACCACTGTAACCTTTCTTTTCTTTATAATTAAAACAGAGCATCCGGCATCCGGGAATGCATCTTTTGTTTTATGCTATTAAATAAAAAAAAAGATATTTGTGTCCATTTCCCCTATATATGTTTTAATTAAAATGCCGCCATTTTGGCAAAGTACAGTAGAGTAACTTTTTAACACACGTCTAGTTTCATGTTGTCATTAATAATTGCACTTCTTAACAAAGGGATGAAATGAGCACTTTGTGCGTGGAGTCGAACCTGGAATCTTCTGCTCCGTAGGCAGACGCGTTATCCATTGCGCCACTGGCCCACTGCTATCTCTACACGACGGGGCAGAGTACTAGACCAGTGCATATGCGCTCTGGGATATGGTCGGTAGTGTGCACGCTAGACAGGTTGAATAAGCTGGGAAAATTATAGCTCTTTCACATTAAGTAGTGAAGAGTCAAATACTGAGGTCTATGAAGGGATCACTTAAGGAACTCACCGAATGTACAGGCAATAAAAGTCACAACAACTTTAACAGCCACTGCTCTCTTGGGCAAAGAGTAGTGATGTCACTTTGTATATTTTGTTCCCTGCTCTGATTGGATCAAAGTCTTTTCGATTTGGTCAGAACTCGCGATTTAACTAGTTCTTTTCCACTGCGGTGCAAGTGCAGAGGGCGGTGTGGCGGGAAATACAACTGTTTGCGCACATTATACATCGCAACTGGAAAGAACCACTGTTCCGCAGACACAATACATTTGTTATTTATTTTTCTAGAACCGTGGCCAATGGCCATGCACTAGTATCACAGATGCCACGTTATTTTGACCAGTTTAAATGGAAAAAGTCACTAGCAGCTGCATCCGTGACAGCCATTATGAAGGTCCACGCCTTCGAGACCACGCTTGTAAAGGTGCTTTTTAAAAAACATTTCACTAGCATTTATTGTTCGATGAAAATATTGGGCCCTTTGGCAAATCGACAGTTATCTGTTTTACAGTTAAAACAGACCTATCGAGAAACTCTGATGGCCCACTTTAAAAACTAAATATTGGCGTTAAATTCCTAGTATGTAACTTAATCAAATGCGTAGCTGTTTATGTAACGAAATTTACAGGTCAGTTTATTATAAAACCAGACAGGACGGAACTTCATGGTCTAACAGGCATGATGTAGTTTCTTATAATGTTTATAGATCATTGTAATGTTTATATTATTGGTTGAAAAAAGGTGCCTCCACAATTCGAGCCAGCCAGGAGTCGAACCTGGAATCTTCTGCTCCGTAGGCAGACGCGTTATCCATTGCGCCACTGGCCCGCTGTGTATGAAGTCTTCAAAGAACAGGCAATAGCCAAATCACAGGTGAGGTGCTACAAGTTGGTGCTGTGACAGACAGTAAGGATATAGCGGCGCACTCTACAATAGAAAACACACAGTTCTAGGAGCTAAGTACAATATCAACTCATTTCAAGTCGAAGCTCTGAAGCCAGCCTACAGGTTTGTGGAGCTTCAGAGCCCTGCTCACTTTACTGCTTTGCAGAGATGAATGCTGCCTTCGAGGGGAAAGGCTTCTTGGCTTTGCCTCCTCTAACTGCAGAAATGCGGCTGGAGCCTGACATCTTACAATTCCTTCCGTTATATATAACAATATATAACATTTTGCAGACAGTACTACATGACAACTACAAACAAACTACTATATGCTATAAACAAACAAAATCAGTTCTACAGTCTTTCAGATAAGGTGGCCTGCCAGGAAGCATCCTGTTGGCCTTGCGCCTGTGGTCACACAATGAAGGGAGCAGGCGCTGTAAGTATTGGTTGGGTACTTCCTTTGGTAATGACTAGGCCACTGACGCCAGAAGCCTCAGCACACACTGATATGTACGCACGTGGGCTACTTTCGTGCTTGACCGGTGTTCCGAGGAGTGCTGTACCCCCATCGAGCTTTGTACCCTCTGTGGTGCCGTATCACCGGGGGTAGGAATACCTAGGCCGCAGAGTGGGGCCTAATCTACACTGTTTCTAGGTGTAGATTTTAGCGTTGGATGGAGAGAGAGGTGGGCGAGGGGATAGACGTTCATATTGGATGCTGTCCATGACGTTCACGGATGCCCCAGTGTTGATCATAGCATGTACCGGGGATCCTGCGATCGGTACGTCGCACATTGGTGGCGGCAGACTCTGCGCACCATCTCTGCCAATGAAGGACACGAAGTACACCTCATCATCATCGTCTTCCAAACTAAACACCGCGCGGGAAGCATCACTGCAAGGACCAGGGTCTTCAAGCGACAGCTGATGCACACTGCCAGAGGCCAGGGGCCGGCAGGGTGCGCAGTGAGGCTGGGGGTGAGGAGCCGGAAGACAGACAGGGCCCCTGTAGCCACGTGGTGGGCCTCTCCAGCGTCAGGGCACTACTCGCTTCTCCCCCTCCAGGGCGCTCGCCGAGGCATCACACAACGGGGGGGGGCGGCGGAAAGCGTGTCCCCGGGCCCAAAGGACAGGCTCCTTGTGTTTGAGTGTCCTCCATATATTGCAGTATTATACCTTTATGTTTACTTTATATGCTTTTGTAACCTGCACACGTGTCACTTTTTCCTCCTGTAATGCACCGTTTGTTACCTCTTGTATTTTGTTAGCTCACGATTGCCACTTTTGCCGCATGCAATGTAACGTTTGCTTTTGTAATTTGTTCACTTGTAATGTTCTCATGTATCAGTTCTGTTCCTATTGTGAAGTATTGTGAAGCGCTCTGATACCTTCGGGTAAAGTCTGCGCTATATAAAAACGCATACATAAAATAAAATAAAATAAAAGGACACGATGTATTGCATCAAGGAGCAGCCTTCGGGCATGCGTTGACACACAGCTTCAAGAAAAAAAAGAAAAGCACACACTTCTCCCTCCCCCCTCCCCACCCCACTCCACCTCCCCCCCCCCCCCTGATCACCCAGTGTTCCTAAGAGAAGGTTAGAATTTGTTCAACTATAATAGTGCGCTACATGTGTATGTCACAAAAATTAAATTTCCCATAAAAAATAAGTTCTTTGTCAAGACCACTGTAACCTTTCTTTTCTTTATAATTAAAACAGAGCATCCGGCATCCGGGAATGCATCTTTTGTTTTATGCTATTAAATAAAAAAAAAGATATTTGTGTCCATTTCCCCTATATATGTTTTAATTAAAATGCCGCCATTTTGGCAAAGTACAGTAGAGTAACTTTTTAACACACGTCTAGTTTCATGTTGTCATTAATAATTGCACTTCTTAACAAAGGGCTGAAATGAGCACTTTGTGCGTGGAGTCGAGCCAGCCAGGAGTCGAACCTGGAATCTTCTGCTCCCTAGGCAGACGCGTTATCCATTGCGCCACTGGCCCACTGCTATCTCTACACGACGGGGCAGAGTACTAGACCAGTGCATATGCGCTCTGGGATATGGTCGGTAGTGTGCACGCTAGACAGGTTGAATAAGCTGGGAAAATTATAGCTCTTTCACATTAAGTAGTGAAGAGTCAAATACTGAGGTCTATGAAGGGATCACTTGAGGAACTCACCGAATGTAAAGGCAATAAAAGTCACAACAACTTTAACAGCCACTGCTCTCTTGGGCAAAGAGTAGTGATGTCACTTTGTATATTTTGTTCCCTGCTCTGATTGGATCAAAGTCTTTTCGATTTGGTCAGAACTCGCGATTTAACTAGTTCTTTTCCACTGCAGTGCAAGTGCAGAGGGCGGTGTGGCGGGAAATACAACTGTTTGCGCACATTATACATCGCAACTGGAAAGAACCACTGTTCCGCAGACACAATACATTTGTTATTTATTTTTCTAGAACCGTGGCCAATGGCCATGCACTAGTATCACAGATGCCACGTTATTTTGACCAGTTTAAATGGAAAAAGTCACTAGCAGCTGCATCCGTGACAGCCATTATGAAGGTCCACGCCTTCGAGACCACGCTTGTAAAGGTGCTTTTTAAAAAACATTTCACTAGCATTTATTGTTCGATGAAAATATTGGACCCTTTGGCAAATCGACAGTTATCTGTTTTACAGTTAAAACAGACCTATCGAGAAACTCTGATGGCCCACTTTAAAAACTAAATATTGGCGTTAAATTCCTAGTATGTAACTTAATCAAATGCGTAGCTGTTTATGTAACGAAATTTACAGGTCAGTTTATTATAAAACCAGACAGGACGGATCTTCATGGTCTAACAGGCATGATGTAGTTTCTTATAATGTTTATAGATCATTGTAATGTTTATATTATTGGTTGAAAAAAGGTACCTCCACAATTCGAGCCAGCCAGGAGTCGAACCTGGAATCTTCTGCTCCGTAGGCAGACGCGTTATCCATTGCGCCACTGGCCCGCTGTGTACGAAGTCTTCAGAGAACAGGTAATAGCCAAATCACAGGTGAGGTGCTACAAGTTGGTGCTGTGACAGACAGTAAGGATATAGCGGCGCACTCTACAATAGAAAACACACAGTTCTAGGAGCTAAGTACAATATCAACTCATTTCAAGTCGAAGCTCTGAAGCCAGCCTACAGGTTTGTGGAGCTTCAGAGCCCTGCACACTTTTCTTCTTTGCAGAGATGAATGCTGCCTTCGAGGGGAAAGGCTTCTTGGCTTTGCCTCCTCTAACTGCAGAAATGCGGCTGGAGCCTGACATCTTACAATTCCTTCCGTTATATATAACAATATATAACATTTTGCAGACAGTACTACATTACAACTACGAACAAACTACTATATGCTATAAACAAACAAAATCAGTTCTACAGTCTTTCAGATAAGGTGGCCTGCCAGGAAGCATCCTGTTGGCCTTGCGCCTGTGGTCACACAATGAAGGGAGCAGGCGCTGTAAGTATTGGTTGGGTACTTCCTTTGGTAATGACTAGGCCACTGACGCCAGAAGCCTCAGCACACACTGATATGTACGCACGTGGGCTACTTTCGTGCTTGACCGGTGTTCCGAGGAGTGCTGTACCCCCATCGAGCTTTGTACCCCCTGTGGTGCCGTATCACCGGGGGTAGGAATACCTAGGCCGCAGAGTGGGGCCTAATCTACACTGTTTCTAGGTGTAGATTTTAGCATTGGATGGAGAGAGAGGTGGGCGAGGGGATAGACGTTCATATTGGATGCTGTCCATGACGTTCACGGGTGCCCCAGTGTCGATCAGAGCATGTACCGGGGATCCTGCGATTGGTACGTCGCACATTGGTGGCGCAGACTCTGCGCACCATCTCTGCCAATGAAGGACACGAAGTACACCTCATCATCATCGTCTTCCAAACTAAACACCGCGCGGGAAGCATCACTGCAAGGACCAGGGTCTTCAAGCGACAGCTGATGCACACTGCCAGAGGCCAGGGGCCGGCAGGGTGCGCAGTGAGGCTGGGGGTGAGGAGCCGGAAGACAGACAGGGCCCCTGTAGCCACGTGGTGGGCCTCTCCAGCGTCAGGGCACTACTCGCTTCTCCCCCTCCAGGGCGCTCGCCGAGGCATCACACAACGGGGGGGGGGGCGGCGGAAAGCGTGTCCCCGGGCCCAAAGGACAGGCTCCTTGTGTTTGAGTGTCCTCCATATATTGCAGTATTATACCTTTATGTTTACTTTATATGCTTTTGTAACCTGCACACGTGTCACTTTTTCCTCCTGTAATGCACCGTTTGTTACCTCTTGTATTTTGTTAGCTCACGATTGCCACTTTTGCCGCATGCAATGTAACGTTTGCTTTTGTAATTTGTTCACTTGTAATGTTCTCATGTATCAGTTCTGTTCCTATTGTGAAGTATTGTGAAGCGCTCTGATACCTTCGGGTAAAGTCTGCGCTATATAAAAACGCATACATAAAATAAAATAAAATAAAAGCACACGATGTATTGCATCAAGGAGCAGCCTTCGGGCATGCGTTGACACACAGCTTCAAGAAAAAAAAGAAAAGCACACACTTCTCCCTCCCCCCTCCCCACCCCACTCCACCTCCCCCCCCCCCTCCCTGATCACCCAGTGTTCCTAAGAGAAGGTTAGAATTTGTTCAACTATAATAGTGCGCTACATGTGTATGTCACAAAAATTAAATTTCCCATAAAAAATAAGTTCTTTGTCAAGACCACTGTAACCTTTCTTTTCTTTATAATTAAAACAGAGCATCCGGCATCCGGGAATGCATCTTTTGTTTTATGCTATTAAATAAAAAAAAAGATATTTGTGTCCATTTCCCCTATATATGTTTTAATTAAAATGCCGCCATTTTGGCAAAGTACAGTAGAGTAACTTTTTAACACACGTCTAGTTTCATGTTCTCATTAATAATTGCACTTCTTAACAAAGGGAAGAAATGAGCACTTTGGTGCGTCGAGTCGAGCCAGCCAGGAGTCGAACCTGGAATCTTCTGCTCCGTAGGCAGACGCGTTATCCATTGCGCCACTGGCCCACTGCTATCTGTACACGACGGGGCAGAGTACTAGACCAGTGCATATGCGCTCTGGGATATGGTCGGTAGTGTGCACGCTAGACAGGTTGAATAAGCTGGGAAAATTATAGCTCTTTCACATTAAGTAGTGAAGAGTCAAATACTGAGGTCTATGAAGGGATCACTTAAGGAACTCACCGAATGTACAGGCAATAAAAGTCACAACAACTTTAACAGCCACTGCTCTCTTGGGCAAAGAGTAGTGATGTCACTTTGTATATTTTGTTCCCTGCTCTGATTGGATCAAAGTCTTTTCGATTTGGTCAGAACTCGCGATTTAACTAGTTCTTTTCCACTGCGGTGCAAGTGCAGAGGGCGGTGTGGCGGGAAATACAACTGTTTGCGCACATTATACATCGCAACTGGAAAGAACCACTGTTCCGCAGACACAATACATTTGTTATTTATTTTTCTAGAACCGTGGCCAATGGCCATGCACTAGTATCACAGATGCCACGTTATTTTGACCAGTTTAAATGGAAAAAGTCACTAGCAGCTGCATCCGTGACAGCCATTATGAAGGTCCACGCCTTCGAGACCACGCTTGTAAAGGTGCTTTTTAAAAAACATTTCACTAGCATTTATTGTTCGATGAAAATATTGGGCCCTTTGGCAAATCGACAGTTATCTGTTTTACAGTTAAAACAGACCCATCGAGAAACTCTGATGGCCCACTTTAAAAACTAAATATTGGCGTTAAATTCCTAGTATGTAACTTAATCAAATGCGTAGCTGTTTATGTAACGAAATTTACAGGTCAGTTTATTATAAAACCAGACAGGACGGAACTTCATGGTCTAACAGGCATGATGTAGTTTCTTATAATGTTTATAGATCATTGTAATGTTTATATTATTGGTTGAAAAAAGGTGCCTCCACAATTCGAGCCAGCCAGGAGTCGAACCTGGAATCTTCTGCTCCGTAGGCAGACGCGTTATCCATTGCGCCACTGGCCCGTCGTGTACGAAGTCTTCAGAGAACAGGTAATAGCCAAATCACAGGTGAGGTGCTACAAGTTGGTGCTGTGACAGACAGTAAGGATATAGCGGCGCACTCTACAATAGAAAACACACAGTTCTAGGAGCTAAGTACAATATCAACTCATTTCAAGTCGCAGCTCTGAAGCCAGCCTACAGGTTTGTGGAGCTTCAGAGCCCTGCTCACTTTTCTTCTTTGCAGAGATGAATGCTGCCTTCGAGTGGAAAGGCTTCTTGGCTTTGCCTCCTCTAACTGCAGAAATGCGGCTGGAGCCTGACATCTTACAATTCCTTCCGTTATATATAACAATATATAACATTTTGCAGACAGTACTACATGACAACTACGAACAAACTACTATATGCTATAAACAAACAAAATCAGTTCTACAGTCTTTCAGATAAGGTGGCCTGCCAGGAAGCATCCTGTTGGCCTTGCGCCTGTGGTCACACAATGAAGGGAGCAGGCGCTGTAAGTATTGGTTGGGTACTTCCTTTGGTAATGACTAGGCCACTGACGCCAGAAGCCTCAGCACACACTGATATGTACGCACGTGGGCTACTTTCGTGCTTGACCGGTGTTCCGAGGAGTGCTGTACCCCCATCGAGCTTTGTACCCTCTGTGGTGCCGTATCACCGGGGGTAGGAATACCTAGGCCGCAGAGTGGGGCCTAATCTACACTGTTTCTAGGTGTAGATTTTAGCGTTGGATGGAGAGAGAGGTGGGCGAGGGGATAGACGTTCATATTGGATGCTGTCCATGACGTTCACGGATGCCCCAGTGTTGATCATAGCATGTACCGGGGATCCTGCGATCGGTACGTCGCACATTGGTGGCGGCAGACTCTGCGCACCATCTCTGCCAATGAAGGACACGAAGTACACCTCATCATCATCGTCTTCCAAACTAAACACCGCACGGGAAGCATCACTGCAAGGACCAGGGTCTTCAAGCGACAGCTGATGCACACTGCCAGAGGCCAGGGGCCGGCAGGGTGCGCAGTGAGGCTGGGGGTGAGGAGCCGGAAGACAGACAGGGCCCCTGTAGCCACGTGGTGGGCCTCTCCAGCGTCAGGGCACTACTCGCTTCTCCCCCTCCAGGGCGCTCGCCGAGGCATCACACAACGGGGGGGGGGGCGGCGGAAAGCGTGTCCCCGGGCCCAAAGGACAGGCTCCTTGTGTTTGAGTGTCCTCCATATATTGCAGTATTATACCTTTATGTTTACTTTATATGCTTTTTCTAACCTGCACACGTGTCACTTTTTCCTCCTGTAATGCACCGTTTGTTACCTCTTGTATTTTGTTAGCTCACGATTGCCACTTTTGCCGCATGCAATGTAACGTTTGCTTTTGTAATTTGTTCACTTGTAATGTTCTCATGTATCAGTTCTGTTCCTATTGTGAAGTATTGTGAAGCGCTCTGATACCTTCGGGTAAAGTCTGCGCTATATAAAAACGCATACATAAAATAAAATAAAATAAAAGCACACGATGTATTGCATCAAGGAGCAGCCTTCGGGCATGCGTTGACACACAGCTTCAAGAAAAAAAAGAAAAGCACACACTTCTCCCTCCCCCCTCCCCACTCCACTCCACCTCCCCCCCCCCTCCCTGATCACCCAGTGTTCCTAAGAGAAGGTTAGAATTTGTTCAACTATAATAGTGCGCTACATGTGTATGTCACAAAAATTAAATTTCCCATAAAAAATAAGTTCTTTGTCAAGACCACTGTAACCTTTCTTTTCTTTATAATTAAAACAGAGCATCCGGGAATGCATCTTTTGTTTTATGCTATTAAATAAAAAAAAAGATATTTGTGTCCATTTCCCCTATATATGTTTTAATTAAAATGCCGCCATTTTTAACACACGTCTAGTTTCATGTTGTCATTAATAATTGCACTTCTTAACAAAGGGATGAAATGAGCACTTTGTGCGTGGAGTCGAGCCAGCCAGGAGTCGAACCTGGAATCTTCTGCTCCGTAGGCAGACGCGTTATCCATTGCGCCACTGGCCCACTGCTATCTGCACACGACGGGGCAGAGTACTAGACCAGTGCATATGCGCTCGGGGATATGGTCGGTAGTGTGCACGCTAGACAGGTTGAATAAGCTGGGAAAATTATAGCTCTTTCACATTAAGTAGTGAAGAGTCAAATACTGAGGTCTATGAAGGGATCACTTAAGGAACTCACCGAATGTACAGGCAATAAAAGTCACAACAACTTTAACAGCCACTGCTCTCTTGGGCAAAGAGTAGTGATGTCACTTTGTATATTTTGTTCCCTGCTCTGATTGGATCAAAGTCTTTTCGATTTGGTCAGAACTCGCGATTTAACTAGTTCTTTTCCACTGCAGTGCAAGTGCAGAGGGCGGTGTGGCGGGAAATACAACTGTTTGCGCACATTATACATCGCAACTGGAAAGAACCACTATTCCGCAGACACAATACATTTGTTATTTATTTTTCTAGAACCGTGGCCAATGGTCATGCACTAGTATCACAGATGCCACGTTATTTTGACCAGTTTAAATGGAAAAAGTCACTAGCAGCTGCATCCGTGACAGCCATTATGAAGGTCCGCGCCTTCGAGACCACGCTTGTAAAGGTGCTTTTTAAAAAAATTTCACTAGCATTTATAGTTCGATGAAAATATTGGGCCCTTTGGCAAATCGACAGTTATCTGTTTTACAGTTAAAACAGACCTATCGAGAAACTCTGATGGCCCACTTTAAAAACTAAATATTGGCGTTAAATTCCTAGTATGTAACTTAATCAAATGCGTAGCTGTTTATGTAACGAAATTTACAGGTCAGTTTATTATAAAACCAGACAGGACGGAACTTCATGGTCTAACAGGCATGATGTAGTTTCTTATAATGTTTATAGATCATTGTAATGTTTATATTATTGGTTGAAAAAAGGTGCCTCCACAATTCGAGCCAGCCAGGAGTCGAACCTGGAATCTTCTGCTCCGTAGGCAGACGCGTTATCCATTGCGCCACTGGCCCGCTGTGTATAAAGTCTTCAGAGAACAGGTAATAGCCAAATCACAGGTGAGGTGCTACAAGTTGGTGCTGTGACAGACAGTAAGGATATAGCGGCGCACTCTACAATAGAAAACACACAGTTCTAGGAGCTAAGTACAATATCAACTCATTTCAAGTCGAAGCTCTGAAGCCAGCCTACAGGTTTGTGGAGCTTCAGAGCCCTGCACACTTTACTGCTTTGCAGAGATGAATGCTGCCTTCGAGGGGAAAGGCTTCTTGGCTTTGCCTCCTCTAACTGCAGAAATGCGGCTGGAGCCTGACATCTTACAATTCCTTCCGTTATATATAACAATATATAACATTTTGCAGACAGTACTACATTACAACTACGAACAAACTACTATATGCTATAAACAAACAAAATCAGTTCTACAGTCTTTCAGATAAGGTGGCCTGCCAGGAAGCATCCTGTTGGCCTTGCGCCTGTGGTCACACAATGAAGGGAGCAGGCGCTGTAAGTATTGGTTGGGTACTTCCTTTGGTAATGATTAGGCCACTGACGCCAGAAGCCTCAGCACACACTGATATGTACGCACGTGGGCTACTTTCGTGCTTGACCGGTGTTCCGAGGAGTGCTGTACCCCCATCGAGCTTTGTACCCCCTGTGGTGCCGTATCACCGGGGGTAGGAATACCTAGGCCGCAGAGTGGGGCCTAATCTACACTGTTTCTAGGTGTAGATTTTAGCATTGGATGGAGAGAGAGGTGGGCGAGGGGATAGACGTTCATATTGGATGCTGTCCATGACGTTCACGGGTGCCCCAGTGTCGATCAGAGCATGTACCGGGGATCCTGCGATTGGTACGTCGCACATTGGTGGCGGCAGACTCCGCGCACCATCTCTGCCAATGAAGGACACGAAGTACACCTCATCATCATCGTCTTCCAAACTAAACACCGCGAGGAAGCATCACTGCAAGGACCAGGGTCTTCAAGCGACAGCTGATGCACACTGCCAGAGGCCAGGGGCCGGCAGGGTGCGCAGTGAGGCTGGGGGTGAGGAGCCGGAAGACAGACAGGGCCCCTGTAGCCACGTGGTGGGCCTCTCCAGCGTCAGGGCACTACTCGCTTCTCCCCCTCCAGGGCGCTCGCCGAGGCATCACACAGCGGGGGGGGGGGCGGCGTAAAGCGTGTCCCCGGGCCCAAAGGACAGGCTCCTTGTGTTTGAGTGTCCTCCATATATTGCTGTATTATACCTTTATGTTTACTTTATATGCTTTTGTAACCTGCACACGTGTCACTTTTTCCTCCTGTAATGCACCGTTTGTTACCTCTTGTATTTTGTTAGCTCACGATTGCCACTTTTGCCTCATGCAATGTAACGTTTGCTTTTGTAATTTGTTCACTTGTAATGTTCTCATGTATCAGTTCTGTTCCTATTGTGAAGTATTGTGAAGCGCTCTGATACCTTCGGGTAAAGTCTGCGCTATATAAAAACGCATACATAAAATAAAATAAAATAAAAGCACACGATGTATTGCATCAAGGAGCAGCCTTCGGGCATGCGTTGACACACAGCTTCAAGAAAAAAAAGAAAAGCACACACTTCTCCCTCCCCCCTCCTCACCCCACTCCACCTCCCCCCCCCTCCCTGATCACCCAGTGTTCCTAAGAGAAGGTTAGAATTTGTTCAACTATAATAGTGCGCTACATGTGTATGTCACAAAAATTAAATTTCCCATAAAAAATAAGTTCTTTGTCAAGACCACTGTAACCTTTCTTTTCTTTATAATTAAAACAGAGCATCCGGGAATGCATCTTTTGTTTTATGCTATTAAATAAAAAAAAGATATTTGTGTCCATTTCCCCTATATATGTTTTAATTAAAATGCCGCTATTTTGGCAAAGTACAGTAGAGTAACTTTTTAACACACGTCTAGTTTCATGTTCTCATTAATAATTGCACTTCTTAACAAAGGGAAGAAATGAGCACTTTGGTGCGTCGAGTCGAGCCAGCCAGGAGTCGAACCTGGAATCTTCTGCTCCGTAGGCAGACGCGTTATCCATTGCGCCACTGGCCCACTGCTATCTGCACACGACGGGGCAGAGTACTAGACCAGTGCACATGCGCTCTGGGATATGGTCGGTAGTGTGCACGCTAGACAGGTTGAATAAGCTGGGAAAATGATAGCTCTTTCACATTAAGTAGTGAAGAGTCAAATACTCAGGTCTATGAAGGGATCACTTAAGGAACTCACCGAATGTACAGGCAATAAAAGTCACAACAACTTTAACATCCACTGCTCTCTTGGGAAAAGAGTAGTGACGTCACTTCGTATATTTTGTTCCCTGCTCTGATTGGATCAAAGTCTTTTCGATTTGGTCAGAACTCGCGATTTAACTAGTTCTTTTCCACTGCAGTGCGAGTGCAGAGGGCGGTGTGGCGGGAAATACAACTGTTTGCGCACATTATACATCGCAACTGGAAAGAACCACTGTTCCGCAGACACAATACATTTGTTATTTATTTTTCTAGAACCGTGGCCAATGGCCTTGCACTAGTATCACAGATGCCACGTTATTTTGACCAATTTAAATGGAAAAAGTCACTAGCAGCTGCATCCGTGACAGCCATTATGAAGGTCCGCGCCTTCGAGACCACGCTTGTAAAGGTGCTTTTAAAAAAAATTTCACTATCATTTATTGTTCAATGAAAATATTGGGCCCTTTGGCAAATCGACAGTTATCTGTTTTACAGTTAAAACAGACCTATCGAGAAACTCTGATGGCCCACTTTAAAAACTAAATATTGGCGTTAAATTCCTAGTATGTAACTTAATCAAATGCGTAGCTGTTTATGTAACGAAATTTACAGGTCAGTTTATTATAAAACCAGACAGGACGAACCTTCATGGTCTAACAGGCATGATGTAGTTTCTTATAATGTTTATAGATCATTGTAATGTTTATATTATTGGTTGAAAAAAGGTACCTCCACAATTCGAGCCAGCCAGGAGTCGAACCTGGAATCTTCTGCTCCGTAGGCAGACGCGTTATCCATTGCGCCACTGGCCCGCTGCGTATGAAGTCTTCAGAGAAAAGATAATAGCCAAATCACAGGTGAGGTGCTACAAGTTGGTGGTGTGACAGACAGTAAAGATATAGCGGCGCACTCTACAATAGAAAACACACAGTTCTAGGAGCTAAGTACAATATCAACTCATTTCAAGTCGAAGCTCTGAAGCCAGCCTACAGGTTTGTGGAGCTTCAAAGCCCTGCACACTTTACTGCTTTGCAGAGATGAATGCTGCCTTCGAGGGGAAAGGCTTCTTGGCTTTGCCTCCTCTAACTGCAGAAATGCAGCTGGAGCGTGACATCTTACAATTCCTTCCGTTATATATAACAATATATAACATTTTGCAGACAGTACTACATTACAACTACGAACAAACTACTATATGCTATAAACAAACAAAATCAGTTCTACAGTCTTTCAGATAAGGTGGCCTGCCAGGAAGCATCCTGTTGGCCTTGCGCCTGTGGTCACACAATGAAGGGAGCAGGCGCTGTAAGTATTGGTTGGGTACTTCCTTTGGTAATGACTAGGCCACTGACGCCAGAAGCCTCAGCACACACTGATATCTACGCACGTGGGCTACTTTCGTGCTTGACCGGTGTTCCGAGGAGTGCTGTACCCCCATCAAGCTTTGTACCCCCTGTGGTGCCGTATCACCGGGGGTAGGAATACCTAGGCCGCAGAGTGGGGCCTAATCTACACTGTTTCTAGGTGTAGATTTTAGCGTTGGATGGAGAGAGAGGTGGGCGAGGGGATAGACGTTCATATTGGATGCTGTCCATGACGTTCACGGGTGCCCCAGTGTCGATCAGAGCATGTACCGGGGATCCTGCGATCGGTACGTCGCACATTGGTGGCGGCAGACTCTGCGCACCATCTCTGCCAATGAAGGACACGAAGTACACCTCATCATCATCGTCTTCCAAACTAAACACCGCGTGGGAAGCATCACTGCAAGGACCAGGGTCTTCAAGCGACAGCTGATGCACACTGCCAGAGGCCAGGGGCCGGCAGGGTGCGCAGTGAGGCTGGGGGTGAGGAGCCGGAAGACAGACAGGGCCCCTGTAGCCATGTGGTGGGCCTCTCCAGCGTCAGGGCACTACTCGCTTCTCCCCCTCCAGGGCGCTCGCCGAGGCATCACACAACAGGGGGGGGGGCGGCGGAAAGCGTGTCCCCGGGCCCAAAGGACAGGCTCCTTGTGTTTGAGTGTCCTCCATATATTGCAGTATTATACCTTTATGTTTACTTTATATGCTTTTGTAACCTGCACACGTGTCACTTTTTCCTCCTGTAATGCACCGTTTGTTACCTCTTGTATTTTGTTAGCTCACGATTGCCACTTTTGCCGCATGCAATGTAACGTTTGCTTTTGTAATTTGTTCACTTGTAATGTTCTCATGTATCAGTTCTGTTCCTATTGTGAAGTATTGTGAAGCGCTCTGATACCTTCGGGTAAAGTCTGCGCTATATAAAAACGCATACATAAAATAAAATAAAATAAAAGCACGCGATGTATTGCATCAAGGAGCAGCCTTCGGGCATGCGTTGACACACAGCTTCAAGAAAAAAAAGAAAAGCACACACTTCTCCCTCCCCCCTCCCCACCCCACTCCACCTCCCCCCCCTCCCTGATCACCCAGTGTTCCTAAGAGAAGGTTAGAATTTGTTCAACTATAATTGTGCGCTATATGTGTATGTCACAAAAATTAAATTTCCCATAAAAAATAAGTTCTTTGTCAAGACCACTGTAACCTTTCTTTTCTTTATAATTAAAACAGAGCATCCGGGAATGCATCTTTTGTTTTATGCTATTAAATAAAAAAAAGATATTTGTGTCCATTTCCCCTATATATGTTTTAATTAAAATGCCGCTATTTTGGCAAAGTACAGTAGAGTAACTTTTTAACACACGTCTAGTTTCATGTTCTCATTAATAATTGCACTTCTTAACAAAGGGAAGAAATGAGCACTTTGGTGCGTCGAGTCGAGCCAGCCGTCGAACCTGTAATCTTCTGCTCCGTAGGCAGACGCGTTATACACTGCGCCACTGGCCCACTGCTATCTATACCCGACGGGGCAGAGTACTAGACCAGTGCATATTCGCTCTGGGATATGGTCGGTAGTGTGCACGCTAGACAGGTTGAATAAGCTGGGAAAATTATAGCTTTTTCACATTAAGCAGTGAAGAGTCAAATACTGAGGTCTATGAAGGGATCACTTAAGGAACTCACCGAATGTACAGGCAATAAAAGTCACAACAACTTTAACAGCCACTGCTCTCTTGGGCAAAGAGTAGTGATGTCACTTTGTATATTTTGTTCCCTGCTCTGATTGGATCAAAGTCTTTTCGATTTGGTCAGAACTCGCGATTTAACTAGTTCTTTTCCACTGCAGTGCAAGTGCAGAGGGCGGTGTGGCGGGAAATACAACTGTTTGCGCACATTATACATCGCAACTGGAAAGAACCACTATTCCGCAGACACAATACATTTGTTATTTATTTTTCTAGAACCGTGGCCAATGGCCATGCACTAGTATCACAGATGCCACGTTATTTTGACCAGTTTAAATGGAAAAAGTCACTAGCAGCTGCATCCGTGACAGCCATTATGAAGGTCCGCGCCTTCGAGACCACGCTTGTAAAGGTGCTTTTTAAAAAACATTTCACTAGCATTTATTGTTCGATGAAAATATTGGGCCCTTTGGCAAATCGACAGTTATCTGTTTTACAGTTAAAACAGACCTATCGAGAAACTCTGATGGCCCACTTTAAAAACTAAATATTGGCGTTAAATTCCTAGTATGTAACTTAATCAAATGCGTAGCTGTTTATGTAACGAAATTTACAGGTCAGTTTATTATAAAACCAGACAGGACGGAACTTCATGGTCTAACAGGCATGATGTAGTTTCTTATAATGTTTATAGATCATTGTAATGTTTATATTATTGGTTGAAAAAAGGTACCTCCACAATTCGAGCCAGCCAGGAGTCGAACCTGGAATCTTCTGCTCCGTAGGCAGACGCGTTATCCATTGCGCCACTGGCCCGCCGTGTATGAAGTCTTCAGAGAACAGGTAATAGCCAAATCACAGGTGAGGTGCTACAAGTTGGTGTTGTGACAGACAGTAAGGATATAGCGGCGCACTCTACAATAGAAAACACACAGTTCTAGGAGCTAAGTACAATATCAACTCATTCCAAGTCGCAGCTCTGAAGCCAGCCTACAGGTTTGTGGAGCTTCAGAGCCCTGCACACTTTACTGCTTTGCAGAGGTGAATGCTGCCTTCGAGGGGAAAGGCTTCTTGGCTTTGCCTCCTCTAACTGCAGAAATGCGGCTGGAGCCTGACATCTTACAATTCCTTCCGTTATATATAACAATATATAACATTTTGCAGACAGTACTACATTACAACTACGAACAAACTACTATATGCTATAAACAAACAAAATCAGTTCTACAGTCTTTCAGATAAGGTGGCCTGCCAGGAAGCATCCTGTTGGCCTTGCGCCTGTGGTCACACAATGAAGGGAGCAGGCGCTGTAAGTATTGGTTGGGTACTTCCTTTGGTAATGACTAGGCCACTGACGCCAGAAGCCTCAGCACACACTGATATCTACGCAAGTGGGCTACTTTCGTGCTTGACCGGTGTTCCGAGGAGTGCTGTACCCCCATCGAGCTTTGTACCCCCTGTGGTGCCGTATCACCGGGGGTAGGAATACCTAGGCCGCAGAGTGGGGCCTAATCTACACTGTTTCTAGGTGTAGATTTTAGCGTTGGATGGAGAGAGAGGTGGGCGAGGGGATAGACGTTCATATTGGATGCTGTCCATGACGTTCACGGATGCCCCAGTGTCGATCAGAGCATGTACCGGGGATCCTGCGATTGGTACGTCGCACATTGGTGGCGGCAGACTCCGCGCACCATCTCTGCCAATGAAGGACACGAAGTACACCTCATCATCATCGTCTTCCAAACTAAACACCGCGAGGAAGCATCACTGCAAGGACCAGGGTCTTCAAGCGACAGCTGATGCACACTGCCAGAGGCCAGGGGCCGGCAGGGTGCGCAGTGAGGCTGGGGGTGAGGAGCCGGAAGACAGACAGGGCCCCTGTAGCCACGTGGTGGGCCTCTCCAGCGTCAGGGCACTACTCGCTTCTCCCCCTCCAGGGCGCTCGCCGAGGCATCACACAGCGGGGGGGGGGGCGGCGTAAAGCGTGTCCCCGGGCCCAAAGGACAGGCTCCTTGTGTTTGAGTGTCCTCCATATATTGCTGTATTATACCTTTATGTTTACTTTATATGCTTTTGTAACCTGCACACGTGTCACTTTTTCCTCCTGTAATGCACCGTTTGTTACCTCTTGTATTTTGTTAGCTCACGATTGCCACTTTTGCCTCATGCAATGTAACGTTTGCTTTTGTAATTTGTTCACTTGTAATGTTCTCATGTATCAGTTCTGTTCCTATTGTGAAGTATTGTGAAGCGCTCTGATACCTTCGGGTAAAGTCTGCGCTATATAAAAACGCATACATAAAATAAAATAAAATAAAAGCACACGATGTATTGCATCAAGGAGCAGCCTTCGGGCATGCGTTGACACACAGCTTCAAGAAAAAAAAGAAAAGCACACACTTCTCCCTCCCCCCTCCCCACCCCACTCCACCTCCCCCCCCCTCCCTGATCACCCAGTGTTCCTAAGAGAAGGTTAGAATTTGTTCAACTATAATAGTGCGCTATATGTGTATGTCACAAAAATTAAATTTCCCATAAAAAATAAGTTCTTTGTCAAGACCACTGTAACCTTTCTTTTCTTTATAATTAAAACAGAGCATCCGGGAATGCATCTTTTGTTTTGTGCTATTAAATAAAAAAAAGATATTTGTGTCCATTTCCCCTATATATGTTTTAATTAAAATGCCGCTATTTTGGCAAAGTACAGTAGAGTAACTTTTTAACACACGTCTAGTTTCATGTTCTCATTAATAATTGCACTTCTTAACAAAGGGAAGAAATGAGCACTTTGGTGCGTCGAGTCGAGCCAGCCAGGAGTCGAACCTGGAATCTTCTGCTCCGTAGGCAGACGCGTTATCCATTGCGCCACTGGCCCACTGCTATCTGCACACGACGGGGCAGAGTACTAGACCAGTGCACATGCGCTCTGGGATATGGTCGGTAGTGTGCACGCTAGACAGGTTGAATAAGCTGGGAAAATTATAGCTCTTTCACATTAAGTAGTGAAGAGTCAAATACTCAGGTCTATGAAGGGATCACTTAAGGAACTCACCGAATGTACAGGCAATAAAAGTCACAACAACTTTAACAGCCACTGCTCTCTTGGGCAAAGAGTAGTGATGTCACTTTGTATATTTTGTTCCCTGCTCTGATTGGATCAAAGTCTTTTCGAATTGGTCAGAACTCGCGATTTAACTAGTTCTTTTCCACTGCAGTGCAAGTGCAGAGGGCGGTGTGGCGGGAAATACAACTGTTTGCGCACATTATACATCGCAACTGGAAAGAACCACTGTTCCGCAGACACAATACATTTGTTATTTATTTTTCTAGAACCGTGGCCAATGGCCATGCACTAGTATCACAGATGCCACGTTATTTTGACCAGTTTAAATGGAAAAAGTCACTAGCAGCTGCATCCGTGACAGCCATTATGAAGGTCCGCGCCTTCGAGACCACGCTTGTAAAGGTGCTTTTTAAAAAACATTTCACTAGCATTTATAGTTCGATGAAAATATTGGGCCCTTTGGCAAATCGACAGTTATCTGTTTTACAGTTAAAACAGACCTATCGAGAAACTCTGATGGCCCACTTTAAAAACTAAATATTGGCGTTAAATTCCTAGTATGTAACTTAATCAAATGCGTAGCTGTTTATGTAACGAAATTTACAGGTCAGTTTATTATAAAACCAGACAGGACGGAACTTCATGGTCTAACAGGCATGATGTAGTTTCTTATAATGTTTATAGATCATTGTAATGTTTATATTATTGGTTGAAAAAAGGTGCCTCCACAATTCGAGCCAGCCAGGAGTCGAACCTGGAATCTTCTGCTCCGTAGGCAGACGCGTTATCCATTGCGCCACTGGCCCGCTGTGTATAAAGTCTTCAGAGAACAGGTAATAGCCAAATCACAGGTGAGGTGCTACAAGTTGGTGCTGTGACAGACAGTAAGGATATAGCGGCGCACTCTACAATAGAAAACACACAGTTCTAGGAGCTAAGTACAATATCAACTCATTTCAAGTCGAAGCTCTGAAGCCAGCCTACAGGTTTGTGGAGCTTCAGAGCCCTGCACACTTTACTGCTTTGCAGAGATGAATGCTGCCTTCGAGGGGAAAGGCTTCTTGGCTTTGCCTCCTCTAACTGCAGAAATGCGGCTGGAGCCTGACATCTTACAATTCCTTCCGTTATATATAACAATATATAACATTTTGCAGACAGTACTACATTACAACTACGAACAAACTACTATATGCTATAAACAAACAAAATCAGTTCTACAGTCTTTCAGATAAGGTGGCCTGCCAGGAAGCATCCTGTTGGCCTTGCGCCTGTGGTCACACAATGAAGGGAGCAGGCGCTGTAAGTATTGGTTGGGTACTTCCTTTGGTAATGATTAGGCCACTGACGCCAGAAGCCTCAGCACACACTGATATGTACGCACGTGGGCTACTTTCGTGCTTGACCGGTGTTCCGAGGAGTGCTGTACCCCCATCGAGCTTTGTACCCCCTGTGGTGCCGTATCACCGGGGGTAGGAATACCTAGGCCGCAGAGTGGGGCCTAATCTACACTGTTTCTAGGTGTAGATTTTAGCATTGGATGGAGAGAGAGGTGGGCGAGGGGATAGACGTTCATATTGGATGCTGTCCATGACGTTCACGGGTGCCCCAGTGTCGATCAGAGCATGTACCGGGGATCCTGCGATTGGTACGTCGCACATTGGTGGCGGCAGACTCCGCGCACCATCTCTGCCAATGAAGGACACGAAGTACACCTCATCATCATCGTCTTCCAAACTAAACACCGCGAGGAAGCATCACTGCAAGGACCAGGGTCTTCAAGCGACAGCTGATGCACACTGCCAGAGGCCAGGGGCCGGCAGGGTGCGCAGTGAGGCTGGGGGTGAGGAGCCGGAAGACAGACAGGGCCCCTGTAGCCACGTGGTGGGCCTCTCCAGCGTCAGGGCACTACTCGCTTCTCCCCCTCCAGGGCGCTCGCCGAGGCATCACACAGCGGGGGGGGGGCGGCGTAAAGCGTGTCCCCGGGCCCAAAGGACAGGCTCCTTGTGTTTGAGTGTCCTCCATATATTGCTGTATTATACCTTTATGTTTACTTTATATGCTTTTGTAACCTGCACACGTGTCACTTTTTCCTCCTGTAATGCACCGTTTGTTACCTCTTGTATTTTGTTAGCTCACGATTGCCACTTTTGCCTCATGCAATGTAACGTTTGCTCTTGTAATTTGTTCACTTGTAATGTTCTCATGTATCAGTTCTGTTCCTATTGTGAAGTATTGTGAAGCGCTCTGATACCTTCGGGTAAAGTCTGCGCTATATAAAAACGCATACATAAAATAAAATAAAATAAAATAAAAGCACACGATGTATTGCATCAAGGAGCAGCCTTCGGGCATGCGTTGACACACAGCTTCAAGAAAAAAAAGAAAAGCACACACTTCTCCCTCCCCCCTCCCCACCCCACTCCACCTCCCCCCCCCTCCCTGATCACCCAGTGTTCCTAAGAGAAGGTTAGAATTTGTTCAACTATAATAGTGCGCTATATGTGTATGTCACAAAAATTAAATTTCCCATAAAAAATAAGTTCTTTGTCAAGACCACTGTAACCTTTCTTTTCTTTATAATTAAAACAGAGCATCCGGGAATGCATCTTTTGTTTTATGCTATTAAATAAAAAAAAGATATTTGTGTCCATTTCCCCTATATATGTTTTAATTAAAATGCCGCTATTTTGGCAAAGTACAGTAGAGTAACTTTTTAACACACGTCTAGTTTCATGTTCTCATTAATAATTGCACTTCTTAACAAAGGGAAGAAATGAGCACTTTGGTGCGTCGAGTCGAGCCAGCCAGGAGTCGAACCTGGAATCTTCTGCTCCGTAGGCAGACGCGCTATCCATTGCGCCACTGGCCCACTGCTATCTGCACACGACGGGGCAGAGTACTAGACCAGTGCACATGCGCTCTGGGATATGGTCGGTAGTGTGCACGCTAGACAGGTTGAATAAGCTGGGAAAATTATAGCTCTTTCACATTAAGTAGTGAAGAGTCAAATACTCAGGTCTATGAAGGGATCACTTAAGGAACTCACCGAATGTACAGGCAATAAAAGTCACAACAACTTTAACATCCACTGCTCTCTTGGGAAAAGAGTAGTGACGTCACTTCGTATATTTTGTTCCCTGCTCTGATTGGATCAAAGTCTTTTCGATTTGGTCAGAACTCGCGATTTAACTAGTTCTTTTCCACTGCAGTGCGAGTGCAGAGGGCGGTGTGGCGGGAAATACAACTGTTTGCGCACATTATACATCGCAACTGGAAAGAACCACTGTTCCGCAGACACAATACATTTGTTATTTATTTTTCTAGAACCGTGGCCATTGGCCATGTACTAGTATCGCAGATGCCACGTTATTTTGACCAATTTAAATGGAAAAAGTCACTAGCATCTGCATCCGTGACAGCCATTATGAAGGTCCGCGCCTTCGAGACCACGCTTGTAAAGGTGCTTTTAAAAAAAATTTCACTATCATTTATTGTTCAATGAAAATATTGGGCCCTTTGGCAAATCGACAGTTATCTGTTTTACAGTTAAAACAGACCTATCGAGAAACTCTGATGGCCCACTTTAAAAACTAAATATTGGCGTTAAATTCCTAGTATGTAACTTAATCAAATGCGTAGCTGTTTATGTAACGAAATTTACAGGTCAGTTTATTATAAAACCAGACAGGACGAACCTTCATGGTCTAACAGGCATGATGTAGTTTCTTATAATGTTTATAGATCATTGTAATGTTTATATTATTGGTTGAAAAAAGGTACCTCCACAATTCGAGCCAGCCAGGAGTCGAACCTGGAATCTTCTGCTCCGTAGGCAGACGCGTTATCCATTGCGCCACTGGCCCGCTGCGTATGAAGTCTTCAGAGAAAAGATAATAGCCAAATCACAGGTGAGGTGCTACAAGTTGGTGGTGTGACAGACAGTAAAGATATAGCGGCGCACTCTACAATAGAAAACACACAGTTCTAGGAGCTAAGTACAATATCAACTCATTTCAAGTCGAAGCTCTGAAGCCAGCCTACAGGTTTGTGGAGCTTCAAAGCCCTGCACACTTTACTGCTTTGCAGAGATGAATGCTGCCTTCGAGGGGAAAGGCTTCTTGGCTTTGCCTCCTCTAACTGCAGAAATGCAGCTGGAGCGTGACATCTTACAATTCCTTCCGTTATATATAACAATATATAACATTTTGCAGACAGTACTACATTACAACTACGAACAAACTACTATATGCTATAAACAAACAAAATCAGTTCTACAGTCTTTCAGATAAGGTGGCCTGCCAGGAAGCATCCTGTTGGCCTTGCGCCTGTGGTCACACAATGAAGGGAGCAGGCGCTGTAAGTATTGGTTGGGTACTTCCTTTGGTAATGACTAGGCCACTGACGCCAGAAGCCTCAGCACACACTGATATCTACGCACGTGGGCTACTTTCGTGCTTGACCGGTGTTCCGAGGAGTGCTGTACCCCCATCAAGCTTTGTACCCCCTGTGGTGCCGTATCACCGGGGGTAGGAATACCTAGGCCGCAGAGTGGGGCCTAATCTACACTGTTTCTAGGTGTAGATTTTAGCGTTGGATGGAGAGAGAGGTGGGCGAGGGGATAGACGTTCATATTGGATGCTGTCCATGACGTTCACGGGTGCCCCAGTGTCGATCAGAGCATGTACCGGGGATCCTGCGATCGGTACGTCGCACATTGGTGGCGGCAGACTCTGCGCACCATCTCTGCCAATGAAGGACACGAAGTACACCTCATCATCATCGTCTTCCAAACTAAACACCGCGTGGGAAGCATCACTGCAAGGACCAGGGTCTTCAAGCGACAGCTGATGCACACTGCCAGAGGCCAGGGGCCGGCAGGGTGCGCAGTGAGGCTGGGGGTGAGGAGCCGGAAGACAGACAGGGCCCCTGTAGCCATGTGGTGGGCCTCTCCAGCGTCAGGGCACTACTCGCTTCTCCCCCTCCAGGGCGCTCGCCGAGGCATCACACAACAGGGGGGGGGGCGGCGGAAAGCGTGTCCCCGGGCCCAAAGGACAGGCTCCTTGTGTTTGAGTGTCCTCCATATATTGCAGTATTATACCTTTATGTTTACTTTATATGCTTTTGTAACCTGCACACGTGTCACTTTTTCCTCCTGTAATGCACCGTTTGTTACCTCTTGTATTTTGTTAGCTCACGATTGCCACTTTTGCCGCATGCAATGTAACGTTTGCTTTTGTAATTTGTTCACTTGTAATGTTCTCATGTATCAGTTCTGTTCCTATTGTGAAGTATTGTGAAGCGCTCTGATACCTTCGGGTAAAGTCTGCGCTATATAAAAACGCATACATAAAATAAAATAAAATAAAAGCACGCGATGTATTGCATCAAGGAGCAGCCTTCGGGCATGCGTTGACACACAGCTTCAAGAAAAAAAAGAAAAGCACACACTTCTCCCTCCCCCCTCCCCACCCCACTCCACCTCCCCCCCCTCCCTGATCACCCAGTGTTCCTAAGAGAAGGTTAGAATTTGTTCAACTATAATAGTGCGCTATATGTGTATGTCACAAAAATTAAATTTCCCATAAAAAATAAGTTCTTTGTCAAGACCACTGTAACCTTTCTTTTCTTTATAATTAAAACAGAGCATCCGGGAATGCATCTTTTGTTTTATGCTATTAAATAAAAAAAAGATATTTGTGTCCATTTCCCCTATATATGTTTTAATTAAAATGCCGCTATTTTGGCAAAGTACAGTAGAGTAACTTTTTAACACACGTCTAGTTTCATGTTCTCATTAATAATTGCACTTCTTAACAAAGGGAAGAAATGAGCACTTTGGTGCGTCGAGTCGAGCCAGCCAGGAGTCGAACCTGGAATCTTCTGCTCCGTAGGCAGACGCGTTATCCATTGCGCCACTGGCCCACTGCTATCTGCACACGACGGGGCAGAGTACTAGACCAGTGCACATGCGCTCTGGGATATGGTCGGTAGTGTGCACGCTAGACAGGTTGAATAAGCTGGGAAAATTATAGCTCTTTCACATTAAGTAGTGAAGAGTCAAATACTCAGGTCTATGAAGGGATCACTTAAGGAACTCACCGAATGTACAGGCAATAAAAGTCACAACAACTTTAACATCCACTGCTCTCTTGGGAAAAGAGTAGTGACGTCACTTCGTATATTTTGTTCCCTGCTCTGATTGGATCAAAGTCTTTTCGATTTGGTCAGAACTCGCGATTTAACTAGTTCTTTTCCACTGCAGTGCGAGTGCAGAGGGCGGTGTGGCGGGAAATACAACTGTTTGCGCACATTATACATCGCAACTGGAAAGAACCACTGTTCCGCAGACACAATACATTTGTTATTTATTTTTCTAGAACCGTGGCCAATGGCCTTGCACTAGTATCACAGATGCCACGTTATTTTGACCAATTTAAATGGAAAAAGTCACTAGCATCTGCATCCGTGACAGCCATTATGAAGGTCCGCGCCTTCGAGACCACGCTTGTAAAGGTGCTTTTAAAAAAAATTTCACTATCATTTATTGTTCAATGAAAATATTGGGCCCTTTGGCAAATCGACAGTTATCTGTTTTACAGTTAAAACAGACCTATCGAGAAACTCTGATGGCCCACTTTAAAAACTAAATATTGGCGTTAAATTCCTAGTATGTAACTTAATCAAATGCGTAGCTGTTTATGTAACGAAATTTACAGGTCAGTTTATTATAAAACCAGACAGGACGAACCTTCATGGTCTAACAGGCATGATGTAGTTTCTTATAATGTTTATAGATCATTGTAATGTTTATATTATTGGTTGAAAAAAGGTACCTCCACAATTCGAGCCAGCCAGGAGTCGAACCTGGAATCTTCTGCTCCGTAGGCAGACGCGTTATCCATTGCGCCACTGGCCCGCTGCGTATGAAGTCTTCAGAGAAAAGATAATAGCCAAATCACAGGTGAGGTGCTACAAGTTGGTGGTGTGACAGACAGTAAAGATATAGCGGCGCACTCTACAATAGAAAACACACAGTTCTAGGAGCTAAGTACAATATCAACTCATTTCAAGTCGAAGCTCTGAAGCCAGCCTACAGGTTTGTGGAGCTTCAAAGCCCTGCACACTTTACTGCTTTGCAGAGATGAATGCTGCCTTCGAGGGGAAAGGCTTCTTGGCTTTGCCTCCTCTAACTGCAGAAATGCAGCTGGAGCGTGACATCTTACAATTCCTTCCGTTATATATAACAATATATAACATTTTGCAGACAGTACTACATTACAACTACGAACAAACTACTATATGCTATAAACAAACAAAATCAGTTCTACAGTCTTTCAGATAAGGTGGCCTGCCAGGAAGCATCCTGTTGGTCTTGCGCCTGTGGTCACACAATGAAGGGAGCAGGCGCTGTAAGTATTGGTTGGGTACTTCCTTTGGTAATGACTAGGCCACTGACGCCAGAAGCCTCAGCACACACTGATATCTACGCACGTGGGCTACTTTCGTGCTTGACCGGTGTTCCGAGGAGTGCTGTACCCCCATCAAGCTTTGTACCCCCTGTGGTGCCGTATCACCGGGGGTAGGAATACCTAGGCCGCAGAGTGGGGCCTAATCTACACTGTTTCTAGGTGTAGATTTTAGCGTTGGATGGAGAGAGAGGTGGGCGAGGGGATAGACGTTCATATTGGATGCTGTCCATGACGTTCACGGGTGCCCCAGTGTCGATCAGAGCATGTACCGGGGATCCTGCGATCGGTACGTCGCACATTGGTGGCGGCAGACTCTGCGCACCATCTCTGCCAATGAAGGACACGAAGTACACCTCATCATCATCGTCTTCCAAACTAATCACCGCGTGGGAAGCATCACTGCAAGGACCAGGGTCTTCAAGCGACAGCTGATGCACACTGCCAGAGGCCAGGGGCCGGCAGGGTGCGCAGTGAGGCTGGGGGTGAGGAGCCGGAAGACAGACAGGGCCCCTGTAGCCATGTGGTGGGCCTCTCCAGCGTCAGGGCACTACTCGCTTCTCCCCCTCCAGGGCGCTCGCCGAGGCATCACACAACAGGGGGGGGGGCGGCGGAAAGCGTGTCCCCGGGCCCAAAGGACAGGCTCCTTGTGTTTGAGTGTCCTCCATATATTGCAGTATTATACCTTTATGTTTACTTTATATGCTTTTGTAACCTGCACACGTGTCACTTTTTCCTCCTGTAATGCACCGTTTGTTACCTCTTGTATTTTGTTAGCTCACGATTGCCACTTTTGCCGCATGCAATGTAACGTTTGCTTTTGTAATTTGTTCACTTGTAATGTTCTCATGTATCAGTTCTGTTCCTATTGTGAAGTATTGTGAAGCGCTCTGATACCTTCGGGTAAAGTCTGCGCTATATAAAAACGCATACATAAAATAAAATAAAATAAAAGCACGCGATGTATTGCATCAAGGAGCAGCCTTCGGGCATGCGTTGACACACAGCTTCAAGAAAAAAAAGAAAAGCACACACTTCTCCCTCCCCCCTCCCCACCCCACTCCACCTCCCCCCCCCCCTGATCACCCAGTGTTCCTAAGAGAAGGTTAGAATTTGTTCAACTATAATTGTGCGCTATATGTGTATGTCACAAAAATTAAATTTCCCATAAAAAATAAGTTCTTTGTCAAGACCACTGTAACCTTTCTTTTCTTTATAATTAAAACAGAGCATCCGGGAATGCATCTTTTGTTTTATGCTATTAAATAAAAAAAAGATATTTGTGTCCATTTCCCCTATATATGTTTTAATTAAAATGCCGCTATTTTGGCAAAGTACAGTAGAGTAACTTTTTAACACACGTCTAGTTTCATGTTCTCATTAATAATTGCACTTCTTAACAAAGGGAAGAAATGAGCACTTTGGTGCGTCGAGTCGAGCCAGCCAGGAGTCGAACCTGGAATCTTCTGCTCCGTAGGCAGACGCGTTATCCATTGCGCCACTGGCCCACTGCTATCTCCACACGACGGGGCAGAGTACTAGACCAGTGCATATTCGCTCTGGGATATGGTCGGTAGTGTGCACGCTAGACAGGTTGAATAAGCTGGGAAAATTATAGCTTTTTCACATTAAGCAGTGAAGAGTCAAATACTGAGGTCTATGAAGGGATCACTTAAGGAACTCACCGAATGTACAGGCAATAAAAGTCACAACAACTTTAACAGCCACTGCTCTCTTGGGCAAAGAGTAGTGATGTCACTTTGTATATTTTGTTCCCTGCTCTGATTGGATCAAAGTCTTTTCGATTTGGTCAGAACTCGCGATTTAACTAGTTCTTTTCCACTGCAGTGCAAGTGCAGAGGGCGGTGTGGCGGGAAATACAACTGTTTGCACACATTATACATCGCAACTGGAAAGAACCACTATTCCGCAGACACAATACATTTGTTATTTATTTTTCTAGAACCGTGGCCAATGGCCATGCACTAGTATCACAGATGCCACGTTATTTTGACCAGTTTAAATGGAAAAAGTCACTAGCAGCTGCATCCGTGACAGCCATTATGAAGGTCCGCGCCTTCGAGACCACGCTTGTAAAGGTGCTTTTTAAAAAACATTTCACTAGCATTTATTGTTCGATGAAAATATTGGGCCCTTTGGCAAATCGACAGTTATCTGTTTTACAGTTAAAACAGACCTATCGAGAAACTCTGATGGCCCACTTTAAAAACTAAATATTGGCGTTAAATTCCTAGTATGTAACTTAATCAAATGCGTAGCTGTTTATGTAACGAAATTTACAGGTCAGTTTATTATAAAACCAGACAGGACGGAACTTCATGGTCTAACAGGCATGATGTAGTTTCTTATAATGTTTATAGATCATTGTAATGTTTATATTATTGGTTGAAAAAAGGTACCTCCACAATTCGAGCCAGCCAGGAGTCGAACCTGGAATCTTCTGCTCCGTAGGCAGACGCGTTATCCATTGCGCCACTGGCCCGCCGTGTATGAAGTCTTCAGAGAACAGGTAATAGCCAAATCACAGGTGAGGTGCTACAAGTTGGTGTTGTGACAGACAGTAAGGATATAGCGGCGCACTCTACAATAGAAAACACACAGTTCTAGGAGCTAAGTACAATATCAACTCATTCCAAGTCGCAGCTCTGAAGCCAGCCTACAGGTTTGTGGAGCTTCAGAGCCCTGCACACTTTACTGCTTTGCAGAGATGAATGCTGCCTTCGAGGGGAAAGGCTTCTTGGCTTTGCCTCCTCTAACTGCAGAAATGCGGCTGGAGCCTGACATCTTACAATTCCTTCCGTTATATATAACAATATATAACATTTTGCAGACAGTACTACATTACAACTACGAACAAACTACTATATGCTATAAACAAACAAAATCAGTTCTACAGTCTTTCAGATAAGGTGGCCTGCCAGGAAGCATCCTGTTGGCCTTGCGCCTGTGGTCACACAATGAAGGGAGCAGGCGCTGTAAGTATTGGTTGGGTACTTCCTTTGGTAATGACTAGGCCACTGACGCCAGAAGCCTCAGCACACACTGATATCTACGCAAGTGGGCTACTTTCGTGCTTGACCGGTGTTCCGAGGAGTGCTGTACCCCCATCGAGCTTTGTACCCCCTGTGGTGCCGTATCACCGGGGGTAGGAATACCTAGGCCGCAGAGTGGGGCCTAATCTACACTGTTTCTAGGTGTAGATTTTAGCGTTGGATGGAGAGAGAGGTGGGCGAGGGGATAGACGTTCATATTGGATGCTGTCCATGACGTTCACGGATGCCCCAGTGTAGATCAGAGCATGTACCGGGGATCCTGCGATTGGTACGTCGCACATTGGTGGCGGCAGACTCCGCGCACCATCTCTGCCAATGAAGGACACGAAGTACACCTCATCATCATCGTCTTCCAAACTAAACACCGCGAGGAAGCATCACTGCAAGGACCAGGGTCTTCAAGCGACAGCTGATGCACACTGCCAGAGGCCAGGGGCCGGCAGGGTGCGCAGTGAGGCTGGGGGTGAGGAGCCGGAAGACAGACAGGGCCCCTGTAGCCACGTGGTGGGCCTCTCCAGCGTCAGGGCACTACTCGCTTCTCCCCCTCCAGGGCGCTCGCCGAGGCATCACACAGCGGGGGGGGGGCGGCGTAAAGCGTGTCCCCGGGCCCAAAGGACAGGCTCCTTGTGTTTGAGTGTCCTCCATATATTGCTGTATTATACCTTTATGTTTACTTTATATGCTTTTGTAACCTGCACACGTGTCACTTTTTCCTCCTGTAATGCACCGTTTGTTACCTCTTGTATTTTGTTAGCTCACGATTGCCACTTTTGCCTCATGCAATGTAACGTTTGCTTTTGTAATTTGTTCACTTGTAATGTTCTCATGTATCAGTTCTGTTCCTATTGTGAAGTATTGTGAAGCGCTCTGATACCTTCGGGTAAAGTCTGCGCTATATAAAAACGCATACATAAAATAAAATAAAATAAAAGCACACGATGTATTGCATCAAGGAGCAGCCTTCGGGCATGCGTTGACACACAGCTTCAAGAAAAAAAAGAAAAGCACACACTTCTCCCTCCCCCCTCCCCCCCCCACTCCACCTCCCCCCCCTCCCTGATCACCCAGTGTTCCTAAGAGAAGGTTAGAATTTGTTCAACTATAATAGTGCGCTATATGTGTATGTCACAAAAATTAAATTTCCCATAAAAAATAAGTTCTTTGTCAAGACCACTGTAACCTTTCTTTTCTTTATAATTAAAACAGAGCATCCGGGAATGCATCTTTTGTTTTATGCTATTAAATAAAAAAAAGATATTTGTGTCCATTTCCCCTATATATGTTTTAATTAAAATGCCGCTATTTTGGCAAAGTACAGTAGAGTAACTTTTTAACACACGTCTAGTTTCATGTTCTCATTAATAATTGCACTTCTTAACAAAGGGAAGAAATGAGCACTTTGGTGCGTCGAGTCGAGCCAGCCAGGAGTCGAACCTGGAATCTTCTGCTCCGTAGGCAGACGCGTTATCCATTGCGCCACTGGCCCACTGCTATCTGCACACGACGGGGCAGAGTACTAGACCAGTGCACATGCGCTCTGGGATATGGTCGGTAGTGTGCACGCTAGACAGGTTGAATAAGCTGGGAAAATTATAGCTCTTTCACATTAAGTAGTGAAGAGTCAAATACTCAGGTCTATGAAGGGATCACTTAAGGAACTCACCGAATGTACAGGCAATAAAAGTCACAACAACTTTAACATCCACTGCTCTCTTGGGAAAAGAGTAGTGACGTCACTTCGTATATTTTGTTCCCTGCTCTGATTGGATCAAAGTCTTTTCGATTTGGTCAGAACTCGCGATTTAACTAGTTCTTTTCCACTGCAGTGCGAGTGCAGAGGGCGGTGTGGCGGGAAATACAACTGTTTGCGCACATTATACATCGCAACTGGAAAGAACCACTGTTCCGCAGACACAATACATTTGTTATTTATTTTTCTAGAACCGTGGCCAATGGCCTTGCACTAGTATCACAGATGCCACGTTATTTTGACCAGTTTAAATGGAAAAAGTCACTAGCAGCTGCATCCGTGACAGCCATTATGAAGGTCCGCGCCTTCGAGACCACGCTTGTAAAGGTGCTTTTAAAAAAAATTTCACTATCATTTATTGTTCAATGAAAATATTGGGCCCTTTGGCAAATCGACAGTTATCTGTTTTACAGTTAAAACAGACCTATCGAGAAACTCTGATGGCCCACTTTAAAAACTAAATATTGGCGTTAAATTCCTAGTATGTAACTTAATCAAATGCGTAGCTGTTTATGTAACGAAATTTACAGGTCAGTTTATTATAAAACCAGACAGGACGAACCTTCATGGTCTAACAGGCATGATGTAGTTTCTTATAATGTTTATAGATCATTGTAATGTTTATATTATTGGTTGAAAAAAGGTACCTCCACAATTCGAGCCAGCCAGGAGTCGAACCTGGAATCTTCTGCTCCGTAGGCAGACGCGTTATCCATTGCGCCACTGGCCCGCTGCGTTTGAAGTCTTCAGAGAAAAGATAATAGCCAAATCACAGGTGAGGTGCTACAAGTTGGTGGTGTGACAGACAGTAAAGATATAGCGGCGCACTCTACAATAGAAAACACACAGTTCTAGGAGCTAAGTACAATATCAACTCATTTCAAGTCGAAGCTCTGAAGCCAGCCTACAGGTTTGTGGAGCTTCAAAGCCCTGCACACTTTACTGCTTTGCAGAGATGAATGCTGCCTTCGAGGGGAAAGGCTTCTTGGCTTTGCCTCCTCTAACTGCAGAAATGCAGCTGGAGCGTGACATCTTACAATTCCTTCCGTTATATATAACAATATATAACATTTTGCAGACAGTACTACATTACAACTACGAACAAACTACTATATGCTATAAACAAACAAAATCAGTTCTACAGTCTTTCAGATAAGGTGGCCTGCCAGGAAGCATCCTGTTGGCCTTGCGCCTGTGGTCACACAATGAAGGGAGCAGGCGCTGTAAGTATTGGTTGGGTACTTCCTTTGGTAATGACTAGGCCACTGACGCCAGAAGCCTCAGCACACACTGATATCTACGCACGTGGGCTACTTTCGTGCTTGACCGGTGTTCCGAGGAGTGCTGTACCCCCATCAAGCTTTGTACCCCCTGTGGTGCCGTATCACCGGGGGTAGGAATACCTAGGCCGCAGAGTGGGGCCTAATCTACACTGTTTCTAGGTGTAGATTTTAGCGTTGGATGGAGAGAGAGGTGGGCGAGGGGATAGACGTTCATATTGGATGCTGTCCATGACGTTCACGGGTGCCCCAGTGTCGATCAGAGCATGTACCGGGGATCCTGCGATCGGTACGTCGCACATTGGTGGCGGCAGACTCTGCGCACCATCTCTGCCAATGAAGGACACGAAGTACACCTCATCATCATCGTCTTCCAAACTAAACACCGCGTGGGAAGCATCACTGCAAGGACCAGGGTCTTCAAGCGACAGCTGATGCACACTGCCAGAGGCCAGGGGCCGGCAGGGTGCGCAGTGAGGCTGGGGGTGAGGAGCCGGAAGACAGACAGGGCCCCTGTAGCCATGTGGTGGGCCTCTCCAGCGTCAGGGCACTACTCGCTTCTCCCCCTCCAGGGCGCTCGCCGAGGCATCACACAACAGGGGGGGGGGGCGGCGGAAAGCGTGTCCCCGGGCCCAAAGGACAGGCTCCTTGTGTTTGAGTGTCCTCCATATATTGCAGTATTATACCTTTATGTTTACTTTATATGCTTTTGTAACCTGCACACGTGTCACTTTTTCCTCCTGTAATGCACCGTTTGTTACCTCTTGTATTTTGTTAGCTCACGATTGCCACTTTTGCCGCATGCAATGTAACGTTTGCTTTTGTAATTTGTTCACTTGTAATGTTCTCATGTATCAGTTCTGTTCCTATTGTGAAGTATTGTGAAGCGCTCTGATACCTTCGGGTAAAGTCTGCGCTATATAAAAACGCATACATAAAATAAAATAAAATAAAAGCACGCGATGTATTGCATCAAGGAGCAGCCTTCGGGCATGCGTTGACACACAGCTTCAAGAAAAAAAAGAAAAGCACACACTTCTCCCTCCCCCCTCCCCACCCCACTCCACCTCCCCCCCCCCCTGATCACCCAGTGTTCCTAAGAGAAGGTTAGAATTTGTTCAACTATAATTGTGCGCTATATGTGTATGTCACAAAAATTAAATTTCCCATAAAAAATAAGTTCTTTGTCAAGACCACTGTAACCTTTCTTTTCTTTATAATTAAAACAGAGCATCCGGGAATGCATCTTTTGTTTTATGCTATTAAATAAAAAAAAGATATTTGTGTCCATTTCCCCTATATATGTTTTAATTAAAATGCCGCTATTTTGGCAAAGTACAGTAGAGTAACTTTTTAACACACGTCTAGTTTCATGTTCTCATTAATAATTGCACTTCTTAACAAAGGGAAGAAATGAGCACTTTGGTGCGTCGAGTCGAGCCAGCCAGGAGTCGAACCTGTAATCTTCTGCTCCGTAGGCAGACGCGTTATACACTGCGCCACTGGCCCACTGCTATCTATACCCGACGGGGCAGAGTACTAGACCAGTGCATATTCGCTCTGGGATATGGTCGGTAGTGTGCACGCTAGACAGGTTGAATAAGCTGGGAAAATTATAGCTTTTTCACATTAAGCAGTGAAGAGTCAAATACTGAGGTCTATGAAGGGATCACTTAAGGAACTCACCGAATGTACAGGCAATAAAAGTCACAACAACTTTAACAGCCACTGCTCTCTTGGGCAAAGAGTAGTGATGTCACTTTGTATATTTTGTTCCCTGCTCTGATTGGATCAAAGTCTTTTCGATTTGGTCAGAACTCGCGATTTAACTAGTTCTTTTCCACTGCAGTGCAAGTGCAGAGGGCGGTGTGGCGGGAAATACAACTGTTTGCGCACATTATACATCGCAACTGGAAAGAACCACTATTCCGCAGACACAATACATTTGTTATTTATTTTTCTAGAACCGTGGCCAATGGCCATGCACTAGTATCACAGATGCCACGTTATTTTGACCAGTTTAAATGGAAAAAGTCACTAGCAGCTGCATCCGTGACAGCCATTATGAAGGTCCGCGCCTTCGAGACCACGCTTGTAAAGGTGCTTTTTAAAAAACATTTCACTAGCATTTATTGTTCGATGAAAATATTGGGCCCTTTGGCAAATCGACAGTTATCTGTTTTACAGTTAAAACAGACCTATCGAGAAACTCTGATGGCCCACTTTAAAAACTAAATATTGGCGTTAAATTCCTAGTATGTAACTTAATCAAATGCGTAGCTGTTTATGTAACGAAATTTACAGGTCAGTTTATTATAAAACCAGACAGGACGGAACTTCATGGTCTAACAGGCATGATGTAGTTTCTTATAATGTTTATAGATCATTGTAATGTTTATATTATTGGTTGAAAAAAGGTACCTCCACAATTCGAGCCAGCCAGGAGTCGAACCTGGAATCTTCTGCTCCGTAGGCAGACGCGTTATCCATTGCGCCACTGGCCCGCCGTGTATGAAGTCTTCAGAGAACAGGTAATAGCCAAATCACAGGTGAGGTGCTACAAGTTGGTGGTGTGACAGACAGTAAGGATGTAGCGGTGCACTCTACAATAGAAAACACACAGTTCTAGGAGCTAAGTACAATATCAACTCATTTCAAGTCGAAGCTCTGAAGCCAGCCTACAGGTTTGTGGAGCTTCAGAGCCCTGCACACTTTACTGCTTTGCAGAGATGAATGCTGCCTTCGAGGGGAAAGGCTTCTTGGCTTTGCCTCCTCTAACTGCAGAAATGCGGCTGGAGCCTGACATCTTACAATTCCTTCCGTTATATATAACAATATATAACATTTTGCAGACAGTACTACATTACAACTACGAACAAACTACTATATGCTATAAACAAACAAAATCAGTTCTACAGTCTTTCAGATAAGGTGGCCTGCCAGGAAGCATCCTGTTGGCCTTGCGCCTGTGGTCACACAATGAAGGGAGCAGGCGCTGTAAGTATTGGTTGGGTACTTCCTTTGGTAATGACTAGGCCACTGACGCCAGAAGCCTCAGCACACACTGATATCTACGCAAGTGGGCTACTTTCGTGCTTGACCGGTGTTCCGAGGAGTGCTGTACCCCCATCGAGCTTTGTACCCCCTGTGGTGCCGTATCACCGGGGGTAGGAATACCTAGGCCGCAGAGTGGGGCCTAATCTACACTGTTTCTAGGTGTAGATTTTAGCGTTGGATGGAGAGAGAGGTGGGCGAGGGGATAGACGTTCATATTGGATGCTGTCCATGACGTTCACGGGTGCCCCAGTGTCGATCAGAGCATGTACCGGGGATCCTGCGATCGGTACGTCGCACATTGGTGGCGGCAGACTCTGCACACCATCTCTGCCAATGAAGGACACGAAGTACACCTCATCATCATCGTCTTCCAAACTAAACACCGCGCGGGAAGCATCACTGCAAGGACCAGGGTCTTCAAGCGACAGCTGATGCACACTGCCAGAGGCCAGGGGCCGGCAGGGTGCGTAGTGAGGCTGGGGGTGAGGAGCCGGAAGACAGACAGGGCCCCTGTAGTCACGTGGTGGGCCTCTCCAGCGTCAGGGCACTACTCACTTCTCCCCCTCCAGGGCGCTCGCCGAGGCATCACACAACAGGGGGGGGGGGGGCGGCGGAAAGCTTGTCCCCGGGCCCAAAGGACAGGCTCCTTGTGTTTGAGTGTCCTCAATATATTGCAGTATTATACCTTTATGTTTACTTTATATGCTTTTGTAACCTGCACACGTGTCACTTTTTCCTCCTGTAATGCACCGTTTGTTACCTCTTGTATTTTGTTAGCTCACGATTGCCACTTTTGCCGCATGCAATGTAACGTTTGCTTTTGTAATTTGTTCACTTGTAATGTTCTCATGTATCAGTTCTGTTCCTATTGTGAAGTATTGTGAAGCGCTCTGATACCTTCGGGTAAAGTCTGCGCTATATAAAAACGCATACATAAAATAAAATAAAATAAAAGCACACGATGTATTGCATCAAGGAGCAGCCTTCGGGCATGCGTTGACACACAGCTTCAAGAAAAAAAAGAAAAGCACACACTTCTCCCTCCCCCCTCCCCCCCCCCCACTCCACCTCCCCCCCCCTCCCTGATCACCCAGTGTTCCTAAGAGAAGGTTAGAATTTGTTCAACTATAATTGTGCGCTATATGTGTATGTCACAAAAATTAAATTTCCCATAAAAAATAAGTTCTTTGTCAAGACCACTGTAACCTTTCTTTTCTTTATAATTAAAACAGAGCATCCGGGAATGCATCTTTTGTTTTATGCTATTAAATAAAAAAAAGATATTTGTGTCCATTTCCCCTATATATGTTTTAATTAAAATGCCGCTATTTTGGCAAAGTACAGTAGAGTAACTTTTTAACACACGTCTAGTTTCATGTTCTCATTAATAATTGCACTTCTTAACAAAGGGAAGAAATGAGCACTTTGGTGCGTCGAGTCGAGCCAGCCAGGAGTCGAACCTGTAATCTTCTGCTCCGTAGGCAGACGCGTTATACACTGCGCCACTGGCCCACTGCTATCTATACCCGACGGGGCAGAGTACTAGACCAGTGCATATTCGCTCTGGGATATGGTCGGTAGTGTGCACGCTAGACAGGTTGAATAAGCTGGGAAAATTATAGCTTTTTCACATTAAGCAGTGAAGAGTCAAATACTGAGGTCTATGAAGGGATCACTTAAGGAACTCACCGAATGTACAGGCAATAAAAGTCACAACAACTTTAACAGCCACTGCTCTCTTGGGCAAAGAGTAGTGATGTCACTTTGTATATTTTGTTCCCTGCTCTGATTGGATCAAAGTCTTTTCGATTTGGTCAGAACTCGCGATTTAACTAGTTCTTTTCCACTGCAGTGCAAGTGCAGAGGGCGGTGTGGCGGGAAATACAACTGTTTGCACACATTATACATCGCAACTGGAAAGAACCACTATTCCGCAGACACAATACATTTGTTATTTATTTTTCTAGAACCGTGGCCAATGGCCTTGCACTAGTGTCACAGATGCCACGTTATTTTGACCAATTTAAATGGAAAAAGTCACTAGCATCTGCATCCGTGACAGCCATTATGAAGGTCCGCGCCTTCGAGACCACGCTTGTAAAGGTGCTTTTAAAAAAAATTTCACTATCATTTATTGTTCGATGAAAATATTGGGCCCTTTGGCAAATCGACAGTTATCTGTTTTACAGTTAAAACAGACCTATCGAGAAACTCTGATGGCCCACTTTAAAAACTAAATATTGGCGTTAAATTCCGAGTATGTAACTTAATCAAATGCGTAGCTGTTTATGTAACGAAATTTACAGGTCAGTTTATTATAAAACCAGACAGGACGAACCTTCATGGTCTAACAGGCATGATGTAGTTTCTTATAATGTTTATAGATCATTGTAATGTTTATATTATTGGTTGAAAAAAGGTACCTCCACAATTCGAGCCAGCCAGGAGTCGAACCTGGAATCTTCTGCTCCGTAGGCAGACGCGTTATCCATTGCGCCACTGGCCCGCTGTGTACGAAGTCTTCAGAGAACAGGTAATAGCCAAATCACAGGTGAGGTGCTACAAGTTGGTGGTGTGACAGACAGTAAAGATATAGCGGCGCACTTTACAATAGAAAACACACAGTTCTAGGAGCTAAGTACAATATCAACTCATTTCAAGTCGAAGCTCTGAAGCCAGCCTACAGGTTTGTGGAGCTTCAGAGCCCTGCACACTTTACTGCTTTGCAGAGATGAATGCTGCCTTCGAGGGGAAAGGCTTCTTGGCTTTGCCTCCTCTAACTGCAGAAATGCGGCTGGAGCCTGACATCTTACAATTCCTTCCGTTATATATAACAATATATAACATTTTGCAGACAGTACTACATTACAACTACGAACAAACTACTATATGCTATAAACAAACAAAATCAGTTCTACAGTCTTTCAGATAAGGTGGCCTGCCAGGAAGCATCCTGTTGGCCTTGCGCCTGTGGTCACACAATGAAGGGAGCAGGCGCTGTAAGTATTGGTTGGGTACTTCCTTTGGTAATGACTAGGCCACTGACGCCAGAAGCCTCAGCACACACTGATATCTACGCACGTGGGCTACTTTCGTGCTTGACCGGTGTTCCGAGGAGTGCTGTACCCCCATCGAGCTTTGTACCCCCTGTGGTGCCGTATCACCGGGGGTAGGAATACCTAGGCCGCAGAGTGGGGCCTAATCTACACTGTTTCTAGGTGTAGATTTTAGCGTTGGATGGAGAGAGAGGTGGGCGAGGGGATAGACGTTCATATTGGATGCTGTCCATGACGTTCACGGGTGCCCCAGTGTCGATCAGAGCATGTACCGGGGATCCTGCGATCGGTACGTCGCACATTGGTGGCGGCAGACTCTGCGCACCATCTCTGCCAATGAAGGACACGAAGTACACCTCATCATCATCGTCTTCCAAACTAAACACCGTGTGGGAAGCATCACTGCAAGGACCAGGGTCTTCAAGCGACAGCTGATGCACACTGCCAGAGGCCAGGGGCCGGCAGGGTGCGCAGTGAGGCTGGGGGTAAGGAGCCGGAAGACAGACAGGGCCCCTGTAGCCACGTGGTGGGCCTCTCCAGCGTCAGGGCACTACTCGCTTCTCCCCCTCCAGGGCGCTCGCCGAGGCATCACACAACAGGGGGGGGGGGGCGGCGGAAAGCATGTCCCCGGGCCCAAAGGACAGGCTCCTTGTGTTTGAGTGTCCTCAATATATTGCAGTATTATACCTTTATGTTTACTTTATATGCTTTTGTAACCTGCACACGTGTCACTTTTTCCTCCTGTAATGCACCGTTTGTTACCTCTTGTATTTTGTTAGCTCACGATTGCCACTTTTGCCGCATGCAATGTAACGTTTGCTTTTGTAATTTGTTCACTTGTAATGTTCTCATGTATCAGTTCTGTTCCTATTGTGAAGTATTGTGAAGCGCTCTGATACCTTCGGGTAAAGTCTGCGCTATATAAAAACGCATACATAAAATAAAATAAAATAAAAGCACACGATGTATTGCATCAAGGAGCAGCCTTCGGGCATGCGTTGACACACAGCTTCAAGAAAAAAAAGAAAAGCACACACTTCTCCCTCCCCCCTCCCCACCCCACTCCACCTCCCCCCCCCTCCCTGATCACCCAGTGTTCCTAAGAGAAGGTTAGAATTTGTTCAACTATAATAGTGCGCTATATGTGTATGTCACAAAAATTAAATTTCCCATAAAAAATAAGTTCTTTGTCAAGACCATTGTAACCTTTCTTTTCTTTATAATTAAAACAGAGCATCCGGGAATGCATCTTTTGTTTTATGCTATTAAATAAAAAAAAGATATTTGTGTCCATTTCCCCTATATATGTTTTAATTAAAATGCCGCTATTTTGTCAAAGAACAGTAGAGTAACTTTTTAACACACGTCTAGTTTCATGTTGTCATTAATAATTGCACTTCTTAACAAAGGGAAGAAATGAGCACTTTGGTGCGTCGAGTCGAGCCAGCCAGGAGTCGAACCTGGAATCTTCTGCTCCGTAGGCAGACGCGCTATCCATTGCGCCACTGGCCCACTGCTATCTGCACACGACGGGGCAGAGTACTAGACCAGTGCATATGCGCTCTGGGATATGGTCGGTAGTGTGCACGCTAGACAGGTTGAATAAGCTGGGAAAATTATAGCTCTTTCACATTAAGTAGTGAAGAGTCAAATACTGAGGTCTATGAAGGGATCACTTAAGGAACTCACCGAATGTACAGGCAATAAAAGTCACAACAACTTTAACATCCACTGCTCTCTTGGGCAAAGAGTAGTGACGTCACTTTGTATATTTTGTTCCCTGATCTGATTGGATCAAAGTCTTTTCGATTTGGTCAGAACTCGCGATTTAACTAGTTCTTTTCCACTGCAGTGCGAGTGCAGAGGGCGGTGTGGCGGGAAATACAACTGTTTGCGCACATTATACATCGCAACTGGAAAGAACCACTGTTCCGCAGACACAATACATTTGTTATTTATTTTTCTAGAACCGTGGCCAATGGTCATGCACTAGTATCACAGATGCCACGTTATTTTGACCAATTTAAATGGAAAAAGTCACTAGCAGCTGCATCCGTGACAGCCATTATGAAGGTCTGCGCCTTCGAGACCACGCTTGTAAAGGTGCTTTAAAAAAAAATTTCACTATCATTTATTGTTCGATGAAAATATTGGGCCCTTTGGCAAATCGACAGTTATCTGTTTTACAGTTAAAACAGACCTATCGAGAAACTCTGATGGCCCACTTTAAAAACTAAATATTGGCGTTAAATTCCGAGTATGTAACTTAATCAAATGCGTAGCTGTTTATGTAACGAAATTTACAGGTCAGTTTATTATAAAACCAGACAGGACGGAACTTCATGGTCTAACAGGCATGATGTAGTTTCTTATAATGTTTATAGATCATTGTAATGTTTATATTATTGGTTGAAAAAAGGTACCTCCACAATTCGAGCCAGCCAGGAGTCGAACCTGGAATCTTCTGCTCCGTAGGCAGACGCGTTATCCATTGCGCCACTGGCCCGCCGTGTATGAAGTCTTCAGAGAACAGGTAATAGCCAAATCACAGGTGAGGTGCTACAAGTTGGTGTTGTGACAGACAGTAAGGATATAGCGGCGCACTCTACAATAGAAAACACACAGTTCTAGGAGCTAAGTACAATATCAACTCATTTCAAGTCGAAGCTCTGAAGCCAGCCTACAGGTTTGTGGAGCTTCAGAGCCCTGCACACTTTACTGCTTTGCAGAGATGAATGCTGCCTTCGAGGGGAAAGGCTTCTTGGCTTTGCCTCCTCTAACTGCAGAAATGCGGCTGGAGCCTGACATCTTACAATTCCTTCCGTTATATATAACAATATATAACATTTTGCAGACAGTACTACATTACAACTACGAACAAACTACTATATGCTATAAACAAACAAAATCAGTTCTACAGTCTTTCAGATAAGGTGGCCTGCCAGGAAGCATCCTGTTGGCCTTGCGCCTGTGGTCACACAATGAAGGGAGCAGGCGCTGTAAGTATTGGTTGGGTACTTCCTTTGGTAATGACTAGGCCACTGACGCCAGAAGCCTCAGCACACACTGATATCTACGCAAGTGGGCTACTTTCGTGCTTGACCGGTGTTCCGAGGAGTGCTGTACCCCCATCGAGCTTTGTACCCCCTGTGGTGCCGTATCACCGGGGGTAGGAATACCTAGGCCGCAGAGTGGGGCCTAATCTACACTGTTTCTAGGTGTAGATTTTAGCGTTGGATGGAGAGAGAGGTGGGCGAGGGGATAGACGTTCATATTGGATGCTGTCCATGACGTTCACGGGTGCCCCAGTGTCGATCAGAGCATGTACCGGGGATCCTGCGATCGGTACGTCGCACATTGGTGGCGGCAGACTCTGCACACCATCTCTGCCAATGAAGGACACGAAGTACACCTCATCATCATCGTCTTCCAAACTAAACACCGCGCGGGAAGCATCACTGCAAGGACCAGGGTCTTCAAGCGACAGCTGATGCACACTGCCAGAGGCCAGGGGCCGGCAGGGTGCGTAGTGAGGCTGGGGGTGAGGAGCCGGAAGACAGACAGGGCCCCTGTAGTCACGTGGTGGGCCTCTCCAGCGTCAGGGCACTACTCACTTCTCCCCCTCCAGGGCGCTCGCCGAGGCATCACACAACAGGGGGGGGGGCGGCGGAAAGCGTGTCCCCGGGCCCAAAGGACAGGCTCCTTGTGTTTGAGTGTCCTCAATATATTGCAGTATTATACCTTTATGTTTACTTTATATGCTTTTGTAACCTGCACACGTGTCACTTTTTCCTCCTGTAATGCACCGTTTGTTACCTCTTGTATTTTGTTAGCTCACGATTGCCACTTTTGCCGCATGCAATGTAACGTTTGCTTTTGTAATTTGTTCACTTGTAATGTTCTCATGTATCAGTTCTGTTCCTATTGTGAAGTATTGTGAAGCGCTCTGATACCTTCGGGTAAAGTCTGCGCTATATAAAAACGCATACATAAAATAAAATAAAATAAAAGCACACGATGTATTGCATCAAGGAGCAGCCTTCGGGCATGCGTTGACACACAGCTTCAAGAAAAAAAAGAAAAGCACACACTTCTCCCTCCCCCCTCCCCCCCCCCCACTCCACCTCCCCCCCCCCCTCCCTGATCACCCAGTGTTCCTAAGAGAAGGTTAGAATTTGTTCAACTATAATAGTGCGCTATATGTGTATGTCACAAAAATTAAATTTCCCATAAAAAATAAGTTCTTTGTCAAGACCACTGTAACCTTTCTTTTCTGTATAATTAAAACAGAGCATCCGGGAATGCATCTTTTGTTTTATGCTATTAAATAAAAAAAAGATATTTGTGTCCATTTCCCCTATATATGTTTTAATTAAAATGCCGCTATTTTGGCAAAGTACAGTAGAGTAACTTTTTAACACACGTCTAGTTTCATGTTGTCATTAATAATTGCACTTCTTAACAAAGGGAAGAAATGAGCACTTTGGTGCGTCGAGTCGAGCCAGCCAGGAGTCGAACATGGAATCTTCTGCTCCGTAGGCAGACGCGTTATCCATTGCGCCACTGGCCCACTGCTATCTGCACACGACGGGGCAGAGTACTAGACCAGTGCATATGCGCTCTGGGATATGGTCGGTAGTGTGCACGCTAGACAGGTTGAATAAGCTGGGAAAATTATAGCTCTTTCACATTAAGTAGTGAAGAGTCAAATACTCAGGTCTATGAAGGGATCACTTAAGGAACTCACCGAATGTACAGGCAATAAAAGTCACAACAACTTTAACATCCACTGCTCTCTTGGGCAAAGAGTAGTGACGTCACTTTGTATATTTTGTTCCCTGATCTGATTGGATCAAAGTCTTTTCGATTTGGTCAGAACTCGCGATTTAACTAGTTCTTTTCCACTGCAGTGCGAGTGCAGAGGGCGGTGTGGCGGGAAATACAACTGTTTGCGCACATTATACATCGCAACTGGAAAGAACCACTGTTCCGCAGACACAATACATTTGTTATTTATTTTTCTAGAACCGTGGCCAATGGCCATGCACTAGTGTCACAGATGCCACGGTATTTTGACCAATTTAAATGGAAAAAGTCACTAGCATCTGCATCCGTGACAGCCATTATGAAGGTCCGCGCCTTCGAGACCACGCTTGTAAAGGTGCTTTTAAAAAAAATTTCACTATCATTTATTGTTCGATGAAAATATTGGGCCCTTTGGCAAATCGACAGTTATCTGTTTTACAGTTAAAACAGACCTATCGAGAAACTCTGATGGCCCACTTTAAAAACTAAATATTGGCGTTAAATTCCGAGTATGTAACTTAATCAAATGCGTAGCTGTTTATGTAACGAAATTTACAGGTCAGTTTATTATAAAACCAGACAGGACGAACCTTCATGGTCTAACAGGCATGATGTAGTTTCTTATAATGTTTATAGATCATTGTAATGTTTATATTATTGGTTGAAAAAAGGTACCTCCACAATTCGAGCCAGCCAGGAGTCGAACCTGGAATCTTCTGCTCCGTAGGCAGACGCGTTATCCATTGCGCCACTGGCCCGCTGTATATGAAGTCTTCAGAGAAAAGATAATAGCCAAATCACAGGTGAGGTGCTACAAGTTGGTGGTGTGACAGACAGTAAAGATATAGCGGCGCACTTTACAATAGAAAACACACAGTTCTAGGAGCTAAGTACAATATCAACTCATTTCAAGTCGAAGCTCTGAAGCCAGCCTACAGGTTTGTGGAGCTTCAGAGCCCTGCACACTTTACTGCTTTGCAGAGATGAATGCTGCCTTCGAGGGGAAAGGCTTCTTGGCTTTGCCTCCTCTAACTGCAGAAATGCGGCTGGAGCCTGACATCTTACAATTCCTTCCGTTATATATAACAATATATAACATTTTGCAGACAGTACTACATTACAACTACGAACAAACTACTATATGCTATAAACAAACAAAATCAGTTCTACAGTCTTTCAGATAAGGTGGCCTGCCAGGAAGCATCCTGTTGGCCTTGCGCCTGTGGTCACACAATGAAGGGAGCAGGCGCTGTAAGTATTGGTTGGGTACTTCCTTTGGTAATGACTAGGCCACTGACGCCAGAAGCCTCAGCACACACTGATATCTACGCACGTGGGCTACTTTCGTGCTTGACCGGTGTTCCGAGGAGTGCTGTACCCCCATCGAGCTTTGTACCCCCTGTGGTGCCGTATCACCGGGGGTAGGAATACCTAGGCCGCAGAGTGGGGCCTAATCTACACTGTTTCTAGGTGTAGATTTTAGCGTTGGATGGAGAGAGAGGTGGGCGAGGGGATAGACGTTCATATTGGATGCTGTCCATGACGTTCACGGGTGCCCCAGTGTCGATCAGAGCATGTACCGGGGATCCTGCGATCGGTACGTCGCACATTGGTGGCGGCAGACTCTGCGCACCATCTCTGCCAATGAAGGACACGAAGTACACCTCATCATCATCGTCTTCCAAACTAAACACCGTGTGGGAAGCATCACTGCAAGGACCAGGGTCTTCAAGCGACAGCTGATGCACACTGCCAGAGGCCAGGGGCCGGCAGGGTGCGCAGTGAGGCTGGGGGTGAGGAGCCGGAAGACAGACAGGGCCCCTGTAGCCACGTGGTGGGCCTCTCCAGCGTCAGGGCACTACTCGCTTCTCCCCCTCCAGGGCGCTCGCCGAGGCATCACACAACAGGGGGGGGGGGGCGGCGGAAAGCATGTCCCCGGGCCCAAAGGACAGGCTCCTTGTGTTTGAGTGTCCTCAATATATTGCAGTATTATACCTTTATGTTTACTTTATATGCTTTTGTAACCTGCACACGTGTCACTTTTTCCTCCTGTAATGCACCGTTTGTTACCTCTTGTATTTTGTTAGCTCACGATTGCCACTTTTGCCGCATGCAATGTAACGTTTGCTTTTGTAATTTGTTCACTTGTAATGTTCTCATGTATCAGTTCTGTTCCTATTGTGAAGTATTGTGAAGCGCTCTGATACCTTCGGGTAAAGTCTGCGCTATATAAAAACGCATACATAAAATAAAATAAAATAAAAGCACACGATGTATTGCATCAAGGAGCAGCCTTCGGGCATGCGTTGACACACAGCTTCAAGAAAAAAAAGAAAAGCACACACTTCTCCCTCCCCCCTCCCCACCCCACTCCACCTCCCCCCCCCTCCCTGATCACCCAGTGTTCCTAAGAGAAGGTTAGAATTTGTTCAACTATAATAGTGCGCTATATGTGTATGTCACAAAAATTAAATTTCCCATAAAAAATAAGTTCTTTGTCAAGACCACTGTAACCTTTCTTTTCTTTATAATTAAAACAGAGCATCCGGGAATGCATCTTTTGTTTTATGCTATTAAATAAAAAAAAGATATTTGTGTCCATTTCCCCTATATATGTTTTAATTAAAATGCCGCTATTTTGTCAAAGTACAGTAGAGTAACTTTTTAACACACGTCTAGTTTCATGTTGTCATTAATAATTGCACTTCTTAACAAAGGGAAGAAATGAGCACTTTGGTGCGTCGAGTCGAGCCAGCCAGGAGTCGAACCTGGAATCTTCCGCTCCGTAGGCAGACGCGCTATCCATTGCGCCACTGGCCCACTGCTATCTGCACACGAGGGGGCAGAGTACTAGACCAGTGCATATGCGCTCTGGGATATGGTCGGTAGTGTGCACGCTAGACAGGTTGAATAAGCTGGGAAAATTATAGCTCTTTCACATTAAGTAGTGAAGAGTCAAATACTGAGGTCTATGAAGGGATCACTTAAGGAACTCACCGAATGTACAGGCAATAAAAGTCACAACAACTTTAACATCCACTGCTCTCTTGGGCAAAGAGTAGTGACGTCACTTTGTATATTTTGTTCCCTGATCTGATTGGATCAAAGTCTTTTCGATTTGGTCAGAACTCGCGATTTAACTAGTTCTTTTCCACTGCAGTGCGAGTGCAGAGGGCGGTGTGGCGGGAAATACAACTGTTTGCGCACATTATACATCGCAACTGGAAAGAACCACTGTTCCGCAGACACAATACATTTGTTATTTATTTTTCTAGAACCGTGGCCAATGGTCATGCACTAGTATCACAGATGCCACGTTATTTTGACCAATTTAAATGGAAAAAGTCACTAGCATCTGCATCCGTGACAGCCATTATGAAGGTCCGCGCCTTCGAGACCACGCTTGTAAAGGTGCTTTAAAAAAAAAATTCACTATCATTTATTGTTCGATGAAAATATTGGGCCCTTTGGCAAATCGACAGTTATCTGTTTTACAGTTAAAACAGACCTATCGAGAAACTCTGATGGCCCACTTTAAAAACTAAATATTGGCGTTAAATTCCGAGTATGTAACTTAATCAAATGCGTAGCTGTTTATGTAACGAAATTTACAGGTCAGTTTATTATAAAACCAGACAGGACGGAACTTCATGGTCTAACAGGCATGATGTAGTTTCTTATAATGTTTATAGATCATTGTAATGTTTATATTATTGGTTGAAAAAAGGTACCTCCACAATTCGAGCCAGCCAGGAGTCGAACCTGGAATCTTCTGCTCCGTAGGCAGACGCGTTATCCATTGCGCCACTGGCCCGCTGTGTATGAAGTCTTCAGAGAAAAGATAATAGCCAAATCACAGGTGAGGTGCTACAAGTTGGTGGTGTGACAGACAGTAAAGATATAGCGGCGCACTTTACAATAGAAAACACACAGTTCTAGGAGCTAAGTACAATATCAACTCATTTCAAGTCGAAGCTCTGAAGCCAGCCTACAGGTTTGTGGAGCTTCAGAGCCCTGCACACTTTACTGCTTTGCAGAGATGAATGCTGCCTTCGAGGGGAAAGGCTTCTTGGCTTTGCCTCCTCTAACTGCAGAAATGCGGCTGGAGCCTGACATCTTACAATTCCTTCCGTTATATATAACAATATATAACATTTTGCAGACAGTACTACATTACAACTACCAACAAACTACTATATGCTATAAACAAACAAAATCAGTTCTACAGTCTTTCAGATAAGGTGGCCTGCCAGGAAGCATCCTGTTGGCCTTGCGCCTGTGGTCACACAATGAAGGGAGCAGGCGCTGTAAGTATTGGTTGGGTACTTCCTTTGGTAATGACTAGGCCACTGACGCCAGAAGCCTCAGCACACACTGATATCTATGCACGTGGGCTACTTTCGTGCTTGACCGGTGTTCCGAGGAGTGCTGTACCCCCATCGAGCTTTGTACCCCCTGTGGTGCCGTATCACCGGGGGTAGGAATACCTAGGCCGCAGAGTGGGGCCTAATCTACACTGTTTCTAGGTGTAGATTTTAGCGTTGGATGGAGAGAGAGGTGGGCGAGGGGATAGACGTTCATATTGGATGCTGTCCATGACGTTCACGGGTGCCCCAGTGTCGATCAGAGCATGTACCGGGGATCCTGCGATCGGTACGTCGCACATTGGTGGCGGCAGACTCTGCGCACCATCTCTGCCAATGAAGGACACGAAGTACACCTCATCATCATCGTCTTCCAAACTAAACACCGCGTGGGAAGCATCACTGCAAGGACCAGGGTCTTCAAGCGACAGCTGATGCACACTGCCAGAGGCCAGGGGCCGGCAGGGTGCGCAGTGAGGCTGGGGGTGAGGAGCCGGAAGACAGACAGGGCCCCTGTAGCCACGTGGTGGGCCTCTCCAGCGTCAGGGCACTACTCGCTTCTCCCCCTCCAGGGCGCTCGCCGAGGCATCACACAACAGGGGGGGGGGGGGGGCGGCGGAAAGCATGTCCCCGGGCCCAAAGGACAGGCTCCTTGTGTTTGAGTGTCCTCAATATATTGCAGTATTATACCTTTATGTTTACTTTATATGCTTTTGTAACCTGCACACGTGTCACTTTTTCCTCCTGTAATGCACCGTTTGTTACCTCTTGTATTTTGTTAGCTCACGATTGCCACTTTTGCCGCATGCAATGTAACGTTTGCTTTTGTAATTTGTTCACTTGTAATATTCTCATGTATCAGTTCTGTTCCTATTGTGAAGTATTGTGAAGCGCTCTGATACCTTCGGGTAAAGTCTGCGCTATATAAAAACGCATACATAAAATAAAATAAAATAAAAGCACACGATGTATTGCATCAAGGAGCAGCCTTCGGGCATGCGTTGACACACAGCTTCAAGAAAAAAAAGAAAAGCACACACTTCTCCCTCCCCCCTCCCCACCCCACTCCACCTCCCCCCCCCTCCCTGATCACCCAGTGTTCCTAAGAGAAGGTTAGAATTTGTTCAACTATAATAGTGCGCTATATGTGTATGTCACAAAAATTAAATTTCCCATAAAAAATAAGTTCTTTGTCAAGACCATTGTAACCTTTCTTTTCTTTATAATTAAAACAGAGCATCCGGGAATGCATCTTTTGTTTTATGCTATTAAATAAAAAAAAGATATTTGTGTCCATTTCCCCTATATATGTTTTAATTAAAATGCCGCTATTTTGGCAAAGTACAGTAGAGTAACTTTTTAACACACGTCTAGTTTCATGTTCTCATTAATAATTGCACTTCTTAACAAAGGGAAGAAATGAGCACTTTGGTGCGTCGAGTCGAGCCAGCCAGGAGTCGAACCTGGAATCTTCTGCTCCGTAGGCAGACGCGTTATCCATTGCGCCACTGGCCCACTGCTATCTGCACACGACGGGGCAGAGTACTAGACCAGTGCACATGCGCTCTGGGATATGGTCGGTAGTGTGCACGCTAGACAGGTTGAATAAGCTGGGAAAATTATAGCTTTTTCACATTAAGCAGTGAAGAGTCAAATACTGAGGTCTATGAAGGGATCACTTAAGGAACTCACCGAATGTACAGGCAATAAAAGTCACAACAACTTTAACAGCCACTGCTCTCTTGGGCAAAGAGTAGTGATGTCACTTTGTATATTTTGTTCCCTGCTCTGATTGGATCAAAGTCTTTTCGATTTGGTCAGAACTCGCGATTTAACTAGTTCTTTTCCACTGCAGTGCAAGTGCAGAGGGCGGTGTGGCGGGAAATACAACTGTTTGCACACATTATACATCGCAACTGGAAAGAACCACTATTCCGCAGACACAATACATTTGTTATTTATTTTTCTAGAACCGTGGCCAATGGCCATGCACTAGTATCACAGATGCCACGTTATTTTGACCAGTTTAAATGGAAAAAGTCACTAGCAGCTGCATCCGTGACAGCCATTATGAAGGTCCGCGCCTTCGAGACCACGCTTGTAAAGGTGCTTTTTAAAAAACATTTCACTAGCATTTATTGTTCGATGAAAATATTGGGCCCTTTGGCAAATCGACAGTTATCTGTTTTACAGTTAAAACAGACCTATCGAGAAACTCTGATGGCCCACTTTAAAAACTAAATATTGGCGTTAAATTCCTAGTATGTAACTTAATCAAATGCGTAGCTGTTTATGTAACGAAATTTACAGGTCAGTTTATTATAAAACCAGACAGGACGGAACTTCATGGTCTAACAGGCATGATGTAGTTTCTTATAATGTTTATAGATCATTGTAATGTTTATATTATTGGTTGAAAAAAGGTACCTCCACAATTCGAGCCAGCCAGGAGTCGAACCTGGAATCTTCTGCTCCGTAGGCAGACGCGTTATCCATTGCGCCACTGGCCCGCTGTGTATGAAGTCTTCAGAGAACAGGTAATAGCCAAATCACAGGTGAGGTGCTACAAGTTGGTGTTGTGACAGACAGTAAGGATATAGCGGCGCACTCTACAATAGAAAACACACAGTTCTAGGAGCTAAGTACAATATCAACTCATTCCAAGTCGCAGCTCTGAAGCCAGCCTACAGGTTTGTGGAGCTTCAGAGCCCTGCACACTTTACTGCTTTGCAGAGATGAATGCTGCCTTCGAGGGGAAAGGCTTCTTGGCTTTGCCTCCTCTAACTGCAGAAATGCGGCTGGAGCCTGACATCTTACAATTCCTTCCGTTATATATAACAATATATAACATTTTGCAGACAGTACTACATTACAACTACGAACAAACTACTATATGCTATAAACAAACAAAATCAGTTCTACAGTCTTTCAGATAAGGTGGCCTGCCAGGAAGCATCCTGTTGGCCTTGCGCCTGTGGTCACACAATGAAGGGAGCAGGCGCTGTAAGTATTGGTTGGGTACTTCCTTTGGTAATGACTAGGCCACTGACGCCAGAAGCCTCAGCACACACTGATATCTACGCAAGTGGGCTACTTTCGTGCTTGACCGGTGTTCCGAGGAGTGCTGTACCCCCATCGAGCTTTGTACCCCCTGTGGTGCCGTATCACCGGGGGTAGGAATACCTAGGCCGCAGAGTGGGGCCTAATCTACACTGTTTCTAGGTGTAGATTTTAGCGTTGGATGGAGAGAGAGGTGGGCGAGGGGATAGACGTTCATATTGGATGCTGTCCATGACGTTCACGGGTGCCCCAGTGTCGATCAGAGCATGTACCGGGGATCCTGCGATCGGTACGTCGCACATTGGTGGCGGCAGACTCTGCACACCATCTCTGCCAATGAAGGACACGAAGTACACCTCATCATCATCGTCTTCCAAACTAAACACCGCGCGGGAAGCATCACTGCAAGGACCAGGGTCTTCAAGCGACAGCTGATGCACACTGCCAGAGGCCAGGGGCCGGCAGGGTGCGTAGTGAGGCTGGGGGTGAGGAGCCGGAAGACAGACAGGGCCCCTGTAGTCACGTGGTGGGCCTCTCCAGCGTCAGGGCACTACTCACTTCTCCCCCTCCAGGGCGCTCGCCGAGGCATCACACAACAGGGGGGGGGGGGCGGCGGAAAGCGTGTCCCCGGGCCCAAAGGACAGGCTCCTTGTGTTTGAGTGTCCTCAATATATTGCAGTATTATACCTTTATGTTTACTTTATATGCTTTTGTAACCTGCACACGTGTCACTTTTTCCTCCTGTAATGCACCGTTTGTTACCTCTTGTATTTTGTTAGCTCACGATTGCCACTTTTGCCGCATGCAATGTAACGTTTGCTTTTGTAATTTGTTCACTTGTAATGTTCTCATGTATCAGTTCTGTTCCTATTGTGAAGTATTGTGAAGCGCTCTGATACCTTCGGGTAAAGTCTGCGCTATATAAAAACGCATACATAAAATAAAATAAAATAAAAGCACACGATGTATTGCATCAAGGAGCAGCCTTCGGGCATGCGTTGACACACAGCTTCAAGAAAAAAAAGAAAAGCACACACTACTCCCTCCCCCCTCCCCCCCCCACTCCACCTCCCCCCCCCTCCCTGATCACCCAGTGTTCCTAAGAGAAGGTTAGAATTTGTTCAACTATAATAGTGCGCTATATGTGTATGTCACAAAAATTAAATTTCCCATAAAAAATAAGTTCTTTGTCAAGACCACTGTAACCTTTCTTTTCTGTATAATTAAAACAGAGCATCCGGGAATGCATCTTTTGTTTTATGCTATTAAATAAAAAAAAGATATTTGTGTCCATTTCCCCTATATATGTTTTAATTAAAATGCCGCTATTTTGGCAAAGTACAGTAGAGTAACTTTTTAACAGACGTCTAGATTCATGTTCTCATTAATAATTGCACTTCTTAACAAAGGGAAGAAATGAGCACTTTGGTGCGTCGAGTCGAGCCAGCCAGGAGTCGAACCTGGAATCTTCTGCTCCGTAGGCAGACGCGTTATCCATTGCGCCACTGGCCCACTGCTATCTCTACACGACGGGGCAGAGTACTAGACCAGTGCATATGAGCTCTGGGATATGGTCGGTAGTGTGCACGCTAGACAGGTTGAATAAGCTGGGAAAATTATAGCTCTTTCACATTAAGTAGTGAAGAGTCAAATACTCAGGTCTATGAAGGGATCACTTAAGGAACTCACCGAATGTACAGGCAATAAAAGTCACAACAACTTTAACATCCACTGCTCTCTTGGGCAAAGAGTAGTGACGTCACTTTGTATATTTTGTTCCCTGATCTGATTGGATCAAAGTCTTTTCGATTTGGTCAGAACTCGCGATTTAACTAGTTCTTTTCCACTGCAGTGCGAGTGCAGAGGGCGGTGTGGCGGGAAATACAACTGTTTGCGCACATTATACATCGCAACTGGAAAGAACCACTGTTCCGCAGACACAATACATTTGTTATTTATTTTTCTAGAACCGTGGCCAATGGTCATGCACTAGTATCACAGATGCCACGTTATTTTGACCAGTTTAAATGGAAAAAGTCACTAGCAGCTGCATCCGTGACAGCCATTATGAAGGTCCGCGCCTTCGAGACCACGCTTGTAAAGGTGCTTTTAAAAAAAATTTCACTATCATTTATTGTTCGATGAAAATATTGGGCCCTTTGGCAAATCGACAGTTATCTGTTTTACAGTTAAAACAGACCTATCGAGAAACTCTGATGGCCCACTTTAAAAACTAAATATTGGCGTTAAATTCCGAGTATGTAACTTAATCAAATGCGTAGCTGTTTATGTAACGAAATTTACAGGTCAGTTTATTATAAAACCAGACAGGACGAACCTTCATGGTCTAACAGGCATGATGTAGTTTCTTATAATGTTTATAGATCATTGTAATGTTTATATTATTGGTTGAAAAAAGGTACCTCCACAATTCGAGCCAGCCAGGAGTCGAACCTGGAATCTTCTGCTCCGTAGGCAGACGCGTTATCCATTGCGCCACTGGCCCGCTGTGTATGAAGTCTTCAGAGAAAAGATAATAGCCAAATCACAGGTGAGGTGCTACAAGTTGGTGGTGTGACAGATAGTAAAGATATAGCGGCGCACTTTACAATAGAAAACACACAGTTCTAGGAGCTAAGTACAATATCAACTCATTTCAAGTCGAAGCTCTGAAGCCAGCCTACAGGTTTGTGGAGCTTCAGAGCCCTGCACACTTTACTGCTTTGCAGAGATGAATGCTGCCTTCGAGGGGAAAGGCTTCTTGGCTTTGCCTCCTCTAACTGCAGAAATGCGGCTGGAGCCTGACATCTTACAATTCCTTCCGTTATATATAACAATATATAACATTTTGCAGACAGTACTACATTACAACTACCAACAAACTACTATATGCTATAAACAAACAAAATCAGTTCTACAGTCTTTCAGATAAGGTGGCCTGCCAGGAAGCATCCTGTTGGCCTTGCGCCTGTGGTCACACAATGAAGGGAGCAGGCGCTGTAAGTATTGGTTGGGTACTTCCTTTGGTAATGACTAGGCCACTGACGCCAGAAGCCTCAGCACACACTGATATCTATGCACGTGGGCTACTTTCGTGCTTGACCGGTGTTCCGAGGAGTGCTGTACCCCCATCGAGCTTTGTACCCCCTGTGGTGCCGTATCACCGGGGGTAGGAATACCTAGGCCGCAGAGTGGGGCCTAATCTACACTGTTTCTAGGTGTAGATTTTAGCGTTGGATGGAGAGAGAGGTGGGCGAGGGGATAGACGTTCATATTGGATGCTGTCCATGACGTTCACGGGTGCCCCAGTGTCGATCAGAGCATGTACCGGGGATCCTGCGATCGGTACGTCGCACATTGGTGGCGGCAGACTCTGCGCACCATCTCTGCCAATGAAGGACACGAAGTACACCTCATCATCATCGTCTTCCAAACTAAACACCGCGTGGGAAGCATCACTGCAAGGACCAGGGTCTTCAAGCGACAGCTGATGCACACTGCCAGAGGCCAGGGGCCGGCAGGGTGCGCAGTGAGGCTGGGGGTGAGGAGCCGGAAGACAGACAGGGCCCCTGTAGCCACGTGGTGGGCCTCTCCAGCGTCAGGGCACTACTCGCTTCTCCCCCTCCAGGGCGCTCGCCGAGGCATCACACAACAGGGGGGGGGGGGGCGGCGGAAAGCATGTCCCCGGGCCCAAAGGACAGGCTCCTTGTGTTTGAGTGTCCTCAATATATTGCAGTATTATACCTTTATGTTTACTTTATATGCTTTTGTAACCTGCACACGTGTCACTTTTTCCTCCTGTAATGCACCGTTTGTTACCTCTTGTATTTTGTTAGCTCACGATTGCCACTTTTGCCGCATGCAATGTAACGTTTGCTTTTGTAATTTGTTCACTTGTAATGTTCTCATGTATCAGTTCTGTTCCTATTGTGAAGTATTGTGAAGCGCTCTGATACCTTCGGGTAAAGTCTGCGCTATATAAAAACGCATACATAAAATAAAATAAAATAAAAGCACACGATGTATTGCATCAAGGAGCAGCCTTCGGGCATGCGTTGACACACAGCTTCAAGAAAAAAAAGAAAAGCACACACTTCTCCCTCCCCCCTCCCCACCCCACTAGACCTCCCCCCCCCCCTGATCACCCAGTGTTCCTAAGAGAAGGTTAGAATTTGTTCAACTATAATAGTGCGCTACATGTGTATGTCACAAAAATTAAATTTCCCATAAAAAATAAGTTCTTTGTCAAGACCACTGTAACCTTTCTTTTCTTTATAATTAAAACAGAGCATCCGGGAATGCATCTTTTGTTTTATGCTATTAAATAAAAAAAAGATATTTGTGTCCATTTCCCCTATATATGTTTTAATTAAAATGCCGCTATTTTGGCAAAGTACAGTAGAGTAACTTTTTAACACACGTCTAGTTTCATGTTGTCATTAATAATTGCACTTCTTAACAAAGGGAAGAAATGAGCACTTTGGTGCGTCGGGTCGAGCCAGCCAGGAGTCGAACCTGGAATCTTCTGCTCCGTAGGCAGACGCGTTATCCATTGCGCCACTGGCCCACTGCTATCTCTACACGACGGGGCAGAGTACTAGACCAGTGCACATGCGCTCTGGGATATGGTCGGTAGTGTGCACGCTAGACAGGTTGAATAAGCTGGGAAAATTATAGCTCTTTCACATTAAGTAGTGAAGAGTCAAATACTCAGGTCTATGAAGGGATCACTTAAGGAACTCACCGAATGTACAGGCAATAAAAGTCACAACAACTTTAACATCCACTGCTCTCTTGGGCAAAGAGTAGTGACGTCACTTTGTATATTTTGTTCCCTGATCTGATTGGATCAAAGTCTTTTCGATTTGGTCAGAACTCGCGATTTAACTAGTTCTTTTCCACTGCAGTGCGAGTGCAGAGGGCGGTGTGGCGGGAAATACAACTGTTTGCGCACATTATACATCGCAACTGGAAAGAACCACTGTTCCGCAGACACAATACATTTGTTATTTATTTTTCTAGAACCGTGGCCAATGGTCATGCACTAGTATCACAGATGCCACGTTATTTTGACCAGTTTAAATGGAAAAAGTCACTAGCAGCTGCATCCGTGACAGCCATTATGAAGGTCCGCGCCTTCGAGACCACGCTTGTAAAGGTGCTTTTAAAAAAAATTTCACTATCATTTATTGTTCGATGAAAATATTGGGCCCTTTGGCAAATCAACAGTTATCTGTTTTACAGTTAAAACAGACCTATCGAGAAACTCTGATGGCCCACTTTAAAAACTAAATATTGGCGTTAAATTCCGAGTATGTAACTTAATCAAATGCGTAGCTGTTTATGTAACGAAATTTACAGGTCAGTTTATTATAAAACCAGACAGGACGAACCTTCATGGTCTAACAGGCATGATGTAGTTTCTTATAATGTTTATAGATCATTGTAATGTTTATATTATTGGTTGAAAAAAGGTACCTCCACAATTCGAGCCAGCCAGGAGTCGAACCTGGAATCTTCTGCTCCGTAGGCAGACGCGTTATCCATTGCGCCACTGGCCCGCTGTGTATGAAGTCTTCAGAGAAAAGATAATAGCCAAATCACAGGTGAGGTGCTACAAGTTGGTGGTGTGACAGACAGTAAAGATATAGCGGCGCACTTTACAATAGAAAACACACAGTTCTAGGAGCTAAGTACAATATCAACTCATTTCAAGTCGAAGCTCTGAAGCCAGCCTTCAGGTTTGTGGAGCTTCAGAGCCCTGCACACTTTACTGCTTTGCAGAGATGAATGCTGCCTTCGAGGGGAAAGGCTTCTTGGCTTTGCCTCCTCTAACTGCAGAAATGCGGCTGGAGCCTGACATCTTACAATTCCTTCCGTTATATATAACAATATATAACATTTTGCAGACAGTACTACATTACAACTACCAACAAACTACTATATGCTATAAACAAACAAAATCAGTTCTACAGTCTTTCAGATAAGGTGGCCTGCCAGGAAGCATCCTGTTGGCCTTGCGCCTGTGGTCACACAATGAAGGGAGCAGGCGCTGTAAGTATTGGTTGGGTACTTCCTTTGGTAATGACTAGGCCACTGACGCCAGAAGCCTCAGCACACACTGATATCTATGCACGTGGGCTACTTTCGTGCTTGACCGGTGTTCCGAGGAGTGCTGTACCCCCATCGAGCTTTGTACCCCCTGTGGTGCCGTATCACCGGGGGTAGGAATACCTAGGCCGCAGAGTGGGGCCTAATCTACACTGTTTCTAGGTGTAGATTTTAGCGTTGGATGGAGAGAGAGGTGGGCGAGGGGATAGACGTTCATATTGGATGCTGTCCATGACGTTCACGGGTGCCCCAGTGTCGATCAGAGCATGTACCGGGGATCCTGCGATCGGTACGTCGCACATTGGTGGCGGCAGACTCTGCGCACCATCTCTGCCAATGAAGGACACGAAGTACACCTCATCATCATCGTCTTCCAAACTAAACACCGCGTGGGAAGCATCACTGCAAGGACCAGGGTCTTCAAGCGACAGCTGATGCACACTGCCAGAGGCCAGGGGCCGGCAGGGTGCGCAGTGAGGCTGGGGGTGAGGAGCCGGAAGACAGACAGGGCCCCTGTAGCCACGTGGTGGGCCTCTCCAGCGTCAGGGCACTACTCGCTTCTCCCCCTCCAGGGCGCTCGCCGAGGCATCACACAACAGGGGGGGGGGGGGCGGCGGAAAGCATGTCCCCGGGCCCAAAGGACAGGCTCCTTGTGTTTGAGTGTCCTCAATATATTGCAGTATTATACCTTTATGTTTACTTTATATGCTTTTGTAACCTGCACACGTGTCACTTTTTCCTCCTGTAATGCACCGTTTGTTACCTCTTGTATTTTGTTAGCTCACGATTGCCACTTTTGCCGCATGCAATGTAACGTTTGCTTTTGTAATTTGTTCACTTGTAATGTTCTCATGTATCAGTTCTGTTCCTATTGTGAAGTATTGTGAAGCGCTCTGATACCTTCGGGTAAAGTCTGCGCTATATAAAAACGCATACATAAAATAAAATAAAATAAAAGCACACGATGTATTGCATCAAGGAGCAGCCTTCGGGCATGCGTTGACACACAGCTTCAAGAAAAAAAAGAAAAGCACACACTTCTCCCTCCCCCCTCCCCACCCCACTCCACCTCCCCCCCCCCCCCCTGATCACCCAGTGTTCCTAAGAGAAGGTTAGAATTTGTTCAACTATAATAGTGCGCTACATGTGTATGTCACAAAAATTAAATTTCCCATAAAAAATAAGTTCTTTGTCAAGACCACTGTAACCTTTCTTTTCTTTATAATTAAAACAGAGCATCCGGGAATGCATCTTTTGTTTTATGCTATTAAATAAAAAAAAGATATTTGTGTCCATTTCCCCTATATATGTTTTAATTAAAATGCCGCTATTTTGGCAAAGTACAGTAGAGTAACTTTTTAACACACGTCTAGTTTCATGTTGTCATTAATAATTGCACTTCTTAACAAAGGGAAGAAATGAGCACTTTGGTGCGTCGAGTCGAGCCAGCCAGGAGTCGAACCTGGAATCTTCTGCTCCGTAGGCAGACGCGTTATCCATTGCGCCACTGGCCCACTGCTATCTCTACACGACGGGGCAGAGTACTAGACCAGTGCATATGCGCTCTGGGATATGGTCGGTAGTGTGCACGCTAGACAGGTTGAATAAGCTGGGAAAATTATAGCTCTTTCACATTAAGTAGTGAAGAGTCAAATACTGAGGTCTATGAAGGGATCACTTAAGGAACTCACCGAATGTACAGGCAATAAAAGTCACAACAACTTTAACAGCCACTGCTCTCTTGGGAAAAGAGTAGTGACGTCACTTCGTATATTTTGTTCCCTGCTCTGATTGGATCAAAGTCTTTTCGATTTGGTCAGAACTCGCGATTTAACTAGTTCTTTTCCACTGCAGTGCGAGTGCAGAGGGCGGTGTGGCGGGAAATACAACTGTTTGCGCACATTATACATCGCAACTGGAAAGAACCACTGTTCCGCAGACACAATACATTTGTTATTTATTTTTCTAGAACCGTGGCCAATGGCCATGCACTAGTATCGCAGATGCCACGTTATTTTGACCAATTTAAATGGAAAAAGTCACTAGCATCTGCATCCGTGACAGCCATTATGAAGGTCCGCGCCTTCGAGACCACGCTTGTAAAGGTGCTTTTAAAAAAAATTTCACTATCATTTATTGTTCAATGAAAATATTGGGCCCTTTGGCAAATCGACAGTTATCTGTTTTACAGTTAAAACAGACCTATCGAGAAACTCTGATGGCCCACTTTAAAAACTAAATATTGGCGTTAAATTCCTAGGATGTAACTTAATCAAATGCGTAGCTGTTTATGTAACGAAATTTACAGGTCAGTTTATTATAAAACCAGACAGGACGAACCTTCATGGTCTAACAGGCATGATGTAGTTTCTTATAATGTTTATAGATCATTGTAATGTTTCTATTATTGGTTGAAAAAAGGTACCTCCACAATTCGAGCCAGCCAGGAGTCGAACCTGGAATCTTCTGCTCCGTAGGCAGACGCGTTATCCATTGCGCCACTGGCCCGCTGCGTATGAAGTCTTCAGAGAAAAGATAATAGCCAAATCACAGGTGAGGTGCTACAAGTTGGTGGTGTGACAGACAGTAAAGATATAGCGGCGCACTCTACAATAGAAAACACACAGTTCTAGGAGCTAAGTACAATATCAACTCATTTCAAGTCGAAGCTCTGAAGCCAGCCTACAGGTTTGTGGAGCTTCAAAGCCCTGCACACTTTACTGCTTTGCAGAGATGAATGCTGCCTTCGAGGGGAAAGGCTTCTTGGCTTTGCCTCCTCTAACTGCAGAAATGCGGCTGGAGCGTGACATCTTACAATTCCTTCCGTTATATATAACAATATATAACATTTTGCAGACAGTACTACATTACAACTACGAACAAACTACTATATGCTATAAACAAACAAAATCAGTTCTACAGTCTTTCAGATAAGGTGGCCTGCCAGGAAGCATCCTGTTGGCCTTGCGCCTGTGGTCACACAATGAAGGGAGCAGGCGCTGTAAGTATTGGTTGGGTACTTCCTTTGGTAATGACTAGGCCACTGACGCCAGAAGCCTCAGCACACACTGATATCTACGCACGTGGGCTACTTTCGTGCTTGACCGGTGTTCCGAGGAGTGCTGTACCCCCATCAAGCTTTGTACCCCCTGTGGTGCCGTATCACCGGGGGTAGGAATACCTAGGCCGCAGAGTGGGGCCTAATCTACACTGTTTCTAGGTGTAGATTTTAGCGTTGGATGGAGAGAGAGGTGGGCGAGGGGATAGACGTTCATATTGGATGCTGTCCATGACGTTCACGGGTGCCCCAGTGTCGATCAGAGCATGTACCGGGGATCCTGCGATCGGTACGTCGCACATTGGTGGCGGCAGACTCTGCGCACCATCTCTGCCAATGAAGGACACGAAGTACACCTCATCATCATCGTCTTCCAAACTAAACACCGCGTGGGAAGCATCACTGCAAGGACCAGGGTCTTCAAGCGACAGCTGATGCACACTGCCAGAGGCCAGGGGCCGGCAGGGTGCGCAGTGAGGCTGGGGGTGAGGAGCCGGAAGACAGACAGGGCCCCTGTAGCCATGTGGTGGGCCTCTCCAGCGTCAGGGCACTACTCGCTTCTCCCCCTCCAGGGCGCTCGCCGAGGCATCACACAACAGGGGGGGGGGGGGGGGGGGGTGGCGGAAAGCGTGTCCCCGGGCCCAAAGGACAGGCTCCTTGTGTTTGAGTGTCCTCCATATATTGCAGTATTATACCTTTATGTTTACTTTATATGCTTTTGTAACCTGCACACGTGTCACTTTTTCCTCCTGTAATGCACCGTTTGTTACCTCTTGTATTTTGTTAGCTCACGATTGCCACTTTTGCCGCATGCAATGTAACGTTTGCTTTTGTAATTTGTTCACTTGTAATGTTCTCATGTATCAGTTCTGTTCCTATTGTGAAGTATTGTGAAGCGCTCTGACACCTTCGGGTAAAGTCTGCGCTATATAAAAACGCATACATAAAATAAAATAAAATAAAAGCACACGATGTATTGCATCAAGGAGCAGCCTTCGGGCATGCGTTGACACACAGCTTCAAGAAAAAAAAGAAAAGCACACACTTCTCCCTCCCCCCTCCCCACCCCACTCCACCTCCCCCCCCTCCCTGATCACCCAGTGTTCCTAAGAGAAGGTTAGAATTTGTTCAACTATAATAGTGCGCTATATGTGTATGTCACAAAAATTAAATTTCCCATAAAAAATAAGTTCTTTGTCAAGACCACTGTAACCTTTCTTTTCTTTACAATTAAAACAGAGCATCCGGGAATGCATCTTTTGTTTTATGCTATTAAATAAAAAAAAGATATTTGTGTCCATTTCCCCTATATATGTTTTAATTAAAATGCCGCTATTTTGGCAAAGTACAGTAGAGTAACTTTTTAACAGACGTCTAGATTCATGTTCTCATTAATAATTGCACTTCTTAACAAAGGGATGAAATGAGCACTTTGTGCGTGGAGTCGAGCCAGCCAGGAGTCGAACCTGGAATCTTCTGCTCCGTAGGCAGACGCGTTATCCATTGCGCCACTGGCCCACTGCTATCTCTACACGACGGGGCAGAGTACTAGACCAGTGCATATGCGCTCTGGGATATGGTCGGTAGTGTGCACGCTAGACAGGTTGAATAAGCTGGGAAAATTATAGCTCTTTCACATTAAGTAGTGAAGAGTCAAATACTCAGGTCTATGAAGGGATCACTTAAGGAACTCACCGAATGTACAGGCAATAAAAGTCACAACAACTTTAACATCCACTGCTCTCTTGGGCAAAGAGTAGTGACGTCACTTTGTATATTTTGTTCCCTGCTCTGATTGGATCAAAGTCTTTTCGATTTGGTCAGAACTCGCGATTTAACTAGTTCTTTTCCACTGCAGTGCGAGTGCAGAGGGCGGTGTGGCGGGAAATACAACTGTTTGCGCACATTATACATCGCAACTGGAAAGAACCACTATTCTGCAGACACAATACATTTGTTATTTATTTTTCTAGAACCGTGGCCAATGGCCATGCACTAGTATCACAGATGCCACGTTATTTTGACCAATTTAAATGGAAAAAGTCACTAGCATCTGCATCCGTGACAGCCATTATGAAGGTCCGCGCCTTCGAGACCACGCTTGTAAAGGTGCTTTTAAAAAAAATTTCACTATCATTTATTGTTCGATGAAAATATTGGGCCCTTTGGCAAATCGACAGTTATCTGTTTTACAGTTAAAACAGACCTATCGAGAAACTCTGATGGCCCACTTTAAAAACTAAATATTGGCGTTAAATTCCTAGTATGTAACTTAATCAAATGCGTAGCTGTTTATGTAACGAAATTTACAGGTCAGTTTATTATAAAACCAGACAGGACGAACCTTCATGGTCTAACAGGCATGATGTAGTTTCTTATAATGTTTATAGATCATTGTAATGTTTCTATTATTGGTTGAAAAAAGGTACCTCCACAATTCGAGCCAGCCAGGAGTCGAACCTGGAATCTTCTGCTCCGTAGGCAGACGCGTTATCCATTGCGCCACTGGCCCGCTGTGTATGAAGTCTTCAGAGAAAAGATAATAGCCAAATCACAGGTGAGGTGTGTAGGAAGGGGGAGGCTCTAGTTGGCGCAGTGAAACACTAGCGTCAAGCAGGGACTCTCTCTTCCTCGTCAGGGCTGAGGGTTACCTTCCAGACAACCTCTGCTTACCCTCTAGGTAGTGTGGCTTAAGCAGTCTTAGGCTAATCTTTGGGGCACATAGGGTTAAACACTTGCAACAGTACACCTTTACAACCAACCCACCACACAACGAGACCAGACTGTATTCTTGTAAAAATATATCTCTTTATATAAACTTTACGCAGGCTTATGAATACAGTCAATAACTTTACGGATACGGTTGCAGGATATCAGCTTTTGGGTTACCACAGTTCTTATTGTAGTTCGTTGGGGCCCGTAGGCCGGCGTTGAACAAAGTTCTTGGTGGAGCCAGCGGCTTCCAGGGGATCTGTCCCACGTCGCGTTGCCTTCCCGGTGTCGCTGATCGTTGCGGCTCTTCGGCCGAGCAGGTCACTGGTCGTCCGGGGCAGCGGTGCTCTGTGGCGGCACGGTCCTTTCCTTGTTGCTCGCTCCGGTCTTGGAGACGGCGGCTGTGTGGCAGTGACAAGTGGCAGTACGGTCCCTAAGTGCAGGACGTACCCAACCAAATGTCGATGCAGCTGTGGGCTCACAGCTGGGCTGTCGGGCAGGCTACCGACCTTGTGGATTCTCGTAGGGCAACTGTCTGTCCTTGCAGGTGAGGGACGGCTCGCTATGCAGTCGCCTCGATAGCTTGGACCGGACGGGTCCTCCTTTGCTTTGCTCTCGGGCTTCCAGCGCAGTTGTGGTCACGATGTTCGGGCCAGCGGCGGCTGGTCCTCACTGTGCTTCCGCTGTAGCTTTGGTCCCCGGTCACGGTGGTCGGGAGGGTTTGGATGCCTTAGAGGAGCTTCCTCTTTGTCGGTGCCGCGGCGATGGTCAACACCCGCAGTCGCTTTTCCAAGGGGGTAGCGTCCACTGGTCCTGGGACGCTGGTCAGGGGGCAAGTTCAGTTCCAAGCCCTTGGAGATCTCTTTGCAGAGTTTGGCACAAGTAGCACAATAGTCTTTTCGTAGTCTTATTGTCTTCCTCTCCTTCAGCAGCAAGGCACCAGACACAGGCAAGAGTCAGCACCCTTCCTTGTCTTCTCGCGGTCCTTCTCGTAGGGCAGAGTCGTCCTGTGGCCCAAACTGGATCTAACTTTCAAGGAGCAGGGCTCCATCTTTTATAGGCCAATTCTTTTGTTCTCGCAGGCCAGGGGGGCCTTTGCATAGCCACTCTCAGTTCTGGAGTACCCCGGCGGGTGTACTCCGGCTTCCGCTTTCAGTGTGAGGGGCAGGCGCATCAGACGCCCCACAGGAGGTGGAGCCAGCATTGTCCGGACAGGAGTGGCCAGAGTACCTTGCCGATGGGGGCTCCGTCCTTCCTGGGCCAGGTGCCGGCAGAGTCATCCGCCGCTCCCCAGGAGGGTGGAGCCAGCATTGTGGTGGCCGAGCACAGTGACAGTTCGAGTCAAGAGGCACTCCTACCTCCCACTAAGGTGTAATCTGCGCATTCACCACCTGTCATCCCTCCAGCCCTGTCACTCACACATCCCAGACAGTCGGATACACATACTGGCAGAGGCAACTGAAATGGTTAAGCAAGCAAATGCTAGCTTCCTAAAAGTGGCATTTGCAAACCCAGGATACCGAAATAAACTTGACTACAAGAAATATCTCATTATCCTGAGTTCAGGCATACTAAACATGACTCACTACCATGCTCCTTGAGCCTGCGAGGGTTATAGGTCGTAATAATCCTCGCAGCTCAGTCTGGCCTAATGGAGCAGGTAGCCTTCAGTAGTGAACTACGGTCTTCGTTGTAAGTCACTACCAGGACAGGCCACGCACATCAGGGCTTGTCCTACCTTGCACCTCCAAAGCACCCTGCCCGCAGGCCTACCATAGGGGTGTCTAATATGTAGTCAAGGGAAGGGTCGGGGCTGGCAAGTGGGGACACTTGCCCAGCTAGCGTGACAGTACGAGACCGCACGCGGGTTCTGCGGTCGCAGTTCCCAGACATATTTTTACGGCTGCTTAGGTGGGTGGCGCAACCAGCGCTGCAGGTCCACCAGCAGTATTGGCATCTACAAGCCCCGGCACTCCCTCGTGCGCTTTACTAGGGACTAACAGTAAATCCAATGCACCAATCATGGATACCAATCGTATGTACAGTTTACAGTAGGGGGCACTTGCACTGCGGCACGGATCAGCCGTGGCGCAGTGCCCTGAGTATCGGAAAACCAGAAAAACATCGGAGGCACATCAGCAAAAAGTGGAAGGGAGACTCACGCCAAGGTGCCAGGTCTAACATGTGTCCCCTCCAGCTGAAATGTGGGGGGAACTACCCTTCCCCAGGGAGTTCCACCTCACTAAGGCGGAAAAATCTGGACAGACCGTCAGCGTTGGCGTGATCGGTGCCAGGGCGGTGTTCCACCGTAAAGTCCATACTCTGTAGAGAAATGGACCACCTCAACAGTTTCGGGTTCTCACCCCTCATTTGCATCAACCATCTGAGGGGCCTGTGGTCCGTCTGAACTCGGAAGTGAGACCCAAACAAGTAGGGTCTTAGCTTCTTCAGCGCCCAGACCACAGCAAATGCTTCACGCTCTATTGCACTCCACCTACTTTCCCGTGGAAGTAACCTCCGACTTATGAAGGCTACGGGTTGGTCAAAGCCCTCCTCAGTCATCTGTGAAAGAACAGCCCCTACACCATGCTCTGAAGCGTCTGTTTGCACAATGAACTCTTTGGAGAAATCAGGGGCCAGGAGCACGGGCGCCGTGCACATGGCAGTCTTCAGGGTGTCGAAAGCTTTCTGACAGGTGTCAGTCCAAATCACATTCCTGGGCTGCTTTTTCGAAGTCAGCTCTGTCAAGGGGGTCACAATCGTGCCATAGCCCTTGACAAACCTCCTGTAATACCCAGTGAGCCCCAGGAAGGCTCTCACTGCAGTCTGGGTTTTGGGGGGTTCCCAAGCCAGGATGGTTTCGATTTTGGGCTGCAAGGGGGCTACCTTGCCACTCCCAACTTGGTGTCCCAAGTACACCACGGAACCCTGCCCAATCTGGCACTTGCTTGCCTTGATTGTGAGGCCTGCTCTGCGCAGGGCCATCAACACTTCCCAGAGGTGTCGCAGGTGTTTGGGCCAAGTGCCGCTGAACACCGCAATGTCATCCAGGTAGGCGGCACTGAACTCGTCCAGTCCAGCCAACACCTGGTTGACCAATCTCTGAAAGGTGGCAGGGGCATTCTTCAATCCAAATGGCATGACCCGGAACTGGAAATGCCCATCTGGTGTAGAGAATGCCGACCTCTCCTTTGCCCCATCGGTCAAGGCGATCTGCCAGTACCCAGACGTTAAATCAAACGTGCTGAGGAACCGGGCAGCCCCTAGCCGATCAATGAGCTCGTCAGCTCTGGGGATGGGGTGCGCGTCAGTCTTCGTGACTGAATTGAGTCCTCTGTAGTCCACACAGAACCGTAGTTCGGGTGTGGCTCCCGGCGCAGCAGCCTTCGGAACCAAGACCACGGGGCTGGACCAAGGACTGCTGGAAGACTCAACCACCCCGAGGGCAAGCATCTTGGAGACCTCCTCCTTGATGCAGGCCCGTACCCTGTCAGTTACCCGGTAAGCCTTATGCTTCACCGGTAAGCTGTCTCCAGTGTCCACATCATGGACGCACCAATCTGTGACACTCGGAACCAGGGAGAACAGGTCTGGAAACTGCCCCAGCAACTGGCGGCAGTCCTCCTGTTGTTCGGCGGTCAGGGAGGGTGAGAGGTTAACTCCATCCACTGACCCATCCTTCTCACAGGCCACCAAGAGGTCCGGGAGAGGCTCTGACTCCTCCTCCATTCCGTCATCGGTTGCCAACAACATGCCCACTTCGGACCTTCGCAAGTGGGGCTTGAGGCGGTTGACATGTAGGACCCGCAAAGGGTTCCTGGGCGTCTTCATGTCCACCAAGTATGTCACGGGGCTCTTCCGCTCCACAACCTCAAATGGTCCTGTCCACTTATCTTGAAGGGCACAGGGTTCCACTGGGGCCAGGACATACACCTCTTGTCCAGGTTGAAGCTCGACCAGAGTGGCATTCTGATCGTACCACCGCTTCATTTCTTCCTGGCTCGCTTCCAGATTTGCCTCGGCAAGTTGTCTGAAGCGCCTGGTCTGGTTTCTGAAGGCCAGCATGTAGCTATATACATTCTGGGGAGGTTTCCTGGGAGATTGCTCCCAGCCTTCCTTTACCAAACTCAGTGGTCCTCTCACGGGGTGGCCGTACAGCAGTTCAAAGGGGCTGAACCCTAGGGACTTCTGTGGTACCTCGCGATATGCAAACAGCAGGCATGGTAAGAGGACGTCCCACTTACGCCTCATCGGACCTTCCAGGCCCATGATCATGCCTTTGAGGGTTCGGTTGAATCTCTCAACCAACCCGTTACCTTGGGGATGGTAGGGTGTGGTGAACTTATACGTTACGCCACACTCCTGCCAAAGGGATTTCATATATTTCGATATGAAATTGGTCCCTCTGTCGCTCACTACCTCTAGAGGGAATCCTACTCGTGAGAAAATTCCCATCAGTGCACGCCCCACCACGGGAGCCGTCACTGTCCTCAGAGGAATGGCTTCAGGGTACCGGGTGGCATGGTCCACCAAGACCAGGATAAACCTGTTGCCCATGGCTGTCTTGGGGTCCAGAGGCCCGACGATGTCAATACCCACTCGCTGGAATGGCGTACCGACCACAGGGAAGGGTTGGAGGGGGGCCTTGTTCTTCCCTCCCGTCTTCCCACTTGCCTGGCAAGTCGGACAGGTTCTGCAATAAGTATCTGAACTCTTATGCATTTGGGGCCAGTAAAAGTGGGTGACAAGCCTGTCATAGGTCTTGTCCATCCCCAAATGTCCTGCTAAAGGCACATCATGAGCCAGACCCAGTAGGAAGGCTCTGAACTTCTGGGGTACCACCAGCACACGGGCTGACCCCGGTTCAGCAGCCTTAGGCTCCGAATACAGGAGGTCGTTCTCCCAGTATACGTAATGTGTTTTGGCCTGACCACCATTGGCCTGGTCTGCAGCCTGCTGCTGCATACCCACGAGAGAAGGGCATTCTTTCTGCTCCCTGCAGAATTCCTCCCTGGCGGGTCCTCCTTCTTGCTGCCAATGGGTCAGCTCAGGCAGGTCCCCCAGTTCGGCGATCTGTTCCCCTGTAGGCTCCAGGGCATCCCCCTCAAGGTCTGCTTCCTCCCGGACCGTAGGAACTTCAGGGGCCGGTTTCCCGCGCCCCCTGCGCCTTCTCCCTAAAGCCGGTTCCTGGGCCTCTCCATCAGGCCCCAGGATCTCTCGATCACCCTTACTGGCTGCCATCGACCGGGTGGTCACGCATGCCCAGTCAGGCAGACCCACCATCCGCAGGTGAGTCGCTTTCTCCACCTTTTCCCAAGGGGAGTTGTGAGAAGTTGGCCTGGTATATAATGCTCACTAGTTCTAGTGATCACTTTGTACCATGCCAAGCAACCCTTATGATGATGGTTGTAATTCAACCTTGTAGACCAGTTATCCTATTGGTAACGTGGACAAAGCAGTCTTAGGCTAAACTCTGAAAGGCATGTGAAGCCAGCTGTTATACCATACACAACCCCCTTGAATACCAAATGAAAGGGACACCACACAGATATATATTGAAAATATATATTGATTTATTAACTATAAAATCCCCTGGACTCTTTATGAGCACAGAAGCACAAGCGTTAAATCACAAGACAGTTTAAAATACACAAAAGTTGCACAATATGGATGAGCCCTAGGGGCCACCTAAACCATATACTAAGAAAGTGGTATAAGAGATACCAATAGGAAAGTGAAGAGGCCTAGGGCCTTGGGAATCGCTGGAGCTATTCGAGACTGGAAATAACTAAGTCGGGAAAGGCCCACGGGACTCGGGTGCAGTGTTCAAAGTGCACGCACTTTCCAATGTAAAGTCTATGGTGCGTAAAAAGTACACAAAGTTAGTTTAAGGGCACTTCCGCTGAACCTAGAGGAACAAAACTTAAGACACAGACCCTAGAGGTGTGTACCAGTGTAGGGACACCGGCTTTGCAATGTTACCTCACCCACAGGAAGTGGGTGCACAGGGTCGAAGTGGCGTCGGGTTCTGACACGCAGGTTCTTGGCGCTTGAAGCTGAAGATGCTGCAGGCGATGTGAAGGAGAAGTGTCCGGTGGATCCAAGGGTGGATCTGAAGTGGTGAAGACCTGAAAGCAGAGGGGACAATGTTCAAAGTCACTGACCAGTGACTACCGTGGAACCAGATTGGAACCAGGCAAAGTCGGGTGCAAACAGGTGATCAGGGGTTGCTTCTCTCTGCAGCCACGTGGACACGAAGAGGTCAAGGACGTCCAGGAGTCGATCACGAGCTGTCCCTCGAAGGCTCTAGCTGATGGCGGTGTCGGCAACTCGATTGAAGCAAACAAGCCTTGGCTAACGCAAGCCACGGGGAAAGTGAAAAAGGCTTATTACTCGGACCAGCAAGGTCAGAGCGGGTACTCCTTTCTACAGGAGCGAGGGCAGGTCTGGAGCAACCAGACCCACAGTGTAAATTGTAGGTTTCGTCGCCAAGATGGCCGCTGACCACGTGACAAGCGGCCGGGATGGCGAGTCGAGTGGCAAAAAGCAAAAGGGCCCCACGCAGATCGTGGAGATGCTGGAGGGCTGATCTTTGGTGCAAATGCTGCTCGGTTGTGGGGCTTCTCAAACCCCAAAGCACAAAGTCGAGGGTGCCTCGGGTGCTGCGCAGTCAGCGTCTCGGGGGTCTTTCAAGATGGCCGCTCCCACGTCTCTCGTTGCCTCCACGGGTCCCTTCTTTGCAGGGACTGTGGATCGGGCTAGGAGAAGTCTGGGAAGCTGTGTCTTGTCAGGCTCTGCACTCGGGCTCCGGCGGGAGGCGGCGGCAAAGCAGACGTCGAGGTGCTGGGTGATACCTGTGTTCACAGGGTGGCCCCTCCTAGGCCACAAGGGAGATTCTCTTCAGTCTTCTGTGCAGCAGAATGTCGAAGTCCAGTCTTCTTCTTGTTTAAAGTTGATTTCAGGATGATCTGCTGTGCAATGGCACTGCTCCCTCTCTTATTCCCATCTGAGGGGTGGATCTCCTGCTAGGTCCCTCCCCTATGGGTGGGACCAGGAAGGGGGGTGGTTACACCCCCTCTCCTTTGTCCAGCTCCTCGCCAGGACTGGGGCTGGAAAGCCCCAGAACCGGTTTGGGCTGGCTTATGCACAGGGACACCTTGTGTGCCCCAGGCATGTCTCAATCTATTCAGCCCTGTCCTACCCAATACACAAAACCCTGTCTGGGGTGGTGCTCGCACCTCCCCAGGCAGGAAACCCTTTGTCCAGGCCCTCCTCGCTGGAAGGACTCCCAGCAGCAGGAGGTCAGACATGTGTCTGTGGTGGCAGCATCCATTTTGTGATGCTGAGGCTCTGTTTAACTTTAACCAGGGTTAAGGCTACACACATGTCGTGTCCCTCTAGAAGGGTGGAATGCTATCCCCGTCGCCAGAACTGGCGAGGGGATAGTATTCCAATTCGTATGACACCTTACTCGACATGTTTTGATAAAGCCAAACCAAAGATAGCATTTAACCGCGAGGATTATAATGCACTTAAGAGTATATGGTATGGCAATATCCCGGAACATATTAGGGAGTGGTTCCCGACAGCTGCAGACAGGCTCAGCTCATGCTAGAGCACCATCTCACATATTTCCAAGCACTCTGCCTCCAGGATTGATGAGGCCTTCCATAGGAGTGGCTGATAGGAACATATGTGTCCAGTTTAGGGTTAGGCACAGGCATACTGTACCTAAGTAAGAGGTGATTACACCAACTTACCCCAGCTGAGTGATCAGCCAGTTGTGTCAAATATGGAGGCCAGGCCAGGGGTGGCACAATACATGCTGCAGCCCCTGGCAGGCCTTGGCTACACCTATGCCCTGGGTACCTATGGTACACTGTTACAGGGGCCTATAAGGTGAACCAATTCCAATTGTGTTATGCACCTAAGGTACATGGAGTCCATTTTAAGGAGAGAGCAATCAGCCTGGGGCCCTGAATAGCAGGATCCCAGGCCAACTAAGTCAAAAACCAGCTAAACACCAGGCAAAAAGTTTGGGGGTAACCATAGTCAGATATCCACCTTCCTACATAACCCCCCCCCAAACGAAAGGAGATAAGGCTATCCTTGACCAGGTAAGCCTATATTGCCTAAGTGGCCATATAAGGAAGTACCAGCTCTGGCTTGGTAACCCCCTGTCTCATGGTCCACTAAGCAATCCCTCACCCTAAGGGTATCTGAGGGTCTCCACCATAGGGAATCTCTACCTGTGGTGTGTCTTTGCAAAGTCAAAGGCTGGTGTTGGGATGGAGTACTGAAGTGAGTTTCCTCTGTAGGGCTCAGCTTCCTCCAATCACTCTCCACCATGTGTGCCTTTCTTTCTCTGACTGAGTTGCACTGTGCTCTCAGGGTCAACCTCTGGCTACCTAAAGCTGGAGGCTGGGTCCCTCTGTTTGGCTTACTGGAGGGACAGGTCAGGTTTGGGGCCTTTTGGTCCCAGGTTTGGCTGTGCCCAACAATATCCATCTGGGGGAGGTCCCTAACTACTTTTAAGGGGGATCCCTCAGGAGTTTTTAAAGTTTTCACCTCACTAGGGCTACTAGTTTCGGTGCCCCTAATCTGTTGATGGGGGTGCTTTATTTGACAGGGGGCCCTTTGGGTCTCACTGTCCTTCTTGTCCTCTGCAGCCCTGGGCTGAGTAAGGCAAGGTAGAGAGGGGCAGGTTACCTGCTCCAGACTGGGTCCCTCCTGAGAAGGGTCCACTGCCATCAGAGGCTCTGTCAGGCCAGGCCTAACAACCTCTGGGACAGTTCCTTCATCAGGGGTAAGATCAGTTCCCTGAGGAGGCTGATCCTTTCCTAAAGTCTGGTGGGAGGGAGATTTCTCTTCCTCCTCAATGCTCTCTGTTTGGGTGGAGTGATCCATCATTTCAGGCTTCACTACCCATGTATCAGTTTGAGTTTGGGCTGTGGCCATCACAGCCCCACCAACCTTTTCAGGAGGAGACTCAGTTTGGGTATGGGCTGTTACTAGTACAGCCCTGCTACTCTTTTCAGGAGGGAAGTTATCTAAAGATGGGGCTGAGGTTTGCTCAGCCCTCCCAACCTTTTCAGGAAGGACATCTTGAATTGGGGCTGTAGCCATTACAGCCCCACTAACCTTTCCATGGAGATTTACCATTCTAGAATGGGTTTGCTGTTCAACCTCAGCCCAGGCTGAGATTTCCAAATCATTACCCAGTAGGCAATCTACAGGCAAGTTTGCTGACACTGCCACTCTCTTTGGGCCAGTGACACCTCCCCAGCTAAGATTGACTACTGCCATGGGATGATTGGATTCTATGCCATCAATGTTTGTCACCTGATATTTGGCATCAGGTAAAAGTTGCCTTGAGGGGACTAGACATTCAGCCACCATGGTGATGCTAGCCCCTGTGTCTCTGAAGGCCTCAACTTTCAAGCCATTGATGAGGGGCTCCTGTCTATACTTGCTCAAAGTGTTTGGGCAAGCAGTGAAATTGGCAAACCCCATGCCAGTCTCATAGACAAGAGTATCTGAGTTAGGGGACCTGGATAGGCCAGAGTCCACCTGTCCTCCAAAAGTAAACCCACCCAAATTCTTGGGGGTGCTCCCACCACCTGGGGGACCACTGCTAACAGTGACAGGAGGTGTTGGAGCCTTACCTGGAGGTATATTCTCCTTATTGCCATTCTTGGGACAACAGCTATCTGTTTTGTAATGCCCCACCTGTTTACAGGTATGACAATAAGGCTTTTTCTGGGATGTAGAAGTGTCTTGGGACCCACCCCCATTCTTGGAGTTTTGGGGCCCTGGGGAAGTCTTTTCCTTACTTTTATCCCCACCCTTCTCTTGAGGCTTGGTAGTCTCTTTCTTTTGGTCACCACCCTGGTTCTTAGGCCTGATCCTGGTTCTGACCCATTTGTCTGCCCTCCTACCCAATTCTTGTGGGGAGGTCAGATCAGAGTCAACCAGGTGCTGATGTAGAAGCTGATTTTGACAATTACTTAAGATTTGCTCTCTCATAATTAAATTATACAATCCTGTATAGTCAGTAACCTTACTTCCGAGCAACCAGCCCTCCAGAGCCTTAGTGGCACATTCAACAAATTCAGACCAGTCCTGAGTCTGTGTCTTCTGGGTATCTCTGAACATTAACCTGTACTGTTCAGTGGTTAAGCCTAACCCATCAATCAGAGCACTCTTCAGGACCATGTAGTTTCTAGAATCCTCATCACTAACTGTGAGGAGTCTGTCTCTGCCTCTACCTTCAAAGGAGAGCCACAGGATTGCTGCCCACTGCTCCTGAGGGATCTGCTGTACCATGCAGGCTCTCTCAAGTGCAGTCATCCATTTGTGGATGTCATCCCCAGCTTTGTAGGGGGGCACAATCTTACTCAGGTTTCTTGTATCAAAGGACCTGTCTTTATCCTTCTGGATAGTGCTGCCACCAGTGGATCCTAATCCACTCTCTCTAGGCTGTCTTGCTCTAGCAAGTTTCTCCTTAGCCAGGGCAACCTCTAACTCTTGCCTCTGGATCCTAAGCTCAGCCTCTCTCATTTTGGCCTCATGTTCCCTTCTCTGAGGGCTAGTCATCTCCTTTCTGGAGTGACCATGAGAGCCTCTAGAGACATGGGAGGTATTGGATTCACCTGAGTGATGCCTCCTCCTCCTATGGCCCTGGTTAAGTCCACCTGAGGGTCTGAATGGGTTGTTACCTGATTCATTCCCAAGTTGACTTAAGTTAGCCTGGTTCAGTCTACTGACCAGCACCTGACTATCTCTGTCATCATCTGACTCACTGCTTTCCACCTCCTCCTCCTCTTCTTCTTCCTCTACATCTACTTGAGGAGCTCCAGTGGTGGAGGCTTCCTCATCTTCTAGGATGATAGGGGCAGGGGTGTCTACAGTGTCATCCTCTGAAGGATGGCCTCCTTCAGCATTCCCTGTGGGGTTTGCTTTAGAGGTCTTTAGAGCTTCAGACTGATCCAAAAGCTCTCTTAGGTGGTCTGCAGTAGGGGAAGGCCCTGTCTTCAGACCCCTTAAGACACAAAGCTGTCTTAGTTCCTTAAAAGGAAAAATAGCAAACTGGGATGGTGCCCTTGGAGGGTCACTCTCAACAGGAGTAAGTCCACTGGACCCCTCTGTTCCAGACATTGCTCTAGTGTGGGTGGATGTGTTGCAATCTACCTACACTGGTGTTTACCTACTAAACCTATCTAGTAGTTGTAGCTAGGGTGTGCTACTCCCTTTGCTCTACAACAACTAAGTTCAGTAGAACTTAAGTATACTAGTCTTGTTTTATATGTACCTAGCAGGTACCTGTGTGATCTTTCAGATGATAATCTCAAAGATTGTAATGGTAAAACAACAGCAAGCTCAGATCCCAATCCGCTGCTCACCAATGTGAGAAGTTGGCCTGGTATATAATGCTCACTAGTTCTAGTGATCACTTTGTACCATGCCAAGCAACCCTTATGATGATGGTTGTAATTCAACCTTGTAGACCAGTTATCCTATTGGTAACGTGGACAAAGCAGTCTTAGGCTAAACTCTGAAAGGCATGTGAAGCCAGCTGTTATACCATACACAACCCCCTTGAATACCAAATGAAAGGGACACCACACAGATATATATTGAAAATATATATTGATTTATTAACTATAAAATCCCCTGGACTCTTTATGAGCACAGAAGCACAAGCGTTAAATCACAAGACAGTTTAAAATACACAAAAGTTGCACAATATGGATGAGCCCTAGGGGCCACCTAAACCATATACTAAGAAAGTGGTATAAGAGATACCAATAGGAAAGTGAAGAGGCCTAGGGCCTTGGGAATCGCTGGAGCTATTCGAGACTGGAAATAACTAAGTCGGGAAAGGCCCACGGGACTCGGGTGCAGTGTTCAAAGTGCACGCACTTTCCAATGTAAAGTCTATGGTGCGTAAAAAGTACACAAAGTTAGTTTAAGGGCACTTCCGCTGAACCTAGAGGAACAAAACTTAAGACACAGACCCTAGAGGTGTGTACCAGTGTAGGGACACCGGCTTTGCAATGTTACCTCACCCACAGGAAGTGGGTGCACAGGGTCGAAGTGGCGTCGGGTTCTGACACGCAGGTTCTTGGCGCTTGAAGCTGAAGATGCTGCAGGCGATGTGAAGGAGAAGTGTCCGGTGGATCCAAGGGTGGATCTGAAGTGGTGAAGACCTGAAAGCAGAGGGGACAATGTTCAAAGTCACTGACCAGTGACTACCGTGGAACCAGATTGGAACCAGGCAAAGTCGGGTGCAAACAGGTGATCAGGGGTTGCTTCTCTCTGCAGCCACGTGGACACGAAGAGGTCAAGGACGTCCAGGAGTCGATCACGAGCTGTCCCTCGAAGGCTCTAGCTGATGGCGGTGTCGGCAACTCGATTGAAGCAAACAAGCCTTGGCTAACGCAAGCCACGGGGAAAGTGAAAAAGGCTTATTACTCGGACCAGCAAGGTCAGAGCGGGTACTCCTTTCTACAGGAGCGAGGGCAGGTCTGGAGCAACCAGACCCACAGTGTAAATTGTAGGTTTCGTCGCCAAGATGGCCGCTGACCACGTGACAAGCGGCCGGGATGGCGAGTCGAGTGGCAAAAAGCAAAAGGGCCCCACGCAGATCGTGGAGATGCTGGAGGGCTGATCTTTGGTGCAAATGCTGCTCGGTTGTGGGGCTTCTCAAACCCCAAAGCACAAAGTCGAGGGTGCCTCGGGTGCTGCGCAGTCAGCGTCTCGGGGGTCTTTCAAGATGGCCGCTCCCACGTCTCTCGTTGCCTCCACGGGTCCCTTCTTTGCAGGGACTGTGGATCGGGCTAGGAGAAGTCTGGGAAGCTGTGTCTTGTCAGGCTCTGCACTCGGGCTCCGGCGGGAGGCGGCGGCAAAGCAGACGTCGAGGTGCTGGGTGATACCTGTGTTCACAGGGTGGCCCCTCCTAGGCCACAAGGGAGATTCTCTTCAGTCTTCTGTGCAGCAGAATGTCGAAGTCCAGTCTTCTTCTTGTTTAAAGTTGATTTCAGGATGATCTGCTGTGCAATGGCACTGCTCCCTCTCTTATTCCCATCTGAGGGGTGGATCTCCTGCTAGGTCCCTCCCCTATGGGTGGGACCAGGAAGGGGGGTGGTTACACCCCCTCTCCTTTGTCCAGCTCCTCGCCAGGACTGGGGCTGGAAAGCCCCAGAACCGGTTTGGGCTGGCTTATGCACAGGGACACCTTGTGTGCCCCAGGCATGTCTCAATCTATTCAGCCCTGTCCTACCCAATACACAAAACCCTGTCTGGGGTGGTGCTCGCACCTCCCCAGGCAGGAAACCCTTTGTCCAGGCCCTCCTCGCTGGAAGGACTCCCAGCAGCAGGAGGTCAGACATGTGTCTGTGGTGGCAGCATCCATTTTGTGATGCTGAGGCTCTGTTTAACTTTAACCAGGGTTAAGGCTACACACATGTCGTGTCCCTCTAGAAGGGTGGAATGCTATCCCCGTCGCCAGAACTGGCGAGGGGATAGTATTCCAATTCGTATGACACCTTACTCGACATGTTTTGATAAAGCCAAACCAAAGATAGCATTTAACCGCGAGGATTATAATGCACTTAAGAGTATATGGTATGGCAATATCCCGGAACATATTAGGGAGTGGTTCCCGACAGCTGCAGACAGGCTCAGCTCATGCTAGAGCACCATCTCACATATTTCCAAGCACTCTGCCTCCAGGATTGATGAGGCCTTCCATAGGAGTGGCTGATAGGAACATATGTGTCCAGTTTAGGGTTAGGCACAGGCATACTGTACCTAAGTAAGAGGTGATTACACCAACTTACCCCATCTGAGTGATCAGCCAGTTGTGTCAAATATGGAGGCCAGGCCAGGGGTGGCACAATACATGCTGCAGCCCCTGGCAGGCCTTGGCTACACCTATGCCCTGGGTACCTATGGTACACTGTTACAGGGGCCTATAAGGTGAACCAATTCCAATTGTGTTATGCACCTAAGGTACATGGAGTCCATTTTAAGGAGAGAGCAATCAGCCTGGGGCCCTGAATAGCAGGATCCCAGGCCAACTAAGTCAAAAACCAGCTAAACACCAGGCAAAAAGTTTGGGGGTAACCATAGTCAGATATCCACCTTCCTACAGGAGTGCTCCAAGTCGTTCCCTAGCAAACAGTCAACAGGCATGGTTTTTCTCACACAGACCTGCAGAGTACCAGAGACCCCCCCCCACTCGAAGGGAACTTGAGCCATCGGACACTGACTCTCAGAATTATCAGCGTTGATAACCCTACAGTAGGCATGGGGTACAACCTGCTCTTGAGACACCAGGTGCTGCCTCACTGCAGTCACACTGGCTCCTGTGTCTCTAAGAGCCTCAGCTTCCTTGCCATTGATGATCACCACCTGCCCATATTTCTTAGTGTTAGAGGGCAGGTAGCTCGTAGGGATCATCTCGCTGTCTCCTAACGAGACCAGGGTCATGTGAACGGGATCTCCACCCCCCGGGACCATCATTTCTTCTCCCAGGTGAACGCTAGTCACTTGTCGGGGCGGAGCACCAGTGGGTGCGGGTTTTCCAAATAGGCGACACTTGGGGTCACTCGATATGTGCCCAGGCTCGCCACATTTGAAACAATTGAAGGGCCCCTTTGGAACAGGTTTACCTGTCGGGCCCCCGTTCTGCTTCGGGGGTGGGGGAGGCTGAGAACCCTGCTGCGGATTCCCTTGGGAACTACTTTGGGGGCCTTTCTGGAACCCCTTCTGTTTTCCCCCCTTGTCCCCCCCACTCTTCTGCTGGGGACCCTGCCCACTCTTGGCGGAATCTCCCACGGGACCCTTGTGGACCCTGGTGCTGAGCCAGCGGTCCGCTTCCTCAGCAAGCTTCCTCGGGTTGGACAGCTTGCTATCGATCAGGTGTTGGCGTAACTCAGGAAAACAGTGATCAGACAAGTGCTCCCATGCAATTAAATCAAAGAGACCTTGAAAATCATTCACTTTGTTACCTTTCACCCAACCATCCAGCGCTCTGCAAAAGTAAGTCACATACTCCACATACGTATTCCCAGGCCGCTTAGTACATCCCCTAAACTTCTGTCTATACATTTCAGGGGTAAGCCCATACCTGTTCAACAAAGCTTCTTTCATGTGGGTATAGGACCTCTGATTCTCAACGGGCAAATCTAGCAAGGTATCTCTCCCTTCGCTAAGGAACCTTCCCCACAACCCCGCTCCCCAATCCTTTTCAGGGACCCGGTGGGAGGACATGGCTACCTCATATGCCCTAAACCATTGTCCTATGTCATCCCCCTTAAAGAACTCCTTGACTACGTCCTTCGGGATATGCACTCTTGACTCTACCTGCACTGGCGATGTGCTGCCACCAGAGGGAGGCCGATCCAAGTCTCTCTCCTTGAGACTCATCTCCCTCATTTTGATTTCGTAATTCATTTGGTGCTTTCGTTCTTCCAGCGCCATTCTTTTTGTTTCCAGCTCCAGCTGGATTTTCAATTCTGCCAACTTTCTTTCGTGATTCCGGGTTTCCTTCCTGTCCGCCAGCTCCTCTGGCGACAGGCCTTTACCCAAGCTGTGCTCGCTGTCCTGCCTTTCCAGGTCGATCAGGTCCCCAAGCGCATTCTGCTCCTCCGTCGTATCTTGCTCGGCGAGGACGTCTTGCTCTTCCGGGGTCTTTCTGGACTCCACCCAGGCTCTCAGGGCCTTGTAGAGCTCCGGCTTGTTTCTGCAGCCAGCGTGCGGAACTTTGAGTTTCCTACAAAAAAATTTCAGTTCCATCCGTGTGTATTTGTCCAGCTTTGCGGCGTCCCACTCTACCTCCAACACCTCGGAGGTCGTGGACTCTGCTCCATCTAGGCTCTTTGTGCCCGGCATGGTTTCTGCACTCGGAATCTTCTTTCAAAAAGCCAAGTCGGTGGTTTAGTAACTGTACCGTAATCCCCGTGTAGCGGTCAGAAGCTCAGGTATAACTATTGCAAGTGTAAATTCGAAAAATCCTCACCGCTGCGTCCAATGTAGGAAGGGGGAGGCTCTAGTTGGCGCAGTGAAACACTAGCGTCAAGCAGGGACTCTCTCTTCCTCGTCAGGGCTGAGGGTTACCTTCCAGACAACCTCTGCTTACCCTCTAGGTAGTGTGGCTTAAGCAGTCTTAGGCTAATCTTTGGGGCACATAGGGTTAAACACTTGCAACAGTACACCTTTACAACCAACCCACCACACAACGAGACCAGACTGTATTCTTGTAAAAATATATCTCTTTATATAAACTTTACGCAGGCTTATGAATACAGTCAATAACTTTACGGATACGGTTGCAGGATATCAGCTTTTGGGTTACCACAGTTCTTATTGTAGTTCGTTGGGGCCCGTAGGCCGGCGTTGAACAAAGTTCTTGGTGGAGCCAGCGGCTTCCAGGGGATCTGTCCCACGTCGCGTTGCCTTCCCGGTGTCGCTGATCGTTGCGGCTCTTCGGCCGAGCAGGTCACTGGTCGTCCGGGGCAGCGGTGCTCTGTGGCGGCACGGTCCTTTCCTTGTTGCTCGCTCCGGTCTTGGAGACGGCGGCTGTGTGGCGGTGACAAGTGGCAGTACGGTCCCTAAGTGCAGGACGTACCCAACCAAATGTCGATGCAGCTGTGGGCTCACAGCTGGGCTGTCGGGCAGGCTACCGACCTTGTGGATTCTCGTAGGGCAACTGTCTGTCCTTGCAGGTGAGGGACGGCTCGCTATGCAGTCGCCTCGATAGCTTGGACCGGACGGGTCCTCCTTTGCTTTGCTCTCGGGCTCCCAGCGCAGTTGTGGTCACGATGTTCGGGCCAGCGGCGGCTGGTCCTCACTGTGCTTCCGCTGTAGCTTTGGGCCCCGGTCACGGTGGTCGGGAGGGTTTGGATGCCTTAGAGGAGCTTCCTCTTTGTCGGTGCCGCGGCGATGGTCAACACCCGCAGTCGCTTTTCCAAGGGGGTAGCGTCCACTGGTCCTGGGACGCTGGTCAGGGGGCAAGTTCAGTTCCAAGCCCTTGGAGATCTCTTTGCAAAGTTTGGCACAAGTAGCACAATAGTCTTTTCGTAGTCTTATTGTCTTCCTCTCCTTCAGCAGCAAGGCACCAGACACAGGCAAGAGTCAGCACCCTTCCTTGTCTTCTCGCGGTCCTTCTCGTAGGGCAGAGTCGTCCTGTGGCCCAAACTGGATCTAACTTTCAAGGAGCAGGGCTCCATCTTTTATAGGCCAATTCTTTTGTTCTCGCAGGCCAGGGGGGCCTTTGCATAGCCACTCTCAGTTCTGGAGTACCCCGGCGGGTGTACTCCGGCTTCCGCTTTCAGTGTGAGGGGCAGGCGCATCAGACGCCCCACAGGAGGTGGAGCCAGCATTGTCCGGACAGGAGTGGCCAGAGTACCTTGTCGATGGGGGCTCCGTCCTTCCTGGGCCAGGTGCCGGCAGAGTCATCCGCCGCTCCCCAGGAGGGTGGAGCCAGCATTGTGGTGGCCGAGCACAGTGACAGTTCGAGTCAAGAGGCACTCCTACCTCCCACTAAGGTGTAATCTGCGCATTCACCACCTGTCATCCCTCCAGCCCTGTCACTCACACATCCCAGACAGTCGGATACACATACTGGCAGAGGCAACTGAAATGGTTAAGCAAGCAAATGCTAGCTTCCTAAAAGTGGCATTTGCAAACCCAGGATACCGAAATAAACTTGACTACAAGAAATATCTCATTATCCTGAGTTCAGGCATACTAAACATGACTCACTACCATGCTCCTTGAGCCTGCGAGGGTTATAGGTCGTAATAATCCTCGCAGCTCAGTCTGGCCTAATGGAGCAGGTAGCCTTCAGTAGTGAACTACGGTCTTCGTTGTAAGTCACTACCAGGACAGGCCACGCACATCAGGGCTTGTCCTACCTTGCACCTCCAAAGCACCCTGCCCGCAGGCCTACCATAGGGGTGTCTAATATGTAGTCAAGGGAAGGGTCGGGGCTGGCAAGTGGGGACACTTGCCCAGCTAGCGTGACAGTACGAGACCGCACGCGGGTTCTGCGGTCGCAGTTCCCAGACATATTTTTACGGCTGCTTAGGTGGGTGGCGCAACCAGCGCTGCAGGTCCACCAGCAGTATTGGCATCTACAAGCCCCGGCACTCCCTCGTGCGCTTTACTAGGGACTAACAGTAAATCCAATGCACCAATCATGGATACCAATCGTATGTACAGTTTACAGTAGGGGGCACTTGCACTGCGGCACGGATCAGCCGTGGCGCAGTGCCCTGAGTATCGGAAAACCAGAAAAACATCGGAGGCACATCAGCAAAAAGTGGAAGGGAGACTCACGCCAAGGTGCCAGGTCTAACAAGGTGCTACAAGTTGGTGGTGTGACAGACAGTAAAGATATAGCGGCGCACTCTACAATAGAAAACACACAGTTCTAGGAGCTAAGTACAATATCAACTCATTCCAAGTCGCAGCTCTGAAGCCAGCCTACAGGTTTGTGGAGCTTCAAAGCCCTGCACACTTTACTGCTTTGCAGAGATGAATGCTGCCTTCGAGGGGAAAGGCTTCTTGGCTTTGCCTCCTCTAACTGCAGAAATGCGGCTGGAGCGTGACATCTTACAATTCCTTCCGTTATATATAACAATATATAACATTTTGCAGACAGTACTACATTACAACTACGAACAAACTACTATATGCTATAAACAAACAAAATCAGTTCTACAGTCTTTCAGATAAGGTGGCCTGCCAGGAAGCATCCTGTTGGCCTTGCGCCTGTGGTCACACAATGAAGGGAGCAGGCGCTGTAAGTATTGGTTGGGTACTTCCTTTGGTAATGACTAGGCCACTGATGCCAGAAGCCTCAGCACACACTGATATCTACGCACGTGGGCTACTTTCGTGCTTGACCGGTGTTCCGAGGAGTGCTGTACCCCCATCGAGCTTTGTACCCCCTGTGGTGCCGTATCACCGGGGGTAGGAATACCTAGGCCGCAGAGTGGGGCCTAATCTACACTGTTTCTAGGTGTAGATTTTAGCGTTGGATGGAGAGAGAGGTGGGCGAGGGGATAGACGTTCATATTGGATGCTGTCCATGACGTTCACGGGTGCCCCAGTGTCGATCAGAGCATGTACCGGGGATCCTGCGATCGGTACGTCGCACATTGGTGGCGGCAGACTCTGCACACCATCTCTGCTTATGAAGGACACGAAGTACACCTCATCATCATCGTCTTCCAAACTAAACACCGCGTGGGAAGCATCACTGCAAGGACCAGGGTCTTCAAGCGACAGCTGATGCACACTGCCAGAGGCCAGGGGCCGGCAGGGTGCGTAGTGAGGCTGGGGGTGAGGAGCCGGAAGACAGACAGGGCCCCTGTAGTCACGTGGTGGGCCTCTCCAGCGTCAGGGCACTACTCACTTCTCCCCCTCCAGGGCGCTCGCCGAGGCATCACACAACAGGGGGGGGGGGGGGCGGAAAGCGTGTCCCCGGGCCCAAAGGACAGGCTCCTTGTGTTTGAGTGTCCTCAATATATTGCAGTATTATACCTTTATGTTTACTTTATATGCTTTTGTAACCTGCACACGTGTCACTTTTTCCTCCTGTAATGCACCGTTTCTTACCTCTTGTATTTTGTTAGCTCACGATTGCCACTTTTGCCTCATGCAATGTAACGTTTGCTTTTGTAATTTGTTCACTTGTAATGTTCTCATGTATCAGTTCTGTTCCTATTGTGAAGTATTGTGAAGCGCTCTGATACCTTCGGGTAAAGTCTGCGCTATATAAAAACGCATACATAAAATAAAATAAAATAAAAGCACACGATGTATTGCATCAAGGAGCAGCCTTCGGGCATGCGTTGACACACAGCTTCAAGAAAAAAAAGAAAAGCACACACTTCTCCCTCCCCCCTCCCCACCCCACTCCACCTCCCCCCCCTCCCTGATCACCCAGTGTTCCTAAGAGAAGCTTAGATTTGGTTCAACTATAATAGTGCGCTATATGTGTATGTCACAAAAATTAAATTTCCCATAAAAAATAAGTTCTTTGTCAAGACCACTGTAACCTTTCTTTTCTTTATAATTAAAACAGAGCATCCGGGAATGCATCTTTTGTTTTATGCTATTAAATAAACAAAAAGGTGTTTGTGTCCTTTTCCCCTATATATGTTTTAATTAAAATGCCCCTATTTTGGCAAAGTACAGTAGAGTAACTTTTTAACACACGTCTAGTTTCATGTTGTCATTAATAATTGCACTTCTTAACAAAGGGATGAAATGAGCACTTTGTGCGTGGAGTCGAGCCAGCCAGGAGTCGAACCTGGAATCTTCTGCTCCGTAGGCAGACGCGTTATCCATTGCGCCACTGGCCCACTGCTATCTCTACACGACGGGGCAGAGTACTAGACCAGTGCATATGCGCTCTGGGATATGGTCGGTAGTGTACACGCTAGACAGGTTGAATAAGCTGGGAAAATTATAGCTTTTTCACATTAAGCAGTGAAGAGTCAAATACTGAGGTCTATGAAGGGATCACTTAAGGAACTCACCGAATGTACAGGCAATAAAAGTCACAACAACTTTAACAGCCACTGCTCTCTTGGGCAAAGAGTAGTGATGTCACTTTGTATATTTTGTTCCCTGCTCTGATTGGATCAAAGTCTTTTCGATTTGGTCAGAACTCGCGATTTAACTAGTACTTTTCCACTGCAGTGCAAGTGCAGAGGGCGGTGTGGCGGGAAATACAACTGTTTGCACACATTATACATCGCAACTGGAAAGAACCACTATTCCGCAGACACAATACATTTGTTATTTATTTTTCTAGAACCGTGGCCAATGGCCATGCACTAGTATCACAGATACCACGTTATTTTGACCAGTTTAAATGGAAAAAGTCACTAGCAGCTGCATCCGTGACAGCCATTATGAAGGTCCGCGCCTTCGAGACCACGCTTGTAAAGGTGCTTTTTAAAAAAATTTCACTAGCATTTATTGTTCGATGAAAATATTGGGCCCTTTGGCAAATCGACAGTTATCTGTTTTACAGTTAAAACAGACCTATCGAGAAACTCTGATGGCCCACTTTAAAAACTAAATATTGGCGTTAAATTCCTAGTATGTAACTTAATCAAATGCGTAGCTGTTTATGTAACGAAATTTACAGGTCAGTTTATTATAAAACCAGACAGGACGGAACTTCATGGTCTAACAGGCATGATGTAGTTTCTTATAATGTTTATAGATCATTGTAATGTTTATATTATTGGTTGAAAAAAGGTAGCTCCACAATTCGAGCCAGCCAGGAGTCGAACCTGGAATCTTCTGCTCCGTAGGCAGACGCGTTATCCATTGCGCCACTGGCCCGCTGTGTATGAAGTCTTCAGAGAACAGGTAATAGCCAAATCACAGGTGAGGTGCTACAAGTTGGTGTTGTGACAGACAGTAAGGATGTAGCGGCGCACTCTACAATAGAAAACACACAGTTCTAGGAGCTAAGTACAATATCAACTCATTCCAAGTCGCAGCTCTGAAGCCAGCCTACAGGTTTGTGGAGCTTCAGAGCCCTGCACACTTTACTGCTTTGCAGAGATGAATGCTGCCTTCGAGGGGAAAGGCTTCTTGGCTTTGCCTCCTCTAACTGCAGAAATGCGGCTGGAGCGTGACATCTTACAATTCCTTCCGTTATATATAACAATATATAACATTTTGCAGACAGTACTACATTACAACTACGAACAAACTACTATATGCTATAAACAAACAAAATCAGTTCTACAGTCTTTCAGATAAGGTGGCCTGCCAGGAAGCATCCTGTTGGCCTTGCGCCTGTGGTCACACAAAGAAGGGAGCAGGCGCTGTAAGTATTGGTTGGGTACTTCCTTTGGTAATGACTAGGCCACTGACGCCAGAAGCCTCAGCACACACTGATATCTACGCACGTGGGCTACTTTCGTGCTTGACCGGTGTTCCGAGGAGTGCTGTACCCCCATCGAGCTTTGTACCCCCTGTGGTGCCGTATCACCGGGGGTAGGAATACCTAGGCCGCAGAGTGGGTCCTAATCTACACTGTTTCTAGGTGTAGATTTTAGCGTTGGATGGAGAGAGAGGTGGGCGAGGGGATAGACGTTCATATTGGATGCTGTCCATGACGTTCACGGGTGTCCCAGTGTCGATCAGAGCATGTACCGGGGATCCTGCGATCGGTACGTCGCACATTGGTGGCGGCAGACTCTGCGCACCATCTCTGCCAACGAAGGACACGAAGTACACCTCATCATCATCGTCTTCCAAACTAAACACCGTGCGGGAAGCATCACTGCAAGGACCAGGGTCTTCAAGCGACAGCTGATGCACACTGCCAGAGGCCAGGGGCCGGCAGGGTGCGCAGTGAGGCTGGGGGTGAGGAGCCGGAAGACAGACAGGGCCCCTGTAGTCACGTGGTGGGCCTCTCCAGCGTCAGGGCACTACTCGCTTCTCCCCCTCCAGGGCGCTCGCCGAGGCATCACACAACAGGGGGGGGGGGAGGGGGCGGCGGAAAGCGTGTCCCCGGGCCCAAAGGACAGGCTCCTTGTGTTTGAGTGTCCTCAATATATTGCAGTATTATACCTTTATGTTTACTTTATATGCTTTTGTAACCTGCACACGTGTCACTTTTTCCTCCTGTAATGCACCGTTTGTTACCTCTTGTATTTTGTTAGCTCACGATTGCCACTTTTGCCGCATGCAATGTAACGTTTGCTTTTGTAATTTGTTCACTTGTAATGTTCTCATGTATCAGTTCTGTTCCTATTGTGAAGTATTGTGAAGCGCTCTGATACCTTCGGGTAAAGTCTGCGCTATATAAAAACGCATACATAAAATAAAATAAAATAAAAGCACACGATGTATTGCATCAAGGAGCAGCCTTCGGGCATGCGTTGACACACAGCTTCAAGAAAAAAAAGAAAAGCACACACTTCTCCCTCCCCCCTCCCCACCCCACTAAACCTCCTCCCCCTCCCTGATCACCCAGTGTTCCTAAGAGAAGGTTAGAATTTGTTCAACTATAATAGTGCGCTATATGTGTATGTCACAAAAATTAAATTTCCCATAAAAAATAAGTTCTTTGTCAAGACCACTGTAACCTTTCTTTTCTTTACAAGTAAAACAGAGCATCCGGGAATGCATCTTTTGTTTTACGCTATTAAATAAAAAAAAGATATTTGTGTCCATTTCCCCTATATATGTTTTAATTAAAATGCCGCTATTTTGGCAAAGTAGAGTAGAGTAACTTTTTAACACACGTCTAGTTTCATGTTGTCATTAATAATTGCACTTCTTAACAAAGGGATGAAATGAGCACTTTGGTGCGTGGAGTCGAGCCAGCCAGGAGTGGAACCTGGAATCTTCTGCTCCGTAGGCAGACGCGTTATCCATTGCGCCACTGGCCCACTGCTATCTGCACACGACGGGGCAGAGTACTAGACCAGTGCATATGCGCTCTGGGATATGGTCGGTAGTGTGCACGCTAGACAGGTTGAATAAGCTGGGAAAATTATAGCTCTTTCACATTAAGTAGTGAAGAGTCAAATACTCAGGTCTATGAAGGGATCACTTAAGGAACTCACCGAATGTACAGGCAATAAAAGTCACAACAACTTTAACATCCACTGCTCTCTTGGGCAAAGAGTAGTGACGTCACTTTGTATATTTTGTTCCCTGCTCTGATTGGATCAAAGTCTTTTCGATTTGGTCAGAACTCGCGATTTAACTAGTTCTTTTCCACTGCAGTGCGAGTGCAGAGGGCGGTGTGGCGGGAAATACAACTGTTTGCGCACATTATACATCGCAACTGGAAAGAACCACTGTTCTGCAGACACAATACATTTGTTATTTATTTTTCTAGAACCGTGGCCAATGGCCATGCACTAGTATCACAGATGCCACGTTATTTTGACCAATTTAAATGGAAAAAGTCACTAGCATCTGCATCCATGACAGCCATTATTGTAGAAAATGAGCCCGCATTGCTATCGATGCCCAGGCTGCTGGCGCAAGACGCCTCTTAGTTCCCATTCTGAATAGTTATCAAATAAAGAGACGGGCGCTGGATGCAGGAATCAAGAACAGAGTTTAATTCTCATGAGGAGAGCCAGTCATTTCGGACACGAAACACAGTGTCTTTCGGGAGGTGCTCTAACAAGTGAGCTGAGACTCTTGCTTTTATACCTTACAAAACATTTGATGGTACAATCAGGACAGTATGACGCAAAAGAAAGACATCCCCATAATCCTCGTGGTGATCCTACTCCACATACGTTCACAATGGGGACCCTTGACCTGCTGATAAGAGGGGAGGGCAATCACGCAGCTGAGTGTTTCGTAGGATGTGTACGCCTGATCATGGCCCAGGGGGTGGGGTGGCTAGGCATACAATAAGGGCAGTAAATGGTATCTCCTGGCTTAGGCGATGGCCTCGGACATGTGTGGTCAGCCGGACTCGGGGGAAGGGGTCATCAAAGGAGTGGTATTCATGCCTGCGTGGACAATCGAGCGCGGAGGGAAGGCTTGTCAACAGAGGGGCATTCATGGAAGGGGAGGAGGTGTTGGTCAGGCGCGCCCGTGACTCTCAAGGACAGGGCCTTGCAGAAGAGGAAGGTTTATGACTTGCCCATGTGAGGAGAAGGGAGGGGTAGCCAGGGTGGACACAGGGAGTGAGCGGGGGGCAGTCAGGTGCAGCTGGGGAGGGCTACGTCAGCCAAGGCGAAAGATGCTTCTTCAAGGGGGAATGGGGGGGGGGGCTTTGTGCGGGTCAAGCAGGAGAATCGTCTTTTGCAGCAGGGTCGCACAGGGGGAGAGGGTTTCATGGCCTACGCATAAGAGAGGGGTTTTAGGATATGCACAGGAGAGAATCTGGGAATTCCAATGGGTAAAAAGGCCATGGTGCCTAGAATGGCTGTACATATGCATAGGGGTACGGGCTCTTACTGGCAGGGTGATACGGTCAATAATTTACAGTATCCATGGTGCCCACAGGGAGAGGAGTGGGAGAAGAAGGGGAATGAATGCTGTCTATGTACATCAATTTCGTCAACTTTCACAGTCGCCCCTTTTTACATAACAGCAGTCATGTTTGCAACTGATGTGTTTACAGGTAGACAAGCATCGTTGATGAATTAGCATTTTGTCGATACTAACATGTGGCGTACAATCATAGACAGTTAAGGTGATGGGAAGAATGCAGTACATAGGAAATTACATTTTCGTTGTGTTCCTGACAATTAAACGCACTACATAGCATAAATCTTTCTGACTTAAAAATGTGACCAATGAACAGTTTCGACCAGGTAGTTGAGAGCGGAATTCAGTTCAATACACAAGATCTCTTCGTCACAGTGTCTTTTTATCAGCGAGCCATCACTGGTAGGCTCTAATCCGGGTACTTTCGTTGGCGCTGTTGAGCACCGGCGGTGGAGCTATAGGTCCAGCTCGGTTCTATCCTTACGCGTTGCAGGGTGCGGTCAGTCCTCTGCTGTTAGACCACAGTCCTGTTCCCTAAACAATCCGTTTGGCGGCGCCTTATGCTCGGCACCTATCGTTCTGTGGCAACACCCTATTCCCATATGAATGCAGTTCTTTCCTTTGGCAAAAAAGTCACGTGGGAAAGAGGGTGAATGTTGTTCAAATAGTCGATAGGAGAGAGTGAGAGAGCGGAGTTGGGTCAGAGTTCCTGGGACACACAAAAGGGACCAAGGGAGCAAAGGATAACAAGCAGGCAGGCCCATCAATCGGGCCCAAAGAAGGCGGACGGAGACTCCAGGCACACGTGGGTTAGCAGTCGGAGGGCTTCAAGGCGGCCCGTCATTTTTCATTTTCCACGTTGAAATTGCGGTCTCGTCCCGTGTCTTGTTGCTCTGCAGCTCCACCTCTGGTCGATGTCATACGTGTCCCAAGATCTGCAGTCAGGCTGTACGTCACATCTGACCCATCTCCTTCGGTGATCGTGAATCTTTGAATAGGTACAAGACAACGTTTTAGAGAAATGGCAGAAGAAGACATCTACGCATATGAATTCCTCCCTCAATTCTACGCATTTGAGAGTTTATGCTCATTGGTCACAGTCAGAGGTCTATTACCAAGCAGTGCATGTGTCAGCATTCCTACTGAGTTTATGGCAGGTTTATTCATCGTCCCATTTAGAATTCAAGTGAGGACAAAATAATATTTCCATCAACTGTGCATTACATCATTTTCAACATTAGCGGAGCATTTCCCTTCAGGACTGGCTAACCTTTTCAAACAGGGCGGGGGCGCTATCGTCGAGAGTCGGGCAAAACAATGTTTTCTCGAGGGTCAACAGCTACTCATGGTCATCATGTTTATATCCGGGACAGCAGCTGGGGTCTATCAAATGGGGAGGGTATACTTCGGGCGCTCGCGCTTGGGTGCGAAGGGGTGGGGCAATCTGGGCATTGGGTGTCAATCTAGACGTTGGCGTTCGTCTCTGAAGAACAGACATAAGGTGCCATTGACATACAGTTCCCCTATGAATAGCCAGATTTGGGGGACCTTAGCCGTCTTACCTGTCCTTTCCTTTTCAGCCAATTCAAGTTCATCTATTTTTGTAGAAAGGAGAGGTAGTAATATGGCAAGTTACAATCATTTTTATTTCGGTCAATTTCGCTGAACACCTCCGCGTTCAATAAGTATCAAATCAGGCTGGTGCCGGTGGGGCACAATTTTACCAAAAAGAGGGAGAGAAAATAGGGAGACTCTCATAGAGAGTGAGAGTCGTCCGCAATCTAAACGAGCCATTCGGTACACGTATGACATGTAAAGAGAGAGAGAGAGGGAGAGAGAGAGATAAGGGGGTGGTGAGAGAGAGAGAGAGAGAGAGACGTGTACGAAAATAGGTCATTTAGTGCGCTCACAACACAGAACAGCAAAGGTCAGGTAACATGCAAATACAGACAGAGGGAAGACATAAATCCGTACATTACACACACACAAACTCAGACAGGGAAGACAGCACATGCATTACACATATATAAGACATTCACGACAGGACAGGAAACAACAGGTGGCCAACAAAATTCATATTATATCCTACGTATCTTTACTATCTTATTTATCTATGTGCTTAGCTCTTTCTACCCTTCCCTCCCTTTCCCTCTCGCCAGTTATGTCGGCCAGCGTTCCCAATTGCCAATACTTACACCTCAGTCGTTGGTCGGCCAGAAATTAGCCTGGTCGTGCTATTTACTTATGGTTGGATTTTAAACCATTTTTCAGTTCCTTCCTTTGGTGGGAAGTTCTCCGGGCTGAGGCAACGGCAAGTATTGATCGGGAGAACAGTCGGACAGCTTGGCTACATCTATAAGAGTGCGAAAAAAGGGGGGGCAGTGCATTTTGAACACCAGCAACATTTCTAATTCCCAGACGGGTGGTGCTGTGGTAACCCTTACCCGTATATTTTTCTTTGTCCTTTCCCTACCTAGTCAAAACGTCCAGTTACATTATTTAACGCGTCATTTCTAGTCAATTTTTCGTCATTCAGTACCTGTCCAGTTTCTATGTCAGTCCATCCTCCCAGTTGCTATGTTCTAAGGAGGAACAGTCATGTTTAAGTCTACGTCTTTTAAAAGCTTTTATTTGTCATAAGGACCATGCTCATATTCCCTTCTTCCCCTTCTCATTGGCGGTTCGGTCATCGTCCTTCCATACATCAGCCAAGGTTCCGACGTGACCTGCAGAAGGGAGGGGAAAGAAGGGGTGGGGGGGGCAATATTCAAACCTCATCAGCATGCAGTAATCCGGAAATGTTTTTACCTACCACATACTCGACCTATCTCCACGTAGTGCATTTCTCTACCATCACGGCGTTTAAGCCCAGAGGGACCAGAAATGTCAGACAGACAATCATTGACGATCTGCGTATCTACATGAGTTACTTGGTCGTAACCCCTTTTGATCGGGTACAAGGGTGGCGGTCAGGTGGCATTTCTGTGGTGTCGTTTTAGGGCTTCTAAAGCACTTTTCCGGCTGCCTGTGACACATGGTGTGGCTGCTAAATATCGGGTCCTTTTTAACCTTTAACCTTCATCATACTTTCTCGTTGCTCACAGTAGTAATACATTCAAAACTTATTAATGCAACCGCTACAACTATGCTTTCGTTTTAAAAATACTTTTAATAAAAAGTGTTGATGTATAAATACAGGCCTACAACCCAGTGGACTGGCCACGGAGCAGATTGGAACTGTACATAGGAAGAACAAAGCTGGTGGCAGTTCATTGCATAAAGTGCGGCAGAACAATAAAATCGTATTAAACTCCCCTACAGAGCAAACATGATGCATGTCAGTAATTCATCTTTAATAAATTCATAAATTCATTATCCAATGTTCATTCATTACCTAAATTACACCAATTCATTTTCCAACTCGTAATCAGTACCCACCCTAAGTCAATTCATTGTCCAAGCACATCCTCAATATCCTTCATATCTACTTTCATTATCCAAAATGTCATATATATATATATCTCGGGGCAAAAACTTGCGCAATCAGGGTGCAACAAAGTTAATTCAAAACATCTCATTTTGTGTCCGCGCCATTTTGGGTGGGGTCAGGCAAGTTCCAGCATAGTCAGAGTGTCTCTAGTCTCGCATGGTTGGCCCAGAACTTTCCGTTGGCAGTTCAAAAAGTCTTGTGCTATGTGGTTAACAGTCTAACAATATGGACCATGAGTCAAAGAGTGGGAAGGGCGGCAACAATTTTCCTACCGGGTCATTCTGGTGTTCCTCCGGAACTGAACAAGTCTGTGCCGTGGCTGCATTTTAGCCATTTCCAATCCGAGGCTGGTGCCGGCAGGAGTTGCTCCGATGTCGTGGTTCCCAGCGAAGGGGGCGGGGGCGCCCATGAGGAGGGATCGGGGTGCCCCCCGGCTCTTATAGAATCTTCAAGGTCGAGGAGAGACGATATGGAGCGTGTGCCCGTCCTGGGCAGAAGACCGCTTTTTGATGTTGACCCTCTTTAAGTAAGGGCATTGGGGTGTCGCTGGAAGCCTCCACCTGGAGGGAGGTGGGGGAGGTTCGTTCGCGTCACCTCCCCCTTCCAGCGACCCCGCGCCGTTCCTCGGCTCCGTCGCTTCGATATTGGCCGTGCCAGCCATTGAAGATGGGGGGGGGGTGGTCGGCGGCTGAGGCAAGACAGCCCCCCCTTTTCTCTTGACATGTGGCGGGACTACCTGGAACTGTCCAGGCGTCGACATGTGGCGGCACTACCTGTAACTATCCAGGAATTTGACATGTGGCGGGACTACTTGATTTGCCGCCGTTCTCGCCCCCGGCTTCGGCCTTCTTCGTGGGTCGGACCAGGCGAGAGACAGAAGGGGGGGGTAGTCGGTGGCTGAGGCAAGACAGCCCCCCCCCCCCCCCGTGGCCTGCAGGGCAGCAGGAGAGGAGAGAAGGAGAGGTCTCTGCCATTCTTTGGACCGCCTGCCCAACATCATCTCCTCCTGACCGTGGCCAGGCGAGCCCCTCGTGCCTCGAGGCCTCGCCTTCCGGATGGGCGTAACCGCGGACCCGTTGCACTTCGGGAGCTTCCGGAATGGGGGTAGGTACCTATTGATTTGCTTTCTATTTCATGTGACCGTTATTTGGGCGTGGTGGGAAATGAGGCAGGCATGTTGGGAGCAGGAATAGGCAGTGAAGCCTAGCTACCTCGTGGCTATTTTCTGCTATCAAACCTTTTCGCCATTTTATATTTCTTACTACGAACTATTTCTAATGTTTCTTATTTTTAGTGAAGTCAAAAGCTCATCAGGGGGTTACTGACTTAGCCTGATTTCTTTTTATTTTTCTTTCTCTTCCTTAGCGTGTTTCGAGCTAAAGCTTTCTGTTAGTAGGGAACGGTGATCACTTCATATTTTTTATGCGTCCTTTTCACTAGGGGGTACTTCTGGATGGACCAGACGAGTTCCCTCCAATAAATGGTCCGGGGTGGAACGAGATTATCGATCAAAAGGGGAACATATATTCCTTCATTAGGGTATCATCCTGGACGGACCGAGCGATGTACTTCCATTTACTAGGGTAGCCTCCTGGACGGACCAGTCGGTCTATTTCTACTAAATGGCCCATGAGCGGGGAGCATATGTCCTCCATAAGGGTAGTCTCCTGGGCGGACCATGCGAGCTACCCCCCAATAACCAACCAGTGGGGAGTGGGTAGGACTGACGAATTCACAAAGGGGCATAACCTACCCTTTTCTACTTGCAAAGACTAGACAGAATATTTCTATTTCACGTTGTTTGCAAATAGAAAATACCTCAAACGAAACAATTCCTGGGACAACAATGTCCAGGCAACCAACCAATCAATGGGGAGAAAAACAGGCATGACGGATTACAACGGGGACAAATGTCTGCATTACCTGCCCTTCGCTATCCATAAAGGGAACAGAATATTCCTATTCGTCTCTGTTTGTGGACAGGGAAGATCTCAAAGAGCAACAATCGATTATTAATCGACTTCAAACAACAATCAATTATTAATCGACTTCAAGCAACAATCGATTATTAATCGACTTCAAAACAATCAGTGGGGAGAAAAGTAGGCATGACGAATTACACCGGGGACAAAAGTCTGCATTACCTACCCTTCTCTATCTGCAAAGAGGGACGACGTTCCTATTCGCCGCTGTTTGCAAACAGAGAATGTCTCGTTCTCAAAAGAGAACCAATATGTCAAGTAGCCTTCAAAGCTAAATGAACCAATACCAACAATATCAGTATACAAATACCGACTTTCAATACAAACAATCAATCAATCAGGCGGATAGAGCCACCCTTCCAATCAGGCGTAAAAACACCCTACTTAATCTTACCCGGACCGGACCATACGGATAGTTCTTCGACTCCCTCCTCCAGCGCCCGATCGTTCTCTTACTCCATGTAGCATTCCTATGGGATTCCAGTCAGGACAATAGGTCACTCAAGAGAGGTCCGTTCAGAATTGGTGAAGTTCTGTCGATCGGCAGCCGGGAGAGGGCCCTTTCAAGGCAGGCATACCCCGATCATTTAGATGTTCACTTCTTCGTCTGGATCTCTCTTACCGAACCTTATGTCACTGATGGACCCCGCGTTGGGACGCCAATTGTAGAAAATGAGCCCGCATTGCTATCGATGCCCAGGCTGCTGGCGCAAGACGCCTCTTAGTTCCCATTCTGAATAGTTATCAAATAAAGAGACGGGCGCTGGATGCAGGAATCAAGAACAGAGTTTAATTCTCATGAGGAGAGCCAGTCATTTCGGACACGAAACACAGTGTCTTTCGGGAGGTGCTCTAACAAGTGAGCTGAGACTCTTGCTTTTATACCTTACAAAACATTTGATGGTACAATCAGGACAGTATGACGCAAAAGAAAGACATCCCCATAATCCTCGTGGTGATCCTACTCCACATACGTTCACAATGGGGACCCTTGACCTGCTGATAAGAGGGGAGGGCAATCACGCAGCTGAGTGTTTCGTAGGATGTGTACGCCTGATCATGGCCCAGGGGGTGGGGTGGCTAGGCATACAATAAGGGCAGTAAATGGTATCTCCTGGCTTAGGCGATGGCCTCGGACATGTGTGGTCAGCCGGACTCGGGGGAAGGGGTCATCAAAGGAGTGGTATTCATGCCTGCGTGGACAATCGAGCGCGGAGGGAAGGCTTGTCAACAGAGGGGCATTCATGGAAGGGGAGGAGGTGTTGGTCAGGCGCGCCCGTGACTCTCAAGGACAGGGCCTTGCAGAAGAGGAAGGTTTATGACTTGCCCATGTGAGGAGAAGGGAGGGGTAGCCAGGGTGGACACAGGGAGTGAGCGGGGGGCAGTCAGGTGCAGCTGGGGAGGGCTACGTCAGCCAAGGCGAAAGATGCTTCTTCAAGGGGGAATGGGGGGGGGGGCTTTGTGCGGGTCAAGCAGGAGAATCGTCTTTTGCAGCAGGGTCGCACAGGGGGAGAGGGTTTCATGGCCTACGCATAAGAGAGGGGGTTTAGGATATGCACAGGAGAGAATCTGGGAATTCCAATGGGTAAAAAGGCCATGGTGCCTAGAATGGCTGTACATATGCATAGGGGTACGGGCTCTTACTGGCAGGGTGATAGGGTCAATAATTTACAGTATCCATGGTGCCCACAGGGAGAGGAGTGGGAGAAGAAGGGGAATGAATGCTGTCTATGTACATCAATTTCGTCAACTTTCACAGTCATTATGAAGGTCCGCGCCTTCGAGACCACGCTTGTAAAGGTGCTTTTAAAAAAAATTTCACTATCATTTATTGTTCGATGAAAATATTGGGCCCTTTGGCAAATCGACAGTTATCTGTTTTACAGTTAAAACAGACCTATCGAGAAACTCTGATGGCCCACTTTAAAAACTAAATATTGGTGTTAAATTCCTAGTATGTAACTTAATCAAATGCGTAGCTGTTTATGTAACGAAATTTACAGGTCAGTTTATTATAAAACCAGACAGGACGAACCTTCATGGTCTAACAGGCATGATGTAGTTTCTTATAATGTTTATAGATCATTGTAATGTTTATATTATTGGTTGAAAAAAGGTACCTCCACAATTCGAGCCAGCCAGGAGTCGAACCTGGAATCTTCTGCTCCGTAGGCAGACGCGTTATCCATTGCGCCACTGGCCCGCTGTGTATGAAGTCTTCAGAGAAAAGATAATAGCCAAATCACAGGTGAGGTGCTACAAGTTGGTGGTGTGACAGACAGTAAAGATATAGCGGCGCACTCTACAATAGAAAACACACAGTTCTAGGAGCTAAGTACAATATCAACTCATTTCAAGTCGAAGCTCTGAAGCCAGCCTACAGGTTTGTGGAGCTTCAAAGCCCTGCACACTTTACTGCTTTGCAGAGATGAATGCTGCCTTCGAGGGGAAAGGCTTCTTGGCTTTGCCTCCTCTAACTGCAGAAATGCGGCTGGAGCGTGACATCTTACAATTCCTTCCGTTATATATAACAATATATAACATTTTGCAGACAGTACTACATTACAACTACGAACAAACTACTATATGCTATAAACAAACAAAATCAGTTCTACAGTCTTTCAGATAAGGTGGCCTGCCAGGAAGCATCCTGTTGGCCTTGCGCCTGTGGTCACACAATGAAGGGAGCAGGCGCTGTAAGTATTGGTTGGGTACTTCCTTTGGTAATGACTAGGCCACTGACGCCAGAAGCCTCAGCACACACTGATATCTACGCACATGGGCTACTTTCGTGCTTGACCGGTGTCCCGAGGAGTGCTGTACCCCCATCGAGCTTTGTACCCCCTGTGGTGCCGTATCACGGGGGTAGGAATACCTAGGCCGCAGAGTGGTGCCTAATCTACACTGTTTCTAGGTGTAGATTTTAGCGTTGGATGGAGAGAGAGGTGGGCGAGGGGATAGACGTTCATATTGGATGCTGTCCATGACGTTCACGGGTGCCCCAGTGTCGATCAGAGCATGTACCGGGGATCCTGCGATCGGTACGTCGCACATTGGTGGCGGCAGACTCTGCGCACCATCTCTGCCAATGAAGGACACGAAGTACACCTCATCATCATCGTCTTCCAAACTAAACACCGCGTGGGAAGCATCACTGCAAGGACCAGGGTCTTCAAGCGACAGCTGATGCACACTGCCAGAGGCCAGGGGCCGGCAGGGTGCGCAGTGAGGCTGGGGGTGAGGAGCCGGAAGACAGACAGGGCCCCTGTAGCCACGTGGTGGGCCTCTCCAGCGTCAGGGCACTACTCGCTTCTCCCCCTCCAGGGCGCTCGCCGAGGCATCACACAACAGGGGGGGGGGCGGCGGAAAGCGTGTCCCCGGGCCCAAAGGACAGGCTCCTTGTGTTTGAGTGTCCTCAATATATTGCAGTATTATACCTTTATGTTTACTTTATATGCTTTTGTAACCTGCACACGTGTCACTTTTTCCTCCTGTAATGCACCGTTTGTTACCTCTTGTATTTTGTTAGCTCACGATTGCCACTTTTGCCTCATGCAATGTAACGTTTGCTTTTGTAATTTGTTCACTTGTAATGTTCTCATGTATCAGTTCTGTTCCTATTGTGAAGTATTGTGAAGCGCTCTGATACCTTCGGGTAAAGTCTGCGCTATATAAAAACGCATACATAAAATAAAATAAAAGCACACGATGTATTGCATCAAGGAGCAGCCTTCGGGCATGCGTTGACACACAGCTTCAAGAAAAAAAAGAAAAGCACACACTTCTCCCTCCCCCCTCCCCACCCCACTCCACCTCCCCCCCCTCCCTGATCACCCAGTGTTCCTAAGAGAAGGTTAGAATTTGTTCAACTATAATAGTGCGCTATATGTGTATGTCACAAAAATTAAATTTCCCATAAAAAATAAGTTCTTTGTCAAGACGACTGTAACCTTTCTTTTCTTTATAATTAAAACAGAGCATCCGGGAATGCATCTTTTGTTTTACGCTATTAAATAAAAAAAATGATAATTGTGTCCATTTCCCCTATATATGTTTTAATTAAAATGCCGCTATTTTGGCAAAGTACAGTAGAGTAACTTTTTAACACACGTCTAGTTTCATGTTGTCATTAATAATTGCACTTCTTAACAAAGGGAAGAAATGAGCACTTTGGTGCGTCGAGTCGAGCCAGCCAGGAGTCGAACCTGGAATCTTCTGCTCCATAGGCAGACGCGTTATCCATTGCGCCACTGGCCCTACACGACGGGGCAGAGTACTAGACCAGTGCATATGCGCTCTGGGATATGGTCGGTAGTGTGCACGCTAGACAGGTTGAATAAGCTGGGAAAATTATAGCTCTTTCACATTAAGTAGTGAAGAGTCAAATACTGAGGTCTATGAAGGGATCACTTAAGGAACTCACCGAATGTACAGGCAATAAAAGTCACAACAACTTTAACATCCACTGCTTTCTTGGGCAAAGAGTAGTGACGTCACTTTGTATATTTTGTTCCCTGCTCTGATTGGATCAAAGTCTTTTCGATTTGGTCAGAACTCGCGATTTAACTAGTTCTTTTCCACTGCAGTGCGAGTGCAGAGGGCGGTGTGGCGGGAAATACAACTGTTTGCGCACATTATACATCGCAACTGGAAAGAACCACTGTTCCGCAGACACAATACATTTGTTATTTATTTTTCTAGAACCGTGGCCAATGGCCATGCACTAGTATCACAGATGCCACGTTATTTTGACCAATTTAAATGGAAAAAGTCACTGGCATCTGCATCCGTGACAGCCATTATGAAGGTCCGCGCCTTCGAGACCACGCTTGTAAAGGTGCTTTTAAAAAAAATTTCACTATCATTTATTGTTCGATGAAAATATTGGGCCCTTTGGCAAATCGACAGTTATCTGTTTTACAGTTAAAACAGACCTATCGAGAAACTCTGATGGCCCACTTTAAAAACTAAATATTGGCGTTAAATTCCTAGTATGTAACTTAATCAAATGCGTAGCTGTTTATGTAACGAAATTTACAGGTCAGTTTATTATAAAACCAGACAGGACGGAACTTCATGGTCTAACAGGCATGATGTAGTTTCTTATAATGTTTATAGATCATTGTAATGTTTATATTATTGGTTGAAAAAAGGTACCTCCACAATTCGAGCCAGCCAGGAGTCGAACCTGGAATCTTCTGCTCCGTAGGCAGACGCGTTATCCATTGCGCCACTGGCCCGCTGTGTATGAAGCCTTCAGAGAACAGGTAATAGCCAAATCACAGGTGAGGTGCTACAAGTTGGTGCTGTGACAGGATATAGCGGCGCACTCTACAATAGAAAACACACAGTTCTAGGAGCTAAGTACAATATCAACTCATTTCAAGTCGCAGCTCTGAAGCCAGCCTACAGGTTTGTGGAGCTTCAGAGCCCTGCACACTTTACTGCTTTGCAGAGATGAATGCTGCCTTTGAGGGGAAAGGCTTCTTGGCTTTGCCTCCTCTAACTGCAGAAATGCGGCTGGAGCGTGACATCTTACAATTCCTTCCGTTATATATAACAATATATAACATTTTGCAGACAGTACTACATTACAACTACGAACAAACTACTATATGCTATAAACAAACAAAATCAGTTCTACAGTCTTTCAGATAAGGTGGCCTGCCAGGAAGCATCCTGTTGGCCTTGCGCCTGTGGTCACACAATGAACGGAGCAGGCACTGTAAGTATTGGTTGGGTACTTCCTTTGGTAATGACTAGGCCACTGACGCCCGAAGCCTCAGCACACACTGATATGTACGCACGTGGGCTACTTTCGTGCTTGACCGGTGTTCCGAGGAGTGCTGTACCCCCATCGAGCTTTGTACCCTCTGTGGTGCCGTATCACCGGGTGTAGGAATACCTAGGCCGCAGAGTGGGGCCTAATCTACACTGTTTCTAGGTGTAGATTTTAGCGTTGGATGGAGAGAGAGGTGGGCGAGGGGATAGACGTTCATATTGGATGCTGTCCATGACGTTCACGGGTGCCCCAGTGTTGATCAGAGCATGTACGGGGGATCCTGCGATCGGTACGTCGCACATTGGTGGCGGCAGACTCTGCGCACCATCTCTGCCAATGAAGGACACGAAGTACACCTCATCATCATCGTCTTCCAAACTAAACACCGCGTGGGAAGCATCACTGCAAGGACCAGGGTCTTCAAGCGACAGCTGATGCACACTGCCAGAGGCCAGGGGCCGGCAGGGTGCGCAGTGAGGCTGGGGGTGAGGAGCCGGAAGACAGACAGGGCCCCTGTAGCCACGTGGTGGGCCTCTCCAGCGTCAGGGCACTACTCGCTTCTCCCCCTCCAGGGCGCTCGCCGAGGCATCACACAGCGGGGGGGGCGGCGGAAAGCGTGTCCCCGGGCCCAAAGGACAGGCTGCTTGTGTGAGAAGGTGGCCTGATATGCAGTGCTCACTATTCTAGTGAACACTATGTATCAGTCCAGCAACCCTTATTGATGATTGGTTGTAAGTCAACTTTATAGACCAGCTATCCTAGTAGCGTGGATACGAGCAGTCTAAGGCTAAAGACTCGAGAGGGCGTGTTAAGCCAGCTGTTTACCACACATATACCCCTTGAATACCAAGTGAAAGGACACCACACAAGTGTTATGAAAATAAACAGTTATTTATTAAGAATCACAACAGCCCTGTACTCTTTATGAGGACAGGGTACTAAGCACAAACCAAAACTCTTACAAAAATACTTAAGTTAGCACAGTATATACAAATGCCCGAGGGGCACGGAAAACCATATACTTGAAAAGTGGAATGCGAAATTACTAGCAGGTAAGTACAGTACTAATAGGCTTTGGAATCGCTAGGACTTGACTATAGAATCGTTAGATTACTTCTAGGAGACCCAGGGGACTCGGGTGCAGTGTGTGCACTCTCACGCGTGATGCGGGACAAAGTCTATGGTAGCTAGGAATTGCAAAGTTAGTGTTCTCGGGCGAACCCGACCTGGTAGGAGGAAAACGAAAGTGGATTCGGACCCTTGGATAGTGAGGCTATGCTGGGGCACCGAAATGCCGAAGTTACCTAGCCCAGGGGCTGCAGCTGCATAGGACTCAAAAGACGTCGGGAATCCTTGTTGCCGGACCAGGAGCCTGGAAGAAAGAAGTTGCTGGCAGGCGACCAGTGAAGAAAGTTTGGTGGATCCAAGCCTGGATCGATGGAAGATGACACCTGAAAGCAGAGGGGACCAAGTTCGAGACTACTAGCCAGTAGTCAGTGGGCACCAGGAGGGCACCGGATGGTAGCCACCTCGACTAGGTGAGTGGGTGACGCTGTGCTCGGAGATCTCACGGACCAGGAGGCGTTGTCGGCGACCAGGATGGAGGAGCGAGCTGTCCCACGAAGATAGAAGCTGTCGGCGTCGCTGGACCCAGGATTGGGCAACAAAGCCTTGGCAAATTCAAGCCCACGCGGTGGACCTAAAATGGCGTCTGGAGTGGACCAGGAGGGTCCGGGGTGCCTCTCTTGAAGAAGGAAGCAAGGGCCAGTCTGGAGCAACCAGACCAGCAGCAGTGATGTCGTCGGGCGTCGTTCAGAAGGCCACAAGCCAGCCGGCTAGTAGCCAAACAACGCGGTGCACAGCAAACAGCAGAAGGGCCCCACGCAGATCGTGGAGATGCAGGGAGGCTGACCTTGGGTGCTGGAGCTGCGCAGGGTCGGGGCTTCTCGGACCCCAAAGCACTCACCCGTGGAGGACACGGTGGGCTTGTTGTAAAGATGTCGTGCAGTCTTGGCGATCGTCGGTCCCTCGAGGTCTCGTCGCACTCACGGTTCTCAGCTTTGCTGTAGAGGTGAGTAGAGGTCAGAGGTGCCAGGGAAGCCGGGTCTCGTCGAGCTGGGTCGTCGGATTCGTGATGAAGGACTTGCAGCAGACCGCAGTGTTCTTTAGGATGGTGCCTGCGGATGCAGGGTGACTACTCCTTAGCCACAAGGGAGAATCTTGATGAAGAAATCTTGAAGTCCTTTCGCAGAAAGTCGTGTCTTGATTCCAAAGATGATCTAATTTGAACAGGGGGCCCGCTCCCATCTTTATACTAAAAAAAGGGGGCTGACCCGGTGACTAGGTCCTGCCTATGGGTGGGACTAGGAGGGGGGTGGTTACACCCCTCTGCCATGCCGGACTTTCCCCAGGTCAGGGGCTGGTGTGCCCCTGGAACTGGTTCTGACCGGCCTATGCGTAGTGAGCACCGGGGTGCCACTCAGCAGTCACCTTCCTGTAAAGCCCTGCCTACCCAGGATACACAAAACCATGTCTGGGACGGTGCTAGCACCGCCCCTGACAGGAAACCCTTTGTCCAGGCTCCCCTCGCTGGAAGGACTCCCAGCTGCAGGGGGTCAGACTCGTGTCTGTGGTGGCAGCATCCATTTTGTGGAGCTGAGGCTTCAGTTAACTTTAACCGGGGTTCACAGTTACATACATGTCGTGTCCCTCTAGAAGGGTGGAATGCTAACCCCGTCGCCAGAATTGGCGAGGGGTTAGTATTCCAATTCGTATGACACCTTACTCGACATGTTTTGATAAAGCAATACCAAAGTTAGCATTTAACCGCGAGGATTATAATGCACTTAAGAGTATATGGTATGCGATATCATGGAACAGCTATTAGGACTTGATTCCGCAAGCTGCAGACAGGCTCAGCTCATGCTAGAGCACCATCTCACACGATTCCAAGCACTCTGCCTTCAGGATTGTCAAGGCCTGCCATAGGAGTGACTGATAGGATCTGTGTGTCCATTTTAGGGTTAGGTATAGGTATACTACACCTACAGCAAAGGGTGATTACACGACTTTGCCCCAGCTGTCATGCAGCCAGTTGTGTCAAATTTAGGAGGCCATCCAGGGGTGGCACAATACATGCTGCAGCCCCTGGCAGCCCTGGGTACACCCATGCCCTGAGTTACAGGGTCTGATAGGGTGGCCCAGTACCAATTGGAAATGCACCTAGGGTACATGGAATCCATTTTAAAGAGAGAGCAGTAGGCCTGGGGTCCTGATTGGCAGGGTCCCAGGTCGACTATGTCCAAAACCAGCTAAAACACAGGGCAAAAAGTTGGGGGCAACCATAGTCAGGATGTACCTTCCTACACAACCCCCCCCCCCAAACGAAAGGAGATAAGGCTATCCTTGTCCAGGTAAGCCTCTATTACCTAAGTGGCCATATAAGGAAGGACCAGCTCTGGCTTGGTTTCCCCCTGTGTCATGGTCCACTAGGCAACCCCTCACCCTAAGGGTATCTGAGGGTCTCCACCATAGGGAATCTCTGTCTCTGGTGTGTCTTGGGAAAGAAGAAGGCTGATGCTGGGATGGAGTACTGAAGTGAGGCTCCTCTACCTTTGGGCTCAACTTCCTCCAATCACCATCCATCATGTGTGCCTTTCTTTCTTTAGCTGAGATGCACTGAGCTCTCAGGGTCAGCCTCTGGCTACCTAAAGCTGGAGGCTGAGTCCCTCTGTTTGGCTTACTGGAGGTACAGGTCAGGTCTGGGGTTTTTTAGGCCCCATGTTTGGCTGTGCCCAACAGTGTCCAGCTGTGGGAGTTCCCTAACTACTTTTAAGGGGGATCCCTCAGGAGTCTGTTCTATTTTCACTTGGCTAGGTTTACCAGCTTCAGTGATCCTAATCTGCTGATTAAGGGGTTCTTTTGGACAGGGGGCCCTTTTGGGTCCACCACTGGCCTCCCGGATCTCTTCAGCCCTGGGCTGACTGAGGCAGGGTAGAGAGGTGCAGGTTACCTGCTCCAGACTGGGTCCCACCTGGGAAGGTTCCACTGCCATCAGGGGCTCTGCCAGGCTAGGCCTGACTACCTCTGGGGCAGTTCCTTCAACAGGGGTAGGGTCAGTTCCCTGAGGAAGCTGGCTCTCACCTAGTGTCTGGGAGGGGGAAGACTCTTTTTCCTCCTCAATGCTCTCTGTTTGAGTGGAGTGATCCATTGTTTCAGGCTTCACAACCTCACTATCTGTTTGAGTAGAGGCTGAGACCATTTCAACCTTGCCAACCTTTTCAGGAGGGCACTCAGTTTGTGTTTGGGCTGTGACTGTCACAGCCCTCCTATCCTGCTCTGGAAAGTCTGTCTGAGCCTGGGCAGTGGCTACCACTGCCCTTCCAACCTTTTCAGGGAGGAATGATGCGTGGACTGGGGCTGTAGCTATTACTGCCCCACTAACCTGTCTGGATAGGCCTATCATTCTGGAGTGAGTTTCCTGCTCCACCTCAGCCCATGCTGAGAGTTCCAGGTCATTCCCCAGTAAGCAATCTACAGGTAGGTTATCTGTCACTGCCACTCTCATGGGCCCTGTGACATTACCCCAGCTGAGCTTGACTACTGCCATGGGATGCCTTCTCTTCACTCCATGAATGTCTGTCACCTGATAAGTAAAACCAGGGGTCAGTTGAGCAGAGGGGACCAGATGGTCACTCACCATGATGAGGCTGGCCCCTGTGTCTCTGAATGCCTCAACTTTCTGACCATTCACTAAAACTTATTGTCTATACTTTCCCAAAATGTGGGGTCCAGTAGTGAAGTTGGCAAACCCCATGCCAGTCTCACAGACAAGAGTGTGGTCAGGGAACCTGGCTAGGCCATAGTCCTCCTGATTGCCCAAAGTAATGCCCACCACATTCTTGGGGGCACTCCCACCACCTGGGGGATTACCACTAGTGGTAACAGTAGGTCTGGGAGTGTTACTTGGGGGTATGTTTTCCTTATTGCTATTTTTAGGGCACTTGGCATCACTTTTGTAATGGCCCACCTGTTTACAGGTATGGCAATAAGGTTTCTTCTGTTCTGAAGGAGTGTTCTGGGACCCACCACCCTTGTTGGAGTTTTGGGGCCCTTGGGAAGTCTTCTCTGTGGATTTATCCCCACCCTTCTCTTGAGGCTTGGTTGATTCCTTTTTCTGGTCACCACCCTGGTTTTTAGGCCTAACCCTGGTTCTGACCCATTTGTCTGCCCTCTTACCCAATTCCTGTGGAGAGGTCAGATCAGAGTCTACCAGGTGCTGATGTAATAACTGGTTCTGACAATTATTTAAGATTTTCTCCCTCATAATTAGATTATACAATCCTTTAAAATCAGTAACCGTACTACCCAGTAGCCAGCCTTCAAAAGCCTTAGTGGCACAATCAACAACGTCAGTCCAATCTTGAGACTGAGTTTTCTGGGTGTCTCTGAACAGCATCCTGTATTGTTCAGTGGTTAAACCAAACCCATCAACCAGTACATTCTTCAAGACTTGGTAATTGTTAGCATCCTCCACCCTTGTGGTGAGGAGCTTATCTCTACCTTTACCATCAAAGGAGAGCCACAAGATAGCTGCCCACTGACTTTGGGGAACACCCTGCACAGTGCAGGCTCTCTCCAAAGCAGTAATCCATTTGTGGATGTCATCCCCTTCTTTAAAGGGGGGCACTATCTTATTCAGGTGCTTTGTATCAAAACTCCTTTCCCTATTGCTAGGTTTATTGCTGCCACCAGTGGGCTGTAGCCCACATAATTCTTGCTCTCTAGCAAGGGCAAGTCTCTCTTTGGCCAGGGCAAGTTCTTCCCTTTCAATCCTCAGTTTGACTGCCCTTTCTTCAGCTTCATACACTCTCCTCTTAGGGGAAGACATCCCTCTGTGAGAAGAGTTGAGAGAGCCATTGGTTCGAAGGGATCTGTTAGAGCCTCTTGATAGAGACCTAACTCGTCCATTCCCAATGTTAAGCTGACCTGAGAGTGGCCCCAGGGGTCCCCCAGTACCAATCTCATGTCTGCTTAAGTTGGACCTGGTTAGTCTTCTGACTTCTACCTGTCCCTTATCTGCCTCATCCCCTGACAACTGGTCATCATCCTCATCCTCAGCATCATCTGCTTCCTGGAGGGGATGGTCGTGGCTATCAAAGGGTCCCTGTAAGGAGGGCAAACTTCCTTCTGGATTAGAAGGGTCTGGGTTACCAGCCCTACTGGCATCATAAGCCTCTAAGAGACCAATCAGAAAGGAAGTGGTGGGGTTAGACCCCTGTTTTAGTTTCCTGAGAGTACACACTTGTCTCATCTCATGGAAGCTAAGAGCAGCATATTTTGAAGTAAGGACCTGTGGAGGGTCCACTGACACAAGGGGATACTCAGAGTTTCCTCCTTTGTCTGACATGCTGATTCTAGTGTGGTGTAAGTGATGCACCTACGTACACTATGTGTTTACCTAATGATCCCTTGCTAAGAGTTGCAGCCAAGGTGTGCTAGGCCTTGAGGAGCTGCAACAGCTGGTTCAGTAGAACTCAGAGTATTCTAAGCTTTAGTTATATGTACTAACAGTACTTATGTGATCTTTCAACAAGATATTCTTAGGATACGTGTGGTAAAACAACAGCAAGCTCAAATCCCAACCGCTGCTCACCAATGTGAGAAGGTGGCCTGATATGCAGTGCTCACTATTCTAGTGAACACTATGTATCAGTCCAGCAACCCTTATTGATGATTGGTTGTAAGTCAACCTTATAGACCAGCTATCCTAGTAGCGTGGATACGAGCAGTCTAAGGCTAAAGACTCGAGAGGGCGTGTTAAGCCAGCTGTTTACCACACATATACCCCTTGAATACCAAGTGAAAGGACACCACACAAGTGTTATGAAAATAAACAGTTATTTATTAAGAATCACAACAGCCCTGTTCTCTTTATGAGGACAGGGTACTAAGCACAAACCAAAACTCTTACAAAAATACTTAAGTTAGCACAGTATATACAAATGCCCGAGGGGCACGGAAAACCATATACTTGAAAAGTGGAATGCGAAATTACTAGCAGGTAAGTACAGTACTAATAGGCTTTGGAATTGCTAGGACTTGACTATAGAATCGTTAGATTACTTCTAGGAGACCCAGGGGACTCGGGTGCAGTGTGTGCACTCTCACGCGTGATGCGGGACAAAGTCTATGGTAGCTAGGAATTGCAAAGTTAGTGTTCTCGGGCGAACCCGACCTGGTAGGAGGAAAACGAAAGTGGATTCGGACCCTTGGATAGTGAGGCTATGCTGGGGCACCGAAATGCCGAAGTTACCTAGCCCAGGGGCTGCAGCTGCATAGGACTCAAAAGACGTCGGGAATCCTCGTTGCCGGACCAGGAGCCTGGAAGAAAGAAGTTGCTGGCAGGTGACCAGTGAAGAAAGTTCGGTGGATCCAATCCTGGATCGATGGAAGATGACACCTGAAAGCAGAGGGGACCAAGTTCGAGACTACTAGCCAGTAGTCAGTGGGCACCAGGAGGGCACCGGATGCTCGGAGATCTCACGGACCAGGAGGCGTTGTCGGCGACCAGGATGGAGGAGCGAGCTGTCCCACGAAGATAGAAGCTGTCGGCGTCGCTGGACGCAGGATTGGGCAACAAAGCCTTGGCAAATTCAAGCCCACGCGGTGGACCTAAAATGGCGTCTGGAGTGGACCAGGAGAGTCCGGGGTGCCTCTCTTGAAGAAGGAAGCAAGGGCCAGTCTGGAGCAATCAGACCAGCAGCAGTGATGTCGTCGGGCGTCGTTCAGAAGGCCACAAGCCAGCCGGCTAGTAGCCAAACAACGCGGTGCACAGCAAACAGCAGAAGGGCCCCACGCAGATCGTGGAGATGCAGGGAGGCTGACCTTGGGTGCTGGAGCTGCGCAGGGTCGGGGCTTCTCGGACCCCAAAGCACTCACCCGTGGAGGACACGGTGGGCTTGTTGTAAAGATGTCGTGCAGTCTTGGTGATCGTCGGTCCCTCGAGGTCTCGTCGCACTCACGGTTATCAGCTTTGCTGTAGAGGTGAGTAGAGGTCAGAGGTGCCAGGGAAGCCGGGTCTCGTCGAGCTGGGTCGTCGGATTCGTGATGAAGGACTTGCAGCAGACCGCAGTGTTCTTTAGGATGGTGCCTGCGGATGCAGGGTGACTACTCCTTAGCCACAAGGGAGAATCTTGATGAAGAAATCTTGAAGTCCTTTCACAGAAAGTCGTGTCTTGATTCCAAAGATGATCTAATTTGAACAGGGGGCCCGCTCCCATCTTTATACTAAAAAAAGGGGGCTGACCCGGTGACTAGGTCCTGCCTATGGGTGGGACTAGGAGGGGGGTGGTTACACCCCTCTGCCATGCCGGACTTTCCCCAGGTCAGGGGCTGGTGTGCCCCTGGAACTGGTTCTGACCGGCCTATGCGTAGTGAGCACCGGGGTGCCACTCAGCAGTCACCTTCCTGTAAAGCCCTGCCTACCCAGGATACACAAAACCATGTCTGGGACGGTGCTAGCACCGCCCCTGACAGGAAACCCTTTGTCCAGGCTCCCCTCGCTGGAAGGACTCCCAGCTGCAGGGGGTCAGACTCGTGTCTGTGGTGGCAGCATCCATTTTGTGGAGCTGAGGCTTCAGTTAACTTTAACCGGGGTTCACAGTTACATACATGTCGTGTCCCTCTAGAAGGGTGGAATGCTAACCCCGTCGCCAGAATTGGCGAGGGGTTAGTATTCCAATTCGTATGACACCTTACTCGACATGTTTTGATAAAGCAATACCAATGTTAGCATTTAACCGCGAGGATTATAATGCACTTAAGAGTATATGGTATGCGATATCATGGAACAGCTATTAGGACTAGATTCCGCAAGCTGCAGACAGGCTCAGCTCATGCTAGAGCACCATCTCACACGATTCCAAGCACTCTGCCTTCAGGATTGTCAAGGCCTGCCATAGGAGTGACTGATAGGAATCTGTGTGTCCATTTTAGGGTTAGGTATAGGTATACTACACCTACAGCAAAGGGTGATTACACGACTTTGCCCCAGCTGTCATGCAGCCAGTTGTGTCAAATTTAGGAGGCCAGCCAGGGGTGGCACAATACATGCTGCAGCCCCTGGCAGCCCTGGGTACACCTATGCCCTGAGTTACAGGGTCTGATAGGGTGGCCCAGTACCAATTGGAAATGCACCTAGGGTACATGGAATCCATTTTAAAGAGAGAGCAGTAGGCCTGGGGTCCTGATTGGCAGGGTCCCAGGTCGACTATGTCCAAAACCAGCTAAAACACAGGGCAAAAAGTTGGGGGCAACCATAGTCAGGATGTACCTTCCTACACCTTGTGTTTGAGTGTCCTCCATATATTGCAGTATTATACCTTTATGTTTACTTTATATGCTTTTGTAACCTGCACACGTGTCACTTTTTCCTCCTGTAATGCACCGTTTGTTACCTCTTGTATTTTGTTAGCTCACGATTGCCACTTTTGCCTCATGCAATGTAACGTTTGCTTTTGTAATTTGTTCACTTGTAATGTTCTCATGTATCAGTTCTGTTCCTATTGTGAAGTATTGTGAAGCGCTCTGACACCTTCGGGTAAAGTCTGCGCTATATAAAAACGCATACATAAAATAAAATAAAATAAAAGCACACGATGTATTGCATCAAGGAGCAGCCTTCGGGCATGCGTTGACACACAGCTTCAAGAAAAAAAAGAAAAGCACACACTTCTCCCTCCCCCCTCCCCACCCCACTCCACCTCCCCCCCCTCCCTGATCACCCGGTGTTCCTAAGAGAAGGTTAGAATTTGTTCAACTATAATAGTGCGCTACATGTGTATGTCACAAAAATTAAATTTCCCATAAAAAATAAGTTCTTTGTCAAGACGACTGTAACCTTTCTTTTCTTTACAAATAAAACAGAGCATCCGGGAATGCATCTTTTGTTTTACGCTATTAAATAAAAGATATGATATTTGTGTCCATTTCCCCTCTATATGTTTTATTTAAAATGCCGTGATTTTGGCAAAGTACAGTAGAGACTTTTTAACACACGACTAATTTCATGTTGTCATGAATAACTGCACTTCTTAACAAAGGGATGAAATGAGCACTTTGTGCGTCGAGTCGAGCCAGCCAGGAGTCGAACCTGGAATCTTCTGCTCCGTAGGCAGACGCGTTATCCATTGCGCCACTGGCCCACTGCTATCTGTACACGACGGGACTAGTACTAGACTACATGTGTATGTCACAAAAATTAAATTTCCCATAAAAATAAGTTCTTTGTCAAGACCACTGTAACCTTTCTTTTCTTTATAATTAAAACAGAGCACCCGGGAATGCATCTTTTGTTTTATGCTTTTAAATAAAAAAAAGATATTTGTGTCCATTTCCCCTATATATGTTTTAATTAAAATGCCACCATTTTGGCAAAGTACAGTAGAGTAACTTTTTAACACACGTCTAGTTTCATGTTGTCATTAATAATTGCACTTCTTAACAAAGGGATGAAATGAGCACTTTGGTGCGTGGAGTCGAGCCAGCCAGGAGTCGAACCTGGAATCTTCTGCTCCGTAGGCAGACGCGTTATCCATTGCGCCACTGGCCCTACACGACGGGGCAGAGTACTAGACCAGTGCATATGCGCTCTGGGATATGGTCGGTAGTGTGCACGCTAGACAGGTTGAATAAGCTGGGAAAATTATAGCTCTTTCACATTAAGTAGTGAAGAGTCAAATACTGAGGTCTATGAAGGGATCACTTAAGGAACTCACCGAATGTACAGGCAATAAAAGTCACAACAACTTTAACAGCCACTGCTCTCTTGGGCAAAGAGTAGTGATGTCACTTTGTATATTTTGTTCCCTGCTCTGATTGGATCAAAGTCTTTTCGATTTGGTCAGAACTCGCGATTTAACTAGTTATTTTCCACTGCAGTGCAAGTGCAGAGGGCGGTGTGGCGGGAAATACAACTGTTTGCGCACATTATACATCGCAACTGGAAAGAACCACTGTTCCGCAGACACAATACATTTGTTATTTATTTTTCTAGAACCGTGGCCAATGGCCATGTACTAGTATCACAGATGCCACGTTATTTTGACCAGTTTAAATGGAAAAAGTCACTAGCAGCTGCATCCGTGACAGCCATTATGAAGGTCCGCGCCTTCGAGACCACGCTTGTAAAGGTGCTTTTAAAAAAAATTTCACTAGCATTTATTGTTCGATGAAAATATTGGGCCCTTTGGCAAATCGACAGTTATCTGTTTTACAGTTAAAACAGACCTATCGAGAAACTCTGTTGGCCCACTTTAAAAACTAAATATTGGCGTTAAATTCCTAGTATGTAACTTAATCAAATGCGTAGCTGTTTATGTAACGAAATTTACAGGTCAGTTTATTATAAAACCAGACAGGACGGAACTTCATGGTCTAACAGGCATGATGTAGTTTCTTATAATGTTTATAGATCATTGTAATGTTTATATTATTGTTTGAAAAAAGGTACCTCCACAATTCGAGGCAGCCAGGAGTCGAACCTGGAATCTTCTGCTCCGTAGGCAGACGTGTTATCCATTGCGCCACTGGCCCGCTCTGTATGAAGTCTTCAGAGAACAGGTAATAGCCAAATCACAGGTGAGGTGCTACAAGTTGGTGCTGTGACAGACAGTAAGGATATAGCGGCGCACTCTACAATAGAAAACACACAGTTCTAGAAGCTAAGTACAATATCAACTCATTTCAAGTCGCAGCTCTGAAGCCAGCCTACAGGTTTGTGGAGCTTCAGAGCCCTGCACACTTTACTGCTTTGCAGAGATGAATGCTGCCTTCGAGGGGAAAGGCTTCTTGGCTTTGCCTCCTCTAACTGCAGAAATGCGGCTGGAGCCTGACATCTTACAATTCCTTCCGTTATATATAACAATATATAACATTTTGCAGACAGTACTACATTACAACTACAAACAAACTACTATATGCTATAAACAAACAAAATCAGTTCTACAGTCTTTCAGATAAGATGGCCTGCCAGGAAGCATCCTGTTGGCCTTGCGCCTGTGGTCACACAATGAAGGGAGCAGGCGCTGTAAGTATTGGTTGGGTACTTCCGTTGATAATGACTAGGCCACTGATGCCAGAAGCCTCAGCACACACTGATATGTACGCACGTGGGCTACTTTCGTGCTTGACCGGTGTTCCAAGGAGTGCTGTACCCCCATCGAGCTTTGTACCCTCTGTGGTGCCGTATCACCGGGGGTAGGAATACCTAGGCCGCAGAGTGGGGCCTAATCTACACTGTTTCTAGGTGTAGATTTTAGCGTTGGATGGAGAGAGAGGTGGGCGAGGGGATAGACGTTCATATTGGATGCTGTCCATGACGTTCACGGATGCCCCAGTGTCGATCAGAGCATGTACCGGGGATCCTGCGATCGGTACGTCGCACATTGGTGGCGGCAGACTCCGCGCACCATCTCTGCCAATGAAGGACACGAAGTACACCTCATCATCATCGTCTTCCAAACTAAACACCACGCGGGAAGCATCACTGCAAGGACCAGGGTCTTCAAACGACAGCTGATGCACACTGCCAGAGGCCAGGGGCCGGCAGGGTGCGCAGTGAGGCTGGGGGTGAGGATCCGGAAGACAGACAGGGCCCCTGTAGCCACGTGGTGGGCCTCTCCAGCGTCAGGGCACTACTCGCTTCTCCCCCTCCAGGGCGCTCGCCGAGGCATCACACAGCGGGGGGGGGGGGGGGGGGGGGGGGGCGGCGGAAAGCGTGTCCCCGGGCCCAAAGGACAGGCTCCTTGTGTTTGAGTGTCCTCCATATATTGCAGTATTATACCTTTATGTTTACTTTATATGCTTTTGTAACCTGCACACGTGTCACTTTTTCCTCCTGTAATGCACCGTTTGTTACCTCTTGTATTTTGTTAGCTCACGATTGCCACTTTTGCCGCATGCAATGTAACGTTTGCTTTTGTAATTTGTTCACTTGTAATGTTCTCATGTATCAGTTCTGTTCCTATTGTGAAGTATTGTGAAGCGCTCTGACACCTTCGGGTAAAGTCTGCGCTATATAAAAACGCATACATAAAATAACATAAAATAAAAGGACACGATGTATTGCATCAAGGAGCAGCCTTCGGGCATGCGTTGACACACAGCTTCAAGAAAAAAAAGAAAAGCACACACTTCTCCCTCCCCCCTCCCCACCCCACTCCACCTCCCCCCCCCCCTCCCTGATCACCCGGTGTTCCTAAGAGAAGGTTAGAATTGGTTCAACTATAATAGTGCGCTACATGTGTATGTCACAAAAATTAAATTTCCCATAAAAATAAGTTCTTTGTCAAGACCACTGTAACCTTTCTTTTCTTTATAATTAAAACAGAGCACCCGGGAATGCATCTTTTGTTTTATGCTTTTAAATAAAAAAAAGATATTTGTGTCCATTTCCCCTATATATGTTTTAATTAAAATGCCACCATTTTGGCAAAGTACAGTAGAGTAACTTTTTAACACACGTCTAGTTTCATGTTGTCATTAATAATTGCACTTCTTAACAAAGGGATGAAATGAGCACTTTGGTGCGTGGAGTCGAGCCAGCCAGGAGTCGAACCTGGAATCTTCTGCTCCGTAGGCAGACGCGTTATCCATTGCGCCACTGGCCCACTGCTATCTGTCCACGACGGGGCAGAGTACTAGACCAGTGCATATGCGCTCTGGGATATGGTCGGTAGTGTGCACGCTAGACAGGTTGAATAAGCTGGGAAAATTATAGCTCTTTCACATTAAGTAGTGAAGAGTCAAATACTCAGGTCTATGAAGGGATCACTTAAGGAACTCACCGAATGTACAGGCAATAAAAGTCACAACAACTTTAACAGCCACTGCTCTCTTGGGCAAAGAGTAGTGATGTCACTTTGTATATTTTGCTCCCTGCTCTGATTGGATCAAAGTCTTTTCGATTTGGTCAGAACTCGCGATTTAACTAGTTCTTTTCCACTGCAGTGCAAGTGCAGAGGGCGGTGTGGCGGGAAATACAACTGTTTGCGCACATTATACATCGCAACTGGAAAGAACCACTGTTCCGCAGACGCAATACATTTGTTATTTATTTTTCTAGATCCGTGGCCAATGGCCATGCACTAGTATCACAGATGCCACGTTATTTTGACCAGTTTAAATGGAAAAAGTCACTAGCAGCTGCATCCGTGACAGCCATTATGAAGGTCCGCGCCTTCGAGACCACGCTTGTAAAGGTGCTTTTAAAAAAAATTTCACTAGCATTTATTCAGTGGCGGCTGGTGACATTTTAAAGTGGTAGGGCGTAACATTTTGGCTGAGCGTTATGTGGTGAGAGTGAAGCGAACAAGCCTGACCAACATTGTGGAGGGGTTTGTGGGAGTTCTTCACCTGATAATTTATTTCAAATAACGAGATGGCAAATGCTGTATTGTAAGCAAATTTGAGAAAGCATGAAGTTAAATATCAAGCATGGAATCCCAGGTTAGTCACTTAGGCTCTTTGTGTGCTCCTGTACGTCAGTTACCTTACCTGCAGACATTGAAAGCGCTTAAGCAACTGAACAATCACTTTCGCTCACATTTCTATATGTGACTTAATGGCCACTTACCAACCACGTGTGCTTATTCTTACAACTGAGCCAATTAATTGCACTAGGTGAGGGTAAATACAGCTTTGAGTGAAGCGAAGACCCACTCTATGTATTGTGTGAATTTAATAGGTGCTACTCCAGCCAGATATAAAAACGTCATATCATCCTCAAGCGGTGGCTACAAAGCAGAAGCCCCCAAATGTCGTCACACCCCAAAAAAAATACTTAAAACGTAAATATGTCTTCTGTGTAGCAGCTTGCTTACGTTTTAGGGCCATTTTTACAATTCCTCAAAGCATTCCTCTTTATTTCCAACTGAATGTAAGTCTCCGAAGCCAGTTATTCCACCTGCACCTCTATTAGGCCTGGAGACATCAGGTGTGTACACAAGCCACAAGAAGAAGTGGGCTTTGGCAGGGAAATCATTTCATGAAGGTATATGCTACCAATTAGTTGTCACCCGTCTTGTCATTAGCTGCTGTATTTATTAGCCTGTGCACTACTTGAAGTCCCAGAGGAATGGAGTCGGCCTTTCCAGAAGAAAAGGAGATCGCCAGTGACATTGCACAACACTAAGTTTATTTTTTTAGGCACTGGATGGATACATTTAGGCAATGGGTGAATTAAGTAATTTGCCCAGGATCACAGGATGCTGAATTGACGGCAGGATTCAAACCGATCCCCAGATCCTAATTTGGCAGTTCTGGTTACACACACACAATCATGCACACTGCCACTCACAGACAGTCATGCACTGCACACATGCTTTCACAGTGATGTGATACACAGATATACAGCCATGAACACACACAAACCCATACAATCAGGCACACGAACACACACGCTATTAATACGATTTTACCTTTGGACATTTGACCTCCGCATGATTCTTCCTCTGTGATTCTGTCTCCAAAATTAGAACTACGACCCTTTGACCGGCACAGCCTAGGCTGTCACCAAACTCTACAGACAGGTACCGTCATTCAAGACGACTGGCGATAAAAATACAGACATAATTAGGCAGGCGCGCTGTCTTCACCAAGTTATTTGAAAACGTTTTCAAATTAATTAATTGCGATTATCATTCCCTTTCTATCCCGGAAGTGCAGAGAGAGAATCGGGAGCTTGGCCTTCCTGCAAGCTGCTACTGTCCGGAACGAATTTCCAACCACAACTGCTCTTGTTTCTTGGAATGCTTCAGGCCACGGCCGGCAGTGTGTTCTCACAGCAAACTGCGCAGAAATATGGTTTAGCAGCATCTGTCACGGCTCGCGCTACAATACTCGGGGAGTGGTTGGTTAAAAAAGACCATTATAAAGAAAAATAAACTTACCAGATCCGCGCAGCCTCAGCGAGTCCTCCTGGGCCGGGGTCTGACTCCCGCATTGGCAATTACCACCTGCTCTCGGCCAATCCAGTCGCTGCTCCAGGAGCCAGCGCCAGGATTAGCTTGAGCAGTAACGCGCATATTGTGTTTAGGGCTTCACATTTTTTGCTACCAACCTGCACATGCGCACTAGGCTGCTCATTAGAAGAGCAGCATGGAACAACCCTCGCTCTTCTAATGAGCAGCCTAGTGTGCGCATGTTCAGGGCTGGTGCAAAATGTTTAAGCCCTAAGCAGACCATGCGCACTCTTGGTGTGCGCTCCATCAACCAGGACGTCAATCAGACACTTGCAGCTGAACTGCTGTAGATCTGCCCCGCCCCCTTCTAAGCTGACTACCTCCGGCGGCCTGGGAATGGATACAGCCAGGGATTGTATTGTGGTGAGTCAGAGAGAGAGTCAGAGAGTGACGTGTGATGGCAACCCTCGGTGGGGCACCGCCCAATCGCCCTAATGGACGCACCGCGCCTGCATTTATTGTTCGATGAAAATATTGGGCCCTTTGGCAAATCGACAGTTATCTGTTTTACAGTTAAAACAGACCTATCGAGAAACTCTGTTGGCCCACTTTAAAAACTAAATATTGGCGTTAAATTCCTAGTATGTAACTTAATCAAATGCGTAGCTGTTTATGTAACGAAATTTACAGGTCAGTTTATTATAAAACCAGACAGGACGGAACTTCATGGTCTAACAGGCATGATGTAGTTTCTTATAATGTTTATAGATCATTGTAATGTTTATATTATTGGTTGAAAAAAGGTACCTCCACAATTCGAGGCAGCCAGGAGTCGAACCTGGAATCTTCTGCTCCGTAGGCAGACGCGTTATCCATTGCGCCACTGGCCCGCTGCGTATGAAGTCTTCAGAGAACAGGTAATAGCCAAATCACAGGTGAGGTGCTACAAGTTGGTGCTGTGACAGACAGTAAGGATATAGCGGCGCACTCTACAATAGAAAACACACAGTTCTAGAAGCTAAGTACAATATCAACTCATTTCAAGTCGCAGCTCTGAAGCCAGCCTACAGGTTTGTGGAGCTTCAGAGCCCTGCACACTTTACTGCTTTGCAGAGATGAATGCTGCCTTCGAGGGGAAAGGCTTCTTGGCTTTGCCTCCTCTAACTGCAGAAATGCGGCTGGAGCCTGACATCTTACAATTCCTTCCGTTATATATAACAATATATAACATTTTGCAGACAGTACTACATTACAACTACAAACAAACTACTATATGCTATAAACAAACAAAATCAGTTCTACAGTCTTTCAGATAAGATGGCCTGCCAGGAAGCATCCTGTTGGCCTTGCGCCTGTGGTCACACAATGAAGGGAGCAGGCGCTGTAAGTATTGGTTGGGTACTTCCGTTGGTAATGACTAGGCCACTGACGCCAGAAGCCTCAGCACACACTGATATGTACGCACGTGGGCTACTTTCGTGCTTGACCGGTGTTCCGAGGAGTGCTGTACCCCCATCGAGCTTTGTACCCCCTGTGGTGCCGTATCACCGGGGGTAGGAATACCTAGGCCGCAGAGTGGGGCCTAATCTACACTGTTTCTAGGTGTAGATTTTAGCGTTGGATGGAGAGAGAGGTGGGCGAGGGCATAGACGTTCATATTGGATGCTGTCCATGACGTTCACGGATGCCCCAGTGTCGATCAGAGCATGTACCGGGGATCCTGCGATCGGTACGTCGCACATTGGTGGCGGCAGACTCCGCGCACCATCTCTGCCAATGAAGGACACGAAGTACACCTCATCATCATCATCGTCTTCCAAACTAAACACCGCGCGGGAAGCATCACTGCAAGGACCAGGGTCTTCAAGCGACAGCTGATGCACACTGCCAGAGGCCAGGGGCCGGCAGGGTGCGCAGTGAGGCTGGGGGTGAGGAGCCGGAAGACAGACAGGGCCCCTGTAGCCACGTGGTGGGCCCCTCCAGCGTCAGGGCACTACTCGCTTCTCCCCCTCCAGGGCGCTCGCCGAGGCATCACACAGCGGGGGGGGGGGGGCGGCGTAAAGCGTGTCCCCGGGCCCAAAGGACAGGCTCCTTGTGTTTGAGTGTCCTCAATATATTGCAGTATTATACCTTTATGTTTACTTTATATGCTTTTGTAACCTGCACAAGTGTCACTTTTTCCTCCTGTAATGCACCGTTTCTTACCTCTTGTATTTTGTTAGCTCACGATTGCCACTTTTGCCGCATGCAATGTAACGTTTGCTTTTGTAATTTGTTCACTTGTAATGTTCTCATGTATCAGTTCTGTTCCTATTGTGAAGTATTGTGAAGCGCTCTGATACCTTCGGGTAAAGTCTGCGCTATATAAAAACGCATACATAAAATAAAATAAAATAAAAGCACACGATGTATTGCATCAAGGAGCAGCCTTCGGGCATGCGTTGACACACAACTTCAAGAAAAAAAAGAAAAGCACACACTTCTCCCTCCCCCCTCCCCACCCCACTCCACCTCCCCCCCCCCCCTCCCTGATCACCCAGTGTTCCTAAGAGAAGGTTAGAATTTGTTCAACTATAATAGTGCGCTATATGTGTATGTCACAAAAATTAAATTTCCCATAAAAATAAGTTCTTTGTCAAGACCACTGTAACCTTTCTTTTCTTTCTAATTAAAACAGAGCATCCGGGAATGCATCTTTTGTTTTATGCTATTAAATAAAAAAAAAGATATTTGTGTCCATTTCCCCTATATATGTTTTAATTAAAATGCCGCCATTTTGGCAAAGTACAGTAGAGTAACTTTTTAACAGACGTCTAGTTACATGCTGTCATTAATAATTGCACTTCTTAACAAAGGGATGAAATGAGCACTTTGGTGCGTGGAGTCGAGCCAGCCAGGAGTTGAACCTGGAATCTTCTGCTCCGTAGGCAGACGCGTTATCCATTGCGCCACTGGCCCACTGCTATCTGTACATGACGGGGCAGAGTACTAGACCAGTGCATATGCGCTCCGGGATATGGTCGGTAGTGTGCACGCTAGACAGGTTGAATAAGCTGGGAAAATTATAGCTCTTTCACATTAAGTAGTGAAGAGTCAAATACTGAGGTCTATGAAGGGATCACTTAAGGAACTCACCGAATGTACAGGCAATAAAAGTCACAACAACTTTAACAGCCACTGCTCTCTTGGGCAAAGAGTAGTGATGTCACTTTGTATATTTTGTTCCCTGCTCTGATTGGATCAAAGTCTTTTCGATTTGGTCAGAACTCGCGATTTAACTAGTTCTTTTCCGCTGCAGTGCAAGTGCAGAGGGCGGTGTGGCGGGAAATACAACTGTTTGCGCACATTATACATCGCAACTGGAAAGAACCACTGTTCCGCAGACACAATACATTTGTTATTTATTTTTCTAGTAACCGTGGCCAATGCCCCGGTTACTTACCGGTAATCTTCATTACTCCGAGTCCATGTCTTCCTCGCCACAGTAATTACCCATGAGCCTCCGGCTCCACACAGAACTCCAAGTACAAAAACATCGTTCTAGTCTCCCTCTCCCTCCTCCAAGATGGCCCCCAGTGTCTCCAGCCAATCCCATAAAGGGACACAGAATCACCAACACGACCTGAAGAACCAAGCCGCAGACATGAAGCCACCACCAGGGCCGGGAGGGAAGGGAAACTATACTGTGGCGAGGAAGACATGGACTCGGAGTAATGAAGATTACCGGTAAGTAACCGGGGCATTACCTCCTCGTCCAGTCTTCCTCGCCACAGTAATTACCCATGAGCCGATACCAAAGCAATCAGCTTCATGCAAGGAAAACACTCCACAGTATCACGTAGAGAACATATCCAAACACAAGAGGTACAAATATTCCACAGAAATATACACCTCAAGGAATCCCAGCCGACAGTACAGAGGAGGCAAAGGAAACAGAAACCCCACCCCAATCCGAAGGCGATAATGGGACCAGAAAGTATGCGGGGACGACCAACCGGCCGCCCGGCAAACATCCGCCCTGGACACCCCCTCAAAAGCGGTCCACGATACAGAGACAGATCCGGTGGACCGACCCAGAACAGTAAGAGGGGGAAGAACAGAAACAGAACCGAAGCCAACCGTATGGCCTCCATAATCCAACGACTGACAGTGGACAGGGAGGGCTTCAGGCCCTGACGAGACAAACCAAAAATTGACAAACAAAAAGTCAACCGTACAAAAGTAATGAGTGCATGAGAAATAAACCAACAATGCATGACGCACATCCACAGGCGGAGAAGGCAATCCGCAGCCGAGGAAGGTTCAGGACAAAGAAATGGAAGAACCACTTCAGCAGAACGGTGAAAATAAGAATCCACCCCAGGAATAAACATAGAATGAGGGCGCAAGACTGCACGATCAGACAAAATGACCAATCTGGAGCAGACCGTAGGAAGGCACCCAGCACACCAATACGCCTGGCAGAATCAATAGCCACAAGAAACACCACATTGAGTGCCAAGAACATCAGGCCCACCGATACCAAAGGCTCGAAGGAGCCGACAGCAAGGAACGCAATACCAGAGTAAGGTCCCAAGGAGGAGAACACAAGAAAGGACGGGGACGTTCACTCACCTGACCAGCAGGGAACACAGCACTCGGAGAAGTGCAGAAAAAAAGAACAGGTTGTGTTGGTGATTCTGTGTCCCTTTATGGGATTGGCTGGAGCCACTGGGGGCCATCTTGGAGGAGGGAGAGGGAGACTAGAACGATGTTTTTGTACTTGGAGTTCTGTGTGGAGCCGGAGGCTCATGGGTAATTACTGTGGCGAGGAAGACTGGACGAGGAGGTAATGGCCATGCACTAGTATCACAGATGCCACGTTATTTTGACCAGTTTAAATGGAAAAAGTCACTAGCAGCTGCATCCGTGACAGCCATTATGAAGGTCCGCGCCTTCGAGACCACGCTTGTAAAGGTGCTTTTTAAAAAAAATTCACTAGCATTTATTGTTCGATGAAAATATTGGGCCCTTTGGCAAATCGACAGTTATCTGTTTTACAGTTAAAACAGACCTATCGAGAAACTCTGATGGCCCACTTTAAAAACTAAATATTGGCGTTAAATTCCTAGTATGGAACTTAATCAAATGCGTAGCTGTTTATGTAACGAAATTTACAGGTCAGTTTATTATAAAACCAGACAGGACGGAACTTCATGGTCTAACAGGCATGATGTAGTTTCTTATAATGTTTATAGATCATTGTAATGTTTATATTATTGTTTGAAAAAAGGTACCTCCACAATTCGAGCCAGCCAGGAGTCGAACCTGGAATCTTCTGCTCCGTAGGCAGACGCGTTATCCATTGCGCCACTGGCCCGCTGTGTACGAAGTCTTCAGAGAACAGGTAATAGCCAAATCACAGGTGAGGTGCTACAAGATGGTGCTGTGACAGACAGTAAGGATATAGCGGCGCACTCTACAATAGAAAACACACAGTTCTAGGAGCTAAGTACAATATCAACTCATTTCAAGTCGCAGCTCTGAAGTCAGCCTACAGGTTTGTGGAGCTTCAGAGCCCTGCACACTTTACTGCTTTGCAGAGATGAATGCTGCCTTCGAGGGGAAAGGCTTCTTGGCTTTGCCTCCTCTAACTGCAGAAATGCGGCTGGAGCCTGACATCTTACAATTCCTTCCATTATATATAACAATATATAACATTTTGCAGACGGGAAACGGCCACTACAACGAGGCCGTTTCAACGAAAACCTCAACCACGCATGCATTACAACGCATGCGTGGTTACAACGACAGCCTTTACCACGCATACCTTTACTACGAGGTACGTAGTAAAGGCATGTGTGGTAAAGGGTACAAATAAAAAAGGGGTGTTGGGGGGGGCTCCCCCCCCCTAAAAAAACACTAACCTTTAGAAGAGAAGGAAGGCAATCGGCGTTGCAGAGGAAGAAAACGGCCGTTTCGTTTTTTCTACGTATGACGTCACCACGGAAAAAAAACGTGGAGAAGGACAAGCGTGAACATAGCATTCCGAAGTAACGCATGCGTGGTAAAGGCATGCGTTACAACGGAGTTCGTTGAAAGAACATACAACCTTTGCAGAGAATACTACATTACAACTACGAACAAACTACTATATGCTATAAACAAACAAAATCAGTTCTACAGTCTTTCAGATAAGGTGGCCTGCCAGGAAGCATCCTGTTGGCCTTGCGCCTGTGGTCACACAATGAAGGGAGCAGGCGCTGTAAGTATTGGTTGGGTACTTCCTTTGGTAATGACTAGGCCACTGACGCCAGAAGCCTCAGCACACACTGATATGTACGCACGTGGGCTACTTTCGTGCTTGACCGGTGTTCCGAGGAGTGCTGTACCCCCATCGAGCTTTGTACCCCCTGTGGTGCCGTATCACCGGGGGTAGGAATACCTAGGCCGCAGAGTGGGGCCTAATATACACTGTTTCTAGGTGTAGATTTTAGCATTGGATGGAGAGAGAGGTGGGCGAGGGGATAGACGTTCATATTGGATGCTGTCCATGACGTTCACGGATGCCCCAGTGTCGATCAGAGCATGTACCGGGGATCCTGCGATCGGTACGTCGCACATTGGTGGCGGCAGACTCCGCGCACCATCTCTGCCAATGAAGGACACGAAGTACACCTCATCATCATCGTCTTCCAAACTAAACACCGCGCGGGAAGCATCACTGCAAGGACCAGGGTCTTCAAGCGACAGCTGATGCACACTGCCAGAGGCTTGGTAGTTTAGTCTGCCCTGTTCCCATGATGCACTGGGCCAGGGACAGACTGATTTGCATATAGCCAGGTTCTGAGCTGGGATGGTGCAGTGAGATAAATAACGGTGATGGATCAAGCCCTGATCTTTGGACTGGGTAAGAGTGGTCTGCTTAATTCAGACACTCTGTTCATCACCACCCCCTTTTCTGAATCGTTTTTGGCCACTATAGGTGTGGCAGGGTATACTCAGACATGAGTCCCTTTCTCACTGCACCATCAGGATTCAAGCAAGCCGGGCCGAAGACGGCTGAAATGCCAGAAACCGGTCCCCGGTAGCTTGTCTCCTTTCTGGTGAAGAATTGGCTTGGTAGTTTAGTCTGCCCTGTTCCCATGATGCACTGGGCCAGGGACAGACTGATTTGCATATAGCCAGGTTCTGAGCTGGGATGGTGCAGTGAGATAAATAATGGTGATGGATCAAGCCCTGATCTTTGGACTGGGTAAGAGTGGTCTGCTTAATTCAGACACTCTGTTCATCACCACCCCCTTTTCTGAATCGTTTTTGGCCACTATAGGTGTGGCAGGGTATACTCAGACATGAGTCCCTTTCTCACTGCACCATCAGGATTCAAGCAAGCCGGGCCGAAGACGGCTGAAATGCCAGAAACCGGTCCCCGGTAGCTTGTCTCCTTTCTGGTGAAGAATTGGCTTGGTAGTTTAGTCTGCCCTGTTCCCATGATGCACTGGGCCAGGGACAGACTGATTTGCATATAGCCAGGTTCTGAGCTGGGATGGTGCAGTGAGATAAATAACGGTGATGGATCAAGCCCTGATCTTTGGACTGGGTAAGAGTGGTCTGCTTAATTCAGACACTCTGTTCATCACCACCCCCTTTTCTGAATCGTTTTTGGCCACTATAGGTGTGGCAGGGTATACTCAGACATGAGTCCCTTTCTCACTGCACCATCAGGATTCAAGCAAGCCGGGCCGAAGACGGCTGAAATGCCAGAAACCGGTCCCCGGTAGCTTGTCTCCTTTCTGGTGAAGAATTGGCTTGGTAGTTTAGTCTGCCCTGTTCCCATGATGCACTGGGCCAGGGACAGACTGATTTGCATATAGCCAGGTTCTGAGCTGGGATGGTGCAGTGAGATAAATAACGGTGATGGATCAAGCCCTGATCTTTGGACTGGGTAAGAGTGGTCTGCTTAATTCAGACACTCTGTTCATCACCACTACCTTTTCTGAATCGTTTTTGGCCACTATAGGTGTGGCAGGGTATACTCAGACATGAGTCCCTTTCTCACTGCACCATCAGGATTCAAGCAAGCCGGGCCGAAGACGGCTGAAATGCCAGAAACCGGTCCCCGGTAGCTTGTCTCCTTTCTGGTGAAGAATTGGCTTGGTAGTTTAGTCTGCCCTGTTCCCATGATGCACTGGGCCAGGGACAGACTGATTTGCATATAGCCAGGTTCTGAGCTGGGATGGTGCAGTGAGATAAATAACGGTGATGGATCAAGCCCTGATCTTTGGACTGGGTAAGAGTGGTCTGCTTAATTCAGACACTCTGTTCATCACCACCCCCTTTTCTGAATCGTTTTTGGCCACTATAGGTGTGGCAGGGTATACTCAGACATGAGTCCCTTTCTCACTGCACCATCAGGATTCAAGCAAGCCGGGCCGAAGACGGCTGAAATGCCAGAAACCGGTCCCCGGTAGCTTGTCTCCTTTCTGGTGAAGAATTGGCTTGGTAGTTTAGTCTGCCCTGTTCCCATGATGCACTGGGCCAGGGACAGACTGATTTGCATATAGCCAGGTTCTGAGCTGGGATGGTGCAGTGAGATAAATAACGGTGATGGATCAAGCCCTGATCTTTGGACTGGGTAAGAGTGGTCTGCTTAATTCAGACACTCTGTTCATCACCACCCCCTTTTCTGAATCGTTTTTGGCCACTATAGGTGTGGCAGGGTATACTCAGACATGAGTCCCTTTCTCACTGCACCATCAGGATTCAAGCAAGCCGGGCCGAAGATGGCTGAAATGCCAGAAACCGGTCCCCGGTAGCTTGTCTCCTTTCTGGTGAAGAATTGGCTTGGTAGTTTAGTCTGCCCTGTTCCCATGATGCACTGGGCCAGGGACAGACTGATTTGCATATAGCCAGGTTCTGAGCTGGGATGGTGCAGTGAGATAAATAACGGTGATGGATCAAGCCCTGATCTTTGGACTGGGTAAGAGTGGTCTGCTTAATTGAGACACTCTGTTCATCACCACCCCCTTTTCTGAACCAGTGTCGATCAGAGCATGTACCGGGAATCCTGCGATCGGTACGTCGCACATTGGTGGCGGCAGACTCCGCGCACCATCTCTGCCAATGAAGGACACGAAGTACACCTCATCATCAACGTCTTCCAAACTAAACACCGCGCGGGAAGCATCACTGCAAGGACCAGGGTCTTCAAGCGACAGCTGATGCACACTGCCAGAGGCCAGGGGCCGGCAGGGTGCGCAGTGAGGCTGGGGGTGAGGAGCCGGAAGACAGACAGGGCCCCTGTAGCCATGTGGTGGGCCTCTCCAGCGTCAGGGCACTACTCGCTTCTCCCCCTCCAGGGCGCTCGCCGAGGCATCACACAGCGGGGGGGGGGGGGCGGCAGAAAGCGTGTCCCCGGGCCCAAAGGACAGGCTCCTTGTGTTTGAGTGTCCTCCATATATTGCAGTATTATACCTTTATGTTTACTTTATATGCTTTTGTAACCTGCACACGTGTCACTTTTTCCTCCTGTAATGCACCGTTTGTTACCTCTTGTATTTTGTTAGCTCACGATTGCCACTTTTGCCTCATGCAATGTAACGTTTGCTTTTGTAATTTGTTCACTTGTAATGTTCTCATGTATCAGTTCTGTTCCTATTGTGAAGTATTGTGAAGCGCTCTGACACCTTCGGGTAAAGTCTGCGCTATATAAAAACGCATACATAAAATAAAATAAAATAAAAGCACACGATGTATTGCATCAAGGAGCAGCCTTCGGGCATGCGTTGACACACAGCTTCAAGAAAAAAAAGAAAAGCACACACTTCTCCCTCCCCCCTCCCCACCCCACTCCACCTCCCCCCCCCTCCCTGATCACCCAGTGTTCCTAAGAGAAGGTTATATTTGGTTCAACTATAATAGTGCGCCACATGTGTATGTCACAAAAATTAAATTTCCCATAAAAAATAAGTTCTTTGTCAAGACCACTGTAACCTTTCTTTTCTTTATAATTAAAACAGAGCATCCGGGAATGCATCTTTTGTTTTATGCTATTAAATAAAAAAAAGATATTTGTGTCCATTTCCCCTAGATATGTTTTAATTAAAATGCCGCCATTTTGGCAAAGTACAGTAACTTTTTAACAGACGTCTAGTTTCATGTTGTCATTAATAATTGCACTTCTTAACAAAGGGATGAAATGAGCACTTTGTGCGTGGAGTCGAGCCAGCCAGGAGTCGAACCTGGAATCTTCTGCTCCGTAGGCAGACGCGTTATCCACTGCGCCACTGCTATCTGTACACGACGGGGCAGAGTACTAGACCAGTGCATATGCGCTCTGGGATATGGTCGGTAGTGCGCACGCTAGACAGGTTGAATAAGCTGGGAAAATTATAGCTCTTTCACATTAAGTAGTGAAGAGTCAAATACTGAGGTCTATGAAGGGATCACTTAAGGAACTCACCGAATGTACAGGCAATAAAAGTCACAACAACTTTAACAGCCACTGCTCTCTTGGGCAAAGAGTAGTGATGTCACTTTGTATATTTTGTTCCCTGCTCTGATTGGATCAAAGTCTTTTCGATTTGGTCAGAACTCGCAATTTAACTAGTTCTTTTCCGCTGCAGTGCAAGTGCAGAGGGCGGTGTGGCGGGAAATACAACTGTTTGCGCACATTATACATCGCAACTGGAAAGAACCACTGTTCCGCAGACACAATACATTTGTTATTTATTTTTCTAGTAACCGTGGCCAATGCCCCGGTTACTTACCGGTAATCTTCATTACTCCGAGTCCATGTCTTCCTCGCCACAGTAATTACCCATGAGCCTCCGGCTCCACACAGAACTCCAAGTACAAAAACATCGTTCTAGTCTCCCTCTCCCTCCTCCAAGATGGCCCCCAGTGTCTCCAGCCAATCCCATAAAGGGACACAGAATCACCAACACGACCTGAAGAACCAAGCCGCAGACATGAAGCCACCACCAGGGCCGGGAGGGAAGGGAAACTATACTGTGGCGAGGAAGACATGGACTCGGAGTAATGAAGATTACCGGTAAGTAACTGGGGCATTACCTCCTCGTCCAGTCTTCCTCGCCACAGTAATTACCCATGAGCCGATACCAAAGCAATCAGCTTCATGCAAGGAAAACACTCCACAGTATCACGTAGAGAACATATCCAAACACAAGAGGTACAAATATTCCACAGAAATATACACCTCAAGGAATCCCAGCCGACAGTACAGAGGAGGCAAAGGAAACAGAAACCCCACCCCAATCCGAAGGAGATAATGGGACCAGAAAGTATGCGGGGATGACCAACCGGCCGCCCGGCAAACATCCGCCCTGGACACCCCCTCAAAAGCGGTCCACGATACAGAGACAGATCCGGTGGACCGACCCAGAACAGTAAGAGGGGGAAGAACAGAAACAGAACCGAAGCCAACCGTATGGCCTCCATAATCCAACGACTGACAGTGGACAGGGAGGGCTTCAGGCCCTGACGAGACAAACCAAAAATTGACAAACAAAAAGTCAACCGTACAAAAGTAATGAGTGCATGAGAAATAAACCAACAATGCACGACGCACATCCACAGGCGGAGAAGGCAATCCGCAGCCGAGGAAGGTTCAGGACAAAGAAATGGAAGAACCACTTCAGCAGAACGGTGAAAATAAGAATCCACCCCAGGAATAAACATAGAATGAGGGCGCAAGACTGCACGATCAGACAAAATGACCAATCTGGAGCAGACCGTAGGAAGGCACCCAGCACACCAATACGCCTGGCAGAATCAATAGCCACAAGAAACACCACATTGAGTGCCAAGAACATCAGGCCCACCGATACCAAAGGCTCGAAGGAGCCGACAGCAAGGAACGCAATACCAGAGTAAGGTCCCAAGGAGGAGAACACAAGAAAGGACGGGGACGTTCACTCACCTGACCAGCAGGGAACACAGCACTCGGAGAAGTGCAGAAAAAAAGAACAGGTCGTGTTGGTGATTCTGTGTCCCTTTATGGGATTGGCTGGAGCCACTGGGGGCCATCTTGGAGGAGGGAGAGGGAGACTAGAACGATGTTTTTGTACTTGGAGTTCTGTGTGGAGCCGGAGGCTCATGGGTAATTACTGTGGCGAGGAAGACTGGACGAGGAGGTAATGGCCATGCACTAGTATCACAGATGCCACGTTATTTTGACCAGTTTAAATGGAAAAAGTCACTAGCAGCTGCATCCGTGACAGCCATTATGAAGGTCCGCGCCTTCGAGACCACGCTTGTAAAGGTGCTTTAAAAAAAAATTTCACTAGCATTTATTGTTCGATGAAAATATTGGGCCCTTTGGCAAATCGACAGTTATCTGTTTTACAGTTAAAACAGACCTAAATAATAAAGAGCTTGTAAAGCGCACAGTAATGCCATCACGGCATGTCCCCGCGCTAAGCTAGCAGTGAACCAGCAAGAGAGAGAATCCAGAGGTCTATGCTGTGTATAAGTGAGTTTTCAGCAAGGCCCTAAACCGCGCTTCACTCCTCTCGAGTCTCAAGGCCAAGGGAAGTTTGTTCCATTGTTGAGCTGCATGGAGCGCAAAAGAGCGACCACCTATTCTGGCCTTCCTCGTCCTGGGGACTGTCAGCAGACCGGTCCCCTCCGAACGAAGGGTCCTGGAGGGTTCATACCGGCTAACTAGATCCTTTAAATACGCGGGCGACCTATCCCAGACAATCCGATGACAGAAGAGTAGGCACTTAAAACGTACCCGTTTCTTCACAGGCAACCAATGAAGCGCATCTAGCGCCTTCTGTGAATTGGCCCTCCTGGGTCTTCTCAACACCAACCTGGCGGCGGAGTTCTGGATGACTTGGAGGCGGCCCAGGCTACCCTCGGTTGCCCCCAGGAACAGTACATTTCCATAGTCCAACCGCGAGGTCACCAGTGCCTGTGTTAAAGTCCTTCTGGCCGCAAGGGGCAATAGGTCTAAAGTTTTATTTAGGGTCTTTAGAACTCCAAAACATTTGCCCACAAGACGCCTAATGTGGCCATCATACGAGAGGGAGGGATTCATCCAGATTCCCAAGTTCTTTACTTCCTCACAGGGGGTAGGAGTAGGACCCAAGCAAGAAGGCCACCACTCAGCTGACCAGTTATCGCTTTTTCCCCCCACCACCAGCACCTCTGTTTTAGAACCATTGAGTTTTAAACAGTGGGAGTCCATCCATTCTCCCAGTGCCTGCATGCAGGATTTAAAGTTGGTAGGAGTGTTGGAGGAGTTCTGCGATAAAGAGATCAGCAGCTGGGTGTCGTCGGCGTACGACACCAATTCCACCCCAAATGATTGTACCACTTTTGCCAGAGAGGCCATATAAAGATTAAAAAGAGTGGGGCTAAGAGCCGAGCCCTGAGGCACTCCCTGATCTAATGGCATCTTTGCTGAGCGACAAGTCCCTTGCTGAACCTGAAAGCATCTCTCTGAGAGGAATGACTGTAGCCAGCACAGCGCATGACCAGCCACCCCAGCTTCCTTCAGGCACCGCAGCAAGATGGAATGTGCTACGGTGTCGAAAGCTGCACTCAGGTCGAGCATAATTAGGGCCATTGTGTGACCTGCATCAGCCCCTGCTCTTAAAGTCTCGGTGGCTCGGAGGAGAGCTGTCTCCGTGGAATAGCCCACCCTAAATCCTGACTGAGATGGATGAAGTAAGTTCCACCTCTCCAGGTGTTCCGAGAGCTGAGTATTAACCACTTTCTCTGCCACCTTCGCCACGTACGGTAGTAAGGAAATAGGCCTGAGGTTTTCCAGCACCTCCAAGCTAACGTTAGGTTTTTTCCTTATTGGCAGTACTATGGCTTTTTTCCACTCTTTGGGGACTTGTTGAGTGCAGAAGGAGGTGTTTAGGACCTGCCTAATGTGAGGTTCCAGGGCTGACGCTCCCTCTGACATGACCCAAGCCGGTGCCGGATCGTTGGGGGACCCGGACTTCACACTTCGGCAAATCTTTATAAGCTTGTCCACTGTGGGAACCTCAAAAGTATGTAGTGAGGACTCACAGGGTACCATTGAGCTGCCTACTGCAGCTCAACCTATCTGCATACTACCTATCGAGAAACTCTGATGGCCCACTTTAAAAACTAAATATTGGCGTTAAATTCCTAGTATGTAACTTAATCAAATGCGTAGCTGTTTATGTAACATAATTTACAGGTCAGTTTATTATAAAACCAGACAGGACGGAACTTCATGGTCTAACAGGCATGATGTAGTTTCTTATAATGTTTATAGATCATTGTAATGTTTATATCATTGGTTGAAAAAAGGTACCTCCACAATTCGAGCCAGCCAGGAGTCGAACCTGGAATCTTCTGCTCCGTAGGCAGACGCGTTATCCATTGCGCCACTGGCCCGTTGTGTACGAAGTCTTCAGAGAACAGGTAATAGCCAAATCACAGGTGAGGTGCTACAAGTTGGTGCTGTGACAGACAGTAAGGATATAGCGGCGCACTCTACAATAGAAAACACACAGTTCTAGAAGCTAAGTACAATATCAACTCATTTCAAGTCGCAGCTCTGAAGCCAGCCTACAGGTTTGTGGAGCTTCAGAGCCCTGCACACTTTACTGCTTTGCAGAGATGAATGCTGCCTTCGAGGGGAAAGGCTTCTTGGCTTTGCCTCCTCTAACTGCAGAAATGCGGCTGGAGCCTGACATCTTACAATTCCTTCCGTTATATATAACAATATATAACATTTTGCAGACGGGAAACGGCCACTACAACGAGGCCGTTTCAACGAAAACCTTAACCACGCATGCATTACAACGCATGCGTGGTTACAACGACAGCCTTTACCACGCATACCTTTACTACGAGGTACGTAGTAAAGGCATGTGTGGTAAAGGGTACAAATAAAAAAGGGGGGTTGGGGGGGCTCCCCCCCCCTAAAAAAACACTAACCTTTAGAAGAGAAGGAAGGCAATCGGCGTTGCAGAGGAAGAAAACGGCCGTTTCTTTTTTTCTACGTATGACGTCACCACGGAAAAAAAACGTGGAGAAGGACAAGCGTGAACATAGCATTCCGAAGTAACGCATGCGTGGTAAAGGCATGCGTTACAACGGAGTTCGTTGAAAGAACATACAACCTTTGCAGAGAATACTACATTACAACTACGAACAAACTACTATATGCTATAAACAAACAAAATCAGTTCTACAGTCTTTCAGATAAGGTGGCCTGCCAGGAAGCATCCTGTTGGCCTTGCGCCTGTGGTCACACAATGAAGGGAGCAGGCGCTGTAAGTATTGGTTGGGTACTTCCTTTGGTAATGACTAGGCCACTGACGCCAGAAGCCTCAGCACACACTGATATGTACGCACGTGGGCTACTTTCGTGCTTGACCGGTGTTCCGAGGAGTGCTGTACCCCCATCGAGCTTTGTACCCCCTGTGGTGCCGTATCACCGGGGGTAGGAATACCTAGGCCGCAGAGTGGGGCCTAATCTACACTGTTTCTAGGTGTAGATTTTAGCATTGGATGGAGAGAGAGGTGGGCGAGGGGATAGACGTTCATATTGGATGCTGTCCATGACGTTCACGGATGCCCCAGTGTCGATCAGAGCATGTACCGGGGATCCTGCGATCGGTACGTCGCACATTGGTGGCGGCAGACTCCGCGCACCATCTCTGCCAATGAAGGACACGAAGTACACCTCATCATCATCGTCTTGCAAACTAAACACCGCGCGGGAAGCATCACTGCAAGGACCATGGTCTTCAAGCGACAGCTGATGCACACTGCCAGAGGCTTGGTAGTTTAGTCTGCCCTGTTCCCATGATGCACTCTGCCAGGGACAGACTGATTTGCATATAGCCAGGTTCTGAGCTGGGATGGTGCAGTGAGATAAATAACGGTGATGGATCAAGCCCTGATCTTTGGACTGGGTAAGAGTGGTCTGCTTAATTCAGACACTCTGTTCATCACCACCCCCTTTTCTGAATCGTTTTTGGCCACTATAGGTGTGGCAGGGTATACTCAGACATGAGTCCCTTTCTCACTGCACCATCAGGATTCAAGCAAGCCGGGCCGAAGACGGCTGAAATGCCAGAAACCGGTCCCCGGTAGCTTGTCTCCTTTCTGGTGAAGAATTGGCTTGGTAGTTTAGTCTGCCCTGTTCCCATGATGCACTCGGCCAGGGACAGACTGATTTGCAGATAGCCAGGTTCTGAGCTGGGATGGTGCAGTGAGATAAATAACGGTGATGGATCAAGCCCTGATCTTTGGACTGGGTAAGAGTGGTCTGCTTAATTCAGACACTCTGTTCATCACCACCCCCTTTTCTGAACCAGTGTCGATCAGAGCATGTACCGGGAATCCTGCGATCGGTACGTCGCACATTGGTGGCGGCAGACTCCGCACACCATCTCTGCCAATGAAGGACACGAAGTACACCTCATCATCAACGTCTTCCAAACTAAACACCGCGTGGGAAGCATCACTGCAAGGACCAGGGTCTTCAAGCGACAGCTGATGCACACTGCCAGAGGCCAGGGGCCGGCAGGGTGCGCAGTGAGGCTGGGGGTGAGGAGCCGGAAGACAGACAGGGCCCCTGTAGCCACGTGGTGGGCCTCTCCAGCGTCAGGGCACTACTCGTTTCTCCCCCTCCAGGGCGCTCGCCGAGGCATCACACAACAGGGGGGGGGGGGGCGGCGGAAAGCATGTCCCCGGGCCCAAAGGACAGGCTCCTTGTGTTTGAGTGTCCTCCATATATTGCAGTATTATACCTTTATGTTTACTTTATATGCTTTTGTAACCTGCACACGTGTCACTTTTTCCTCCTGTAATGCACCGTTTGTTACCTCTTGTATTTTGTTAGCTCACGATTGCCACTTTTGCCGCATGCAATGTAACGTTTGCTTTTGTAATTTGTTCACTTGTAATGTTCTCATGTATCAGTTCTGTTCCTATTGTGAAGTATTGTGAAGCGCTCTGATACCTTCGGGTAAAGTCTGCGCTATATAAAAACGCATACATAAAATAAAATAAAATAAAAGCACACGATGTATTGCATCAAGGAGCAGCCTTCGGGCATGCGTTGACACACAGCTTCAAGAAAAAAAAGAAAAGCACACACTTCTCCCTCCCCCCTCCCCACCCCACTCCACCTCCCCCCCCCCCTCCCTGATCACCCGGTGTTCCTAAGAGAAGGTTAGATTTGGTTCAACTATAATAGTGCGCTACATGTGTATGTCACAAAAATTAAATTTCCCATAAAAAATAAGTTCTTTGTCAAGACGACTGTAACCTTTCTTTTCTTTATAATTAAAACAGAGCATCCGGGAATGCATCTTTTGTTTTACGCTATTAAATAAAAAAAAAGATATTTGTGTCCATTTCCCCTATATATGTTTTAATTAAAATGCGGCCATTTTGGCAAAGTACTGTAGAGACTTTTTAACACACGACTAATTTCATGTTGTCATTAATAATTGCACTTCTTAACAAAGGGATGAAATGAGCACTTTGCAGAGTCGAGTCGAGCCAGCCAGGAGTCGAACCTGGAATCTTCTGCTCCGTAGGCAGACGCGTTATCCATTGCGCCACTGGCCCACTGCTATCTCTACACGACGGGGCAGAGTACTAGACCAGTGCATATGCGCTCTGGGATATGGTCGGTAGTGTGCACGCTAGACAGGTTGAATAAGCTGGGAAAATTATAGCTCTTTCACATTAAGTAGTGAAGAGTCAAATACTCAGGTCTATGAAGGGATCACTTAAGGAACTCACCGAATGTACAGGCAATAAAAGTCACAACAACTTTAACAGCCACTGCTCTCTTGGGCAAAGAGGAGTGATGTCACTTTGTATATTTTGTTCCCTGCTCTGATTGGATCAAAGTCTTTTCGATTTGGTCAGAACTCGCGATTTAACTAGTTCTTTTCCACTGCAGTGCAAGTGCAGAGGGCGGTGTGGCGGGAAATACAACTGTTTGCGCACATTATACATCGCAACTGGAAAGAACCACTGTTCCGCAGACACAATACATTTGTTATTTATTTTTCTAGAACCGTGGCCAATGGCCATGCACTAGTATCACAGATGCCACGGTATTTTGACCAGTTTAAATGGAAAAAGTCACTAGCAGCTGCATCCGTGACAGCCATTATGAAGGTCCGCGCCTTCGAGACCACGCTTGTAAAGGTGCTTTTAAAAAAAATTTCACTAGCATTTATTGTTCGATGAAAATATTGGGCCCTTTGGCAAATCGACAGTTATCTGTTTTACAGTTAAAACAGACCTATCGAGAAACTCTGATGGCCCACTTTAAAAACTAAATATTGGCGTTAAATTCCTAGTATGTAACTTAATCAAATGCGTAGCTGTTTATGTAACGAAATTTACAGGTCAGTTTATTATAAAACCAGACAGGACGGAACTTCATGGTCTAACAGGCATGATGTAGTTTCTTATAATGTTTATAGATCATTGTAATGTTTATATTATTGTTTGAAAAAAGGTACCTCCACAAATCGAGCCAGCCAGGAGTCGAACCTGGAATCTTCTGCTCCGTAGGCAGACGTGTTATCCATTGCGCCACTGGCCCGCTCTGTATGAAGTCTTCAGAGAACAGGTAATAGCCAAATCACAGGTGAGGTGCTACAAGTTGGTGGTGTGACAGACAGTAAGGATGTAGCGGTGCACTCTGCAATAGAAAACACACAGTTCTAGGAGCTAAGTACAATATCAACTCATTTCAAGTCACAGCTCTGAAGCCAGCCTACAGGTTTGTGGAGCTTCAGAGCCCTGCACACTTTACTGCTTTGCAGAGATGAATGCTGCCTTCGAGTGGAAAGGCTTCTTGGCTTTGCCTCCTCTAACTGCAGAAATGCGGCTGGAGCCTGACATCTTACAATTCCTTCCGTTATATATAACAATATATAACATTTTGCAGACAGTACTACATTACAACTACAAACAAACTACTATATGCTATAAACAAACAAAATCAGTTCTACAGTCTTTCAGATAAGGTGGCCTGCCAGGAAGCATCCTGTTGGCCTTGCGCCTGTGGTCACACAATGAAGGGAGCAGGCGCTGTAAGTATTGGTTGGGTACTTGCTTTGGTAATGACTAGGCCACTGACGCCAGAAGCACACACTGATATGTACGCACGTGGGCTACTTTCGTGCTTGACCGGTGTTCCGAGGAGTGCTGTACCCCCATCGAGCTTTGTACCCCCTGTGGTGCCGTATCACCGGGGGTAGGAATACCTAGGCCGCAGAGTGGGGCCTAATCTACACTGTTTCTAGGTGTAGATTTTAGCGTTGGATGGAGAGAGAGGTGGGCGAGGGGATAGACGTTCATATTGGATACTGTCCATGACGTTCACGGATGCCCCAGTGTTGATCATAGCATGTACCGGGGATCCTGCGATCGGTACGTCGCACATTGGTGGCGCAGACTCTGCGCACCATCTCTGCCAATGAAGGACACGAAGTACACCTCATCATCATCGTCTTCCAAACTAAACACCGCGCGGGAAGCGTCACTGCAAGGACCAGGGTCTTCAAGCGACAGCTGATGCACACTGCCAGAGGCCAGGGGCCGGCAGGGTGCGCAGTGAGGCTGGGGGTAAGGAGCCGGAAGACAGACAGGGCCCCTGTAGCCACGTGGTGGGCCTCTCCAGCGTCAGGGCACTACTCGCTTCTCCCCCTCCAGGGGGCTCGCCAAGGCATCACACAACAGGGGGGGGGGGGGGCGGCGGAAAGCATGTCCCCGGGCCCAAAGGACAGGCTCCTTGTGTTTGAGTGTCCTCCATATATTGCAGTATTATACCTTTATGTTTACTTTATATGCTTTTGTAACCTGCACACGTGTCACTTTTTCCTCCTGTAATGCACCGTTTGTTACCTCTTGTATTTTGTTAGCTCACGATTGCCACTTTTGCCGCATGCAATGTAACGTTTGCTTTTGTAATTTGTTCACTTGTAATGTTCTCATGTATCAGTTCTGTTCCTATTGTGAAGTATTGTGAAGCGCTCTGATACCTTCGGGTAAAGTCTGCGCTATATAAAAACGCATACATAAAATAAAATAAAATAAAAGCACACGATGTATTGCATCAAGGAGCAGCCTTCGGGCATGCGTTGACACACAGCTTTCTTAGTCATGTTTCAAGAAAAAATAAGAAAAGCACACACTCTACCCCCCCCAACCCCCCCCCCACCCCCCCCCCCCCCCCCCGATCACCAGGTGTTCCTCTAAGAGATGGTTAGATTTGGTTCAACTATAATAGTGCGCTACATGTGTATGTCACAATAATTTATTTTCCCATAAAAAATAAGTTCTTTGTCAAGACGACTGTAACCTTTCTTTTCTTTACAATTAAAACAGAGCGTCCGGGAATGCATCTTTTGTTTTACGCTATTAAATAAAAAAATGAAATTTGTGTCCATTTCCCTCTATATGTTTTAATTAAAAATCCTCGATTTTGTCAAAGTACAGTGGAGTAACTTTTTAACAGACGTCTAGTTTCATGTTGTCATTAATAATTGCACTTCTTAACAAAGGGATGAAATGAGCACTTTGGTGCGTCGAGTCGAGCCAGCCAGGAGTCGAACCTGGAATCTTCTGCTCCGTAGGCAGACGCGTTATCCATTGCGCCACTGGCCCACTGCTATCTGTACACGACGGGGCAGAGTACTAGACCAGTGCATATGCGCTCTGGGATATGGTCGGTAGTGTGCACGCTAGACAGGTTGAATAAGCTGGGAAAATTATAGCTCTTTCACATTAAGTAGTGAAGAGTCAAATACTCAGGTCTATGAAGGGATCACTTAAGGAACTCACCGAATGTACAGGCAATAAAAGTCACAACAACTTTAACAGCCACTGCTCTCTTGGGCAAAGAGTAGTGATGTCACTTTGTATATTTTGTTCCCTGCTCTGATTGGATCAAAGTCTTTTCGATTTGGTCAGAACTCGCGATTTAACTAGTTCTTTTCCACTGCAGTGCAAGTGCAGAGGGCGGTGTGGCGGGAAATACAACTGTTTGCGCACATTATACATCGCAACTGGAAAGAACGATGTTCCGTAGACACAACACATTTGTGATTTATTTTTCTAGAACCGTGGCCAGTGGCCATGCACTAGTATTGCAGATGCCACGTTATTTTGACCAGTTTAAATGGAAAAAGTCACTAGCAGCTGCGTCTGTGACAGCCATTGGGAGAGAGGGGTGTGGGAGAGTGAGCAGACCATGACAACCAATAGAGTGTGAAAAAGGCCGCTTTATTGGAACAGGTGCACATTTACAAATACCACAACCTCGGCAACAGCCTAACAATCTAAAACCTTAACCAATTTTGTTCGTTATATTTCAAATCCCCAAACCCCGCCCCCACCCCTCACCCTCCATCACACCCGCCCCCACCCGTACATACCCAAACACATAATAAACCATACAAAACCCCAATAACATTATAACATCACCTTACCAAAGTCCTAATTACCAAATCCCAATTATAAACCAACTGATCCATATCCCCCGACCCATATCCTCTGAACACAACCTCAATCTGTATAAAACTTCCCCCGACAAAATCCCCCTTCACAACTAACGGGTCCAAAACTGGCCCAAAACTGACAATTACAGCAAAAACCGCCACGCACCTGTCCCAAGCGACAAAGAAACAAAGCTAAAACCCTATGCCCACCTGTTACAATCAGCCGCCAAATAAATAAATAAAACAGGAAGAAAAGCAGAAAAGAAGAGCCCAGACATTAAGGGAGGGACAAAAAACTAGCTAATGAATCAACCGGCCACCAGGTCACCTAAGCCCAAAATGGTGCCCGGGAAAGGGAGCCCCGCCCATTTATAGGCTGGGCTCCAAATCCAACCAAAGATAGCCCAAAAGAAGCCCAAATGGAATCTGCTAGAAAGAAGGCCCCACCCAGATCTCCCAAACCGCCCGGGGGAGGAGACCTCCCAGGGGTAGCCTGCCCTCCCCAAGCCCCCCTTGGGAGAGAGGGGTGGGGGAGAGTGAGCAGACCATGACAACCAATAGAGTGTGAAAAAGGCCGCTTTATTGGAACAGGTGCACATTTACAAATACCACAACCTCGGCAACAGCCTAACAATCTAAAACCATAACCAATTTTGTTTGTTATATTTCAAATCCCCAAACCCCGCCCCCACCCCTCACCCTCCATCACACCCGCCCCCACCCGTACATACCCAAACACATAATAAACCATACAAAACCCCAATAACATTATAACATCACCTTACCAAAGTCCTAATTACCAAATCCCAATTATAAACCAACTGATCCATATCCCCAGACCCATATCCTCTGAACACAACCTCAATCTGTATAAAACTTCCCCCGACAAAATCCCCCTTCACAACTAACGGGTCCAAAACTGGCCCAAAACTGACAATTACAGCAAAAACCGCCACCCAGAAAGCAGTGGGGAGAAAGACCGAGTAGGGATAGAACCCCACCTTTCTGCCCCCCACCCACAAGCACAAACGGGGGGGGGAAGCCAGGGAGAGGAGGGGGGAAAAAGAAAAACAGCCAAACAACTAACCACCGCACTATTCACCTACAAAATGCTGAACCGACAAACAGCGAGACAAGACCTCACGCAGCTCTAGAAGGTACAAATCCATCCCCATCCGGGACAAATGAACACCATCACCTCTAAAAAATTCAACCGCATCATACTTAATATCGCTGTGGACGTTGCGCCCAAAACCCAGGTCTCTACAGAACCTAGAAACTTCCAAGTTAAGCTTTCTGCGGGATTTATCGACCGCCTTCGGCTTCACAGCGTTCCTCCAAACCCTCCTGGGGACCAACTCTGTCCACAAAACATGACACCCAGACCACTGCTTATGTATCAAAGACAGATCTTTCTTCATTGCCCGGAGAAGGACGACACCCTTCACTGAACCCAAATCGTTTTCACCCAGGTGGAGAACCAGCACATCAGGACAAACCCCACCCACCATCCAGGAATTGAGAGCAGGAATTAATTATTTCCACAACATGCCCCCTTTACCTTCCCACACAATGTTAAATAAGCGATCATTAAAACCTAACAATGTTCCAAAATAACTTTGTCGAGCTTGAACTTGCGCCCGTTTAACGAACGAATGGCCCACGATCCACACCGTTAGAAAAGCAGCGCGAGGCCCAGCCACGGAACCTGAAAAAGAAAACAGTATCAGACAGGCAAAACAGAAGAGGACGCATGCACTCCACTAGAATCGCTCCTGACATAGCGCTGAAAGCAGTTTGAAGTCCAGCGCCCCAGGCCCATGATATCTTCCCTCGACCAACCCCTATTAAAAGCCTCTGTGGCAATGCGCAATTGATAGTTAGACACCAAGGAACCATTCATATGATGAAAAACCGGGTGATCCAAAACCCCACCCGACAATTCTTTCCAGCAATGGGCCCAGCGTAAAGGGCACGTCTCCGGAGGGGAAACCGTCTCCAACCAAACCCCTTTGCCAGAACTTCTCTGATCCGTTTTCGAATGAGAGAGCCAAACATGGACTCCCCTAACCGACAACTGAACGTCCCCCCACAGAAGACCTCGAGCAGTTTTATTTCCCAGCAGCTCAGACACCCGGAACGCACCAAAAAACATCCATACCATCAAAGTGGTAAACAAACAAGCCTCTACTCGATCAGTACATACAACAGGCAGTACAGAAATCACGTGGAACAGTTTTTGCCACGATAAAGGGGACCGAAGGGTTCGAACACCGCCCCGCTCCCGAGACCACCCTTCTAACATTCTCCTACCCAACTCCCCAGCCGACGGGGCATATCCCCACAACAGCTTACCCATAAATGAAACACCTGCCAGCTTGCCAGCAATGGTAACTCTGGATAAATCCCTCTCCATGAGACGCAAAATAAACTGAACAACATCTTCAGACCTTTGCCAAGCCAACTCTCTCTTACAGGCACCCGACGCCAAAAACTCGTTCCAGGCTAGCTCATACGCCAATTTAGTGGAAGGGGCCAGGGAGCCTAGAACCAATTGAATAACCCTGTGTTGCCTACCGTCCACAGATGGTCCGGCATGGGAGTCGGCTCCTCGTCTGCCTCCAAAGCAAGCCCACGGAATCTCTCCCACTGTGAACGAGACAAAGCATCCGCAATGTCATTGTCCACGCCAGGAACATGCAGGGCCCGAAAGCAAATATCATATTTCAGACATCCCAACACAAACACTCTAAGGAGTTTTAAGATCTGAGGGTCCCTGGCCGACTGTTTATTAATCACTTGAACCACAGCCATATTGTCAATGCGAAAAAGCACCTTTTTGTGGGACAAATCCTGACCCCACAACGTAACGGCCACCACGACAGGGAACAATTCCAAAAAGGCAATACTCCTGCCTCCGTTCTTCCAGTGTTCCGGCCACTGCTGAGCACACCATTTGCCCTGCCAGTACAGTCCAAAACCCTCACTGCCTGCTGCATCAGAAAATATCTGCACCTCCCAACACCAGTCCACCTCACGACATAGGGGCACACCGTTGAAGGAATGTAAAAAGAAAATCCACATACGCAGGTCCTCCTTGACCCCCGCTGACAGCCTCACCCAATGATGTGGTAGGTAATGACCAGACAGAGCTCTACCCAACCTCCTACAGAAAGTCCTGCCCGCCCTGACCACCCTGCAAGCAAAGTTAAGGTGCCCCAGCAGAACTTGAATCTCCTTTACCAACACTTTTTCCTTTCCCAACATTGCTCCCACCAAATCCAGCATTTTCTGTTTCTTTTCAATAGGAAGACGAGCTTGCATCAAATGCGAGTCAAGTTCAATTCCCAAAAAAGACATGGTCGCGCAAGGACCCATGGTCTTTTCGGGAGCCAATGGTACACCCAAATGACTCATCAAGGACTGAAATGTTGTGAGAGCATTATAGCAGTCCAATGAATTTGCTGCCCCCACAAAGAAGAAGTCATCCAAGTAGTGCGTGACCAACTCATGTCCACTTCGTTGGGTAAAAAACCATTGCAGAAACGTACTAAAGGTTTCAAACAATGCACATGACATAGAGCAACCCATTGGCAGTGCTTTGTCCACGTACCATTTACCAAGGAAATGGATGCCCAGAAGACTCCAGTCTTCAGGATGGACTGGAAGCAGTCGAAATGCAGATTTAATATCGCATTTTGCCATGAAAGCAGCAGGGCCTGCCGTTACAACCAGTTGCATAGCCACATCAACAGAAGAGTAAGACACAGAGGCAGCGTCATTGTCAATAAAATCATTCACAGACTCACCCTCTGGCCAGGACAAATGCTGGATGAGCCGAAACTGTCCAGGCTCCTTCTTGGGCACCACTCCAATAGGGGACACAATCAAATTCACCAAAGGCCAATCATCAAAAAGACCTGCCATCCTACCCTCACTCACTTCCTTGTCTAACTTTGCTTGCACAATAGCAGGATGTTCGCTTGCCGACTTCAAATTTTTTGACCAACGTCTCAAACGAGGTCCCTCATAACCTAACCAAAAACCAAATTGGAAACCAGATAACAAAGAGGACCGCAGCCTCGCGGGCACATAGTCCCGCAAAGCGGCAGCCAAGTTAATGACATTAACCGGTGTACGAGCCTTTGGGCCCAGCACCGGCTGATGACTTCCCTCCCCTGGGAGCTGGGGGTTGCTGTGGCGCGACATAAGTTCCTGTACCCTGCTGTGAACCTTGTGGACCTCCGGAAGGCCTGGGACCCCAACATCTGGACAAAGGATGATTTTTCCTGCCACATTGGGAACATTCGTGCCGGAACTTACAGAATTCTCTGTTACACACCCCCTTGTTAAAATCCCAGCACGTGCCTGTAGTTGACTGCGTTGTAGAACTGGCTCCCACCCCTCCCCGGGTGGGACGAGCTTGAAAGGGGCGATAAACTAAAGGAAAACCGCTAGCTGTGAAAATAGTTCTACCACTAGCAGACGAACCCATGGTTTGCTGCCAAAGGTCAGTGTCCAACTCCCCCCATTTCGCCTCTGGGTCCCAAGCCATGCGCGCCCTAAACTCCTCATCATACTGAGCCCATGCGAAATCATTTCTTGTAATCTGAGCCTTTCGAATGACATCCATATACTTGAATAATGATACGCAACGCTCAGGAAACTTCTCACAATAGACGCTGGCATATATTAAAAAGGCCGCCGTCCAATTCTCAATATTTAACGGAACTTTAGGGCGCTTAGCCAGTTCATACTCTTCCTCCTTAGAGCCTTCCTTGGCCCGAACCTCCCTATGTAACAATTTCATCAGTTCCACATACTCACCATTCCAAATACGTTCTTTTGTGCTGAGCATTAAATGAGCCCCCAAGGGCTTGGTAACCCCCATATACGGCAACTTTTTAATTTTTAGCTCTTTACTGTGTAACACATTTTTAGAAGTGCCCAAACCAACAGTGGAAGTGCCACTATCCACTTTAGAGCTTGTACTTATATCGTCACCGTTTGTGCCGACACCTTGGTCTTTAACCACACGACCTTTGTATAGTTTACCATCACTTTCACTAGAGACTAAGTCCACACCAATACCAATAGAGACCATTTTTGGTCGCACAGAATGTACCACAGTCTCACCTGGGTGTAATAAAGGAGGCTGACTGGATTCTGTCCTCCACTCCGTACGAGAACCATCGTCCGCCCTCCGAGGAGCCCTCACAGAGGGGCCGAGCACTCGTGGCCTTGACGATTCTGCACGATTCCGCACCACCGGTTGCTGCAACAAATTGTGAGAGACATTAGAATGCCCCCCCCGGACACCACTTCCCGCACCTCGCCCTCCTCAGGGCTGTCCTCGTCATAATCCAAAATTAATGATTCTTCCAACTGGGAAGGAGTAGGTACAACCACTGTATTCAGAACTGTTTCAACCGTTTTCGAACGACCATGGGCCTTATGAGCCCTCACACTTGACCTGGGCGGGGAGGCCGACTGCACTCGCCGGTACGCTCCTCCGCTATTACCACTTACAACCTCCTGGTCTCCTGTAAAATTTAATGCAGTATTATGAAAACCACGGGGCACAAGAGAGGTCGTGCATGACCCGCTCTCATGAAAGGCGCTGGGCTCCTTCGTTGAGGCCGGTAAGGTCGCGCTTGACCTGCTTACACCGCCTATGCCGAAATCCCTCGTTGGGGCCATCGAGGTCGTGCTGAACCTGCGTGGGATGGCCACGACGGGATCCCTCTTTGGTATGGGACGTGCCGCGCCAGGCTCCACCCGCACTTCTCCTCGGTGTGATTGGGCTGCCTGCCGCCCTGCCAAGTCTGCTGCTCCCGTGCGAACTCCAACCTGTAACGAAAAAGGCCGGACTGGTGTGCCGGGTCCCTTACTAAACACAACACCAGGAACTGGAGACAAACCACCTACTCTACCACCAAAACCTTGCCCAGCTTCTGTAAAAACCACAGAACCACCTGCGCCTTTCCTTTTCAAAGCAGCACTCAACCTAGGAGGAGACGGCTCGCATACTTCTTCCTCAGAACTAAGATCCAACAATGACTGTATAAACTCTGACGCGGGGCCCTGAGCTGTCGAATCCTGAACCCTAGATTCCTCCAAGGAACCCCTCGCTCCAACCCTCCTATCAACATGCAATCCAGTAAACTGAAAATCACCCGACAACCTATGAAAAGAACCACCCTCACCACAACCCCGCTGAAAAGAGGCATCTCCACGCCCTTCCCCCCAAGAAGGTAAACCCTCCAAAACCCTTAACGAACGGAACCTCGCTGCAGGAAGACCCACGCCAGAAGAATCCCCAACATGAAACGACCCATCCCCACGCCCAGCTCCCTCCAAAATCCCCATCTGCGCCCATTCCCCCTCGCCCAAAGAACCACTACCAAAAGAAACCGCTTCCCCCCTAGTAGAAACCGCAGGGGAAAACAACAAAGGGCTAGTTTGGTCCCTATCCGCCGTACCACTCACTACCAAACCAGAACTCTCAGTAATAACAGGACCAGACAACAACGCTAAAGGCTGTAAAATAGAAGGAGCACCCACCATATCCGATTCAACCACCACAGGAGCCGAAGAAACTGTCTGTCGGATAACGCTCTGGGGAGCGACAACATCAGACACAACCTGCACCTGACCGCCCTGTAACGGTCGCGGCGCCAAGTATTCAAAATCCAAAATGGCCTCCGCCCATCCTCCACCAGTGACGTCAGAAACCGCCACCGCGGAGGCCGAAACAGAGCGACGCGTGCAACCACGCTGCCTCGAAGCACGACGGCCTCGCAAAACAGGAGCAGAGGCCGCCCTGTCGCGGATATCGACCGCTGATACCTCCGCCGGCACAGTGTGAAATTCACCCTCCAAAACCACACCGCCCACAGAAAGGCCCAAATTACTCGACGGGTCAGACGACCCTGAGTCACTCCCCCGACGTGACTTCGCACCCGCCCTCCTCATTCTAGAGCAGCCCCGTTCACTTACCCCGACCTGTCTCGGACGTTTGGGGGAAGAGCATGCTGCCACCACAGCCGATACTCTCGCCGATGCCTCCCGCTGGGGATGCGGAGGCTCGGCCTGCACCCGGTCGCCTATCACCAGGTCCAAACGACCCATCTCGCTGAGAAGACGGATAGCTTCAAGTACACGATAATCCTCTCCAGCCATAATAACCAAATAGAGATCACTACAAAATAGAGACTAAGGACTACCACAAACTCTGACACAAAAAACTAGCTAATGAATCAACCGGCCACCAGGTCACCTAAGCCCAAAATGGTGCCCGGGAAAGGGATCCCTGCCCATTTATAGCCTGGGCTCCAAATCCATCCAAAGATAGCCCAAAAGAAGCCCAAATGGAATCTGCTAGAAGGAAGGCCCCACCCAGATCTCCCAAACCGCCCGGGGGAGGAGACCTCCCAGGGGTCGGCTGCCCTCCCCCAAGCCCCCCTTATGAAGGTCCGTGCCTTCGAGACCACGCTTGTAAAGGTGCTTTTTTTAAAATTCACTAGCATTTATTGTTCGATGAAAATATTGGGCCCTTTGGCAAATCAACAGTTATCTGTTTTACAGTTAAAACAGACCTCTCGAGAAACTCTGAATGACCCACTTTAAAAAATAAATATTGGCGTTTAATTCCTGGTATGTAACTTAATTCAAATGCGTAGCTGTTTATGTAACGAAGTTTACAGATTAGTTTATTATAAAACAACACAGGACGGAACTTCATGGTCTAACAGGCGTGATGTAGTTTCTTATAATGTTTATCGATCATTGTAATGTTTATATTATTGGTTGAAAAAAAGGTACCTCCACAATCGAGCCAGCCAGGAGTCGAACCTGGAATCTTCTGCTCCGTAGGTAGACGCGTTATCCATTGCACCACTGGCCCGCTGTGCATGATGTGTTCAGAGAAAAGATAATAGCCAAATCACAGGTGAGGTGCTACAAGTTGGTGGTGTGACAGACAGTAAGGATGTAGCGGTGCACTCTGCAATAGAAAACACACAGTTCTAGGAGCTAAGTACAATATTAACTCATTTCAAGTCGCAGCTCTGAAGCCAGCCTACAGGTTTGTGGAGCTTCAGAGCCCTGCTCACTTTACTGCTTTGCAGAGATGAATGCTGCCTTCGAGGGGAAAGGCTTCTTGGCTTTGCCTCCTCTAACTGCAGAAATGCGGCTGGAGCCTGACATCTTACAATTCCTTCCGTTATATATAACTATATGTAACATTTTGCAGACAGTACTACATTACAACTACGAACAAACTACTATATGCTATAAACAAACAAAATCAGTTCTACAGTCTTTCAGATACCGTGGCCTGCCAGGAAGCATCCTGTTGGCCTTGCGCCTGTGGTCACACAATGAAGGGAGCAGGCGCTGGAAGTATTGGTTGGGTACTTCCTTTGGTAATGACTAGGCCACTGACGCCAGAAGCCTCAGCACACACTGATATGTACGCACGTGGGCTACTTTTGTGCTTGACCGGTGTTCCGAGGAGCGCTGTACCCCCGTCCAGCTCTGTACACCCTGTGGTGCCGTAGCACTGGGGGTAGGAATACCTAGGCCGCAGAGTGGGGCCTAATCTACACTGTTTCTAGGTGTAGATTTTAGCGTTGGATTGAGAGAGCGGTGGGCGAGGGGCTAGACGGTCATATTGGATGCTGTCTATGACGTTCACAGATGCCCCAGTGTCGATCAGAGCATGTACCGGGGATCCTGCGATCTGTACGTCGCACATTGGTGGCGGCCGTCTCCGTGCACCATCTCTGCCAACGAAGGACACGAAGTACACCTCATCATCATCGTCTTCCAAACTCTACGCCGCGCGGGAAGCGTCACTGCAAGGACCAGGGTCTTCAAGCGACAGCTGATGCACACTGCCAGAGGCCAGGGGTCGGCAGGGTGCACAGTGAGGCTGGGGGTGAGGAGCCGGAAGACAGACAGGGCCCCTGTAGCCACGTGGTGGGCCTCTCCAGCATCAGGGCACTACTCGCTTCTCCCCCTCCAGGGCGCACGCCGAGGCGTCACAGAGCGGGGGAGGGGGGGGGAAGCGGGAAGCGCGTCCCCGGGCCCAAAGGACAGGCTCCTTGTGTTTGAGTGTCCTCCATATATTGCAGTATTATACCTTTATGTTTACTTTATATGCTTTTGTAACCTGCACACGTGTCACTTTTTCCTCCTGTAATGCACCGTTTGCTACCTCTTGTATTTTGTTGGCTCACGATTGTCACTTTTGCCTCATGCAATGTAACACTTGCTTTTGTAATTTGTTCACTTGTAATGTTCTCATGTATCAGTTCTGTTCCTATTTTGAAGTATTGTGAAGCGCTCTGACACCTTCGGGTAAAGTCCGCGCTATATAAAAACGCATAAATAAAATAAAATAAAATAAAACCACACGATGTATTGCATCAAGGAGCAGCCTTCGGGCATGCGTTGACACACAGCTTCAAGAAAAAAAAGAAAAGCACACACTTCTCCCTCCCCCCTCCCCACCCCACTCCACCCCCCCCCCCCCCTCTGAGGTTCCGTGACAATTGTAAGTGGTGTTTTTGACTCGCACGAATATGGTCGAGTCTGGTATCTATGAACCGCAAATGACGAGTTTAGTAAGTGTGCGCAGTTTCGCGGTGCTAACTTAAACCGTTCGTTTGTTATGTGGGTTTTTCATCTATACCCACGGGTTCCATCTTAGATACGGCATCCATTTTGTCTCTTGCCCTCAAGTAGCCAGCGAACGGACGATGTCCGCTTCGCGACCCTGGGACTTCCAAGATATTTGCGGAAGACACATGTCCTTTGTAAGTGTCTTTATGACGAGGGGGATGTTACTGTAAGGCAGATGGCGCCGCTCAAGGCTCATCTTGCTGCACGGACTTATTGTCTTAGCCGTGCATCTCATTAGGCACGTCCCTTTGATGCCTGTATCTCGTGTTTCTTGGTACCTCCCCTTTTTACACCCTTTCCGATCTCCCCACTGTTCCCCTCTTCCTCTGCACCTGTCCTTGTTCTTATTTCGATCTGTTTTACTGCTGATTGGAATGCACTAATGTTGGGAAGATGGGTTTTTACAGTTGGGAACCGCCAAATGTTTCCGCACTTATGATCCGGACCTTGTGTGTTTTAAAGTGACCAAAGCGACCCCTCTGGGGGATGATGGTGGGAACCGGGTTGTAAACTTTTGTGTGCCATGTTGTCTTATGGGTAAAAACTGTATAAAAGGAGCGATCCACAGAACCAATATGAAGCAGTCTCCCCAAGTTGCACGTGTGTTGCTTGTCGTGACTACTGTATTCCCTGCAGTAAATAAACCTTGAATCTTTGACGCCGAAGGAAGTGTCCCGTGTCTCTGTCATCTGTACGCCGGAGCAGGTTACCCACGAAGGTTTCAGGTGTTGTGCCCTGGCACCGCTGGGTCCTACAGAACCCAGTCCTTCAGTTGGCGCCCAACGTGGGGCTGCATCAGTGGTACTGGTCCAAGCCCGACGATCGTGAGGAACTTCGTGTGAAATCTCCGAGGGAAGGTGCACCCCGCTTCATCGATCCTGTTGTCGAAATAAGTGGCCCGAAGACTTTTCCCGCGAAGATTCCCGCCTCCTGACGGCTGCGACGGACTGCTGCCCTGACTGTAGACCTGTTTTGGCGCCTGGCGTAGACCTTGGTATAGCGAGACGATAGACGGGCCTTCCTGGTGACGCCATTGATCTTTGAGTTAAGTATTTGTGGGTCGCTCCCAGAGTTCTTGGTTGTTGACACTTTAGCGAGTGTTTTTGTTGTTAACGCTGTGTGAGTGTTTTTGTCGGTGACACTTTGCTAGCGTACTTTGTTGTGTTGTTTGACGACTGCAGCCGCCAAAAACCGAGGGTTTTTGTTCTTTGCTGGGACTTGGTAAATCCTGTAACCCTTGAAGTTTGTGAAACTCGGCTAGTGTGCAAGATGCCTGGTCGCGGTACTTTGTTTAGTTGTTTCAGACCTTGTGGTACGGATTCCCGACTGGAGGACTCGTGTCCGATACCTCCGGTTGGAACTCCCACGTATGAACTATATAGTAAGCATGGGCTAGGCCCAATTACCTTTAATGATTATTGGATTAAATACACGAAGAAGGACGGTGACCTTCGTTGGCCACCTCATGGTAGCTTCGAGGCCCCGATCTTAGATAATTTAGAGATTAAACTGTTCGAAAGAAAATCAAGGCCGGCCATGTTTGATGCCTTTCGGTTGTGGCGTAAAGAAGCCCGACAGAAAGAAATCAGACAGAATAAACGTAATCAGCGAGATAATGTTGCTACCATAGTGAAGAAAGCAGAGCAATTTCAGCATGATAAGGAGGTTAAGGATAAGGAAGTGTTTGATAGACTACAGCGTATGACCATTGATAAATGTTATCCCGCTCTGCCTACGGAGTCGGAAAAGAAGGAAGAGCCAGTTGAGGATTCTTTAATGTCTTATCTCCTGAAGTCGCCACCTCCGTACGTACAGGGTACCGCAGCTGCAGCTCCTGTGGTTCCTGCCGTACCTATTCTTCCGCCTATTCTTCCCCCGCCTGTTCCTCAGCCTGTTCCTCAGCCTGCACCCGCTCTTCCGACTGTTCCTGCTCCTTTGCCTGTTTCTATCCCTACTGCTCCCCCGCTTCCACATACTCCTGCTCCCGCTACTGCTCCTGTTTTGTTAACTTCTGCTGTTGCTACTGTTTCTACTCCTTCACTTGTTAGTCCTGTGTCCTATACTTCTCCTTCGATTCGTTCTCGTACTACTCCTCTAGCAGCTAGTTTCTTTCATTCGCTCGGGCCTGTTCATGGGTCCGCTAGTTCCGATGGTCCTCAGAGACGTAGTCAGCTTCCTGGAAACAGAGAACGTGTTGCACTATATAATATGGCGATGGGTTGGATGGTAAACCCTCTTAGAAATCCGCCCCGTGTTGTACTCAAAACATTTTGTCAATTCAACATACCAACCCAAAGATACGTGTTTGATGAAATGTGTAAGTTCCTTCGCGATCAGATATCGGCTGATGCGCCTGACGAGGTGCTGGCCGCTTTGTCTGATCTTCAGCTTCAGTTCTCGAATGGACTGATAGTGGATACTAATGTTCGACGTGCTGTTGAGCGGTTGCTATCCTTTCGCCCCGCTCCGATCCCTCATGCATTGTTTATCGAGGATATTGAAAGACTGCCAGATGAGTCTGGTCAGTTTCCCATGCGTGAAGTGCCACCGGTGTGGATGCCAGCTGATCCTAATGCTAATCCAGCGACGTTGGCGCATTTCCAGAGAGTGTGGATACATCTCCCATGGAAACGCTCAGAAGTGTTGCAAGTGAAGCAATCTTTGCCTGACCCTCGCAAAAATCCTACAGGGTATTACAAGGAATTATCGCAGCTTGTAGACGCTACGATAATGAATCTTGCCGATATTGATATGTTGTTCGGCAATGTTGTACCGCAACCTGTTTGGGCTAAGATTCGGCAGGAAAATCATCCGAATGAATTAGGTGGTGATTGGGCTGCCATTGTGGCGGCGGATGGGTTACAAACTGGTGGGGCTAAACCTGAGCAGATGATTACTGCTCTTCCTCAGCGAATAATAACGTTAATGAAAACTCTTATGCCAGCTATGAGGGTAAATTGGGACAAATTGTCAGCTTGTAAGCAAAAGAAGGACGAGAGTGTTTCCGACTTCTTTACGAGGTTCGAGGAAGCATTCATTGACCATAGTGGACAGGATATGGGTACCGAAGGTGGTCAGCGATTGTTTGTGGATAAATTTGTTTCAAACTTATTGCCCGATTTGAGCAATAAATTAAAGAATTCGGAAAGTGCATGGGCCGTTTCTACTTCAGCTCAGATATTGGCTACAGCACAATATTATGAGAATAGAGAGAAAGAAGAGAGCGACCGTGCTGATAAAAAGACGAAAGAACTAAAAACTAAAGTGTTGCTTCAACAAGCATATCCTCCGTGTTCAAATCAGAATGCATCCCAACAGAATAGGTCGCAGTCACAATCGAATCGATCACAAACACGTAATGATTCCTCCTCCCAAAGATCGTCGTTAGGGTACAATCAATGTGCTTATTGCAGACAGGAGGGACACATTAAATTCAATTGCCCTGCTTTGAATGAACGTAATAGTGGTAACTCATCTAGAGGAGGTCGTGGTGGTTCGCAGCAGGCATCATGTGGTAGAGGTCGTGGTGCCCAGAATGATCGTTCTGATAACTCCTCTAATAATAATAATTGTTTCGATCAACGTGGATCATCGCAAGGACGATCTGCGCAGTACAATGTAGACGATTATTACGTCGATCAGGGAACTGACGACAGTAATTACTAGGACAGCCAAAGACAAGGAGAGGGAGTGGTATCAGTTCCGGTTGATCAGAGAGGGCCTTACGTCGCAGTTGCTACATCGGGCGTCGTTGAGCCTTTTCTGTTGGACACTGGTGCAGCTAAAAGTTCCATTCAGCATTCGAAACTCCCTGGCGCACCTTTGTCTGGCTTAACAAATGTTTCCGTTGGATTCTACGGCGCCCCCGTTAGCAATCCAGTTTCGCGCCCTTTGCCCCTTACAATTGGGCCACGTGAGCTTCAGGCTCCGTTAATTTTGACTACTGGTTGTGGTGAAAACCTTTTGGGCCTGGATTTGCTTAAACGTTTGTATGCAACCCTGTATTGTTCTCCGGCGGGTGTAAAGCTTACGTTAGGAGACAGGGTTGTCTCTCCCATGTACTTGTCTCTTGACAAGCTCCCACCGGAATTGAGTTCTCTTCCTGCGTCTTTGTGGGCAACGGGTCCGAATGATGTGGGCCTACTTGATATCTCCCCTTATGTTGTTCAGTTGAAATCTAATGTGCGTTTGCCACGTATTCCCCAGTATCGTATCTCCCTTGATGGTGAACGAGCGTTGTTAGCGATCATTTATGATTTGATCAAGAAAGATGTTATTGAAGAGACTCGGGGAAACGTGTGCAACAGCCCTGTGCTGCCCATTCTTAAACGTACGGATCCTTCCAAACCGCCTGTTTATCGTTTTGTTATCGATTTACGGGAAGTGAATAAAATTGTGGTTCCTCAATTCCCTGTTGTGCCTGACATCACGGCGCTACTGACTCTGATTCCAGCTTCTGCATCGTGGTTTTCAGTGATTGACTTGAAAAATGCGTTTTTCAGCATCCCGATTGCCGAAGAGAGCAGAGACCTTTTCGGTTTCTCTCTCGGTGGGCGCAGCTTCCGGTTTAAACGCGCTCCTCAGGGCTACTGTGAGAGTCCATCGATTTACAGTCAAGCCTTGAAGGGTCAACTGGATGCGTTTAGGTTGCCGGTTGGTGCGGCCTTAATCCAATACGTCGACGATTTATTGGTGGCTGCCGATACTCAGGACATTTGCAAAATTGCTACAGTGTCGTTGCTGCAACATCTCTGTGAGTTGAATCACAAGGTGTCACCTACTAAACTCCAATATTGTTGTCAAGAAGTAACCTACTTAGGTCACTTATTGTCAAAGGAGGGAAGGAGGTTGACCCCAGAGAGAATTGCAGCGATTGCTCGAATGGCTGTGCCAAAAACCCAAAGAGATGTACGTGCCTTTCTAGGTATCACGTCGTACTGCAGGCAATGGATTCCTAATTTTTCATTGCTAGCGAAACCATTGGTGGCTCTTACGTGTAAGGATGTTACAACTCCTTTACCATGGACGGAAGAATGTCAGAAAAGTTTTTCTGACTTGCGTGATTCATTGTGTTCGGCTCCTGTGTTGGGTACTCCTGACTACAGCAAGCCGTTTACATTATATGTTCACGAGAGGGAAGGTTGTGCTTTGAGTGTCTTAACGCAACCTTTTGGTGGTAGACAGCGTCCATGTGCATATTTTTCCTCGACCTTGGACCCAGTAGCTAGAGCATTGCCGAGTTGCTTGAGAGCAACAGCGGCAGCTGCGGTCTCCATCCGACAATCAGCAGGATTGGTCATGGATAATATGCTTACGGTGATGGTTCCGCATGCAGTCGATACTCTTTTGAATCGTACGAAAACTCAGCATTTGACGAGTGCGAGGTTGTCTGGGTACGAGTTGACGTTGTTGGCAAGCCACGTTCAGATAAAACGTTGTAATGTTCTGAACCCGGCAACTTTGTTACCAATTAGTGCAGAGTCAGAGGAAGTAGCAGAACATGATTGCTACTTGAGGACCGAAGAAGAAACAAAAGGTCGAGTGGACCTTAAAAACACCCCATTGGAAGATCCGGATGGTACATTGTATGTGGATGGGTCATGTTTTAAGTTGCCAAATGGTGATGTGACTACTGCTTATGCTGTTGTAACGTTGAATACTGTTGTTGAGACTGCAAGGTTGAATCAGAATTCTGCCCAAGCTGCAGAATTGATTGCTCTCACTAGAGCATGTGTGTTAGCAAAAGGGAAACGTGTGAATGTGTTTACCGACAGCCAATACGCATTTGGCGTCGCACACAGTTTTGGGCGATTGTGGAGAGAGAGAGGTTTCTTGACGTCGCATGGTACGAAGATTCAGCATGGCCAGCTTGTGAATGACCTTTTGGATGCACTGACGTTGCCTAAGCAAGTAGCGATTGTTAAATGTAGTGCGCATCGTAAGGTGACGGACGATGTTGGTCGTGGTAATGCGTTTGCAGATGAGATTGCTAAGGAGACTGCCCGGAACCTTAGCACTCGGATGTATGTGACGAGTTCGGTTAGGTGGCCTACAGAATCGAGCATGTGTGAGGACACTATTGAGAGTGTGAAAGAAATTCAGAATGAGGCCACCGAGACTGAAAAGGCGAAGTGGAAAGAAAGCACGGGAAAGTTGGATGTGAATGGTTGCTGGATTGATTTGTCGGATCAGAAAAGATGGCTGTTGCCCGATGCGTATGTGCTGGCCGTTGTGACAATGGCGCATGGGTTAGCACATATTAGCGCGAAAGGTATTTGTAAGTTGTTGTCTCCTGTGTGGGAGAATGATGGTATCACGAAATGTGCTGAACGTTTGGTGAAGAATTGTATGGTGTGTATGATGTACAATCCTGGCAAAGGAACCCCAACTCCTCCTGGCAGTTTTGCTCCCCCTTCATGTCCCTTTGAGGTGATCCAATTGGACTTCATCCATATGGAGCGATGCAATAACCTGAAATACGTTTTAGTTGTGGTTTGCGCATTCTCCCGATGGATCGAGGCTTATCCTCTCAAGGACAATACTGCTTTGTCTACTGCGAAAATCCTACTGAAGGAATATTTTCCTCGGTACGGAATGCCTAGAGTCGTGTGGTCAGACAACGGGAGTGAGTTTGTGGGTAGTGTGATGAAGAGTGTGTGTAAGGGCCTTGGAATTAATCAGAAATTCCATAGCGCCAATCATCCCCAGTCAGCTGGTTTGGTTGAAGGGTACAACGGCACCCTTAAACTAAAGCTAGCGAAGATTCAGGCTACGACTGGTCTTTCGTGGCCTGACGCTTTACCTCTAGCGTTGCTGTCAACTAGGGCGACTGTACACTCCCGAGTAGGGCTTAGTCCCTATGAAATAGTGTTTGGCCGTCCTGCGAATGTGTGCTAGGCCAGGAATGTTTTCTGATCTTGAGTACCCAATGTTGATCGATTATCTACATGACCTGACTGCTAAACTGAGGTTAATTCACCAACAGGTTTGCGACGCATTACCGACGTTGACGGAGGGTCCAGGCCACCAGCTCCAGCCCGGAGATTGGGTGGTGACGAGAAATTTTTCACGCAAGAATAACCTGGACCCGAGGTTTACCGGACCCTACCAAGTGCTCCTGGCCACGAGGACTGCCGTTCGTCTCGAGGGACGTAAGAATTGGGTGCATGCCACGCACACCAAGAAAGTCCCTATTCCTTTGCCGGCAGACCCGTGGGTAAGGAGAGGTTTTGCATCATCTGAATCTGAAACATTGCCCGCGTTTGTACCTTTTAGCGACGCACAGCCTTTTGGAGAATCCTCGGCGCAGCAGAAAGACACTGTCGAACAATTAGCATCAAAGGACTCAAGACCAGAACACCCAACTGATCAGCAGGACGCTGCCTTTTCAACGGATCCTTTGTTTGACGAACAGACACGTCTTGGGAAAACCCGATACTTTCTGCGATCCCGTACTAAGAACTAATAAAAGATCCTGCTTTGTTGTATTGACAACTGCATTATCCCGTTTTCCGTGATCAGTTTGGAACATTTATATTACTGTAATTATTCCTATATATATATATATTAAGCTTCATTCCTTATACTTTTTGCTTCCACAGCTGAAGAGACTTTGTTTTTGCATATATATATATACATATTGTGCATTAAAGGCCGTAGGGCCGCGCGCGTACTTCCTTCTGGATAGTAGGTCTTGACGCTAGGTTAAGGGCCGTCGGTTCCTGGGAACTCCTAGGGATTGACTATTGTTATACAGAACGAAGTGCGTCAAGAAACGTTGCGGACGGTCGTAGGGAATGCCATTCTCAAAGCTGAACGATTTGGAAGGAGCACAAGTTCATAGATTCAAGCTGCAGCAACTCAGTCGTACCAAATGTTTTATATTCCAACTGTTTGTATTGCTTTTGACTGCTTCTGCACTTTTGGCGGGTGGGGTGTATTACACGATGTCTTACTTCTTACCTTCTGCTACACCTACTCCTACTTCTGACCCTAACCTTACCTCTACTGTTTCTCCTCATTCCTTTCATATGTTACCGGAACATGAGCAGGCTAGACGTGTAGAATTCCGCAACAATTCCTTTATTCAGCTCCTTCATCAACATCAGTTAGTGGTTAACACTACTAATTGTTGGGTGTGTGGGTTGATGCCACATACTACGGATAAGGGAATCCCATACCTGGTGTTACCGTATAGTTCCCAAGGGTCCGCTCGAGCATTTCAGACAATGTTTCGAAGCGCACTGGGTTTCCACCCCATTCGAGAACCACGTTCCCCCTACTCTGGTCCTACCTCGTATCAAAAACCTTTGTCGATAGCTATAGAGGATTTAGATAGTGATATCTATGATCCCTCGCTTATCCCCGAAGAAGAGGTACAAGCCTATAGGGTCCTAAGTAGAGGTGAATATAGTGCGTTCACTAGCGAAAAGCAGCTTAAAAGCTCGCCTCCAATATGGGTCGTACCCCACACTGGTAATTTTTGTCTTATGGGTCGTGGCCGAAGATCACAAGCCCGACTTGGAGCAAGTGCTTGCACTGAAAATTACATTCTGCCAATGTTCTCGTCCCCTGTGTTTCTGGCTGCCAAGGGTACCTACTTTATCTGCTATGATCGTGCATACGCATGGTTGCCCGCTGACTTCATGGGCTCATGCTTCATTGCAAATCTGTTGCCTCCGACGTTTACTGTAGATGCCGATTATCACAAGACTAGAATTGTGAGAGGCGTAATTAGCGAAGAGGATACTGCCGGTCAAGAGGCAGGAGACTTTTTCAAGGGTTTCCTCCCGTTTTGGGGACCTATGGTTAATAGTAGGAACCTGAGACAGTTGACTCGAGTGGTAGAATCGACAGCTAATATTACTGCCAGTGCCCTTGGTAATATCACCACTGAACTTCAGGCGGAGAGACTTATGACGTTGCAAAACCGTATGGTTTTAGATGTCATTTTAGCAGATCGAGGTGGGGTATGTAAGGTGATCCATTCGAGCTGCTGCATTTTCATTCCGGATAATGCTCCAACTGTTTATCAAGCCATCTCGAGGTTGCATAAGATCTCCGAATCCATACACGTGGATGTAGGGGATTGGACGTTACTTGGATGGTTTTGGGGCCTGATGTCGACGTGGGGTTGGAAGATTCTGATGATCATCGGGGTCGTTGTGGTGTTCCTGTTCACGTGTTGCCTTTGTGTACAGTGCGGTCCTGCCTTATGTGGCCTCTGTGCTACAACGTGTATGAGACAGCCGCCTGTTACCAATGGGACTCGATTGGACAGAGCTATGCTACAGCAACATCTCGATGGTCTGATGAATATCGAATATGATTCCGACTAGTGCTTGCCTACATGAGGGCAAAAGGAGCGTCTGAGGTTCCGTGACAATTGTAAGTGGTGTTTTTGACTCGCACGAATATGGTCGAGTCTGGTATCTATGAACCGCAAATGACGAGTTTAGTAAGTGTGCGCAGTTTCGCTGTGCTAACTTAAACCGTTCGTTTGTTATGTGGGTTTTTCATCTATACCCACGGGTTCCATCTTAGATACGGCATCCATTTTGTCTCTTGCCCTCAAGTAGCCAGCGAACGGACGATGTCCGCTTCGCGACCCTGGGACTTCCAAGATATTTGCGGAAGACACATGTCCTTTGTAAGTGTCTTTATGACGAGGGGGATGTTACTGTAAGGCAGATGGCGCCGCTCAAGGCTCATCTTGCTGCACGGACTTATTGTCTTAGCCGTGCATCTCATTAGGCACGTCCCTTTGATGCCTGTATCTCGTGTTTCTTGGTACCTCCCCTTTTTACACCCTTTCCGATCTCCCCACTGTTCCCCTCTTCCTCTGCACCTGTCCTTGTTCTTATTTCGATCTGTTTTACTGCTGATTGGAATGCACTAATGTTGGGAAGATGGGTTTTTACAGTTGGGAACCGCCAAATGTTTCCGCACTTATGATCCGGACCTTGTGTGTTTTAAAGTGACCAAAGCGACCCCTCTGGGGGATGATGGTGGGAACCGGGTTGTAAACTTTTGTGTGCCATGTTGTCTTATGGGTAAAAACTGTATAAAAGGAGCGATCCACAGAACCAATATGAAGCAGTCTCCCCAAGTTGCACGTGTGTTGCTTGTCGTGACTACTGTATTCCCTGCAGTAAATAAACCTTGAATCTTTGACGCTGAAGGAAGTGTCCCGTGTCTCTGTCATCTGTACGCCGGAGCAGGTTACCCACGAAGGTTTCAGGTGTTGTGCCCTGGCACCGCTGGGTCCTACAGAACCCAGTCCTTCAGTTGGCGCCCAACGTGGGGCTGCATCAGTGGTACTGGTCCAAGCCCGACGATCGTGAGGAACTTCGTGTGAAATCTCCGAGGGAAGGTGCACCCCGCTTCATCGATCCTGTTGTCGAAATAAGTGCACGATGTATTGCATCAAGGAGCAGCCTTCGGGCATGCGTTGACACACAGCTTCAAGAAAAAAAAGAAAAGCACACACTTCTCCCTCCCCCCTCCCCACCCCACTCCACCTCCCCCCCCCCCTCCCTGATCACCCTGTGTTCCTAAGAGAAGGTTAGATTTGGTTCAACTATAATAGTGCGCTACATGTGTATGTCACAATAATTTATTTTCTCATGAAAAATAAGTTCTTTGTCTAGACGACTGTAACTTTTCTTTTCTTTACAAATAAAACAGAGCATCCGGGAATGCATCTTTTGTTTTACGCTATTAAATAAAAAAATGAAGTTCGTGTCCATTTCCCCTATATATGTTTTAATTAAAAATCCTCGATTTTGGCAAAGTACAGTGGAGTATAACTTTTTAACACACGTCTAATTTCATGTTGTCATTAATAATTGCACTTCTTAACAAAGGGATGACATGTGCACTCTGCAGGGTCGAGTCGAGCCAGCAGTCTAACCCGGAATCTTCTGCTCCGTAGGCAGACGCGTTATCCATTGCGCCACTGGCCCACTGCTATCTGTACAAGACGGGGCAGAGTACTAGACCAGTGCATATGCGCTCTGGGATATGGTCGCTAGTGTGCACGCTAGAAAGGTTGAATAAGCTGGAAAAATTAGAGCTCTTTCACATTAAGTAGTGAAGAGTCAAATACTCAGGTCTATGAAGGGATCACTTAAGGAACTCACCGAATGTACAGGCAATAAAAGTCACAACAACTTTAACAGCCACTGCTCTCTTGGGCAAAGAGTACTGATGTCACTTTGTATATTTTGTCCCCTGCTCTGATTGGATCAAAGTCTTTTCGATTTGGTCAGAACTCGCGACTTAACTAGTTCTTTTCCGCTGCAGTGCAAGTGCAGAGGGCGGTGTGGCGGGAAATACAACTGTTTGCGCACATTATACATCGCAACTGGAAAGAACGACTGTTCCGTAGACACAATACATTTGTGATTTATTTTTCTAGAACCGTGGCCAATGGCCATGCACTAGTATTGCAGATGCCACGTTATTTTGACCAGTTTAAATGGAAAAAGTCACTAGCAGCTGCATCCGTGACAGCTATTATGAAGGTCCGTGCCTTCGAGACCACGCTTGTAAAGGTGCTTTTTAGGTTTTGCCTAGCCAATGCGTACGAAGTACGCATGTGCTAGGAAAAAGCTAATGAGTATAGTATGGGGGCTGGGAATCCGCCCCCGTCTTTCATTGGCTAGCTCCATAAATGGAGGCTAGCCATTGGAAGACACGTTTGTCCGTCAATGCAGGACCAGATTCGGGGGCGTTCCCGAGAATTTTTGGCTTTTGGCGACGTCAGCCGAAAGCCAGTACTCGGGCACGCCCCCTAATCTGGTCCGGCATTGGAAATACCGGAAGAAGATATCCGGCACGCCGCCTGGTTGTGGGCGGGACCGGGAGGACGTGGTTTCCGCTTCCCCCTTCCTTGGGGAAGCGATTGCCTGCCTTGCCGGTCTCCCGTGTTGTGAGGGAGACCGGAGATGCTGCCCGCAGCGAGAAGCCGGCCCGAAGGAAGCAGCCGTGTGCCTCCAGCCAGGGCCTCGCTGGGATTGGCCCAGCCGGCCGAGCCTCCGCCACATCATCCGGAGGAGGAGTGGAGAGCAGGAAGCAGCCTGCGTCTGTCCCGAGGCTCCCAAGCGAAGGAGGAGCCCCGGGGAAAGAGCAAGTCCCGGCCCAGGAGCAGTCCCCAGTATTGCATACCTACGGCCCTGCACCTCACATGTTAGAGCCAGTCCGACCTAGTCGTGGGCAGGCAGGTCAATCACCACCAGGCGACCTATCAATTAAGAAAGTGCCCCGCAGGCAGCCCCGGCCGACCCCGATGAGTGTAAGGAACTGTAAGTAATATATCACAATAGGGCCGCGGGGTTACGTTTTTAAAGATGGCCCTCCCTGCCCCAAGTTTCCTCAGCATTCAATTTATGCACAGCACCCTGCCTGGGCTGGCCTGGTGTGGCCCACTAGCGGCCAACAACGCCGTAGTCCGGTCCGGTACACTTTATTATCACAATAGGGCTGGCTGGTGTTAAAGGCCTTTCCCGGGCCCTGTCTTTGAACTTCGCAGTTTCCTCCGCTCCTCCTCTCCCAAACAGTTTACTACTGACTGTTTAACAGTGACTTAGTCCTTAGAGGCTATATCGGGTCAAAGCTGGCGCAGAGAGTTGTTCTGTCCTCGATCTCCCGAGTCCCTGCATGCTTCTGTTAAGCCAAGGCCAGCCGCCCGCCTGGCCCAGGTTAAGTTGTGAAATGCCAGCATGCCGGATGTTGTATTTGCTGTGCAGCAGGCAGCGTGGCGCGTGCTGATTTTTACCCTGATTGCCACCACAGAGAGTTTACCCATTTCTAAAATCCCAACAGAGGCTTTTGGCAGATAATAGAAAGTCACTCCATTTCACGCATTAAGTGGTCTATACTGCTTTGTGGCGAGTTCGAAAGGTGCTGCCTATCATGGCCATTAGGCTCTTTACCCTGTTGTGTGGAGAGAGCTTGAACTGCTCGTGGAACAAATGAAATATACTAAGGCAATTAGCGTGGAACAGGACATCTAAAATAACGCCTTATTTAGATGAGACAGAATGTACAGACACACCAGTCATGAGGTTGTGAGGAACTTTCCGACTGCCTTAGACACATCTGTGCATTGCGTAATGTCAAAGCTAAATAACCCTGTCTCTTTTTTTAATTGGTAGAGTTACTCTAGTACTTGTTAATATTATGTGTGTGTTTAGGGCGTTCCTGGCAAAGCCCCCCCCACCTTCCCAAACACCAGTTGCAGGTGAAGGGTAGTGCTTTGAATGAGGGGGTTGGGGCGGGCAAATTTATTGAGCTACTTGCTTGTTGATCGGGTGGTCAGATCTCTCTGAGTGAGTTAATGGGTGCATTTTTCACCAGGACTTAGGAGGGGCGGGGGGCACTCAGCTCTCGGTGAGTGGAGGCCTATTTTTTTTTTTTAGCAAAAAATTCCCACACTAAGAAATCATAAGGCCCCTCTGCAGTCTGCACCAAGCCTGTGATGCTGCCAGCCTCGCCTTCTCAAGTCCCTTCTGGCCGGCTCAGCATGCGCACTTTTAACAAGTGTTGAAGCCTGCACTGCTTTTTTTCTCTTTTTAAAATAAACATCACCCCACCCCCAAGGCCGTCACTCAATCTGGTAGCGCGAAAGCACTACATATTTAACTGAGCAGGTGGTGGTTGCTCTGCCTTGCCACTGTGGCCCTTGCACGCATTTCCATATTATGTCATGCTTATGATGCATGCATAAGAATTAAATATTATACTGCCCTGCCTTTCATGCCTCGCTATCATCTTGACACGTATTTACCTATTATTTAATGCCTATTCTCTGTGTGGCACATAGCATAAGCTTGAAATAATATGCAAATTCGTGCCTGGACTCCCCAGTATGCAGGAGCCCCTCACTTAGGATATGTAACCCCTCGCTGACTGCCCCTTGACTTGCACACGTGCACAGGGCTCCCTGGGTGCTTCTCTTCTGTGACTTTGAGTTTTGGACCAAGACTGTGTGAGGCTTTCTCCAGGGTCGTCGAGCCACGAGGATAGAGGGTGGCTCAGGTAGAGCGGACTGGTGGTGGCGAGTGAACTGCTAAGTTTGCATTGTCGGACCTTAATGTGGGCCATTTCAATGCTTCCTAGCCTGGGCCAGAGGTGCTTGAAATAGGGGTGTGGGTGCTGTTTCATCACTCCTAAAATAATCATGGTAGAGTTCAAAAGGGGAATGGAAAAGAAAATGCCTTTACTTTCTTCTTTTCATCTTGTCAGGTTTGCTGTGGGTGCAAACGGGTCAAATGGCAGGCTATGTCATCTGATAAATATTTAACATTTTTAAACGGAGAGTGGTATTTACTTTTATTTCTGTACCTCTCAAGTTAGTGGTTTTTGTAAAACGAACTATCAGTAAAAGTCAAGGAACTGCAAAAAAAATTCCAAGTGTATCAGCCTTTAAAGAAGTGAAGCACGTTATTTTGTAATTCTGATTTAATAGGATCAAATTTAATTCAGACACCTTACTTGGTGATGTGCAAATTGTAAATAATTTCAGAAGCCCAATTTCTACTTATTATCGTTTGATTGGTACATAGTTTCATTAGTAAATCTGCATGCCAGTGGGATTTTTGGGCAATTTCAATGGAAAATGTGCACAGCATCTTTAGTAATATGTTTGCAACCATGGTCTTAAAATAGCTCCACTGCATACATACCACACCCCCCTGCCGGAAAGGGCAAGGCTAATTTGCTATGCTTGTTCTTTGTGTGATTGGATTTTTCACAATCATATGACTTCAGTGATGGCTTTGTCATTTTAGCCAATTTGTTCCAAAATTGTGCTTTAAATGCACTTTTGAGTTAATCTTTTTCAAAATGTTCGCGGGCGGATGAACCTCCTATCAAAATCTTACTTGAGGAAAGCTAGTGCCAGATGAAGATGTGGGTGGAGCCAATATAGTACGTGGGTGGTACCAATGAAGGGAGTGGGTGGAGCTGGGGGAAGTGGGTGTGGCCTCCGAGAAAAATTTGAGCACCTGGACTTCATATTTTACAAATTAAGCACTGCATACTCCCCACTCCTCCCAGAATATTCACTGACGATTGTTTCCTCTCTGTGGGCGGCTCTCGACCGTTCCCGCACACCCACCTCCAACCTGCCACCCAAGGCCCACTGTGTTGCTGCAGTGCGGGTACACGCCTCTGGCTGCCGGTGCTGCACTGGGGCGTATCTTCCCCTTCACCCCCCCCGCACTCATTCACTTTTTTAGTGCCACCAAAACCCTGCATGATCTTCCTCCTCCATTTCTCGCTGTCTGTGGTGTGGTTGTTTCCTACCCAGCAACCCAGTTCTAGGCCTGGTGGTGCCTGTGTTCACTCCGCTGCGGGGTCTCCCGCTCACCGGGACAGCAGGGTGCACCAGTGGATGCTGCAGCGCTCAGCAGTCAATCCTCATCAATCCCCTGTGCTCTCAGTCCATGCAGGGAGGGAGTCTCAGTCACTAGTCCGGCATGGTCACGGAAGCTCTCCGCTCGCCTCCACCGCCGTCCTACGCTGCTGTACCTGCACCACTCGCGATCTTCTCGGTGAGCAGGCCCTGGCGGTTTCTTCCCTGCATCGAGGTCACAGCGCCAGCCCGGGCTGACCCCCGATCCCACCACTCTTCGAGTTCTTATCCCTGGAATATAGACCCATCAGCCAAACCTCCCATGTGCATGTAAGTTGTCTGCCAGTATATGTGAACAAATGACATGTGACCTCTCCCCCGTATTGTAGAAATGAGGGACATGACCTCAGCATATGTAGCACATCAGCGTCTAGGTGATGACAGCAGGGGCAGGCCACGCGCGACCGAAGGAAATAACTATACATTTTGGGTGTAATACGAAGATCTCTTGTACAGCACCTAGAAGTCACGGGCGTTGCTATGCTTCTAAGAAGTGGTACCTCTGGGCGCTATAAATACCACGAGCAAAACAAATAGAAATAAAGTGCTGTGAGGCGGTTGTGAGGTGACGCGCCGCGCTGTGCAAGAAGCAGTGACTAAATGAATGCTGGCCAGCCTGGGTGGTATGGGGTGAACTGGGGTTAACACTGCCCCTCTCATGCCAGGGCAGTCACTCCTCGCCTTCAGTCATTACTGTGACTTCCCCCATCCCCTTCTCTTAGCTCCGTCATTCCCCCCCGTGGCTAATAACTATCTCTCTTCGTGCTTCCTTCCACTGCAGCACCTCTCTCACCTCTCCTCCTTCCCGTCTCTTCTTCCTCTGCCCAGCCGTCTGCACCCCAACCCCCTTTCTGCTGCCCCCCCTCGATCCAATCACCCTTTTTTTAATGCTTTCTTCTAACTCCCCCCCCCACGTGGTTGATGGCTCGGCGAAGTCATGCGTGTACCGACTGCGGGGATCTGTGTTAGACCCCATGGCCATAGGCTGAAATCCGTGCGGGGCCGCTCGGCTCATCAGCCGCCCAATGTCGATACATCCTCTATAATTCATCAGACACTGTACCGCCCTCACTGCTCAACACACACATCACTGAACTCAAATCCCGTGTGTTCATATAAGACCATGTATTGGAAACATGCTTTTTATGTCTTAAGTCAACTCATGATCGACTTGCATCTGGTGTTTTTTTCATAACTGCCTATATAAAGCTCTTCGAATCCCCGCAGTGATGTCAGTGGAATAGTAAATACAAATACATTCTTGCAATGAGCGCCGTTGAGTGGGATTAGAATAAGCATCTGTTAGGCAGCGCCAAGATACCCAGGGGTGAACATGTGCTTTACAAATGTTACCTTTACTCCTCCCTGCCCCTACAATATTACTCACACTCACCCCTTTGATACGCTTCTTTTCTATCCCCAGCATTCAATCAGTCAACTTATGAAGCACACTTTACACCCACCTCTTACACCCTCATTGTGTTTATGTCTTCTGTACTCTCCTAACCCAATGTCTGACCTCGACCCATCCCCTCCAAGCTCACACCCCTTTACCCCTCCTTGAACCGTCTCCTATTACTTGTTCCTTTACTCTGTCTGCTAGATCCACTCTTTCTTTTTATTTTCCCTTACTACTCCCTCTGCTCCTATGTCTTCTGCTTTTAGTTCCTCCGACGCTCCTTAGCCCCCCTTTCTGCTTTCTCATTCTTTCACCTTTCTTTCCATAATTCCTGTTGCCTGCTTGTGCTGTGTGTGTGTGTGTGGAAGGGTCTGTGTGGGTGTGTGGAGGGCTCTGTGTGGCTGTGTGTGTGGGGGGCTCTGTGTGGCTGTGTGTGTGGGGGGCTCTGTGTGGGGGGGCTCTGTGTGTGTTTGTGTGTGTCATTTGCGAGAGATAAAGCTAGTGGCATTGTAAATGACAATGCCATTTATTTATGTTAAAAAAAAATTAAATAAAAATAATGTCAAGAGCAATGACAATAGCTCTAACTTTAACAAAGGCAAAACCATTGCATTGTAAATGCTTGGTAAAATGGAAATCAGCCCTGCGCACGGCCTGGCAGGTGGCGTTAGCCGATAACGTTTTAACATATTCTTGCTTTTTTCTGCAAATATGTTTCAGAATTTTCCTCTGGTGTACATGCCCTCCGTTCATGACCCACTCCCCACCGTCCCTGAACTGCAGGCCTGAAGCTTGGTGAGAGGAAACTTTTAATCTTAAAATGTAGTTTAGAAGATTTAGACTTCTCTGTGTATTTCTTCCTACTGCAAGACTTTAGCTGGAAGCTGCAAGCCGTGCGCGGATTTGGACATTCAACCGCGAAGACAAATTTAGCTAGGCCTCAATTATGTCCGCCTATATCCGACAGACACCACTTTCTTGTTCTAGAGCAGCAAGTACATTTCGGAAGTGAGCATTGTCTGCAGAGAAGTGCTGGCCCTGGTTACGTTGTACATACTGGTCGGGTTGTGGTATATGTGGCCACCCAGGTCTATAAGTGGAATGAAAAAACTTGGGGGTTTCTAAAAGGGGTATGGGCGATGGAATTAAGGGCGTGTATTAAAAATTCACAGGCTAAAAATCTGTGCTGAGAATAGCTGTGCCGCCTGACTGGTATTTTGCTGCGTCTGTCATTACATACACATATATAATAAAAAAAGTAACATAACACTTCCAACATTTCAGAGCTATTGGCTTTGCCAGTGGTTGTTAGTTCTGTAAGATAAATAAGCAACAACTATGGCTTCGTTGTATAGAATATTGAAAATGCTTCAGTTCTGAAATGATGAGTGTGAAAGAACTATAGCGAGGCAGTGAAAAGTGGTACTGCTGAAGTTAAGATTTGTTTTTTTCACAAAACAGGAGAACTTGATTGAGACCCATCTTGGTGCCTGCTTTTTAGAACTGCTGATGCTGAGCACCCGGCCCACTTAAAGCCCCAAGGTCGGCTATGGCTTGCTTCCTGTTGCTGTTGCAGGGATACTGGAGATGAAAATACAGTGTCCAGTGTTTGTTGTATTTCGTATCAGAGTAATCAGGGGTTGCCACTCACCAGGTTGCGGTGTATTGGGAGAGCAATGTTTGACTTCTGGTTGGAATAGCAGCAGTTCTCCAAGTCCGGATTTAAGTGAGCTTTACTTTGGTTGAAGTAGGATTGGCAGGATACACGAATCAGGAAAAAGATGATTTGGCTTTGTTGGCCTTCTTATTGAATTTGAAGGACTTCTACAGGTCGGGGTTGATGATGACTTAGTGAGCTATACTTGGTTACATATTGGAATGGTAGGGGTTCTCTGGGTCTAGAATGAGGTGATTCGGGCACACCATAATGGGCTTTATATTGGAATGGCAGGGGTGCTACAGGCCAGAGCTGAGATTTATTCGGCAAGTTGATTGACTTTGTATTGGAATTTCAGGGGTTCTGCAGGCCAGAGATTAACCCTGGCCGTAGTTTGCATAGTAGTGCTACGCCTAGCTATGCGAAGTGCACTTCGCACAACGCAAGCTAAGCAAAATGCGTAGTGTGGTAGGGAAAATGCTGTTCGCACTGATTGCGAAGGGCCGGATGCTTGTCCACAATGTGCAATCATTGCAAACGGCACAGTGCAAGCGATAATTTTCTGCCGCTCAAGTAGATTTGTACTCGAGCTGCAGCTTTCTCAACGCGGACTGGTAGTTTCTCATCGCCAGCGGTCGCGATCATACGCGACCACTGGCAATGAGAAACCTGACCTTCCCGCGTTGAGAATCTCGCCGGGAGGTATATTTTCCACGCTCGCGATCGGCAACTTGATGTTGCTGATCGTGAACGAGGAAAAAGTCTCGCCAGGATGTTGATTTTGCTCACTTGCGGTGCGGTCGCCAACTTCATGTTGAGGATCTCGAGCAAGCAAAAAGTGCCCGCTACACTACGCTACATGTTTTTGCACAGTGCTACGTGCAATTCACGTAACGCGTAGTAGCACAACCTACTCACTCGCCGCAGCGTAGCGTAGACCTACACCCAGGGTTACCAGGGATAAGTTTAGTGGGCACGCACCATGTTTGGCTCAGCATCAGAATAGCAAGGCTGGACCCCAGGATAGAACTATAATTCACCTAAATCACATTCTGTTTAGTACTCGCAATAGGTCTCGCATTTACACTTCATCATGCGCATAAGTTTAATATTCACGGGTGCTGCGCCGCCATGCGCATATATTTACGGGTGCCGGACGTAATCATGCGCAAAAGTTTAGTATGAGTCACTGTGAGCGTGCGCACCGTGGAGGCTGCACAGTGCGGGATGTCGGCTTCAGGCTCGGTGCTGCAGCCGCGACATGCGCTCTCTCTCCTGTCCCTGGCCACACTGTTCTGGTCAGCAAACATGGGGATGGCGCCTTGCGGGCTCGGCGCAGTGCTGGATCCCAAGGGACGCTTTCAGGTGCGCTGGGGCCGGCACGGAGACCGTATTACCTTCCTGCTGGAGGTGCAGACCCTGGGCTATGTGGGCTTTGGACTGTCTATCACGGGGCCATGGCTTCTTCTGACTTGGTGATCGGAGGTGTGTGGCAGAATGGCAAGCCCTTCCCGTAGGCAAGAGCACAGTGCATTGCTACAGTCCTGGTCATCCGAAAAGAAACATTGTTTACCTATTTCTGCTGAACATTTCTGTTTCTCTGGTACTACTGGGCGCATGTTTCCTAAATCCAGGAAAGATATGACTTGAACCTTTCGGTATTGTTTTATTTCCCCAGCCCCAGAGAGATGTGTTCATACATTTTTTTTAAGCGGATGACAATTTTGTGGGTGATTTAGGGACAACAATGAGTGTCGGAATCTCAAAATAAGACTTACATGACTATTGTCAAATGTTGCTGAGGCTGCACTTTTTCATATAGAGTTGCCTGATTGAATACTAACAGGATGTCTCCTGATGCAGCTACATTGCGCCTTCTCAATTTTGTACGTATATTGTTAACCTGAAGCAGTTTATTTACGATAGATTTACTCCCACGCATACCGGAGTGCCATTTATTCAATAGCAACTGTACACTGTAAGTATATACCATTGAACAGGCCTTCGATTAATGGGGTGTGATTGGAGCTTGTTCATGATAGATATGATCAGTGCTTTAAAAGGGCCGGTACGGGACGGAGTACCAGCACTTTTTTATTTTGGGAGGGAGAGTACTGGCACTTCTCAAGAGAGATGTAATACTTTTCATAATACTTTTGATTGGGTAATACCGGCACTTCTCAGAAACTAGCAGGTACTCTAGTACAGAGTACCTGCACTTCTATTTTTCTATTCCAAGCACTGGGTATGATGTTGCCACACTTCGCATACTACCTAGCCCCCCAAAACACAATTGCGTGCACACGGTTTGTCCTTCAGTCATACATGGGTGTTTTTTGTTTTTAGGTCTAGCCTACGCAGCGCGCATGCGCTGCTTATGAAAAAGACCCTTAGAAATCGATTCAGTTTTGCAGTCAAAAACGTGCACGCATTGCATGGCTTTGAATGGCAACGCGTGCACTTTTGGCAATTCCCTTGCGGAAGCGAGCTTTCAAACCATCTGTTTGTAATTAACAGATGATTCCTGCTCGCTCCTGAAAGGGAAACAGGCGCCGGCCCCCTCTTCTCTCCCCTCCCCTTGCTGCCTCCTCGTTAAACTTATTTTTTTAAACTTTGTAGCACAAGGCGCGGGCGCTTTTTACCACGCGCGGCGCGCACCACTTGCGTGCTTTTTTTTCTCTTCTGAGTCCAGTTATTCAGAGTCTCCGAGTGTGCATTAATTATGGTAATAAATCGCTTGCTTTTACAGCGGCATGGACTTGCTGGTGCAAGTGACCTGCCCCTCTCCCAGCACACAAGTACCGATGCACAGGGCCGTCGGTGCAGGCAGAGAAAGGATTGCGTGCACAGCTCTTTGAGCATGAACACCGAGCGAGGGAGGTCCATCATTCAGCCCGAGCTTAAACTAAAAGGGAGCTTCTGGTATGTAATCACGTCTATGCTGCCAATATTTGGTTGCCGTTTGTGTTACATGATTATTTAAAAATCTGTGGGTTAAAATGGTAACATATACCTGGTACTTGACTCATAATATTTGGGCCAATGGCAGACCCTCATCTTCCCACCCCCCCCTCGAGGCCCTACCTTGCCTTGTCTAACCTCTGCAGACACGCTGCTCAGCACATGGTTCTTCATTCTCCAACAACATACTTCAGTCAGTTTAGGCTCATTGGGGGGGTAATTCCTGGGGCCCTTCCTGCGTGTGAGTATGGGGTGAGCACCATCTGGGGGAGCGTCCTACAGGTGTCAGGGAGCTGTGGACAGTCTCTGAGCCAGCAGCAGTCAGGGGTTTGTTAATCGCTGGGGGAGATCGGGGACCTTGTTAAGCAGAAAAATATCCCTTCCCTCCCCGGCGGCGTGCCCTGAACTCCACCATTACCTGCTGCCCTGGTATCTCTCTGCTTGGTACATCCGACGGCCACTCTTGGCCCTTCAAGCCCAGCGTGTTGGGAGAGGGCGGGTCTGCCTCGGAGCAGCTCTCGCTGCCAGCCCTGGCTTAAAGAGGAACGGGCTCCAGAGACACAGGCCAGAGAGCGTGGGGGGGAGAGAGAGGGTGAGCGAGGCGCGGGGCTGTGCTGGAACAAGTCCTGTTCAGAGGTGCTGGAGTCTACACTCCGCTTTAATAAACAGCAGACCCCCTCTATGCATTTCTGCTGCTGTGCATTCAAATGCCTAGGTGGGCACGGGCCTCCCGTCCAGATTAACACGCGATGGCTGCCCTCGCCCTGCCTGGCAGCTATGAACTGCTGTGAATGTCTCAGCTCACTGGCAAGGCCGTTTAGGGGTGGGCAGGAAGTCGGTCAGGTCCGGTGGAACTCTTGCGGCGCTCCTTCCAAGCTGAGCTGCAAAGCCAGCAACACCGAGTGCCAAGCTGGGGCCGGAGAGGGCCCTTGTTCAGCTTCTAGGCGATAGTGTGGGCTGGAGCCCTGAAGGTGCAAACATGGGAGACATAACATAGTTAAGCAGAATACAAAGTCACAGTTATGGTTGGGTTTAGAACGTTTTAAGGTCAATAGAATGCATTTATCTGACGGGTGGAATGCGCCTTGAGTCAGCTGCCGAGGAGCTGTGCTGTGTAAGGGTCTTGGTTGTGTTCCTCTCTTGGTTTAAGGAAGCGCACCATCAACTGATCCACTTCATAACTTCCAGCTCCTGGAATCTTCTACAACCCACGGTCCATATTAGATCATAGGTAAGAAGCGAACATTTCTACAGGTACCCAGTTTTAATCCTACTTCTCATATCCACCCAGGCTACTTATATTAATATTCTGTGCAATATTATAAATCTCTGGATTAAGGAAAGAGAAATATATATTTTTTTTAAAACACAGCACAAATTAGCAAAGACATCAGCTCTTGCCTTAAAAGGCCATTGGCTTTACCAATGGCCTTAAAAGCCATTGGTAAAGATCCTGACTACTCCTGAGGCGGAAGCCGGGAGTCCACCATTTTTTAAAATTTGTATTTTCTGTGTCACCTAAATTTCGCTGTACAATTGCTTTTAAACTCGTTCACTCACCTGGCTTGCCAGAAACGAGCACCAGATACCCCCTGAACAGCGCTTCTCGCTGCAACATATTCCTGACAAAATCACCGGCCTGCCGCCATTGACGGCGAGGTCACGAGGCCACGCCTACCTTAGGCCACGCCCACCGCCCTTCCGAGCATATAACTCCGCTCGCAGCGCCACAAAAATCAGATCCTGACTACTCCTGAGGCGGAAGCCGGGAGTCCACCATTTTTTAAAATTTGTATTTTCTGTGTCACCTAAATTTCGCTGTACAATTGCTTTTAAACTCGTTCACTCACCTGGCTTGCCAGAAACGAGCACCAGATACCCCCTGAACAGCGCTTCTCGCTGCAACATATTCCTGACAAAATCACCGGCCTGCCGCCATTGACGGCGAGGTCACGAGGCCACGCCTACCTTAGGCCACGCCCACCGCCCTTCCGAGCATATAACTCCGCTCGCAGCGCCACAAAAATCAGATCCTGACTACTCCTGAGGCGGAAGCCGGGAGTCCACCATTTTTTAAAATTTGTATTTTCTGTGTCACCTAAATTTCGCTGTACAATTGCTTTTAAACTCGTTCACTCACCTGGCTTGCCAGAAACGAGCACCAGATACCCCCTGAACAGCGCTTCTCGCTGCAACATATTCCTGACAAAATCACCGGCCTGCCGCCATTGACGGCGAGGTCACGAGGCCACGCCTACCTTAGGCCACGCCCACCGCCCTTCCGAGCATATAACTCCGCTCGCAGCGCCACAAAATCAGATCCTGACTACTCCTGAGGCGGAAGCCGGGAGTCCACCATTTTTTAAAATTTGTATTTTCTGTGTCACCTAAATTTCGCTGTACAATTGCTTTTAAACTCGTTCACTCACCTGGCTTGCCAGAAACGAGCACCAGATACCCCCTGAACAGCGCTTCTCGCTGCAACATATTCCTGACAAAATCACCGGCCTGCCGCCATTGACGGCGAGGTCACGAGGCCACGCCTACCTTAGGCCACGCCCACCGCCCTTCCGAGCATATAACTCCGCTCGCAGCGCCACAAAAATCAGATCCTGACTACTCCTGAGGCGGAAGCCGGGAGTCCACCATTTTTTAAAATTTGTATTTTCTGTGTCACCTAAATTTCGCTGTACAATTGCTTTTAAACTCGTTCACTCACCTGGCTTGCCAGAAACGAGCACCAGATACCCCCTGAACAGCGCTTCTCGCTGCAACATATTCCTGACAAAATCACCGGCCTGCCGCCATTGACGGCGAGGTCACGAGGCCACGCCTACCTTAGGCCACGCCCACCGCCCTTCCGAGCATATAACTCCGCTCGCAGCGCCACAAAAATCAGATCCTGACTACTCCTGAGGCGGAAGCCGGGAGTCCACCATTTTTTAAAATTTGTATTTTCTGTGTCACCTAAATTTCGCTGTACAATTGCTTTTAAACTCGTTCACTCACCTGGCTTGCCAGAAACGAGCACCAGATACCCCCTGAACAGCGCTTCTCGCTGCAACATATTCCTGACAAAATCACCGGCCTGCCGCCATTGACGGCGAGGTCACGAGGCCACGCCTACCTTAGGCCACGCCCACCGCCCTTCCGTGATATGTGCCTATACAGGAAGCGCAGCGGACGAGCGCAGCGGGAGCGCCGTCTGCGCGCCGAAGGCGCGCCTAAGGCAAGCCCGTCTGCGCCCGTCATCGCCAAGACATCGCCTCTCGCCAGTCCCCCTGTACAAAATCCCTCTCATCGAGTCAGCTATGACAGAAATCGTCTCCACGCACTAAACGCCAAAACTATATGTAACAAGATCAAAGGCCACCTCGGACAAACTGCACTCCAGTGTGAATCTTGCAACTTTGCAACAACCCTACCCAGCCTGGTAAGTGGTACAGCAGCGATACCCAAACTACCCTCCCTCCGAGTTCTGCAATTGAATGTCAGATCTCTTGTAAAACACCATGCAGAAGTTAACACCCTCATTATGGACGAAAATCCAGACATTCTGTTCTTATGTGAAACCTGGCTCCATAACGATCAAACCAGTATTTTAAATCTCACGCTGCCTAACGGTTTCTCTATGAAACTGGTTAATAGAGACTCTAGAGGCGGAGGAATAGCCGTTGTGTACACAACCATATATAACTGCTCCTTTATCAAGGAAGAAATCTGGGGCTGCGAATGCGCACGCTTCAAGATTGCCACCTGCCCGCAATTCACTCTCTCTGGCCTTTACGTTTATCGGCCTCCTGGCCCCTCCACCAGGTTCATTGAGGAACTCTTGGAACTTGCACACAGCTTGGCAGTCTCCTCCCCCAACTTTACCATCCTGGGTGACCTCAATCTTCACTTTGACTCTTCCACTGACCCCACTATCAAAAACCTGCTAGCCGACATCACGGCTTTGCAGCTAAACCCCTTGGTTCACTCCCCTACCCACACCGCTGGGCACATACTGGATCCCGTGTTCTCGAACCTTTCGGAAGTCACGGCGGACCCCCCTGAACCTATGGGCTGGACTGATCACTTTCTTGTCAAACTTACTATTATGGGAAAAAAACCACCCCCCAAAAGCACGGCCAACTCCTGCCACAAACGACCTTGGCATAAACTCATCTCCGGAGACCTCATCAACCACCTAGGTGAATTCCACCTCCCCGAAGAAAATAGGGATATTAATACAGTCTACGCCGCCTTCCGCGAATGGATAGTCACAGGGCTCGATGCCTTAATTCCGCCCAAATTGACTAAAGCCCGCAGCTCCCCCTCTAACCCATGGTACAACGATGCACTTAAAATGCTACGGAAAGAGTGCAAAAAAGCCGAACGCGAATGGAGGAAAGAATACTTAGATACTAACAAAACCCTCTATCTATCTAAACTTCGCATCTACCACAAGGCGATCCGCACTACTCGAGCCTCTTTTTACGCAAAGGAAATCGGAAGTAGTTCCAACCCTACCAAAACCATCTTCAACCTAGTTCAAAACCTCCAGAATATCCCCAATCCAGGCTCCTGCATCACCTCCCTGAAACAATGCGAGGACCTTGCCACCTTTTTCACAGAAAAAGTGAGGAAGATCTACGCGTCCTTTCCACAGGACGATGCTACGCACCTCAGCATTCCTCATTTAACGGCAGAGACTTCTAAACTGCTAAGAATACCTGATATATCCCTAGACGACCTCGCTAAACTATGTAGACAGGTCAAGTCTGGTTCCCCAGCAGACCCCATGCGTCCGTCCAAATTCTTGGAATCACTTGACTTCTTTCTCCCCCCGCTTGCCAAAATACTCAATCTTTCCTTTTCTTCAGCGATGGTCCCCACTTGCTGGAAATCTGCTTGGGTTTCACCCATCATAAAAAAACCCGGATTGGATCCCAATAAACCTGAAAATTTCCGACCTATCTCCCTGCTCCCCTGGACGTCAAAACTAGCTGAGGCTCACGTCAACAAAATACTATCCCTCCACATGCAGCAAAACCATGTCCTGGACCCTTCCCAAAACGGCTTCAGACCAGGTCACAGCACTGAGTCGGCCCTGCTAACCACCACGGAGCACCTTCGAGGAATCCTAGACGCCGGTCAAAGTGCCGCGTTGATCCTGCTGGATCTCAGCGCGGCCTTTGACACAGTCTCACACAACATCTTGCTGAAACGTCTTAAGGCCATTGGGATTGGCGATTTAGCCCTTGATTGGTTTCAGTCCTTCCTAAAGGACAGATCCTTCCAAGTCTCAGCCCCTCCCTACATCTCTCAACCCCACTCCATCGGGCAAGGAGTTCCCCAGGGGTCGGCACTTAGCCCATCCTTATTCAACCTATACGTTCAGCCTCTCGCAGTGGTAGCAAAAGAGTGGGACCTTACGCTGGTGTCGTACGCTGACGACACACAGCTGGTCATCACACTCTCTGAAGGTCCCTCACCTTCGGCAACCAAATTTAGAGATGGCCTCGCGGCAGTAGCACAGTGGATGACACTCAACTGCCTGCAGCTAAACGCAGGGAAAACGGAGGTCCTCCTCCTGGGAAAAAACCCTACCCTTTGGAACAATTACTGGTGGCCCTCTGTGCTTGGCCCCACTCCCGTGCCAAAAGAAGTGGTCAAAAACCTAGGAGTCTGGCTCGACCCCTCACTAAACTTCCAGTCCCACACAAAGAAAGTGGCAGCCACGTGTGTGGGTCTCATGAGGAGCCTCCATCCCATACTCGGATTCTTTAACTCCAAAACCCGTCAACTCATCATGCAAGCTATGATTCTTGCCCGGCTAGATTGGGCCAATGTTTTGCTCTTAGGAGCAAACAAAGCTGAACTTGCAAGACTGCAGCGTATACAGAACTCGGCCGCCAGAGCTGTGGTTGGTCTCCCACGCAGGTGCTCTGCCAGAACCACCATTCGCAATTTGCACTGGCTGCCTGTGGAATCTCGGATCCGTTTTAAAACCCTGACCACGGCTTTTAAAATTCTCAAAGCCGACTGCCCTGATCTCCTACGCCCACTTCTGACACCATACACACCCCAGCGCAACTTGCGTTCTTTGGGACAACACCTTGTGATGATCCCCCGAACTAAGCTCTGCAGACAGGGTGGACGCTCCTTCAAAGTCCTAGGAGCTAAGCTATGGAACGCACTGCCTCTACACATCCGTGCCCAAACCAATCTGATCGCCTTCCGGAAAGCACTTAAGACCCATCTTTTCTCTGTCACTTAAGTCCTTTATTGGTTCCCCCCCTCCCCTCTGGTATTGGTTAGGTCAGCGCCGGGACGCTCCGTTGCTGGGGCAGCTGTTTGCGCTTAACAAATTATATAACATAACATAAAGCCAATAGGTTTCACCCTTCTGTGCAGCATCGGATGCTGTATTGCATAGCTACAAAAAAACAAAGTAAAACAAGCATTGGCATAGCCAAGAGGTCTAGCTTTTGGGACCTTATAAGTATTTAGTTATGCAGCACAATATCCATGGTTCAACAACATCAACTGTTGTATGGCTAAACACTTATAAGGTCCCAAAGGCGAGACCTATTGGCTATGCCAATGCTTGTTTTGTTATAGCGTGTACCTGGCCCAAGAGCACAAGCAACAACCTCATGTTCAATTAATGTTTCAAAGGATCACAAACTATGTGTCGTCATTTCAAGAGGTCTTGTCATTTCTTTCCTCGCTTACGTTTTGATTTCGCGCCTTTGCAGCGGTTAGACTCCTCTATCTGTCGGAGTCGCTCTGACACAGATGCCAGTGCACCACGCATCAACCAGACGAACACTGTAAAAACAATTTAATAGATATTTCTGGAGCAATGTATTGTAATTTCATGCCTCGCAGCACTGAATCTCGCTAGAAGCTCTAACCTGTCCCCAGGACTTTAAGTGGGATTAAAAAACTGGTGGGAGTTCTCTCAAAGGGGCGTGGTCAATGAAATTGAGGGTGTGGCACTCCCTCTCTCAAGACAAGGGAACATTCGCCTGACACTGCTTTGTTTTTAAATGCCATTTAAAGCTGTAGGTACTGACCCTCTAAACTGCCAACCGCCCCCAACTCCCTACATGGGCATGCCTGTGAGATTTAAGTTACAACTGCTTGCTGCCTCCACTTTAGGCGGTGCTGTATCTTTGTAGGTTGACTCCGCTGCGGAAATAATCGTACATATTTGGATGTTAGCTTCAAATACTATTACGAGTCTGAATATAACAAGATATCTTTATAAATTGTATGTATATCTTTGTTTAAGAGATGGGGAATAGAGGTATGTGATAGGGGTTATCATGAGGGCATGTGAGCCTGTTACTGACCCGAACGTCTAACTTGCCCACCACTTATGTGTCAGGTTCATTTTTTGACTGTATTGAGCAAGGATTTGCAGCAGCAGAACCTGGCTACTAAACGCTCACATATTTTCAGATTTATTCTGCCTGCGTTCAGTTCTGAGTTGCCTTTACTTGCAATGGAATAGGTCTTGCATTTACGCAAGTTTAAGCTATTGACATTGCAAATAACAATTCCTTTTATTTTTGTTTTTGTTTTTAAAACATAAATAAAAGGAATTGTCATTTACAATGTAAATAGCTTAAACTTGTCTAAATGCGAGACCTATTGCATTGCAAATGCTTGTTTAGTTCTCTTTCTGAAACAAATTCCTGCTTTGGGCACATCCTATTCGTGTTATATCTTTAAACCACTGCCGTGAATCTTTCAAAGATGCTTAGCATCTTTCTGGCTTCCTAGCTTCTAATCTTGAAACTATGGAGCATATTTACAATGAAATGGTGCAGGGCAGCACTGCAAGCAATTTTGCTGTGCCATTTGATGTGTTTGTCCAGAAAGAGACACCTTCCTACAGAAAAGCAAGCATTAATGGCATTTTGCTCCTACAATGTGAGCACACATAGAAAGAGCAAAAAACGAGGAGAAATAAAAGTATTGTTGCTCCACTTTAACTCCTCCCCATAAAAGGCCAATCCTTGTAAATCTCGAGCAGTGTAAAAAAAACATGGATGTTATGTGGGAACACCCACAGCAACACCCATGACACACCCCTTTATTGCAGAGTACTGTGTGCAAGAATGCCATATTGCATAGGCTGTGTAAAACCACGCAAAGTGGTTACGTGTGGTTATGCGTGGCCTATTAAATATGGGCAAACACACATGTAAATATGCCCCTTTGTTTATCGCACAGTCTTGAAATTTTTTGATCCGGGAAATAATTGTACTTAGAAAGATGTGGTGAAGCTACTAATCACGCATAATATTTGAGTGAAGAGAAATCAGGAATTGTGGAAAAGGTTTAAAATGCTTGCCTAAAAGTTGGTAAAAGTTGGCAACCGCGCTTCGAGCAGTTTGGAATATATGCAAATTCACCAATTTTGTGTTCAATAAAAAAGAGTCACTCGGAACGAGAATTTTACCATGTTTTCTAAATTAACAAAAATTGCAATGTTTTGATAAATAACTGAACATTTGTAGAAGAAAAACGCTACCAACTTTGCACGCCATTTAACAATTTATGTGTGTGATGTCCTTGTTTTTGTGAACGCGGGGGCATATTATCAAGACAGGCGATAAAATTATCAGCGGCGATAATTGGCTTGATAATATGCTCTATGGAATTCCAATCGAAGCTCATGTTAGATGTCCTTCACATTTAACATGAGCTTCGATTGGAATTCCATAGAGCATAATATCAAGCCAATTATCGCCGCTTTAGCGGCAGTTTTCTGCTGCTAAAGCGGCGATAATTTTAACGCCGTTCTTGATAATATGCCCGCAGTTTTTTACATTTTAACTTATAACTGTTTTATTGAGGTTGTCCATTCTACGTGATTACCACTAGATGTCAGGATATTCAAGGCAATATGACTCCAGTTCCGTGATAAAATAGGGCAGTGCCATGAGATACAAGCTGTATCTAAAAATAACAAATAGAAGGTCGGCACTTTTTCATTTTATAAATACATTGTTGCTTAAACACATTGTTGTTTATAAATGTCGAATTGCTTTTTTTAATAAGGGGGTCTTGGATGCGTACGGCCTACGCATACAAGACCCCCTATTAAAAAAAACAATTCGACATTTATAAACAGAAAGAAGCAACAATGTGTTTATAAAATGAAAAAGTGAATAATCATAGAACTTCTCTCTCAGTAAAGCCATAGGGGTCTGCTAAAAACAATGTCACTGTTTTGTCACATGTCTTTTGGTAATATTGTCTATTCTTGTTTTTTTATAGTATGAAATGAGAGTAGTAGTATGAATGAAAGAATGAATGTAATGAGGATAAGATATGCAGCTTGGGTTTCTTTTTCTTTTTGATATGTTTAATTAAATATTGCTTAGACTTATCAAATTGAACATGTCACTTCCTTTGTATATGTAAAGAATTTGTTAAATATTTATTATGAACAGAATAGAATGACTGAACAAATGAAAAAATAATATAAAAATATATTTTTGAATAAATTTAATGTCTTTTCCATTATATTTAGCATCCTTTTTGAAAGTGTTTGTGAAGATTATCACTGTATAAATATATATAGGTCTGTCAGAGGTATTTTTCTGCTGTATCACAGCGCGTGACTTCATGGCGCATGACATTACACGTAGCATCTCAGGAATTGGCACAGCATCCCATGAATTCACAGGAACTGACATTGTAAGAAGGGACATCAGATCATAAGACCTCACACAAATGTTGAGCAGACCTGCCATGAGTACATTTGAGAGCATTACAATATTTAAGAAATTATATTTTGTGTTGGGTTGTGCAAAAAAAGTGATGCAACCCTGATGCAAAATCTGGGCCTCAATTTATACATTTATTTTTTTTAACTTTGCCACGAACAAATTGTTAACAAGGAGAAACATTCAATAAATCTGTTCTGCTTAATTGGATGCAGATTCTGTATTTAAAATTATCTTATGGGGTTAAGGCACCTGCTGAAGAGATCTTTGGCTGCCCAATAAATCTCAGGGAATAATAATAATAATAATGGTAAGATAACGCTAGAGGTTAATATATTTGCTGGAGAGATCTGTGTTTTGTATAGTCCCAGTTTTTAATCAAAGTTGCATAGAGAGTTAATTTGTCTCCTGCAAAGCACATCATGTAACACGCAGATGACAGAAGTGTAATATATGAAGATGGGTAAGTAGATACTGCTGCTTTTAACAAGAGATCTTTTTGTAACTTGCAGTTTGTAAATTGTGATCCTTCTAATATACCACAGTGACCTATAAAGGACACGAGTCCCATACCTTGTACCCTCACTGTCTTATACATTGATTTAAATACATATGATTTATTGTCAATGTATAATGTGTACATGTGATGTAAAGTGCACTGACGCTTCATTGGGATGAGCAGCGCTAATAAAGAAATAAAACAAAATAGGGGTATTTAAGTTGTTATTTGTGTAAATGCTGGGACAACCAACACATCTGACATTCTTACAGTGCATGAATATCTCTTATACATGGGGACTGAAAAGAATCAAAGCATGCCTGTCTTAAGTACTTGTGAAGTAATACCAAGCGGTGTGCCTTTGTTTCCCCTCCATTGCATTTGCATCTAGGTGTCCTGCTCCAGATAGCGCCTAGCCTGTCTACTCCAACAAAAGGAGGCCTGATGGCCCCTTAAATTCGGCCTTTGTTTTCTTCCCAGCTGAAATTTAAAATAACAAAGCCCAGTCACATGCACGCCTGCATGCTGCTTCTCTCAAGGAAAGCAGGCAATGTGCAGGCGCTTACTGAATGTGTCCCAGTGTCTGAGGATTACATGGGGATGAGCTCACCATAGCTCTGTGGGGCCCAACTTCTTTGCAGGGTAGATGACGTTCAGGACTGGACTGGGATCACAAACCAGCCCTGGCAATTGCGTCGGACCGGCCACGGGGGCAAAACCCCCACCCTTCCGGCCCACCGGGAAACACCCAGTGCCCGTTATGGCCAGTCCGGCACAGATGCCGTACACCCTGTGAAAAGAGAGGGTGAAGGCCGTCTACCTGTGTGTTCTCTTCCTTGTGCCGTGCCTAAATGCTTTTCCCATGCTGAACCACTGAACCAGAAGCAACTGTGCACTTCCAGCACCCTATGGCTCCTGCCAGGTATCTTCGAACTACTTTCCGTATATAGGTGTCTACACGCTGGGGGAAGCTTCTGCTAAAGTGTGTTCTGTGAAGCACGGCAGCAGCACCCACCTGGAGGGCAATGCTTAATAAAATACATACTGATGACTAGATCAAACAACACTCTGCAATTGTGTATGTATGGAATGTGGTTCCTGGTCTTCCTTTAATACTTAAGAACACTGAACCTCCCAGACTGTGTGTGCCCAAAGCAGATGCAATGCAAATCACGTCCGACTATAAAAGGAGCAAATCACCCCCAACAACTGCAATATTAACACCGACCAATCATCTGATACGAACCAAGATGAAGATCTTAGACTGGTTGGCTGCTCTGGTGATCTGTTTCTCTTGTAAGTATCCAAGCAGGGTTCTTAGATTTATTTAATCAACAACTATGCAATAAGAATAACACATTTGCGTGTGTGACCTTGTCTGTCTGTTTCCACCAAGGCTCGGAAGCAAGCATCACTTTCACCCAGGGGGGCTCCCAGTCGGCTGCTCCAGGATCCTCGGTGGTGCTGGAGTGCACTGCCTCTGGGTACAACATTGGGAGCCTCCACATGATCTGGGTGAAACAAGTCGCAGGAGGGCCACTTCTGTTTGTGGCGTCTTTTCGAGCTGGTCACAGCGACTACGTTTCAAGCGCCTACACGGGACGCGTGTCTGGATCAGCAAGTGGGAACACGGGACAAATAACGATTCGTGGTCTGACCACCGCTGACACTGCGATGTACTACTGTACCCGGGACCACAGTGATGAGAACTCTAGTTCCTCTTGTCTAAAAACTTGTAAATCAGTGGCATGTTCAAAAGAGCTCGTTCTGCAGTCAGTTCGTGTGTCTGTCCTTCTCACCTAAGAAGAGAGCTAGGGAAGGCCAGGAGGGAGGGGCTCTTTCTGCTGCCAGGGGAGCTGCCAGCATAGAGGCTCCTTTCACAGCAGTGAAGTATGCCGAGTGAATTCCTTGTTTAAAGCGCCCACTCAGCACACTTTTTCTGTTCTGAGAAAAAACTCCCAAAGCAGGAGATGGTTTCCTCCAGCAAGAAGTAAATAGCTCAAAAGTCCAGGGAGATTTTTGCAGCACTTGGTGTGCCATTTAATATTTGTCCCTGTCCATTTTCATCGTGCCTTTCATGGCTCACATGGGCATGGAAAGTGAGCGACAGCCATCTCTCCTTCGATAGAGTGGGTTTCCCAATACTATGACCCAGTGCTTCTGTGGCAGACAGACCACTGGGTCAAGGGTTATCTTCTGCAGAACCAGCAGTAACTCGGTGGTTCCCATGATTCTAAATAGAGCGGGAGTAATGACGAGGTAAGATAAATCCCTCTTTTTCTGTAAAACATGAAATAAGGTCATTATTTTTTTTCTATCTAATTATGGGCACAATCGTCTGCTGCAATTTTTCCTGAAACTTTGGGGGCATATTTACAAGGAAAGTGGCGGAGTGAGGTGTTAGCCATATTACAAGAATATGGTGCAGCCTGGCGTTTCCATCTGAGCTGGCGCTAAACTTATGAGCCTAATGCCAATGCCGGGCACTCAACAGGGGCATATTTGCCAGATCCTATCGACATAGAAATATCACTGTTTATGATGGTCTTGTGGCGTTTGGGCTTTGCCTTATTTACAAGGCAGTGTTAAGCCATTTAACTCCCCTTTCATGCTATGCTTAGCGTGTAAGGGGAGGGAAATGAGTGTTGCTGTGGGTGCTCCACCCATTGATTCTGATGCTGCCCCCTATTTACAGGAGTGGTGTAAATAGGAGGCAGAACCAGAATTGAGACCAGGAAAAACCTGGTCTTATCCTGGCACAATGAGAAGAAATGTTTCATTTCTCCTCGTTCTTGCTGATTTCATGTGTGCTGCGCTGTGCAGCGCACATGGAAACAGCAAAAGGCCAATGATTGTTTATGTACAGCAAGGTCCCCCTTCCCGCGCATAAACAATCATTTTTAGGTCTCGCCTCTCAATGCACATGCGCATTGAGCAGAGCGAGACTATAGGCACTTAAACAGACTTTACCCAACTGGCGATTTGGTGCTGTGCCCGTGCACTTTTAGGTCAATGCGCAAGTGCATTGACCTAAAATGCGCGTGCACAGCATCAAATTGTCAGCCATCTGTTGCCCAGCTTGGTGCCGCTCCACCCCCTGCGGCATCAAAGGCTTTCACGGCCGGCCGGCCGTGTTTTCAGTTTCACGGCCGGCCGGCCGGCCGTGTCTCCTTTTCTTTTAACTTGTTATGGATGAAGTGAGTCCCTACCCCGACACTTCCCCACCCGATCGGTGTGCGGAAATAAAGCCACGTCATTCATTCTAATCCAGAACTAATTATAAATACATATTATTTATGGCCTGTCCCTCCAAAATGCTTTTACATCGCATTTGCAAAAGAAAGTTTAGAAAAATTGGTCTCTACATTGAGGAAGTTAGAACAGGTGTCTGCTTGAGCCAGGAAAACATATTAGTGAGCATCTTTTTAATATGCCGTGCATCCTAGGACCCCAATCCCCACTAGTTATCTTGCGCCATGCCCCTCCCCCTTTGTACCTCCAGACGCCGTGCCACACCTCCATTCGTCACCATCTGACGCCATGCCACCACCCCTCCCCCAATTGGTATCTTCTGACGCATTTAACCGCCCTCCCGTTGGTCACCTTCTGACACCAATCTACCCACCTTTGGTACCCTCTGAGGCAACCCTTCCCCTACCAGGATAATGGCTGGAGTTTGTGAACCAAACCTCACAGTCGGCTGCGCGCTCTTTATTCGTCTGACTGTCTCCGTGCATTTAACTGCATCTTCTGCAGAGGGGGAGCTCCTGTTATAATTTAGCCTCAGTCTTGAGCGGTGTCCCGCAGAGGATTGTTTGTCGTTAATGGCGCTCAATTGCCTGCTATTGCAGTGCAAATGTAGCTCAAAACACAGCTAATTCTACATTAGAAATGCAACAAGTTCACAACATTTCTCATCAATTTGCAAATGGGTACGCTGCTTGGGGCAGGCTTCAGCAATGTCGTTCTCAGGGTGGGATAGAAAGAGACAGAGGCACCGTGGTTTAGTGGGCAGGCGTTACTGCTGCTGGTTTAGCGGGTAAATGGACACTATACTCGGTCACTGCAACATGGTTTAGTGAGAAGGTCGAAATTACACCCTAGTCACTGCAACATGGTTTAGTGTGCAGGAGGACAGAGTGTCACTTCAGCATGGTTTAGTGGGCAAGTTGTCACTACACCAAGTCCAGTCACTTCAAAATAATTTAGTGAGCAGGAGGGTGCTATACTCAGTCAGTACAACATGGTTTAGCGTGCAAAGTCACTGCAGCATTGTTGGCTTAGTGACCAGGTGGTCACTGTACCCAGTTAGTGCAGAATGGTTTAACAGGTAGGTGGGCACTACGCTCAATCAGTGCAGCATAGTTTAGTGAGCAGGTTGACACTATGAGAGCAAACCAATACCACCAGAGCAAAGCTTGTTTGTATATGTAGTATATGTAAATGAAAAACGAAGCCGACGTTTGGGTGCAGGCATGCCGATAGCGCCACTTCCATGCTGTTCCCTTACAATGGGCCAATTAACAAGTGTCAGAAGTAAACAGAACAGTGGAGCCAGGAGAGTACAAACTAGACATTACTCCTCCTTTAATCCTGCATCTTTTCGGCGGGGCGCGCGCCACGCTCTCTCTCCGTTGCCACACGCATTAAACTACCCAGACAGCCCACCCCTTCCCTCTCCAGCGCGCGCCCCGCTCTCCCTCTGTTGCTAAATGCATTAAAGTGACCAGGCAGCCCACCCCCTCCATCTCCAACGCGCGCCGCGCTCTCCCTCTGTTGCCACACGCATTACACTTAGTAGGCAGACCACCCCCTCCTCCCTATGCTCGCTCGAGTTGCAGGCAGCCCACCTCCTCCCTCTACATATGGTCGCTCAACTTTACTTTGAGCTTCGCCGCACGTTCTCCCTGGCTCCTTTCTGACCACGCACTGCACCTTTTCCATGTACTTCCATGCCCCATAATTTACGGTCAAATACTCTTTCTTTTGTTTTGATATGCAAGCATTTAGCAAGTGCTTTACATTTATTTACTTACATACTTTTTTTTTAAATTTGAAATTTATGCGCCCAAACTCGTTTCTACTTTCTTATGTAAACATACTCATATTCTCACTCACATTTTACAAATCACTTTCTCGACAAACAACACTCTGGGGCAACACTTATGGCCAACACCGCATTACTTAGGGACACCCTAACATCACTCATGGACACCGGCACACTACTTAGGGACACCCCCACGCATCACTCAGGGACACCACCGCATCACTCAGGGACACCACTGCATCACTCAGGGACACCACCACACCCCTCAGGGATACCACCACATCACTCAGAGACACCACCACATCACTCAGAGACACCACAGCACCACTCAGGGACACCACCGCATCACTCAGGGACACCACCACATCAGTCAGGGACACCACTGCATCACTCAGGGACACCACCACATCACTCAGGCACACCACTACACCACTCACGGACACCACCACTCATCACTCAGGGACATCACTGCATCACTGACGGACATCACCACACCACTCGGAGACACCGCCACATCACTCAGAGACACCACCACATCACTCAGAGGCACCACCACATCACTCAGGGACACCACCGCATTACTCAGGGACACCACCACACCACTCATGGACACCACCACATAACTAAGGAACACCACCACATCACTCAGGGACACCACCACCCTAGACGCCAACACCCTAGATGCCAACACCCTAGCCCACACAACCCTAGCCCACACCACCCTAACACCCACCAACCTAGCACCCATCACCCTAGCCCCCATTACCCTAGCACCCATCACCCTAGCTGCCAACACCCTAGCCGCCAACACCCTAGCTGCCATCACCCTAGCCGCCAACAATGCTAACCGCCAACAACCCTAGCCGCCAAAACCCACACCATAGCCGCAACCACCAGCACCATAGCCGCCACCACCCTAACCGCCACCACCCTAACCGCCACCACCCTAGCCGCCACCACCCTAGCCGCCACCACCCTAACCGCCACCACTCTACCGCCCACACTCTATTGCCCACACTCTACCTAACTGATCACCACTACATACAATAACAGTAGTCGCAGTCATGTGCTACATTCACTTGACTCCATGTCCAGGAATTTCTACATTCGAGTAAAAAAGAACAAAATTGCTACAGGACAAACAAAAAATGCTGCCAGCTGGTGTAGGAAAGGGAATGCACAGCTCTAATGCAGAGAATGCAATATATATGTCTCTTCCTTTAGTTCACCTAATGCAACACATAGCTTCTTTCTGATCAAAAATCAAATAAAGTACGCGGAAAAATAACAAACGTCGATGAGCACAAATGCAAGAAAATTGGGGGAAACTCAAACACATACATGTAACAATCATCTGATAGGGAAAATTACTGCAGCAGATCTAGTCGAGGGCACAAGATAAAAAATAACCGATTCTAAACTTAAGGACAGGCGAAGAATATGTTTATTTGCAGATTTAAAAAAAAAATGTCATAGCATACAAAAACATACACACCAACTTTCACACGCTCACACACACACACACACACACACACACACACTCACCCACCCACTCACGCACTCTCAACCACCCACGCACCACTCTCACCCACCCACACAGACGCATGCACCCTCACACACCCACGCACACGCACTCTCTCTCACCCACCCACGCACACGCAGTCTCTCTCACCCACACACACACACTCTCTCTCACGCCCACGCACACTCTCTCTCAAATGCCCACGCACACTCTCTCTCACACGCCCATGCACACTCTCTCTCACATGCCCACAAACCACCGCCACCCACACACCACAGCCGCCCATACACCACAGCCGCCCACACACCACAGTTTGGTGTCCAGCATACGACTGTCAGGCATCCGCTTCGAAACATGTATGTTTGCCATAGACATGGGCAGGAAGAAAAGCAGATGAGGCAACAACTTTAAAAAAGGTTTTTATGGTCAGAAAGAGGGAGGAAAGTCGTGATCGTTTAGAAGAAGTGTGCACCCAAAAAAAGCAAAACACCCTTGTTCTATCTCCACCAATCTTAATGGTGGCGCTTTACAAAATTAAAACTTCGCTAAGTGTAGAACATACTCATAGCTGAACAAAAACAACACTATTCTGACCGATGGTGGCGCAAAATACATACAATGTTACAGACTCACAAAACAAACAGAACACTAACGGGAATCACTTATAATGACAAAAAAATAATCAGTTCTCTAAATGTTTTTACGCCCTCGAAATTTATGCTGCAGAAAAAATAAACAAAATTAGCAAATTTGAACAACACAATACTACCCGAACAAATACGGCAGTTACAAATACAAATTGCTATAAAAAAAAACTTTCCCACTATAAAGGTAAATCACGCACTTATGCAACATGTTGCACTATTACGACAAAATAATAACCTTTGCCAATATATTCAATCGAATAGTTGACAATACAACAAAAATATAAATAATATTAACATCCAAAAGCTATACATTGCGTTCATACGCAGCAGAGACACCGTCAACTAATAAACAATTTACTTTAACAAAGACTTTTTTTTACCGAAACAAGCACTAAACTAGAAAAAAATATACAAGTCAACAAGTACATACCAAAACACAAAACAATATTAAAAAAAAAAAACTTACCTGTCAGGTGGCACAGCAAACAGACAGCAAACCCGGCACGCCTTCCAAGAACGGCGCGGTCGACAAACAGGGGATTTCCAAAGTTACGCGCTCCAATTAGGACGCTACGCAGCACAACGTAGCAATCTCATTGGCTGTGAAACACGTCAATCAAAAAAAGAACATAAACACAAAAAAACACTAGACCGCTACACTAACAAACGTAAGTAACGTTAGGGAACATTAGCAAATCTGCCATTTTCATTTAATACACACACACACAACACACACACAAAAGAAAAACAACACACATTTATATTAAAAAAACACACACACATACACAACACACACACCCAAAAAAATAGAACTAAAACTCCACAATAGCAAATATACACACACACACAACAGCCCCCTCACCCTCACAACCCTCTCACCCTCACCCCCTCACACCTCCACACCCTCACACACTCACACCCCCTCACCCTCACACCCCCTCACATTCACACACCCTTGCTCCCCTCACACCCCCTCATCCTCACACACACCCTCACCCTCACACACTCCCCCACCATTACACACCCATCAACCTCACGCACCCTCTCACCCTCACAAACACTTTCAGCCTCACACCCTCTCACACTCACACAACACTCACCCTCACACCCCCTCAGCCTCACACACCCTCACCCTCATACCCCCTCACCTTCACACCCCTTCAACCTCAAACCCCCACACATCCTCAAAACACACACCCCTTCACCCTCACACCATCACACACACCCTCACACCCTCTCCCCCTCACACACATCCTTACACACCCTCACTCACCTTCTCACCCTCACACACCCTCTCATCCTAACACACACTCTCACCCTCACACACCCTCTCACCCTCACTCACCCTCTCACCCTCACTCACCCTCTCACCCTCATTCACCCTCTCACACACACACACACACCCTCACACCCTCACCCTCACACATCCTCACTCACCCTCACACACCCTCTCACCCTCACACACCCTCTCACCCTCACACACATTCTCACCCCCTCTCCCCCTCACACATACTCTCACCCCCACCCCCCTCACCCTCACATCCCCTCACCGCATGCCACACACTGCTGCACGCCTCACACTGCTGCAGCCTCACACTGTGGCACGCCTCACACTGCTGCATTACTCACACTGCTGCACCCCACACACTGCTGCACCCACACACACTGCTGCATGCCACACACTGCTGCAGGCCACACACTGCTGCATGCCACACACTGCTGCTCGCCTCACACTGCTGCATGACTCGCACTGCTGCACGCCTCACACTGCTGCACGCCACACACTGCTGTATGCCACACACTGCTGCACGCTGCACACTGCTGCACGCCGCACACTGCTGCACAAATATCGTAGAGCGCCCTGCATCTCTTGTCTTCTCCCACTCTATTCTGTTGCTCTCTTCCACCGCCTCCTTCTCTAGCTCCCTGTTCTCTTCTCTTCTCCTGTGCCGATCTGCTGTTCTCTTCCACCCGCCTCCTTCTTTAACTCCATGTTCTCTTCACCTGTAATAATCTGCTGCTCTCTTCCACCCCACCTCTTTCTTTAAGTCCTTGTTCTCTTCTCCTGTGCTAATCTGCTACTCTCTTCCACCGCCTCCTTCTTTAACTCCCTGTTCTCTTCTCCTGTGCTAATCTGCTGTTCTCTTCCACCTGCCTCTTTCTCTAACTCCCTGTTCTCTTCTCCTGTGCCGATCTGCTGTTCACTTCCACCGCCTCCTTTTAAAAATCCCTGTTCTCTTCTCCTGTGCTGATCTGCTGCTCTATTCCACCCGCATCCTTCTTTAACTCCCTGTTCTTTTCTCCAGTGCTGATCTGATGCTCTCTTCCACCCCGCCCCCTTCTCCAAATCCCTGTTCTCTTCTCCCATGTTGATCTGCTCTTCCACACCACCTCCTTCTTTAACTCCCTGTTCTCTTCTCTTCTCTCGTGCGGATCTGCTGCTCTCTTCCACCCTGCCTCCTTCTCTAACTCCTTGTTCTCTTCTCTTCTCCTGTGCTAATCTGCTGCTCTCTTCCACCCCACCTACAAATGTCACAAAACATTGTTAATATTTCACTTATGTTCTTAGATTTTCGCAACAATAAAATACACTGAATATAACATTCACAAAAGTTTTTTACTAAAGTTTAAGATATTGCCATTATAAATTAAAATAACTTTTATTTAAGTATTAAATATTATTTTAGAAATCAAAACATCTAAGTCCCGTTAATACTAAACATGTTGCATTACAAATGTGATATGTGTCACATTTGAAAAACTTAGAAGTATTGGCATTGTTAATGACAAAGCTATTAATTTCGCTATTTTCTAAAGCAACACATAAATAAATAATTAGTCATTTATAAAACAAATAGCTCAAACTTTCCTATTGCGAGACCTATTGCGTTGCAAATGCTTGTTAGATATTGCCGTTTTGCAACTTCTATGTGTGCTGCATTAAGCAGCATACATAGAAGTTACAAATCAGCATTTAAAGATTGATTATGTGTAGGAAGGGGGACCTTCCTACACATAAACAAACTTCCCCTCCTCGTAGACACCTTACAGCAAGGTTGCCTGAGTTGGCGCTAGGCAGTTAAGTTTAGCTCCACCGCAGGGGGACATGCAGGGCTGCACCATATTCTTGTAAACATGGTGCATCCCTGCATTTCTGAAGTGGCAACTGCTACAGATCTACCATCTGAACTCTGTTATATTCACAGTTCTGTCACAGGGTTTTGTGGTACTAAGGGTAATAACATTTGGTGATCTCTCCTGACTACGTATGTTTCTTTTTCGTATCCCTTCTCTACCCTTGTGATTGATTTTACCTCTGTGTCAGGCTCGGTTCTAGAGGGTGGGCCAGGCCCACCCAAGGAATACCATGGCCCACCCTCGGCCATTCTGAACTTAATGGTGTTGTGAATCCCCATTGGGCTCTGCCTTATTGTTTATTTAATTATTAACACCATTGACACGCGCTGGTTTCAGACTTGGGGACAGGTGTAAAATCATCAGGGATAGTACCTGCTATGATATGCAAATGAAAAGCACAGACATCCTGAACGCTTTCACTCACTCAGACTAAAGAGGCTGCAGGCTTCCATCACAAGGTAACTAGGAGTTGCAAAAAGTGACATGACAAAAGCGCTTTGCAAAGGATTTTCTTTATGCAAAAAAGTTAGAGAAAATGTGTTAATAATTAGCATATAGCTTTACTCAGGGTTAGTCTTATTTTCTTCCTGCTGTGAAGCCTTTACTAACTTGCAGCATTACATAAAAAAAAATAATGGATAAAGTTAAAAAAAGAAATGTTTTGTCTTTTTATTGGCTAAATGAAAAAACATTCTATGCATCATTACGTTAATTCACACCACATTCATTTGTATGTAGATTGTTACAAGTGATAGACTGATTCCTTGTGCAGGGACCTATGGGCATAACCACTCCAATTATGCAATTGTGTAGACGTGGCATTTTTCGTATAGCTATGGATTTGCCACATTTGCCACATAATCAATTATCTTCTTCAGATTATTAAAAAAGTTGTTTTTAGCTCAAAGGGTTCAAAAGTTACTAGCAGAGCAGCGACATGTGGTGGTGCGGAGTGGAAGGTTCTTTCCTAAGGTTGACTGGTCACCTTCTGGTTGCTTATTGCTATATTTAGGTGTTAAACTGTTACCAATGAGGTGCAATCTATGTCTAGTGTTAGCAAGCTTACAAATATCAAATGAATGAACTAATACTATCACAAAATGTACAGCATTGTGCTGCATAGTTTGCCTTTTCTTGCTGCATAATTTAGTAAACACTGACACCTAATTTGACCCTTCCGTGACCCATAGTTCCAGTGGCACTGTAAGTAAAGTAAATTGATACTTGTATAGCGCACTACTCACCCGCAAGGGTCTCAAGGCGCTTGTACGAATACCGCTGTGGAACCCATCCTGGCTTTCCCTGTGAGGCGTCCACTCCTGGGCACCCCCAAGGTGGAGGCCAGGCATCCTTAGCGTTGTGGGGGCTGTTGGTAACCAGCAGGACACTTTTTTGATTCTCAGCAGTGTCATCTCAGGATTACATTCTAATGAGGCTTATAAAATGGGTATCTCATGGTCGACTAATAGGAACACTTGTGGCAAAGTATGAGGTAGCGGATGCCACATAAAAAACAAATGGTCATACATTTAGTTTAAGGTAAAAAAAAGCTTTCAACAAATATTAGAAGTTCAAGCCTCTACAGGTAACAGCACATAAGGAAAAAAGAACTTACAGAATAAATTCTAACAAATACTGAAACATAGTTGAGGTGCTTTTTGAAAAGAACACCATAAAAATACACCAGTTATTCCTGAAAAAAACAGCAATTTGTATTGTTTAATATTAGTGACCATTTACAATGAATTAAACATTTTTTATAGCACTGGTATGTTTTTAAGCACCTTATCTGATGTATGTTTTAACAAGAGACTAACAAGTACATTAACTATGCCAATTGGGTATATGCAGGGCTCGAGTCGGGGTACCACGCGGGTGGACGGCATCCCCCCACTTATTTTACCGTGTGGACGCCGTCCCCCCTGGCAAACAGCTGGACTTCACTCTGGCCTCTCAGGGACGAGATCGGAGCTCACAGCTCCGAGGCAGCTCTAGGGATGAGGGGGAGGACGCCATGTGTCTCGAGCGCGATGCTGGCACAGGCCTCCTGCTGCCTCGGAGACTCGACGGATGCTGGGCCGGTTTTGTTAGGCTGAGAAGTGTTACTCAGTGAAAAGGCAGCCGGAAAAAAATTGAAAATATAAAATTAGCTTTCAGATTGAGGTGCCTTTTAAGATTGTACCCGATAACAGTACACATAAACGTCTAATACCCCTGCACAGTCCACTCGTGATACCTTTGGATCTTGCTACTCAGATAGTGCATCATATTGACTCATTTGCTTTTGAAGGTGCAAAGCATAAACACCACCTTTCGTGACGTCACTTCCTGTCGTGACGTCACGCTGGTGACAGCGTCCCCCCACTTCTTTTTTTACGACTTGTGCCCTGGGTATATGCCAATCAAACCCCATGCTTAGGGGAGTGAGCACAAAGCCTTTAGCACTGATTAGCAGTGGTAAAGTACACAGATTCCTAGGACCAACAACAACGAATTCAGCAAAATTGGAGGTAAGCACAAAACTGTTTGGGTAAAGACCACCCTAAGGATGGCAGGTCTAACACATGTACCCCCCAGCTGAAAGTGGGGTGAACTACCCAACCTCCTGGGAGTTTTTATCACTAAGGCGTAAAAATCTGCGGATATCATCAGTACTGGCATTGTCTGTCCCAGGTCTGTGTTCCACCGTAAACACCATTCCCTGTAGGGATGTGGAACACCTCAACAGTTTTGGACTCTTACTCCTCATTTGCATTAGCCACCTGAGAGGCCTGTGGTCTGTCTTAATCTGGAAGTGAGCCCCAAAAGGTATGGTCTCAGCTTCTTCAGTGTCCAGACCACAGCAAAGGCTTCCCTCTTATTAGCAATCCACCTGTGTTCCCTGGGAAGGAACCTCCTAGAAATAAAAGCTGCAGGTTGGTCTATGCCCTCATTATTAAGCTGTGAAAGAACTGCATTTATACCATGTTCTGAGGAATCAGTTTGTACAAAGATTTCATTGGAAAAGTAAGCAGCCTTGAGCGCAGGTGCTGTGCACGTGGCCTGTTTAAGGGAGTCAAATGCTTTTAGGCAAGCCTCTGGCTGAATCACAATTCTTGGCTGCTTCTTAGAAGTCAGCACAGGCAAAGGGGCCACAATAGTGCTATTTCCCTTGACAAACCTCTTCTAATAACCGGTTAGGCCCAGGAAGGCCCTTGCCTCAGTTTGATATTTTTGGATGCACCCAGGCCATGATGGTTTCTATCTTGGCCAGGAGAGGCTGCACCTTTTCCCCAACCACTGGCTGTCCTAGGTCCACCACAGACCCTTACCCTTCCTGCAGATGAAAAAGGTGGCCCTTCCAGCAGATATTGAAGACAGCTATGGCATCCAGGCAAGCAGCACTGAAGATTTCCATATAAGCCAAACCTGATTCACCAGTCTCTGTAAGGTGGCAGGGGAATTTATTTATCCAAAGTGCATCACTTTGAATTGGTAATGGCCCTCTGGAGTGGAGAAGGCTGAACTCTCCTAGGGTGCTTCAGTTAGGGCAATCTGCCAGCACCCTGAAGTCGGATTAAAAGTACTTAGGAACTGGGCAACCTCTAACATGTCAATGAGGTCATCGGCCCTGGGAATGGGATGAGGATCACTCTTGGTGACTGAGTTGAGCTCCCTGTAATTCAGACAGAACTGGAGTTCTGGGGTAGTGCCCAGTTGGACAGCATTTGGGACTAGCACCACAGAGCTGGACCAGGGGCTAATGCAAGGCTCAATCACCCCTAAGTCCAGCATCTTGGAGGCATCCTCCTTGATGCTGGCTCTCACTTTGTCAGACAGCATGTATATTTTAATTTTGACAGGTAGACTGTATCCTGTGTCAATCACATGGGTACACACATGTGTAACCACATGAGTGAGGGAAAACAGACGAGAGGACTGTCCCAGCAAGTGGTGACAGTCTCTCTCCTGCTCTTAAGTCAAGGCAGGTGAAAGGTTTACACCTTCCACTTACCCATCCTTCTCCTTGGAGGCTAGGAGGTAAGGGAGAGGATCACTCTCCTCTTTATTCCCAACATCTGTTACCAACAACATGGTGACCTCAAACCTCTCAAATGGGTTAGAGAACCCTTTGGGAGTGTCTGAGAGTCTTCAGGTCAACCAAGTAGGTGGCCCCCACCTTCCTCGCAACAATCTCATATGACCCAGTCCAATGGTCTTGGAGGGCCCTGGACTCCATGATTCACACTTTTTGTTCAGGTTGGAATTCTGCAGGGATAGCCGTATGATCGTACCACTGCTTCATTACCTCCTGGCTGTCCTATAAGCTTTCAGAAGCCTTCTTCCAAAATCTGGCCATCTGGCTATGAAGGGCTAGCATGTAGCTAACCATATCCTGGGGAGGTTTCCAGGAGCTTTCAGTCAATTCTGTTTGCAGAGTTTCAGCAGCTCATCCCTGCTGAGGGTTTCAACATTGCAGACATCCATGGTACAAAAAGGAAGTTAGGGCACTTAAGTTAAATGTATAAAAGCGTAAAAACAACCAATTGAAAAAAGACTAAGGAAGTATGATATATTTAGCCTGTCTTCTTTCTACCTCTGGGGATTTCATGGTCACTCACATGATGTCACCACTAGAACCTTAGGTGACATCATGGAGTGTTTGGGGCTTAGCCTGGTGACAACTGGCAGTTGGAACCGGGCAGGCTGAGTGGCAAGCTAGTCACTCCTGGTGGGTCTTCTCGGTAACTTGACTTAACATCCTGAAGACTTGAATAAAGTAACCTACATGATACCAGGCTCCAGCTCCTATTTACAACAAAGTATTTAAAACTCATAGTGGTCTTTAAATGTGCAATTGTTGTGTACATCCAATCACTGCATGGGAATGCACAAACACAAGTCCTATCCATCCCTTTGATCATCAATGTTAGAAATTGGGTTTTTGGTTGGCAGAGGTATGCACACTGTCCAAGCAGGAACCACAATCCTAGTTTAGGTAAATCACAACCACAACCTAAATTAATCAGTGCTCACCCCCTGGTGTCTGGTCACGCTGAAGCGGGACAAAGTCAAAAGACCTGGCTGACCGCGATGGAGCACAAAGTGGCTACAAGGGCCAGACTTGGCCGCTGAGCAAAAATAACTTGGTTTGGGATGCGTCGTCATCGAAGATGCGGAGTGCAGATGCGGTGATGCACCAATGATGATCAACACTCTGCTGGCGATGTGTCGGTGATGATTCTTGCAACAGCTGTGATGTGTCCACAAGGGTGCGGATGTATCAGTTCTGGGCAGTGCATTGATGGCAATGCATGGATTCTGCTGCAACAGTACCTTAGACCCACTTCCAAGGGTCTAGGACTGGGTTAGCACCTCTTGGCAGTGCAGACTAACAGATGGCAGAGTCCAGCTGCAGAAGCAGGTGAGTTTGAAGTCTCATATGTCCCTGAGACTTCAGATTAGGATGCCAGCCAGCTAGCCTTTGGAGTCACTCTGAGTTCTGGGTTCAAGTGGTGAGGGTCCAGTCCTTCTAAGCCAGGCAAGGAGGGCAGCAGGTGACCACCAATTCCCCCATATCTTCAGGTGCTTACGAGGACAGCTTCTGGCTCTGTATTTTGGCACACCAGTTTGAGATCTTAGGCGTGCACGTGAGATTCCGACAGCATGCTATGTCCCTTTTGGCAAGGAGTGTGGCTAGCCCTATCAGTTTACGTGCAGCTCTTTAGCTTCCAGCATCTTCTAGTATACCTCAATAATTCTCCAATACTTAACATTCTGGGGCACTTCCGAACCATATGGTATAAATCAGCTTCAGTCTCCCCACATCTAAAAGTGTTCAGGTTCAGAAGGGTCCTAGCCCTCCACAACCTGTGTGTTGTGTGATATGTGGTGTGGAGAGAGCGGAGTTGTAGTAAGTGGGGAGGATCCGGGGGCCACTTACTCATCTCTCCTATCTGCGACATCCAGAGCACATACTACTATTACCAGTTGGGCTTGATGGTGGAGAACTTGTCAGGGGCATTATAGATCAGTGATTTGTAGATACGAGTGAGCTGCCCTTAACCCAACTGACCCATTAGGAGACTAGCCTCAAAGGGACTGAACTCCTAGATGTCCTGCAACATAATAGTATGTGCTGTAAGCTCATGCCTCAATTTAAGATATTTATGAAATTGTGTGCTCTATAGTGAAAGCTGAGCTTGCAGCTCTTGCAAAGACCTAATCACTGACACTGCCCATATATCCCCCAACTGAGAGATCCTGATCCTGTCCCATTTAACGAACCTCTCCCGCTGAGTTGAGCAGTGTAGCCAAGTTCCTCTCCAGTGCAGTGTGAGTTGCGTGGTCCTCTCTTCCCAGCTTTGCAACTGGTTCACCAGTCTCTATATTCTGATGCCCACCCTAGTCCACCCTAGCCCGGCCGTAATGGGCTGCAATATCGGTTTCCAAAGAGCACATGTAGGACATTGTCAAGGCATAGGAGTTCAAGCTCAACAGTGAAGGCCGGGTACCCCTTATCCCCAATTAAGCCAGTCATTAAACACTAGGAGGTGGGATACCCAGTGTACATCCTAATGTCCGCCATGCCCAGCCTCCCATCATATATCTGTTGACAATATGTAGCAAGAGTGATATGGGGACGGCGACCATCCATTAAGAAGGAGAGAACTGATGTTGCAATATTTCAGAAGCACGCATCCTGGATTAGGAGGGGGGAAATTCTGTAAAGCATATAGGAAGCAGGGAATGGACCTTCATCCTGAAGAGGGCTATACAACCCATTATTGAGAGGGGAAAGGTTGCCCAACAATGGAAATCTACCTTCATTCAAGCCACCAATGGCCGCAAATTGTAGTACAAGGTCAGTGTTGGCTCTAAACTGATAAAGACTCCCAAGTACTGGAAGCTGAACCATTGAACCGGAAAATAGTTCTCCAATTATCCAACTTGGATTCCAGACAAATTGGAACCAGGAGTGACTTGGACCAATTGGGCTGGAGCCCAGAAGCCTCCCCAATATGTCTGAGCACTTGTAGTGCATGGGGAAAGGCTCCAATTGGTAATCCAGGTACTGAAGCATGTTAGATTAGGTTTGTTAATGCTCATTCACTGTCGTGTTTTAGTTTGCATTGGCTACCCTATTTTGTTTTCAGGCGCCATTTTAGGCTGTTCGAAACTTATCTCATCTTTTTCTGAGAAATGGTCTTTGCTAAGTTTCATTTCAGAAATGTTAGGTTTTGTTTAAATAACAAATAGACTGTTCATGTTAGCGCATACCTTTCTCACTAGATTGAGGCCCTCTTCCACTTGTCTCGTGGCGGGCCCAGGGTGAAACAACCTTGGATTGTACTAGGTTGTGTAAGATAGGAGAACCAAAACCTTTTTTTGTATTTCATTGTCCAGCTGCATCTGCCTGGAAAATTCCAGTCTGGGTGTGTCTTGCCCAGCTATGAAATGTACATAATGTATCTCTATGGTCGCTGTTCTTCAGTTCCCTCCGAAGCTCTCTCATGTGCAGATGAGGCTCCACTCTGAGTGTATATGAATAAACAGTTATTGGTTCATATTCTCCACTGCCTGACCGACTCTTCATTTAGTACGGAAGGCTGAGAGGTGGTCATTAGTGACCTGGGTGGCCCAAGTGTGTCACTTCCTTCAAGCACGTTGTCCACATAATCGGTGATTTGGTCCACTCCCCCATCGCCATCCTCGTAGGTGGGCATCACATCTGCCAGCGGCTCAATAACCTGGGCAAAGAGGAGTAGAGACAGCGCAACACTGCCTCGGCCCCTGGCTGATAGGGAAGGGGTCTGATAGAACCATGTTAACACTTATCTGAGTGACTGGTGAGGCATGTAGGAGTTCCACCAATCTTTGAAACCGTAGATCGACTCCAATTTTTGTTGACACTGAAACTAAGTAGGACCAGTCAACCGTATAGAACGCCTTCCAACAATCAATCAGAAGAAACACCCCCGGATCTTGTAGTTTGTATCTATGGGCCAGTGTCAAGTGAAGGCACTGGATGCAGTGGCAAGTGCTACGTAAGGGCATAAAGCTGCACTGGTCTCGGAGACGAGAGAGGGAGGAGTTGATGGGCCACAATATTTAAGAAGAGCTTAACGTCTTTGTTGAGCAGCAATATTGGCCTATAAAAAGGGAAGTGTTCAGGAGTTCTCCCCGGTTTGTAGATCAACACTATGGGGGCCAGGTCTAGCTCTGGCGAGGGACTGTCTATCAGCAACCACCTCTAAGAGAGGTTGAGCACTCTCCCGACATTAAGCTCTGAGAGGACATCTTACACCTCCTATAGGGCAGGAGTGTCTCAAGTGCCTCCCCCTAGGGTTTCAAGATGGCAGGCAAGGGGTTATCCAGAGGATGTGGCTCATTTGTTCTGCTGGAGGCCTGCAGGTTTGAGCATAAAATGTATGGTAACATTCAGTACAGACCTCTGCGATTTGTATTGCAGTTGCTTGGTGTCTTCCCCTTCATCGATTATTTCCAGAACTATCCTGCCTGCCTGATCCTTGAGGGAGTGGCCTCTCTATCCCCCAGGGCTCGCTGTGTCCAGGAGGGTGCTTGCGTCCCAGAAGCTACAGGGCGTTCCATTCAGTGTACTCGGTCTACCAGTAATCAGGTCACACCCAGTGTCCCCAGACGAAGTCCAGTGCAGGGGCCCATCCTGGATGACTCCCAGTTTCTTGCCCTTCAGTTCCTGGAGGTAGGGGCCTCGTGACGTGTAAGCGTCATATGATCTACTCAATATAAGTCTGAATTGTCCTCCACAGCATGCCACTGCTCGCAGGGTCAGGTGGTTAGCTATGCGGACTTTGGATTAACTTCTCAGTGTCCCTTAGCACCAAGTGGGGCCCAGTGTGCTTGCTCTCCCATACTTTCAAGGCCTGCCTCCAGGAAGCGCAGGCCCCACAAGGTGGCCTGGGGCCTCCCCAGACCTCCATAGGTCTGCCATAAAAGGAAGGTCTCATGACCCAGCGCAACCGCTACATGAGGCAGGCTCCACTTGGCCCCTGCAAGCGATGATTGAGCCCGGCCCACTTGGATTACTGGTAGTCCCAGAGGTCACGGCAGGGCCCTTCCCACTCATCAGCTCAAAGAGGAGTTGTACAGGGCTCCAGGTTGATAAGCCCAGGTAAAGTGTCAATTTTTCCTCCCTGGCGCAGCTAGTGGTGCTATTGTTTGGCATCTCACACTTTGGCTAGCCTTTGGATTGCCGTACGTGAAGTATAAATTCAGGACAGTGGCACAGATGCGCTGTTCTCAGGGTAATCTCAGTTTATTCTAATGTTTGTATGAGCTGTGTCTTAACTTGCTTTCAGTTTTTTTAATCTGTTGTCATCCTCACATTTTGGAGTCTGATTTTAATGTGTTGGGAAGGTGGGAGTGTATTTATATTTTATACGCAACTGTATTGTTGAGACCCGGTCAGGAGACCATTATTTCACTCTGGGACAGCTAGAGGCACCTCCTCCCTCCCACATATATCCTCCCTCCCAGTAAGGCTAGTGAAGTGGCACCACAAGACATTGAGCTTCAAAGGCTACACCTCCTCTGATATGCATCAGATCTGACTCTCTTTTGTTTTTTTATTTTATTTATTGCAAGCAAGTCAGATTACATACAGCATTCAATTGGTACACCATAATAAAGAGAAATAATACATTTTGTCATATAAGTTAGAACATCCAAGAGCATAAATTAAATAATCGATTAAACAATCAATATCAAAAGCAATAGAGACCAGATTATACAGAAAAAAAGGCGTATCGGTCAGTAAGAACCACACAGTTAAACAAAACACACCAACCATCAGGCGCTTGACTACGCTAGTTCTCCCTGAATCCACTTCAGAACTGGCACCCATATTTTTCCTCCTAAGGCTTTTTTTCCCCACCCTTTTGTTCTATAGATTACAAATTCTAGGTTATACATAGCTAGCAAATGAGCCTTCCAGGTGCAAAAAGATGGTGGTCCTCCGCCTCAGCCTGCCTTGTCACTGTACCAAAATTCAACAAGGTCAGGACGGGGGGAAGATCCTTCAGAGTGGCAGCCGCAAAACTTTGGAATAGTCTGCCTGTCGACATCCGCCAAACATCGCAACTCCTTCCATTCAGAAAGCGGATTAAAACCTGGCTTTTCCCTTAACTACTACTCTGACAACCCGCTTCCAGTTTCCCATTACTTACCACCTTAGGAGTATTCTCCCAGCGCCAGGATACCTGCTAGGTGACAGATGCGCTATATAAATGTTTTAAATAATAAATAAAATAATAATCTGGGCTAATCCATTCTTGAGTTATACAAGCCCGCAAAATTGCCATAGAAATAAAAATCAGATTTCTCTTTTCATCTGTCTTCAAAGTAGAGGACGTTCCTATCAGTATTACCTCCGCAGTTAATTTTACTGGGGACCCAAACAATACGAAAAGAAAAGATTCAATTGCACACAATAAAGAAGATAGATGTGGGCAACAAAAGAACATATGAGCTGCATCAGCAGCGAACAACCCACATCTACTACATGATGTACCCCCTGCTGTTCCCCACTTTGCGATTTTTGCGGGGGTGTAATAAAGATCAAAGAGGGCCATATAATGCTCTGTGCGGGTCCTACCGTTCAAGAGAATAGAGTTGGCCATAGAGATTGAATCCTCTGTCATAATATTCTCAGACCCCAGCATCTCAACCCATCTATTTTGCACCGTTAATAAATCATCAGGACATATTGATATTAGTAAATTATAGAAAAAAAACAATCTTTTTTTGCTATATAAGCTATCAATCAGAGGAATCTTGTGTAACCCAGAGCATTCCAGAGGCGTTGAAGTATTAAGAAAACTATGTAGCTGGATGTATTTAAAATAATCAGATGTTGTAAGATTAAACTTCAATTTGAGATCTAAAAAGGATATCATATGAATATCTTGCCAAATATCCCCAAGACAGTTAATACCACAATTGCGCCATCTCAGCATTATAGAATCTAATAGCAGGAAAAATGTGTAATGATGTCAAAGGGGTATATCTCAATATTTTTAGAATCCCTACATGATGCTTTATTAGCTTCCAGGCCCAGAAACGCTGCTTTTAAGGTCTTGAATTTTGTTTTCTTATAGTAGCTGGGTTCTACATTTTTTAACAGACAACCACGCGCCTCAACCCCTAGCGCAAACTCATATATAGATGGAGCATGTGATTCCAAAAGTTGGGCTTTAAAGCCTATTATTAGAGGGGTAATGAACTGCAATACAGACACCAGATATTAAAACAAGAAATGTGGGATTCCCCAGCCCCCCTCTTGTCTTCGGAAGAATCATCTTACTATATGCTCTACGCTGGCGTTTGTAGCCCCATACAAATCTAGTAGCCATCCTCGCCAATTGTTTGAAAGAGGTAATAGGAAACTCAAGAGGCACCGTTCTAAATAAGTATAAAAATTTCGGGAGTATTAGCGTTTTAAATACATTATTCCTCCCGTATAAAGACAGATGGAGATGGTCAATCAGTGTAGAATTAGCCTGTTTGAGGACGGGATTAAAATTAAGTTCTGGGATAGCTGAGACCGGAATGGTTATCTTGATTCCTAAATATGTTGCCACCGAGACTATATTAAGATGCGCAGGGGGGTTCTGGCCAACAAATAGTATTTGAGTCTTGGATATGTTCAATTTGTACCCGGATAAAGCACCAAAGTGAGTTGCAATCTCTTCGATCTTTGGGATTGCTTTTGCTATATCTGTGGTGATCACCACCACATCGTCCGCATAGGCCTATGCTCTATACCTGGTGCCTGCCACCTGCACTGGGGATATGTCCTCCGCTTGATTCAACTCGTTAAGAAAGATGTCAATATAGATAGCAAAAAGAAGTGGTGAGGACGGGCACCCTTGCCTTGTACCGCGATGGATAGAGAACAGGGAAGACATATTTGCCCCAAATTTGATACAGGAAGTTGGTGAATCATACAGAGCTTTCAATGACTCAATCATACTTGGGACAAACCCTTTCATAGCAGGCAGATCCCAAAGATACAACCAGGCCACCCTGTCGAATGCGTTCTCAGCATTCAACAGGGTGACCCCTATAGGCGTATTAGTACCCTGTGCCCAGTTCATAAGAGCAATAACCCTTCGGACATGATCCGTGGTATCTCGATTGGGAATGAACCCATGTTGCCAATGTGACACTATAGAAGAAATTATCCCTGCAATTCGCGAGGCTAAGATTTTTGAGAAGACTTTACTGTCAGCGTTTATCAGCGAAATCGGCCTATAAGAAGCTGGATTTAGAGGAGGCTTATCTTTTTTGAGGAACGCCATTATAATTGAATGCCTCCAAGAGGCTGGAGCTACTCCTTTCTGTGCTTCCAGAAAGGTGGACAACAGATCTTGTTTTAATATATGTCTAAATAGCCTATAGAACTCCAAAGGGATACCATCAGGACCCATTGCTTTGCCAGCGGCAAGAGAGAACAGGGCCATCTCAATTTCCTCCCATGTAATATCAGCGTCCAAAATCTCAGTTAGTATGACAGATAGTTTTGAGGTGTTAACTAAAGAAGTAAAATTCAAAATAGAAGCCCTAGAATAAACTAGAGTATCCTGCTCATACAGGTTAGCATAGAACTGCCTGAAAACCTCCATGATTTCCTCAGGCTTATTATGGGCCTGGCCTGTCTCATCTTGTATTGCATTAATGGTGTTAAATACCTCTTTTTGCTTGATCTTTTTCGCCAAGATCCTGCCCGAGTTTTCCCCCATTTTGTAAATCTGCGACCTAAAGACTGCAACCTGCTCCGCCAGTTTGATCGCAAATATCTCGTAACCTTGCTTTGTGAATAGCTAGAGTGTTTTTAATATGTTCCTCATCTTGTGATAACATAATGGCATTAACTAACTTCTCCTCCCATTCCTGTACCGCCTTATAATATGAGTCAAGTTTATTCCGAACTTCCTTTTGCTTCTTAATCGAATAAGATAAAGTCTCCCGCGCACCCCAGCTTTAAAAGCGTCCCAGATATTTTGAACCGAGGCGCTTCCTCTAGCAAACTCAAAAAATTCCCTAATCCAATTGCCCATGTATTCTATATAGGACGGGTCTGCCAGGAGTTTCCGCTCGAATGACCAGGGTCTTACTTCTGCCATACATATTGCCTCTATCTTAACCTCTATCAGGATCGGATTGTGGTCTGAAATTATTTGAGGAAAAATCCCAAATGAAATGATATTGACTAGTCCAACAGGAATAAAAAAATAATCCAAGCGGACAAACTTCTGGTGCGGGGCAGAAAAGAATGTAAAACCGGGTGAGGAAACATTTTTAACAAACCCCACATCACAGAGACCATAGTCCACCACTAAGCCGCTCAAAGCCTTATAAGTCTTTTTTTTCAGACCTGGGTAAGTTAAATTGCCCCGTATATCGAAGCCGCCATCCAGATGGATATTTAAATCTCCAAAGATTATTAAGGGCGAAGGCCAATCAGCCAACTCTAAGCTTAAAAAATTCAAAATGTCGGGATCATCAGAATTTGAAGCATACATTGAGCATATTGTCCAAACTTTATTATTAATGCTAATCTCAAGAATCACCCATCTGCCATACTGGTCTACTTTAATACGTTTAAGGCACCCCAGTCCTCTTCTCATAAGAATCGCCACTCCCTTTGTAGTGGTGCCTTGTCAAGTGCAACCCAACACATGCAGACCCAACTCGTTAAATAGGTGCCTATCCTTCCAGGTAAGATGCGTCTCCTGGAGGCATAATAAATCTATCTTCATGCTCTGTATTATTTGTGCACAGACCCCCCTTTTCTTTTTGTTATTAAGTCCACATATATTCCACAAACAAATCCTCAATTTTCCCATCTGGGTAATTTATTCAGTCACAGAAACATGGTCTCCCCTAATATACATATATTAATCTGAATCTTCTCTTTAGGATAGAAAAAGAAAAGCTTTTTATATATCATCAACAAACTCATATTCATATTCACACCATAAATTGCTCTCGGTTCCAATTTTTCTGACCTTGCTTGCCCCCCCCTTCCCCTCCCTCCCCCCGCAGCCCCTCCCCAAAAAGGGCAAAGGGACTGAATAGTCCCTAACATTGATGATGTGAGAAGCATCTAGTGCCTTGCGGGTCGCTTCCCATTGCATTGCACACTTACATTTTCACTTTATGACATAAATGATAAGTAGAGAAAAATAAGTTCCATTCTTTTTCACTAGAAGAAGAAAACGAACACTTAAAAAGCTATAGCAGATAGAGAAAACATGAGTAACGATTATAATGAGGCTAATAAGTCTTTAGCCGCCCCCTCAGATGTTAGACAGTGTGATCTATCCTTATATATTACTTTCAACTTTGAGGAGTTAAGAAGATAGGCCTGGGCGCCCTTAGCCTGAAAAAGTGGCATTAATTGGCGAAATTGCCTGCGCTGTTGGACAGTGGCATGGCAGTAGTCAGGGCGAACAAAACACTCCAGGCCTTTCCCCCTACGTTTCCGATCCTGTCTGGCCAAATCATAAAGCGCCTCTCTGGCCAAAAAGTTGTTCAAGCAAATCAGTAGGGCCCTAGGTTTAACATTTGCACCCTGTCTAGTGTTCGTTTGAAAAGGGCATCTATGGGCCCTTTGGAGCTCCACGTCCCATTTCCAGTGGGAGAGTTCTGGAAAAGCCTCCAAAAACAGTTTGCTAAGAAATTGCCTGATATTCCCCACATCGATTCCCTCAGGTATGCCCAAAATTCATAGGTTGTTACGCCTATATCTATTTTCCAGATCAACCAGCTTCCAGTTAATCTCATCCCTTAAGCCTTCCAAAGATGATAGCTGTGATTTTTGCTGAGTCATAGTGTCTTCAATCACCGAAATCCTACCTTCGGCCTCCACAACTCTAGCGGTAATTTCATTGCAAGATTTGGCCACATGCCTTAGGTTATTTTGCAGCCTACGGACTGCACCTTGAGTGCGCAAATTCTCTGCTCTTGTCTCCTCCCTATGCTGGAGCATGACCTGATACAATGTACCCAAAGTGACTTCCGGAATCTGTGGCCCGTCTATAACATCTGCGGGTGTGGTTGTTGGTGAACAAACATCATCGCCTTGTAATGTGAGGACCGTGGTTTCCTCCCCGGCCCACTCCGGCCTGCCATTCTCCTCACCCGCTGAGCTCGGTGATTCATGTGTCGAGTTATTTGCACTGTTAGCACTCACATCATCCCTCCATTCTTCATCTCCGTCTAAACTCTGACTCCAGTGCATTGGACAGATCCGACATAGAGTAGAAGTTCCCTGCTGAATAAATGGAATTCGTGTCCCAGATGGGGTCGGTGCCTTCTGTATGTTACTTCCCACTAGTAAAGCCTCTGGTATATTGCCAGTATTACCAGGACATAAAGAGGCAGGAATCTGAGTGGATGGGCTATTCTGAGGCATAGTTGCAAAGTCCCGAGCAATCAGATTGTCATTGGATACTAGACTAGTCTTATCAACCTGCTGATTTTTTTTCTTAAACATCCCCGGTATTTTGGGGATTGCACCAGATCTAAAGGCCCCGGAATCCCCCATTACTGCCTGTATTGTCAAAATTGGAGTGGAATCACTAACTTCAGCAGGGAGAGAGCTTGAACTTGGCCCTATGTTTGGAGCTGATAATTGCTTCTGAGTAGCCATGATATTACCTAAGCTTGAATTAGCACTGCCTGTGTTTTGCCCAGACTCCACAGCTGCGGCTGTCGCTGTCGCCGCTCTCGTTTTCGGCTTCTGGCTCTTAGATGCTGTGGTAGAAGTGGGATTCTTGGGAGCAATCCTTCCCCGATGGTGGTGAGGCCAAGGCTGAGACCGAGGGTGAGATCGAGAGCACAAGCCTCTGGATGTCTCTTGATGGTATCCTGCAAGCCCCCTTTCAGTACCCTGCTCCGCAGTCCAACTCCGATCAGAAACAGTGGGGGTGAACCGCCACGCCAGTAACTGCGAGCATCGAAAGCTACACCAGAGATCCAACCACATCCCCGGTGAGATGAGGCGTTATTAAAACCTCTCTTGCTCCGTGCAATATCGTGCAATATTGTGCCAAATCAAACTCAGTGTTAGTCCATCAACATCAATGTTCAGTATTTGGTGCTCCGATATTCAAACACTGCTCCGCTATTTTCCCTGACTCTCCACAGCCCACAACCCAGTTTCCACCTCGAGCCAAGTGTGCTTCGAGTCCGTTGTGAGCTCACTCCCTACAAACTGTCACAAGCAGTCTCAGCCTCGAACTGCCTCAAAGTTTGCTCCGTAGTTACAGGTGTGCTTTTACTCCGTTGTGGGCTCTCTCCTCCAAACAAGGCTCTGCACTCATGCATGAATCCCCTGCCTCAAAGTTTGCTCCAAACCTCCAAACCGCGTTGCGAGGTCCAAACAGCCTCAGCCAGCCGCACGTATCTCCGCGGAAGAAAGCTGCATTCCCACACGCCCCGGAGCTTTGCAGCCTCAATCCGCCCAGGTGCTTCAAACTCGGCGCAGCGGCTTCGGAACTTCACTCCACCCAGGTATGATTCCGGTCCGTTGTAGACTGTCCGCTGCTACCGAAGGATATCAGAGTCCCGGGCAGCCTTAAAGTGTCTCAAATTCTGCTTCGCAATTCAGAGCTCCGTATTCCGTATTTCCACACGTTACAGAAAGAAACTGCAATGGGAAAGCGATTTTAGGCGAGAGCACCACGCCTGCTGCTCACTCGGATGCTGCTGTGTCCGCCATCTTGCCCACCGCTCAGATCTGACTTTCAAAGGAGGAAATAGCCCTCTCCTGCCATAGTCCCATTTGCACCCGGGCAGGTGGGAAATTAGGTATCAATCAATCAAAAACATTTATAGAGTGCGCTACTCACCCGTGAGGGTCTCAAGGCGCTGAAAAGGGTGGGAGTGGGGGGTGCTGCTACTGCTCGAAAAGCCAGGTCTTGAGGTGTTTCCTGAAGGTGAGATGGTGCTGGGTCATTCGTAGGTGTGCGGGGAGGGAGTTCCATGTTTTGGCTGCCAGGTAGGAGAACGATCTTTCTCCGGCGGTTGTTCTGCAAATCCGTGGGACGGTGGTGAGGGCGAGGCTGGCGGAGCGGAGCTAGCTGGCGGGTGGGAGTGTAGAATGAGAGGCGGTTGTTGAGGTATTAGGGGCCCATGTCTTGGAGCGCTTTGTGTGCGTGGGTGAGGAACCTAAATGTGATCCTCTTGTTGAAGGGAGCCAGTGCAGGTTCCTCAGGTGGGCGGATATATGGCTGTGGTGAGGGATGTCGAGGATGAGTCGTGCGGTGGCGTTCTGTATGCGTTGTAGTCTTTTCTGAAGTTTGGCGGTGGTTCCGGCGTATAGGGCGTTTCCGTAGTCCATTCGGCTGGTGACGAGAACCTGGGTGACCGTCTTTCTGGTTTCGGTGGGGATCCACCGCAAGATCTTTCGGAGCATGCGAAGGGTGTTGAAACATGATGACGAGACGGCGTTGACTTGGTTGGTTATCGTGAGCGAGGAGTTCAGGATGAATACCAGGTTGCGTGCGTGGTCCGAGGGTGTCGGTGCGAAGCCCAGTGCTGATGGCCACCAGGAATCGTCCCAGGCAGATGGGGATTGTCCGAGGATGAGGACCTCCGTCTTGTCTGAGTTCAGCTTCAGGCGGCTGAGATTCATCCATTCTGCGACGTCTTTCATTCCTTCCTGTAGGTTGGTTTTGGCAGTGGCTGGGTCTTTGGTGAGGGAGAGTATCAGCTGGGTGTCGTCGGCGAAGGAGATGATGTTGATGTTGTGTTTGTGTGCGATGGCGGCGAGGGGTCTCATGTAGACATTGAAGAGGGTTGGGCTGAGCGAGGAGCCTTGGGGTACACCGCAGATGATTTTGGTGGTTTCTGAGAGGAAGGGAGGGAGGCGGACTCTCTGGGTTCTGTCGGAAAGGAACGAGGTGATCCAGTCGTGGGCCTTTTCTTGGATCCCAGTGTTGAAGAGGCGGGTTATTAGGGTGCGATGGCATACGGTATTGAAGGCTGCCGAGAGGTCCAGGAGGATGAGGGCGGTTGATTCTCCTTGGTCCATCAGGGTCCTGATGTCGTAGGTGGCTGCGATGAGGGCAGTCTCGGTGCTGTGGTTGGCTCGAAATCTGGACTGGGATGGGTCGAGCGAGTTGTTTGCCTCGAGGAAAGCAGTCAGCTGTTTATTGATGGTCTTCTCTATGACCTTGGCCGGGAAGGGAAGAAGAGAGATGGGGCGGAAGTTCTTGAGGTCTTTGGGGTCCGCTGTGGGTTTCTTCAGAAGGGCGTTGATCTCTGCGTGCTTCCAGCTCTCGGGGAAGGCGGCTGACGTAAACGAGATGTTTATGACGTTCCGGAGGTGGGGTGCGATGATGGTGTCGGCTTTGTTGAAGATATGATGGGGCATGGGTCCGAGGGGGAGCCGGAGTGGATGGAGTTCATGACGTTGGTGGTGTCTTCCGTGCTGATGGGGGTCCAGGTGCTGAGGGTGGAGGTGGGGGTCGCTGGTTCAGTGGCTGGAGGTGGAGTCTGGGGTCCGAAGCTGTTGTGTATATCTGCGATCTTTCGGTGGAAGAACGTGGCGAGGGAGTTGCAGAGTTCTTGTGACGGTGTGATGTCGTTGTTGCTGGCGCTGGGGTTGGAGAGCTCCTTGACGATGTTGAAGAGTTCCTTGCTGTTGCGGGTCTTATTGTCTAGTCGCTCTTTGAAAGATGTCCTTTTGGTGGTGCGGATCTACTGGTGGTGTTTGCGGGTGGCGATCTTGAGGGCAGTCATGTTTTCTGTTGTTCGTTCGTGGCGCCAGGTTTTTTCAAGGGTTCGGCAGGATTTCTTTGAGGGCGTCTGTGAACCATGGAGTTTTCCTGTTGCCGATCATGCCTGGGGGGTTCTTCAGTGGTGCGAGGTAGTCGGCGCAGTTGGTGATCCACTGTGTGAGGTTTTTGGCTGCGTCGCTGGTGTCAGTGGTGTTGGCTGGCGGGTTCTGGCTCAGCGATGAGAGGAGCTGGTCTGTGGTGATTTTGTTCCAGCATGTACGGGGGATTTGTTGCGTGCGGTGGTGGGATGTATTCTTTTTGAAGGTGAAGTGGATGCATCTGTGGTCGGTTCAGTGTAGTCCGGTGGAGTGGCTGAAGGAGACGTGGTTGCTGGTGGAGAAGATGGAATCGAGTGTGTGGCCAGCGATGTGGGTGGGGGTGTTCACCAGTTGCTTGAGTCCGAGGTTGGCGAGGTTGTGGAGCAGGGTGGTGGTGTTGTTGCCGCTGTTTTTCTCCAGGTGGAAGTTCAGGTCCTCAAGGAGGATGTATTCTGGTGCAGGCTAGGGCGTGCGGGCTGATGAGGTCGGCGATGGTTTTGCTGAATGGTGTGCATGGGCCCGGGGGTCTGTAAATGAGTGTTCCTTTAAGGGTGGTCTTGGGATCAGTGTGAATCTGGAAGTGTAGGTGTTCGGCGGTGGAGAGTGTGTCTTCGGTGATGGTCGTGATGTTGATGGTGTTTCTGTAGACAATGGCGATTCCTCCTCCGGTTTGGTTGATGCGGTCCTTCCGGGTGATCTTGTAGCCATCCAGGATGGCTATGGCGATGTCGGGGGCCGAGGAGGTGTTCATCCAGGTTTCCGTAAGGAAGGCAATGTCTGGTGCTGATGTGTCGAAGAGGTGTACATCCCCAGAAGGCCAGCCACACTTCTAGGGTGAACTGCCTGGTCTCTACATCTAAGGAAAAACTGTTATTTTAAAAAGTGGTAGCAATAGTGGGTTCTGGGTAGAATAGGTGACCTACACCCCCGGATGTGGTTACCTCAGGGGCGGATTTGCCGCTGGGACAAACAAACCTCTGACCACTTGCACCCATACTCTAACACCGCTAAATCTAAGGTTTAAGGGCCACCCCTGACACCAGAACCTCAGTTCTGAATCAACCTGCATTGAGAACAAAGAAGAGACCCTTGCCTGCGACAACAAGACTTGCACAAACCAAAAGAGGGATACTCTGCACCTGTGGCAAAGCTCCTGGAACTACCTAATCAAGCCTCTCCTATGCTTACTCCCGGTTCCCCCAGACAGAATGATCACTGTGAGCGGCATTAGTCAGCTGCAAACAGCAGGAAAAACAATGCTCTTGATCCGTTGAATCGCTGAGCAGCAGATACTCTGTGGGATTGCCTAAATCCAGGTGGTCTAGTGGATTGAGAGAACTCTAGTCCTGCCATCCACAAATTTATAGGCAGCGACCATGTTTCATGGGGCCACCAGACTTAAAGTACCTTTCACCAAAGTTTGTTGGTCGCACATCCGGCAACCAATCTCTTCACTCGACTCTGCACCTAGAGGGAAGTCCAATCAACCTTCGACCGATGTCAATAATCACGTCATTGTATTTTTACATCTTGTTCCCCACAGCACTGTCTAAGCAATAAAAAGAAGCTCTCTCGCAGCTCCCGTTCATCACTAGAGATAGCCAGGACAACTCTGCTCAGGCCAGGTAAAATTGAAATGTCTATCATGGCGTGGGCCTTGGACCTGCATCACCTTAATCATCCTTGAGTTCCACACAACTCGATCTGCAAGTGATCGATTGCCACTACCCCTTTTTTACATTGCCGCAGTGCAAAAGTTCTACAGTATTGAATTGCTATTATTTAAGTTTTCTTCTAAAATCCTTAACTCTGGTTATATTTATATATATATATATATATATATATATATATATATATATATATATATATATATATATATATATATTACAACCCTTTCTCCCCCTTCAAGGAAACGATGAGCCGCACACGCAACACAGTACTTTCAAAGCATTTATTCGAGCAATTTTGGGCAATCCTGACGCGTTTCATTCCATCTTGGAACTTCTTCTGAGGTGAGCCCTGGCAAAAAAGAAACTGATTGTGAGTCCCCGCAAGTGCAGATCTTTAACCATTCTCGGCCCTCTAGTGGGCATCAACATGATAATATTTTACAGTGCATGATGGTATGTGTGATTTTCACAATTCAGTCCAAAACATCACAAACCCTCCAGTGGGCTGCCTTTTAATTTTAGTGTCTCGATGGAGATAGTCTCCAATTCCGTGTTGCTCAGCACTGCAGACCCACTTTCAAGACTGCTGCGGAACCATGCCAAATTCCAGTATCTGGCAGCGTCCGTTACCCAAGGTTCGATATATATATATATATAATCTCACATAACATTCATTTTGGTGTCGAAATTAGGTTAAAAATACACTTTAGTTATATAAATTGGTGTTGGATTTCTATTGAGTCGTGCCAAGTACTTATCGTCCATGTTGGTTCTTTGAAATGCTTAACACGTTCTTCTAGTAAAGCTGGACTGCTCTTTTCCACACTACCAGGACTGAGCTTAGAATTTATTATTATTATGAATCCAAGGGCCATCTTTCAGGTCTGTGACAGTATTGCATGGTGAAGCCTAGCCAGCATGAACACACAATACTCCACCTTCTTACAATCGGTCTCGAATGGCTTCAATAGTTATGATTTTTACAATTATGCAAAAACAATTATATGTAGAATTGGGGTTGGGTGAATGTACAGATGACAACACTAATAGGTGAACAAGGGTTATGATCTGCTATGATGTGCATTTACTGTGCTGCATTTCACAAGGATTTGGGGTCTCTGGTACTATATTCAGTTAATAAAAGAATAGATAATGTTAGGAATATGTGTACTGAAAAAGACATATACCACTGGGTTGCAGCCATCGATCGCAGTTGACACGATAGTGGATTCATGTGTTTGCACAACCAATGGTATGGCTATGGCCATTGAGATGCACCAGATGTTGTTTATTTAGCATTTAGTGCTAGGTTCATGTCAGTCATGTCAGTGTATTGACCATTCTGAACACAAACATTTTATTGTAGTGGTATGATGGTTCTTCTAACTAATGAAAACAATGATGACTCCCAGATGTATAGTTTGTGACGGAATGCCTGAGGTTCATGATGCTAGAGAGGTATGACAATACAAGGTGTGCCTCCTAAATATCAAAGGCACAATTTTGAGGTATACAAATATCGAGGAAAAGAGTTGAAACCAAAATATCAAAAGGAAGCTTAATTTGAGGTGGTGGCTGGTGGTGAGGGCACCAGCAATCATCTTTGGGGACAGACACTTATTTTTTCTCATCAGAGACTGACCAGAAAGAAGAGAGAGGGAAAGACACACAAACGTGAAAGAAGAAGGAAGAGATTAGATTGAAAACATGTCACAAAGTGAGAAAGCAGGGACCTGCAAGAGTGAGATAAAGGGGCAGACAGTGTCTGATAATGAATTAAAGAGGTCCAAAATTCAATAGCTCTCACTGCAGCCTTTGCAGAGAACTTTGGACACTGGCACTCATGCCTTTACAAATCAAGCACTGTCAAAGGGTAAGTAAGCTTAGGTATTCTATACCTAACTTCACATGTAAGTACCTTGACAATACATATATCTTCAAGGTATGTAGATGTGGAGTAAGGAATAGTACATCTATGCTTTATGTATTTGCACTTACCTTTCAATTTTTGGCCTTTGAAATTTTGTCCACAATATCCTTGTAAAATTATATTCATTGCCTCGATATTCAGTAGAACAATCCAAATACAGTAACCAGTAAGTATACCATGATCCAGAGTTTTGCCAGGAATGACTGCTGGCTTTGTATCCTATAAAACCAACAGATGAAACCATTTCCCTAGCCGTGAGGTTGACTGACTGGCACTACAATTTTAAGGCTAGTGATTGTTTGCCCCTTCCAAAATGAATAAGTAATTTCTTGAATTCATCAGTTGCTGGAACACATTTAGACACCCCAGAAACTGGCACCTAATGGAAGTTATGCTCACAATTTTTGTTTTTATTTTGTCTATACAAAACATTTCTTTAGTACTAATATTCGCCAATAAGTACCTTAGTAACTCAGGGGCTGATTTGCAAAACTAACTTAAGATAAAATCTTAAACTTACTACTTTTGGTATTCACAGAAGTTAGGATTTTGTCTTAAGACAGACTTAAGACAGAATCCTAACTTAAGTCTGTCTTGAGACAAAATCCTAACTTCTGTGAATACCAAAAGTAGTAAGTTTATGATTTTGCCTTAAGTTAGTTCTGTGAATCGGGCCCTCAGTCTATGCTCCTTGCTACAGCTGGGGCACGAACGCAGGATCAGCGCTGGGGAGAGAGACATGTGTTTAGCAGCTTCCTAAAGTTCATCAAATATTCTTCCCAATCACTGGTCTTTTGGAAAGCTATTCCATAGTCTTACTGTGGCCACGGAAAAAAGATTTACTGCTCAGACAACGTCTGTGAAAACTTAACACCATCACCAGTGCAGCCTTTCCGAGTGCAGATTTAGGGGGTCATTAGGATGGCGGACGATCGCCACTGCCCGTCTGGCGGTGGCGATCCGCCCGCCATATTCCACCACCCGCCTACCATTCCCCCCGTCATATTACGATGGCGGATGGGACCCCAGCAGACCGAAAGACCATCCCCTGGTTTTCCGCCGATCGCCCAGGCGACCGGGCGGAAAAGGGCATCAATATGGTGGCGGTGTCTCCAAGACACCGCCATCCATATTTTGTTGATGGCGGAGATCAGCCTTTCCATGGCGGAGTTGCAGCCATGGAAAGGCATGCAGTATTTGCTTTAGGGGGCCCTTTGCGGGCCCCCTGGGGGTTGGGGGGTGCATATGGGGGATACCTATGGTACCCCCCTGCATTTGCATGCACAAGGTGGCAGGCACAGCGCGGTGCCTGTCACGTTGTGCATGCGAATGCACAACCTGCATTTTTGACATTGCGGCGGGTGCGGCTTACAGCACCGCCGGCCGCAATGTAAAAAATGCAGGATGCGCCCGCCAGTGTGGCGGGTGCCTCCTAATTTGTATGGCAGGACCGCTGCACCTAAGGTGGGCGGTCATTTTTCCTGTTGCTGTGGCGGGCAAACTTTGTCCGCCCGCCATCATAATAGACCCCTTAGTCTTGGGACATAAGGGGAAAACCGCTTTGTTAGCTGCCTAGGTATACTTTCATACAGTGCTTTATGCACTGAACATAGTGATACAGTTTAATCCTTTGGCTCACCAGGAGCCAATGGAGTTTAGCCAGGCGCAGGTAAACCCAGGTCAACAGAGTTGCAGTAATGCAGTTTAGTTCTACTTCTTGCATTGCAAACTGCACAAAGCCTCAACCCCACTGTGCTTTACACTGGCATTGAGCCGCCAACAGTATTTTTTACTCGTTTTCATACATTAAACAGTAGCACTGCCTTTGCCACCACTCATCAAACATCATGTTACACAAGGAGCATTGTAGAGAGTTCCAAATGTATGAAACTGTATATCGAATTGCAGGTGTATGTTAGCCCTAATGGCTGGAAAACAAAAAAAAACTAGGAGTTGGCTGGGCAAAGTCCTTTGATGGCTTTCGATTTGAACAAACTCATGAGGTTTTATCCTCATTGTCAGAAAAATGAACTTCCTGTCTGACCTCTGCATCAGATGTTTGAATTCCGACACAGCCGACTCAGACTTTCATCCTTGAAAGGTTGATAAAGTACATGTAAATGGCAGCTCAGAAATAGATAGAAACACAGGTTATTACAGTGCTTAGAAAATGCAAAAACGTCAGTATTAAACACTATATGAAAAACGGTGTTCTTTTAAAAAACAGCTCGTTTTCTGAAAATAATTCCTTGCAGGTGTGAGGCGTGTGTATAGAAAAACTAACAACTTGTGTCCTCAAGGCATTTGATTGGCTGGCAGGAATTGATGGGTATAGGAAGCAATTGGTGACTGCAGCAAACTTTTAACAGGTTTTACAAATGTCTAGCAAACACTTGTTTCGTCGTTCTGGCAATATGCCTTCGACTTCATCAGGGCTAGAGGTCAATCAATCAATCATAACATTTGTATAGCGCGCTGCTCACCCGGAGTGGCCTCAAGGCGCTGGGGGAGAGGGGTACGTTACTGCTCGAAGAGCCAGGTCTTGAGTTGCTTCCTGAAGGAGAGATGGTCCTGGGTTAGCCGGAGGTGGATGGGGAGGGAGTTCCATGTCTTGACTGCCAGGTAGGAGAAGGATCTTCCTACGGTGGTGGCTCTGCGGATGCGTGGCACGGCGGCACGGGTGAGGATGGTTGATCGTAGCTTGCGGGTGGGAGTGTAGAAGGTCAGGCGGTTGTTGAGGTACTTGGGGCCTAGGTCATGGAGAGCCTGGTGTGCGTGGGTGAGGAGTCTGAACGTGATCCTCTTGCTGACGGGGAGCCACGGCAGGTCTCTCAGGTGGCCGGAGATGTGGCTGTGTCTGGGGATGTCCAGGACGAATCGTGCCGAGGCGTTCTGGATGCGTTGGAGTCTTTTCTGAAGTTTGGCTGTGGTTCCGGCGTAGAGGGTGTTTCCGTAGTCCAGACGGCTGGTGACGAGTGCCTGGGTGACCATCTTCCTGGTTTGGGTGGGGATCCACCGGAAGATCTTTCGGAGCATGCGCAGGGTGTTGAAGCACAATGATGAGACGGCGTTGACTTGTCTGGTCATCGAGAGGGAGGAGTCCAGGATGAAGCCCAGGTTACGCGCGTGGTCCGTTGGCTTGGGGGTGGTGCCCAGGGCAGGGGGCCACCAGGAGTCGTCCCCGGCGGAGGGCGATGATCCCAGGATGAGGACTTCCGTCTTGTCTGAGTTCAATTTCAGGCGGCTGTTCTTCATACACTCGGCGACGTCTTTCATCCCTTCATGTAGGCTGGTTCTGGCGGTGGCGGGTCGTTGGTGAAGGAGAGGATCAGCTGGGTGTTGTCGGTGTAGGAGATGATGTTGAGGTTGTGTTGGCGTGCGATGGCTGCGAGGGGGCTCATGTAGACGTTGAAGAGGGTGGGGCTGAGTGATGATCCTTGTGGTACGCCGCAGATGACTTCGGTGGCCTCGGATCTGAATGGGGGGAGGCGGACTCTCTGGGTTCTTCCGGTGAGGAACGAGATGATCCACTCCAGTGCCTTGTCTTGGATTCCGATGTTGCTGAGGCGCTGCACTAGGGTGCAGTGGCAGACCGTGTCGAACGCTGCAGAGAGGTCCAGGAGGATGAGGGCCACTGTTTCCCCGTTGTCGAGCAGGGATATGATGTCGTCAGTGGCTGCAATGAGGGCGGTCTCGGTGCTGTGGTTGGCTCAGAAACAGGATTGCGAGTGGTTGAGGGATCCGTTAGTCTCAAGGAAGGCGGAAAGCTGTCTGTTGACGGTCTTCTCGATGACTTTGGTGGGAAAAGGGAGGAGCGAGATGGGGGCGGAAGTTTTTGAGGTCGGTGGGGTCCGCTGTTGGTTTCTTCAGGAGGGCGTTGAGCTCAGCGTGCTTCCAGCTCTCCGGGAAGGTGGCGGTGTTGAAGGAGGTGTTGATGATGTCCCGGAGTTGGGGTGCGATGATGGAGTCGGCCTTGTTGAAGACGTGGTGGGGGCAGGGGTCGGTTGGTGTTCCGGAGTGGATGGTGTTCATCGTGCGGGTGGTGTCTTCGGTGCTGACCGGGGTCCAGGCGCAGAGGGTGGTGGTGGGGGGCATTGGTTCGGAGGTTGGGTGCGTGATCTGTGCGCCAAAGCTGTTGTGTATGTCGGCGATCTTGCTGTGGAAGTAGGAGGCGAGTGAGTCGCAGAGGTCTTGCGAGGGAGTGATGTTGTTGTTTCCGGCGCTGGGGTTGGAGAGCTCTTTGACGATGCTGAAGAGTTCCTTGCTGTTGTGGGCGTTGTTGTTCAGTCGTTGTTTGAATGCTGTCTTCTTGGTGGTGCGGATCAGCTGGTGGTGTTTGCGGGTGGCGTGCTTGAGGGCAGTCATGTTGTGTGTGGTCTGGTCGTTGCGCTAGGCTTTCTCACGGGTGCAACAGTTCTTCTTGGAGTTATTAAGTTCGTCGGTAAACCAAGAGGCTTTCTTGCTGCCGGGTATGCTGGGAGGGGTCTTAAGTGTTGCGAGGTCATCTGCGCAGTTGGTGATCCACTGTGTGAGGTTGCTGGCTGCTTCGTTGGGGTCCGTTGTTCTGGCGGGCGGCCTCTGGCTGAGGGAGGTGGTGAGATGGTCGGTGGTGATCTTGTTCCAGCTCCTGTGAGGAACCTGTTGCGGGTGGTGGTGGGTCGTGGTCCTTCTGAAGCTGAAGTGAACGCAGCTGTGGTCAGTCCAATGAAGTCCAGTGGAGTGGCTGAAGGAGATGTATTTGCTGGAGGAGAAGACTGGGTCAAGCGTGTGGCCGGCGTAGTGGGAGGGGCTGTTCACCAGCAGTGGCGGTGTCTAGTCATGGGCGGAGGGGCTCCGCCCCCTTTATTTTTTCCCCGAGGCAAAAGGAAAACTAAATTCAAATCCATATTTTTCGGTAGCAATAATACAAGCTGCAGTTACAGTACCAACTTAAAAAAAACAAATTTATACTGGCTCGAGTGACTCGAGTCGATCCTGATGGCTGCTACACTCTCCCCTTATGTAGTTCTGTACGTGCTGGTGGCTGCGAAGCCAATTTCCTTTGCCGGGCTTACGATCTCACCGCTCTGGGTTCTGTGAGGTCATCACCTCAGCAAATACAGAGCCTCGGGTGTAATCTCCACCCCTAATGACGTGGTGGGTAAAGTTAGCCCCGGGCGCTTCAGGCTGCAGCCCTGTAGCTCCGGGGCTTCACGTCAATCAGGTAGTGGAGCCCATGTCACCCCACCCTCTCCTAACTCGTTGCAGGGTAGGGTCAGTGTACATCACTTACTCCACCCAGTGACGAGGTGGGAAAGGGTGGGGTAAAGGCTGAAGGCCAGAAGCAGAGAAATCGAGTCTGCGCAGTGGTTTAAAGACATACTGCGCAAACTCGAGGTGTATGCTTCCCGCCATAGATTTAGTGAGGGACGCCATTGAAGTTCCAGTGCCAGCGGACTTGTGCCGTGCGACACAGAAGACAGTAGGCATGCTGCTGCAGGTTTCGAGAAAGAAGCTTGTAGCTTAGTTTCAGCCGCCTTATGTGCCCTCCACCCACCTCTGTGTAAGGTAAATAAAATTTGAGAGCATCGGAAGTAACTAAGAACATTTTGTGTGGCATTTCTCCTTCTTTCGGCACCCGTGTATCTTTGTAGTGCAGCATTCTTTAGTAAGAGGGCAAATACTGGCCTGGTAATGCAGCGTGCCAAATACCCATCATTCCAAATAAGGGAGAAGGCCTGGGGGCTTCACAATTCCTAAGACTGCAAATGACAGGGTCGAGGTGCCGAGGGCTGGTCCAAGGGAGGTTAGACATGACATGAACAGAGTTGCAGAGGGAGACCCGACATTGAATTAAATGTCACACCTGGTCCCAACAGTCCTACTGTACAGTGTCCAGAAATAAAAGCGGCCCGGGCATTTTTGCAAAACTGTGAAATGAGTTGTGCTACGTGTGCACGCTGTGAACCTGTGTTCACGAGTACTGGGTGTGTTTAGAGCAAAATGATTGCAGGTTTTTTCTACTTTCTTCACCTGGAGACTGAGGATACGAGCGTCTGTGCCCTGCTTATTCTCCATTATCAACTCTCCTTGTTGTCCGAGTGTGCAGTAGCAACCCTCAACCTGCATCGTTGACGGCTGCTTGGGTCAGCAGCAGAGAACTGGTGTCTTAGAGTCTGAGCAGATGTCATTTCGTAACCCATAGCATTAGAAAGAACAAAATACTCTTTTGACTGGCCGTTGTGTTTTCTGGGTAGGCCGTAAATTAATTAATGTTCCCCCCACATCATGCATTCCTTTCAGACTGCTTACTGGTTTATGACTCGTCTATCTTGGAGTGCCTCTGAATGTAAGGGGAAGACCAGGCCTCCTACAATGTGCACTTGTTTTAGGATGTTATATACATTTAACGCTTTATTGATTAGCCCCAGATTTCCTTTGTGCAAGATGTTGTATTATTTTGACTAGCTGGCACGAAGAGCTGGCAATGTAATTTTTCTGGCAATTCAGCATACTTTCAGTAGTTGCCGATCACCTATTCAACTAAATAGAGTCACATTATTAGTTTGTACATGTTAGCACATAACTATTTGAATAATGCAGGCTATTTCTCTGTGTCAATGCAGTGAGAGATCGGTACCTTCATACTGCAATTGTTACGGCTTAAAATTCTCATCTAGGCATGATGGCTGCATTCCAGGGAAAGAGTAATTTATGATACACTAATTGTGGTTCTCCGGAGAACCATCATTTAAAAATAACTGAGCATAAGTGAGGTTTGTTGCTCTTTTCTTCTGGGTAAAATTTCAAATGAAGATGATATGCCAGCATAGCTCATATGAGCATTAATGGTATTACACAATGAATATGCAGATAATGGCTTCGTTGAATTAGGAGATGGTATCAATATATCCTAACACTGAGCATAGATGTTGATGTGACATCAGAAGATGAATTCTGGTTGGAATAAGTTGTCTTGGTCATAAGATTAATATTAAGAGTTGTATGAGATGTACACATTGAAGTTCCTTCTCATTTTATGTATTTGATAATAATAGCTTGTATTTTACATAATGTTTAATACTGCAGTTTTTTCTACATTTAGTGCTAAAAAAAATCGCAGGCATTTGAGTTTGTGATATGATATAGTCATGACAGGATCTAAGTGATGAATTAATGTACTGTAAAATGCTTCTGTCTTATAAATGATAAAACATTTAAAACAATAATATGAATAACTATGGAAGGAGTATAGACACATAATGTTGTCCTTTGTGTGGTCACCAAGGTTTTTATAAATTATAAATTAACTATTTACTACAACATTATACAAACATTAACAAATGACAGAGGCATTCCACCGAATGATGAATGATGATCACCATGGTCAAAACTAAGAGGGGAGTCTAGAGTTTGTTGGAGTGGGTAAGCTTAAAATAATTAGCAGTTCATTTGCCCGCCAAGTCTCATGTTGGACAGTGCTTGATCATCCTCAGTGAGAGGCACATTTGAACTGGTGAGGAATTCCAGTGAGCAGTTTCTAACCTAAGGCAACAGAAATCCAGTTCCCAGATGGTTTAATTCCCTCCTTTATCTTTAACATTCTCACTTTCCTCAAAGAGCGGGCCTCCTACAATGTGAAGCAAAGGACGTGGCAGTCAGTAATGGTGTTGCTGCTCTGTAGAAATCAGGAAAAGGCTGCTTGGAGCCTGCAAAGGCTTTAATTTGTGAATTCATTTGAAACTTTCTGGTGACAACTATTCTATTCTTTAATCGTTTTTAAGAGGAAACGTGAGTGTGATATTGATTGAGTTGTGCAGTGATTTCTTCTAATGAAAAATGCATATTTTCACACCATTTATTAAAAAAATTGCTTGGGCGAATTGCCCCAAACACCCGCTATGTCACGACCCCCAACGATGTCCCTCACAGCCCCACCACTTTCAAACTTCACCAGCTGCCTTGAGTCCGAGGTTGGCGAGGTTGTCTAGCAGGGTGGTGGTGTTGCTGTCTTTGTCGTTCTCCAGGTGGAAGTTGAGGTCCCCTAGAAGGATGTAGTCAGCGGAGGGGAGGGCGTGCGGGCTGATGAAGTCTGCAATGTCTTCGCTGAATTGTGTGCGTGATCCCGGGGGTCTGTAGAGGAGGGTGCCTCTGAGGGTCGTCTTGGGGTCGGTGTGTATCTGGTAGTGGAGGTGTTCGGCGCCGGTGAGGGTGTCGTCGGAGTTGGTCATGATGCGGATGGTGTTCTTGTGTACGATGGCGATGTCTCCTCCAGTCTGATTGACGCGGTCCCTCCGGGTGATTTTGTATCCGTCCGGGATGGCAATGGCGATGTCGGGCGCCGAGGAGGCGTTCATCCAGGTTTCCGTGAGGAAGGCGACATCTGGTGATTTTGTGTCGAGCAGGTTCCAGAGTTCCACGGCGTGTCTATGGACGGAGCGGGTGTTGAGCAGGATGCACTTGAGGTGGTTGCTGCTGGTGATCGACTTGGCGGGTGCGGTGCAGCTCCGGAGGCAGGTGAATCGGCAGGCTTGGCAGGCGAAGTGTCTGTGGGTGCGTTTCGGGGTGGCTTGGTAGCAGGCGGGGTTCCGGCCGGTGTTGAGTGCGTTGAGGGTGGAAGCGTCGTAGGTCCGTCGTGTGGTCTGGCGTCGGCGGGGGCCAGGGATCCTGGCTCTGGGCGCGGTCCAGGCGCGGACGGGCGCAGACGGAAGGTACTTAACCTCATTAAATCCAATGAATACATTCCCCAAAGTATTCATGATGATAACTTTCACCAAATTAATCATAACTACCAATGTATAAAAACCCTTGTGGAAACTCCATGATAGACTGTTACGTATTAACCACAATAAAATACATCTGTTCAATATAGCAAAATCCATTCATGCAATAACCCCAGATTACAAGGAATTGACAATACCCCTATTTGTGATACATTCCAAATTGCCTCTCCCTCACCAAGTGTAAGACCTACTTGAAACAAACTATATAATCTGCCGCACATATCCTGAAATATTCTAAGTAGAATCCATATAAATCAATAAGTGTGTGGCCAACACAATGTAGATTTTCCTAGTAATCATGAAGGAAAGTCTTAATTTCATTAAAGTAAAAGACACACAATTGATGGACAGAATGCAGAACAAATCAAAACATCCGATCCTAGTCAAGAGATCTGGGTTAAATCCATCATTCTTTTACTCACCATGCCACCCTAGTTCAGACCTGGCCATATTCAAATCAGTCTTGACCCTGTGCCTCCTGGGAACAGTCCAACCCCAACTGCCAAACCAGGTCCTTCCTGGACAGAAACAAGCATCCTAGGACCGGTTACAGGGTTTCACCCCTCATGAACCAGAATAGCTTGTACCCCGGGCACAGTTCGCCCAGGACCCAAGTCTGGGCATAACTGGCACACTTTTTATTAAAGACACGGAGGCAAGTATTATACTTCTCAAATCTTGATTCACTTGAATAGCAGCAGTCAAGAACATTGGATAAACTACAAGTCACATGAGGCTTAGCAAACAGTAAGCTAATGGGAGTAAAACATTAGAACTGGCATTGTCCAATCAGACCTCTAGACCCCATAAAAAAACCTATCTTGACTTCGAACAGTCCTCCTTTCTCGAGTGAGAAGTCAAGCAGAAGTATGAAACATAGGCAAAATCAGAAACACAATGGTAAAACCTAACATAAAGGTAAACGTTTCTCGGGAAAGTCTCAAAATTTGGAAAACAGCCAACTGCATGTTGATATGGAAAAAGATTAAAGATCCTGATGACGAGGAAGTTGACTCATTGATGTTAGGAAATGTGCAGGAACCCTATGTGGAACATGATGTTGGGGGAGCAGACACTAAGGAAAACAATATGATTAATATATTGCGGTGGTAAATCTACATATTATTACAAGTTCGCAGGCTCCTATTATGCTTGTTCAAAGCATTTTTATTACCACAGGAGAAGCAGTATTAACAGGTTTGCAATAGAAGGAACAAAAGTATTATAGTTTGAACAATCAGCCGATCTCAGCAGGTTCTCTAGAAGAGAACCCAGACAAAAATGGAAGTGTCTATCCTGGCCTGGGACATAATCCATCTACCCCGAAGGGCCAGGGCCAGGGAAGAAACGAGTTTGTGAATTTTCCTTATGTAAAGAAGGAATTGAGTGTCTGACGACGTTCTAAGATGGTTGGTCTTTTGCTTGTATGCTTTTAAGGAAATACCCATACACAATTTAGACTGATTTGAAAAGTAACAGTAAAAAAGTGTAGCTAGATTTGTTTTTGTGTGTTTTCCTGTGTTAAAAACAACCCTTGTAGGATTGAAAAAACGTGAAAGAAAATATCTAAAGCATTCAGATCAGAAATTTGTTTAATAGAGATTAAATATAACAACATTGATAACTTGGCAGAAAGAATTTTGAGGGAAAGAGAAATATTATCAGACCAAGAAATTAACATTTGTAATACAAAATTAACATCCTACAATGGACAGTACTTAGGAAGAGGAGGATTGGAAAATCGTACTCCCTTTTATCAGTTGAGAAACAAGAGGATGTTTGCCGACTGGTTTTCCTTTGACATGGAGATGGTTTGCTGTAATTGCTAAATGATGCAGATTGGCGGTCCAGTAGGTCTTGACCTCACTGGCTAGTGAAGCTAAGAAATTGCCAATTAGGATAATATCTGCTGAAAAGGGATCAGTAGATTTTTCCACACACAAGCCTGACCAAACAGACCAGGCTGACTTGAAGACCTTGGTAGTACCTGGAGCCCTGGATTTGTTGATATATTCTGCAGCTTCTGACGAAATGCTTCGATTACCTTCCAGGCTGAAAGAGTGAGATTGCTATCTAGCACAAGATCGTGTCTTTGTCCCTCTAAGTCTAGGAGGAGATTGGGAAATGAGGTGACAGAACTGGGAAGTCTGTTGCTGGCTCCAGAAGAGGAGGGTACCATACCTATGATTGCCAAAAGGGAACTACTCAGCCTAGAGTAGCTTTCTGTCGTCTGTGTTGGTCTAATACCCTGCACACGGAGAATAATATAGCAGACCTTCTGAAACCAGTCCTGAAGGAAAGCATACGTTGCAAGAGCTAACAGGTCTGGTCTTCAACTGTAAAATTGTGGAAGCTGAGAATTGAGTCTGGAGGGAACTAGGTCTATCTGAAATGGTCTCCACTTGTTACAAAATTTCCTGAAAATAGAGGGATGAGGTGTCAAATCACTTGTATTGTGTAGATAATGCTAGTGCCAATTTGTGACTGAATTGAGGGCACCTGGAAGATATTCTGATCGTACACCTCACAAATTATGCTAGAGGTTTGGCCTTTCTGGTCCCGAGGTGGTTGACATATCGTACCACTGTGAGATTATCAATGCACAGAAGCATGGAGCATTTTACCCTGCTTTTGCAAAACTCTGGATTGCAAATTAGCCTGCAAGCTTCTCTAAAAAGTTTATATGAAATTTTAACTCCCAAAAAGATCATGTACCTCCAGTCAAGATCTGACCACACCGGGTACCCCAGCCTGTCAGATTTGCTTCTGATTCTAAGAAAAGATCTAGCGCCGAAGCAAAAATAGTTCTGCCATTCCATGAATCTAAATGGTCTATCCACCACTGAAGTTCCATCCGAGATTCATGATCTAAAGTTATGACATCAGAATAGGCTAGGCCTCTGCGAAAATAGTAGATTTTTAACCTTTGAAGCGCTCAATACTGAAAAGGTCGCAGAAAGATGACCTGAATCAATGAGGATAGAAGACCTCCAATCCTTGCTAAAGCTCTGAGAGAAATAGAAGACATTTGAAGAGTATGAGTAATTTCTGTTTTGATCAAATTGAATTTGGCTACGAGTAAATGGAGCGTTGCACTATTTAAATTGATCATGAACCCTAGAAATTCCATCTGGTTGGAGAGGCTTACGATTGATTTTCCCTGTTGATAACCAGACCCAAATCTTGTAGCAGATAACAAGTGGTCTGAAGTTAAGACAGAAGGAACTGGAAGTTCTGGGCCATAAGAATATTTTTTTTTAGAGTTTTATATTGCACGAACTAGACCTGAGAAATTGGGTATCAGAGCGCTTTACACGAGCACCAGTTTCGTTACAGAAGGACACATTCATTTTTGTTAGGCACAGTGAGATTAAGTGATTTGCCTAGAATCACAGGATGTTTTGGCATCATTGCCGAGACTTGAACCCGGTTCCCCAGGTTCGAGGTTGACCGCTCTAGCCATAAGGCTACATCCTCTCCCTCAATGTTGTCTCAATAAATAATTAACTGGATACCCTGAGATCCGAGATGGGCGAATACCGGTTTCATGATCTTTGTGAAGCACCATGGGTCTGATGATAGACTGAAAAGGAATAGAGGAAAACTGATAAATTGTCCCTTGCCACTGAAATCGAAGATACTTCCTGTAATCTTGGTTAATAGGAATTGTAGGATGTGCATCCTGGGAATCTAACCGGACCGTCCATTTGTTTTTTAATAAAGAATATCTGAGATGAATAATAGTTACCATCTTGACATGATGATATATGAGAAACTGGGTGAAATTTCTTAGATTTATGTCAGGTCTCATTTTCTTGTTTTTCTTTTGAACTAAGAATAAAGAGCAGGGTTAATATTGAAGGAGGTGAAGAGTGGACATTCTCACTGAGAAATAGGCAGTTCTGTGTGGGAGAGGGAAGAGGTTGAAGTAGGCTGTGCCCCTGATAGAGCTTGTTAGGTCACCCAACTAGAATTTGTACAAATACTCACCTGGGCCCATAATTCCACGCTCAACTACCAGTATATTGTGATTTTACTTCTAATTCCTATACCAGTAACCTACTAATCTTTTGTCACTAGATACCTAAACACGATGAATCAGGGAGTTGAGTTAAGTGAAAAGGAACTCAAAAAACCATAACATTTATAATAATATAATAACCACAGACTCAGGGTAGGTTCAAACTCTATATCTAATCATCATCATCATAAGTCATGAGCCATAAGTTAAACGCAATTAGACTATCAATAATTAAAATCAGAAACAGCATATAGCTATGAATAAGATAGAGTATGCTAATCATTTAGAAACTTAGAAATAAAGGGAAGGTAGAAACAAGGAACATGCTAATTTTAGAAAAGCAGTCTTTCGCAACTTGATTAAAGGAGGGTAAAGAAAGGGAACATACTAAACCCGAGAACTTTCGCAATTCATTGGAAGTTTAGAAAAAGAGAACACAACATGTAAATCTAGGTTTAATTCAGCACATAACTGTGGGGAAGGTAAGAATTGGAACATACTATAAATTCAGCCTATTTCCTTAAAGGGAGGGTGAGAAAAGGAACATATACTATATAGAAACGATTCAGCATTGACTAAAGGTGGGTAAAAAAATGGGAACACCCTAATAGACAGTAATACATGAAAATCTAATTTACCAAGGGACGGGAAAGAAAAGGAACATATGCAATCAAGCTTTGCAAATTTGGGAAGGTGAGAAAAGGAATGCAAGTTAATTTACAATCACCCACACAGACTTATATTTACCTAGGATAGAGTGAAGACCAACCCTGGCCATGGGTCGGTTGGAAAAGACAGGAGGTACCCCAAAGACTTCAGTGCCAGTAGGCGAGCAGGTGCAGCTCATGGACAATCAGGACAGGATAACCCCAGAATTTGGATCAGGACCGGTTCACAAAAGGTTAAGACCAGCACCCGCAGTTTCGGTTGCAACGCCTGCGCTACTCCCTCTCTGCAAGGAATCTGCCAATGCCCCGATTGGGTTATAACTGTTATCAGCAAAGTGTTTCACCAGCACTTTCACTTCCCAAAACCCCGATTGGGTTCTCAAACCTCCCAACAGAGTGCTCCGCAGCTCTCTGCTTTCAGTCACCTATTGAGTGCGTTGGGTCAGTGACAAGTCAGCTATTCAAACAAGCCGGACAATTTATCTAGCTAAACCTACGCTAATTATACTGTTTTTCAGGTCAGTGTACCACCCCCCTCCAGTGTTGCAAGTGTAAGGATCCCCAATTTTGATTGGACAAAGGAGGAGTGTGGAAAATTAATACGGTTTGGTGAACATTATCTGCGCCATCTTCCCTTTGCCCCGATGCCACACTCTTTGTCGCACACCCCCTCCACTTTAGCTGCCTTGACCAGAACCACCCTCTGCACACCCCTGACCCCCAGCACGGCTCTTCACCCACACAAGCACCCCCATGCGCTGATCACTCCCGCTTTCACATGCCTTGCACGTAAGCGGCAGCCATTTTGAGCACCATGGCCCCTCTGCCCCTCGCTGATAGCCAGCGCGTCTCTCACCCTCTCTTAGCCCCGCAGGCATCCCCCGCATGCTGACAACCCCCTCGCTCACATACGCCACGGGTCATAAACCTCTCTTCAGCGCAACTCTGCCTCGGAATCCCATCCTGTTCCCAGTGCGACACCTCCCTTCATCCCTTTCATGGTCCCAAGTCCTTTGATACAAACCCCCTTTTCCTGTGTGTGCCCGTTTGTCTCCCTTGTTCCCAGGCCGCCACCTGGCCCTGCGGATACTGTTTATCACACCCCCGTACAGTAGGAAGCTTCCCCCTATCAAAGGACCCTCGGGTCGATCGAACACCCTTCACCCCATGAGATCCGATCAACTCCACACATTCCGTGAATCGGCAGAATGTCCAGCTGCGCGATGATCATCACCTGTTGTGACCAGGGCGGGGATTTCAACTGTAAACGTGTGGGAACGGGCTTGAAGCGGGGATTCCTAGGATGCCTTTCGGAAAATCAAAGTATTGACGAATATGTGTTTCATGTAATAAAGCAATAAACCTGCGTATAAGAGGCCAGGCCTCAGAGATGCGGTTAGAGCACCTCGTGACGATACTTGCTGTCCGAATTGATGTGTTCTCCTCCGGAGAGAATAAACCCTCGTTTCCTGCCTTTCAGTCTCCAGCGCCTGCTTCTTCATTGATTAATATTTTGTGGGTAATAGAGGCGACACCGCTGGGCAACACAAAAGGGTCTTTGGTCACTGGTTGTCTAGCTACCCTTTTACAATTGGCGTCCCAAGCGTGGGGCCCATCAGCGACTCGTGGATCCAGTGGGAGAGGTCCTGACGACAGAGTGAACGACTGCAACGATCGGGAGGTACCCTGTCCGATAGACCCTCGTCTGACAGCCGATCATCCGAACTTCACTGGTTCCGAACAGACCTCTCTCGAGTGATCTACGGTCCTGACTGGGAACCATCAGGAGTGCCGCGAGGATTACGAAGAAAAGAGGACGATCGGGTGCTGGATTCGGAAGACAAGAAACTGTCCATGCGGTCCGGGTAAGGTCGTGTAGACACGACGAATTAAGAAATTGTTTGATTGATTGAAGAAATACTAGTATTACTCTTTGTTAATTTATTTGGAGATTCACTGTCGGCAAACGGAGAAACAACCGGCTCTCCCCTTGCAAACAGTGAAGGATAGGTAACGCACCCGTCGTGCCTATCTTTCTCCCCCTCTGATCAATTGCCCCTCCCCATTGATTAACTGTTACGGATCGTTTTTCTGGAGATTCTCTGTCTACAAACAGGAAAGAATAGGTTCCCTCTTTGTAGATAGTGAAAGGGTAGGTAACGCAGACCTTTGCGGGCCTACTTATTCTCCCCATTGACCATTTTTTGTTGATTGATATTGGTTCTTGAGGTATTCACTGCCTGCAAACAACGTAGAATAGAAATATTCTGTCTAGTCTTTGCACACAGTGATAAGATAGGTAGTGCTGACTATTGTCCCCATTGTGACCCGTCATGCCTGTCTTCTCCCCACTGATTGATAGCTGGTTCAGCCCGGACCGTTTATTAGAGGTGGACCATCTAGCTCCGCTGGAAGGCACCCCTAATAAAGAAATGTTCACAAAGTATGGATTAATTACCACAGCCTATAGCAAGCTATGGCACAAGTATACCAAAGCAAATCAAGAGAAACAGTGGCCACTGGTAGGATCCTTCGATCTTGACAAATTAGAAACGTTAGAAATAGCCCTTCGTAGTAGCAAGACAACGCCCATTATGCTCGACAGTCTCGGTATGTGGCGCAAAGAAGCAATGCGACGAAAGGAAAGAGACGAAGTCAGAGTAGGTAAAGAAACGCGACAGACGACCTTCCGAGCGTCCGGTAGGCCAAAGGAAGGGGCAGCGACGACACAGTTCCGAGGATTAGACACAAAAAGGGAACAGTGTAAAGGGACGTACCGACAGGACAACCCCGAGACACAACGACCCGAAAGTAACCCCCCGACACTACGCGCAGGACGAACAGACTTAAGGCAAAACCAATGTGCTTTTTGTAAAAGACTCGGGCACTGGAAAGCCCAATGCCCGACTCTACGGAACATAGGTAAGAGCGGAGGGCCGACAGAAATAACAGACCAGCAGAAAGGGAAAAGGCGCGAGACAAAGACGAATCAGACTAACACGGACAAGACAGATAGAACTACAACGTTTGATTATGCCCGATGGCACAGATTTCGTCAGACCAATTTCAACGACATGTTTGAGTACTGGGACTGATTACTCTCTGCCCCCCCCCACTCTGAAAAACAAAAGCAATTACAGGCCTGCGTAGACAACGCCCCGTTAGAATAAGGACTCAAGGAAGCCAAATCTCTGTTATATAATTTAAGATTTAATTACGGTAAAAATAACACACAACCAACGATAAATAGAAAAACGAGTAAAACATTCTTTCAAGTAAAACTGTACCAATAGGAGCAATACAAAACATATTACGCTCACCCCGGAAGTTCCCAAAATTTAACAGGTCAACGGTCCCGCCCATCCGGAAGGTGAAACACACAGCACGTGTGGGGCGGGGCCTGCCGACAGCCATAGACCAAAGAGGTCGCCGGCGAGGATGTACAGGAGGCTCCACGGGCCCGGCATGAAGTGGTCCCCCCATTCTCTCCTTCCTGGGGCGGCGTCCCCCGGGCCACGAGTAGGGAGGGGGCGGATGCAGATGACCCCCTCCCTCGTATCTCCTGGTCCGGCCATCGCAAACTCCTCCGCTGAACTGGTGCAGGGTGGGTTGGGAGGAAGAGGCGACGCGGACGAGCCTCTTCCACCTCCACAGGTAGGAGGTTTCCCAGCCCCGGCCCGGTGCCGACATCCTCCAGCCGGGCACCGGATATACCTGCGTAGCACAGAACATACAATGTCCACCGGATATACCTGCGCAGCACAGAACATACAATGTCCACCGGATATACCTGCGCAGCACAGAACATACAATATCCAACTGACCTATTTTCGCAGCACAGAACATCCAATGTCCGACGGACCTATTTCCGTAGCACAGAACATACAATGTCCGATGGGCATACTTGAATAGCACCAGACATACAATGGTCCTCCAGAGTACTCGCCGAGTCAGGGGTGTAGGGTGGTCATCATGTACACCCCTGATTCGAAGGAACGGCGTGGGGTGCACTGGGAGAGGGAGGCGGCGCGAACGAGTCTCCCCCACCTCCCCAGGTAGAGGCGCCACAGCTGCATCCTAGCGCCCCGAGCCAATGTCCTGCTCCAACGGCACGGTGCTCCATTTTTTCTCGCCCCAGAGAAGTCTCTACCACTCTTGAAGACAAGACGAAGGGCGGCTGCTGCAGGGTCTCAAAATGGCGTCTGGGCCCCCTGGAAGGCGGGTCTAGGTCGCTGGAGTAACTTTGTCCGATATTGCAACTCGGGCGCTTGCCTGCCTGGGCACGAGCCCCCACTTCCGACAACATCCCCACAGTTTTGAAGATTCTACCAGAGTCCTAGGAGCCCTCGGCCCCTGCAGGCTTCCGGTGGGGAACAACTGCCTTGATCACAAATGAAACGACCACGACATAGCCACAAGATGGTGGTGCTCTCGTGTCAGCACCAGCTTCAGTCTGAACCATCCGGGAACATTGTGGGCTAACGAATTCGAGTAAGTTCCGGCTGAACCTCAACGTGACCTGGTAGGGAAGATTCTACCTCCCTCCCCTTTTTGATTGACGGTCCACATTACCAGCCCCTCTGTTAGCACAGGTTTTTGGACTGCCGAAAGGGACTCTGGTGCAACCAACCCGGCATCGCCCAAAATGGCGCCGGTATCAATAGGAACTTACGAACACCGCGTGGTGTTCTTTAGCTAACAAGACTTGATGTTCTGAGATATGTATGTGAACCTTTGTACACTTGACGAAAAAGGGAGGAGGGTTCACTTGGCGAACATTTGAAAGGATCCCGTTAAAATGTTGATTTCAATGTACGATTTATTATGATATTTATTGTAACCGATACATAACGTAGCTTGTGACGCACGCCCACGGTATACATCTAGGAAATGTGATTGCAATTAGTCTGACGATGTTTCAATCTATGAAGTAAATACCCTCTGATCCCTCAATTATTAATAGATGTTTTTAGTTTCTTGCAAATAACTAAGTAGACGTTTTTCAATGTTTTCAAATGCTACAAAATAGCCCCCCCCCCTACTGTATGTGCTTCAGCCATCGCTGTGTCCGGCCAAATACGATTGCATTCGCATATTTACTTACTGAACAATTATGCAAATAAAGGTTTTCCAAACTATGAACAGGTATCACGTACATTTGTAGATATGGGAATCGGCGGGAGGGCCATTCTGTGCGCAACCGTTTTGCTCTCTTTTCAAGGTTATTAGAAAATGGTTGTTCGGCCCTGGATTGATGATCGAATCTAAGGTATGATGCGCTGCCTCCGAAATATGCGACTAGGCTCAGGAACTAAAGCATGAAGAAGGACCTCGACTTCTGAGAATGGGTAAAGTAAAGCGGTGTGAATGATAGAATGTTATAAAGGTATGGTGCTCGAAGGTACTACGGGACAGGGTTGACCGGAGAACTGTTATGGCCAGGACGCCGGCCCAGGAGTACCGACGGAGAGAGCGGTGCTTCATCTTCCCCTGAGCCGCTGCCAGGTGGGGTGAGGCCAGCCTACCTTACAGATCTAGTGATCATCACAGACTGTAAGAGGCACCCGGAGCAATCAGGTGACCATTTGCTCTTACTTCTGTTTTCCAGGTGCTAGTTTTCACTTCACTCATTCCACATGGTGCAGTAGTTTTATTCTTATACTTGGTCCTGATGAATGCAAGGACGCAGTAGTCCCTTATTTGCAGAAACTAGTCGACCACGCCCATCCTAGGCAGTCTACATCATTAGACAGCCCTAGGTAACTCCTTTTTAATATTGGTAAGTTAGGCACACAGAGAATAAAGTTTGGTTTTGTGCTCTTTCTGAACCAATTTTAATACACCCCTTTCTTGGTTCTTTCACTTCCACACACTTCCCTACACTGCACACCCCAGTCACATCTTTGACCACTCACAACATCGAGAGGCATACCACAACAACATTGCCGGTATTTGTTGAGGAACCCCCTTACCACCGGGTAGACCTCTGAATGTGGCACCGATCTTCTCAGACGGGTGGTACGGATAAAATCCCAAATGATGAAGGGCGGATCCGTTTGGTGACTGATGGGTATTTTCCTCATCCTGTTGAGAGCCCTCTGTGACGCATCTCTGTAGAGGTCAGGGATGGTTTGGCTTTTCTTTTCCTCTGGGCACACTTTTTGAGACCCTCTGGTACCTTTGTTGTTTACATGTTTCGGTGGGGAGAGTATCCAGAGCACGGTCTTTAAACTTCCCCTAGGTCCCCCCTACCATAGTTTTTTGTTGTTTGTGAGGAGGAACCACCTAACCGTTGCCTCACGTCACAGAGTGAGCGATTGGATGGTCAACACTTAGAGAGAGGCCAGAGACAGCTCGTGCTGCACAGCAAGCAGGGAGCAGATAAAACGGAGTAAACAAGAGCAACAGAACACTTAGGCAAAAGTCTAATTAAAACTAGAAGGTCACAATGACTAATGATGTGAATAGGAATATTATTGACAAAGAATAATGCAAGCAGCAAGAAAATAGGACTGTTTGCAGTCAAGATGGGTTTTATTTGGGTTCTAGGGGACTTTTTGGACAATTGCAATTCTAATGTTTTACTCATGTTGGCTTATTATATGCTAAGCCTCAAGAGACTTGTAGATTATCCAACATTCTTGACTGCTGCTGTTCAAATAAAGTAAGGTTTGAGAAGCATAATAGGAGTTTTGCCATAAAATTCTAAGAAGCATAACAGAGGAAGTATAAAAGGTAAATAAACAAAAAAGGAGGGACTATGGGGTTTTAGACAGTTCCAGCATACATGCCCAGGCTAAACATTTATATTTATTTTTATTTATTTTTTATTTGAGGAGTTTTATATAGCGCTGGCCTGACCGGTGGGTATCGGAGCGCTTTACATCAGTTACAGAGCATGATAAACACAAAATACAATGATGCAGACAGTCTCAAATACTGATTGGTCACAATGCCAAAGAGATCAGGTTCGAGGTCTAGCTGGCGTAGAGTCGGGGTGGAGTGAGGAGTCGATTTCGTGCTCCAACTGCTCTTATCGGTTCACTAGGGATCGATCGAGGAACATTATTTTGAGCTGGCTTTTGAATTTCGCATAGAAGGGAATCGTTCTGATGTGGGGAGGAACAGAGTTCCAGATTTTGGGCGCGTTTCGGCAAAGGACCTAGCCGTGGTTTTTTGTGGTATGAGTATTAGGGTGTTTGAGCTTCTGAGGTTCCTTTTCTGGCCTGCTTTTTGAGTTTGGCCACCAGGTATTCGGGTTTGCCGGTGTGTAGGGCTTTGTGTGTGAGGCAGGCTGTTCTGAAGTTACCCCCACATTTCTACTGATATGCAGTTCCTGATAAAGGAGGGCTAAGAGGGAAGGGGGACTGAAAAGGTCACTGACTACACACTGGTAGTATGATTAGTGGGAAAGGGGAGGGACTGGGAAGTCCTTCCTTTCGGAATGAGGGCCCTCACACACACAGCCCTCTGGGTGTCATTAAGTTTAAGTTTAAGTTTAAAAAGTTTAAGTTTAAGTTTAAAATATTTGTTAAGCGCAACGTACACCTGGGCGGTTTCTTGGCGCTAAAGTAGCAGGCAGCCAACTGGGCAAGAGCAGTTGCTAAGGCGTCGACTGGAAAGGCAAGCAGGGCTTACGGTGGAAAAGCCTGAGAAAATAAAAAGGTCTTCAGAGCTTTGCGGAAACTAGAATACTGGGTAAGGGACCTAAGATGGAAGGGGAGAGAGTTCCAGAACATGGGGGCAAGAGTGGAAAATTTCGAGCCACCCTGTTTTTTTTTCCGGTAGCGAGGGACTGATAAAAGAAGATGTGCCGAGGAGCGGAGGTCTCTGCCAGGGACATAGGCCTTGATGGCAGAGGATATAAAAAGGGGGGCCAGGCCAGTCCTGGCCTGAAACGCCATGCAGCCTAATTTGAACAAGGCGCGTTCCCGCACAGGGAGCCAGTGGAGGGTTTTCAGGAGGGGGGAGGTATGGTGGAATTTGGGAAGCCCGAAGGCGAGCAGCCTGGTTCTGCACTAGTTGTAGTTTACGCATTCTTCATCATCGGGCATCCTCCTTGTCGGTTCGGCACTACAATACCCGACGGGCATCCTATGCAGGGGCTCTTTGGCGGAGATCTTTTTATTCCTTGCCGTATGGTGCAGTGGGTGTAAGGGGCCTTGGAAGTGTAGGAGTGCAAAAGTGTGAATTAAAACAGGGAAATGGAAGAGTCAGGTAAATTAGACTTTAATGGTCCTGCCTTCCCCCTGTTTAAAAATTTTAGTTGGCGACTCACTGCTATAGTGCTGCAGTGTGTTGCGCTCAGTCACTTCTGGTCAACATGTTTCTTGCTAATAAGTCAGGATGATCTTAGTGGCAATTCCTCAATACCTAAAAAGAAAGTAACTCTAAACTACAAAATGTGAATGCATAGTGATATTCTAACCTATTTCTAATAGTAAGTGATACCGAGAGGTAAAGTACCTGTTGGTGCAGCAGCCAATCTGAAATGAAAATCCAAGAGATGAAACCGATGCAATGTCATCGAACAACAGTTCTGGTAGTAACCTGCCCTCATAACCCTCGTGATTAACACCAGATATGTGCATATCAACAATTTCATTAAAGTTGCTCACCAGGTCACATTAGTTAACCTTAATGGCACCGCAATGGTCATTTACACTGTTGTGTTGGAAAGTGAGGTCAGCGGGTTCAAAACCATGCGGTGAGAAATGAAATGTCATAAAATAACGGAAGTTGCAGCTTGGTGAGGCAGCAACAACTCACCAATAACTAAGATTCAATTGGCTCGATCAAATCACGGCAGGTGATGGACACAGAAAGGTAAAGGTGTCCCGGGGACCATAAAAGAAAGGGTTAAAAATTGTAGGCAATGGGAGAGTGTAGCGTGGACACACTTGTATTGGTAGCCCGGTTATCGGCCTCCCGTAGTAGCGAGAGGCAGAAGTAAGGACACTCAGAGTCAGTCCCGCGGCTAACTGGATGTCAACTATTTGAAACCTAGACAGACACACAAAGAGCAACTTATGTTAGGTTATGTTATAATGTATTTGTAGCGTGTACGGATACTGAGGAGTGTCCCGGTGCGGGAGGGCAAAGTAAAAACAGAAAATCTGAGATTAAAAAGCTCAATTAAAATCTTTTCAATAAAATAATTTTGAAATAAAAAAAAAAGTAGAGTCTCTTTAGCTTCTTCTGGAATAGCCTGGTATCATGAATGTTCCTTAGTTCCAAAGGAAGGGAATCACGAGCTTCCTCTGCTTTAACGGATAAAGAGCTGCTCCTCAATCGAGTGAGGCGAAAATGCGGGACCATTTCTAGCCGCTGCCCAGAAGAGCACAGACATCTGCGAGGTGCATAGAAGGCAAAGCGTCTCCTAAGGTAGATCGGCCCTGTTCCATGCAGAGCTCCATGAGCCAGAGTAAGGGCTTTGAACTGGACTCGTTGGGCCACGGGGAGCCAGTGAAGATCCCGCAAATGCTGTTTCACACTTGATCTTCCTGGAAAATCAGCAGAACCCTGGCTGCCGCATTTTGTACTGTTTGCAGTTTTTTTTAACTGGTAACGGGGCAAGCCAATGTACAAAGCATTGACAGTCAATGCATGACATAAGATCACGGATCACCATTTCCTTGGCTGGCCTGGGTAACAGAGGAAGAAACTTTCTTAGCGATTTCAGCAAGCCACATCACACCCCAGTGAATTTTTTTATCTGCATGGAGAAGCTAAGGTCCTCACGGAATCAGACCCCCAAATTCTTGGCAGGATTGCCAACCGAATTGGGCAGAGGGTACTCTGAGGGCCACAAAGCCGCTCTGAAAAGCGGGGGAAAGGATCCATGCAAGAGGACCTCCGACTTGTCCTCGTTCCATTTCAGCTGCGCCAATGCAAGCTATTTAAAAACGGCAGAAAGACAGTTCTTAGCTTTAGTCGGGGACAATTCGTTTTCCTTCCAGGTGAAGAGGAGCTGGGTGTCATCCACACTTAGTGATAGTTAATGCAAATGTAAGTGTCTTTTCGATCAATTTCATGCCCTGAAGCATGTCCCTTAACACAATCGTAGATTAGGTTTGTTTGGGAAGGTAGGGTCAACAAATACTTAAACAAGCATTTCTTAAGAAGAAACGTAGGCCTACACTACAAGAGTTGTAACTTATGCCTGTTATCGTAAATTAAACTTAGTGTTCCCAAGCAGATATTACAGACATTAATTTTAAATCCAACAAAGATTAATTCAACAATAGATGTTTAATGCAAACATAAGTGCTTCATTTAGTTTTAATTCCAACTCTGCTGCTCTCAGGACTGTTCTTTTAATTTGTTACCATCTGAACCAAGTTATGTGAAGTTTTATCTTGTGCAAATGTTAAGAGTGGCCCTTTAAAGGATGCATTTATTTGAAGCTGAATGTTTGCCTACAAGTCACAAATTAGTCATTTATTTTAAAGTATATTTAAAAATAACGATAGGAAGAGGAGTTTTTTTATGCAGTTAATGTCAGTAAGGTTTTATTGAACTTTCCACTATGGTTTTTACATGTCACTCATATGTCATGTTTTATTGCAACAATGCAATGCATTAAACCATATTGTATTCGTAACAACCTTTTAAAAAACAAGGCATTTTATAAATTATGTTGTGTTTTTTTTAAATGCTTGTTTGGCTTCGACCTGTAGATTTCTATTTCTTTTCAATTTGCATCCTCAAAAAGGTAGGCTTTGGACAGAGTAGATCAAAGCATTAGAATAGTTTTGAACTTTGCAGGGCCAGAGAAAGGTTAACAGCAAAACACCTGTTTATCTGTTTGCAGGAAGCCACAATGTATTTATTTATAGTTTGAAAACCACAAGGAAACACCTAACCACACACCCCTAAGGAATGCCCTGAAAATATGCAAATCCAGCTCGCAGGGGAATATATGTGAAGTCAATGTTTGAAGCCGTTGGAACATTCCAAACTGAAGAGACATAGCAGGAAAAGGTACAACTGAAAACATGCCAGCAGCTATACATTTAAGTAGCGGTGTCTTTCTCTTCTACTTCTGGTTAACTAGTAAGTACCTGTTTTCTTTTCATTACGTATACATTTCTACTTGCTAAAATAAACTCTTCATCCCCCGCCACTTTTTTTAATGTCCAAATTTATTAACATTGTGCTAAAGCAACCATTTATTAACGCAGTCTGTATTTCAGGCTAACTAATTTAATGCTATCCAATTTAAAATTATAACATTTTATATTTTTAAGTTACGTTCCTGGTGTTTTCTTTTCAATAAACATTTGTTTCCATTTTCAAAAATATTATTGATATTAATTATTTGACTAGATTGATACGGGTGCATATTTTTTTCCGTAAGTACATTTATTACGATACATATACAATGATCCCAGATAACAGTCATCAGTGACATCAAGTCTGCTCTTCTTTGGTCTCCTGCAGCTCTCAGTCTCCTGCTGTCTATGTGTTGTAAGGCTTTGATTAAACTCTTAGAGTATCCCATAACATAACACAGAATACCAGACAGTTTTGAAGAACCCATATTCACCGCCTTGGACGGTCTGTTGGGGCTTTTACAGACAAAAGATCTTTATTGTTACCTAATTAAATGATATTTATGAGTCTGAATGATGAAAGTCTGAGTAGGCCCGACTTGGTTCCCACTTGTTACCATGGGGTTAAGCATGGATTCCTCCAGTGGGTGCATTATTCTGCTGATTCACCAGACTCGAGCCTTTTGAATCCTAGAAGATGAAGATATTTGATGTAAACGTTCAATGATTCTTATTAGTTGGATGATTTGCTTACATATTTAATTTTTCACTTTAGATTGTTCTATATGCATTTGGATTGATGTTTTTTTCGGTAAGACCCAAGAGTGTCACAAGCATGTGAGCTGGTTAAGGCAATCTTTGTGTCCATCCCTGGCAGACTAATGTTTATTTCTTTTACCTCACTACAGGTATCCGTGGCGAAATTGTTCTTACCCAGCCCAGCTCAGAAACAGTAACACCAGGGCAGTCAGTCTCTCTGAAGTGCTCTGCATCTGGCTACACGCTAACTGACCACCACATCCACTGGAGCCGGCGGGGAGCAGGGCGAGGGCTCCAGTGGATCGGGGCATACAGGCACGACACCACCTACGTGTCAGACACGTTCAAGGGGCGGGTGACGTTTGCTCTGGACGGCTCCACTTTTGTATTAGTGATCAGCAGCCTGGCGGCAGGAGATACTGCCAAGTATTACTGTGCACGCCACAGTGATATATCGCCACTGTACCTCCACCCTCGGCCCCCTAGTGGAGAGGGAAGGCATGGAATCTAACCGTGGCGCTGATTCATCGCTGCCGCGCTCTTCCTCTATGGACATCACTATCGATGGCCCAGTGGTGGGTATGTTATTTATTGGCCGCAATTAGAAACACCGATATCCTGGGGTAACTGCAGGTCAGTGTGCGGGTCATTTTTTTACTGTTAATTTCCCAAATATTAAAACAATCATTGCATGCAGTAAGCTCACATCCATGCAGTCTTCCATACCGTGCGAGACGCTTGCATGAGTGCATTTTACAAGTTCAGAACTGTCCGATTTTCGAACATGGGACTCTTTTTTAGCTTTATAATTCCCTATTTGGGGACTTCAAAATAACAGATCACCCGGGCCTGTTCTTCATACGCTTAGCATTTGCAAAGTCCTTGCACTGATTTTGTGAATAGAAAGTCACAAATCTAAATGTACGAAAGTTCTCTGTAATTGAACATACAGTTAGGATACACGAAGTATGCCTTACAATGCCTTGCAAATCACAAAGAGAAGGGAGGTAAAGGGTGTCCTCTCCTCCCTTGTGATTTGCAGCGGTATGCACATAGTCTGATTCAGTTGTTGTAGGTCCCTTAGAATGGAACGATTAGCGTCGGCTAAGGGCAAAAAGTGACCATCCTTTAAGTGTAAGCTTACACACTGCTTATGCAGGCAGGGGACAGGGTAAGGAGCAGGCAGTGTGACCCCATGTGCTCGGTGACCATCCATGAAGTGTAAGTTTACACACTGCTTATGCAGGCAGGGGACAGGGTAAGGAGCAGGCAGTGTGACCCCATGTGCTCGGTGACCATCCATGAAGTGTAAGTTTACACACAGCTTATGCAGGCGTGGGACAGGGTAAGAATCAGACACTGGTTTTATGCACACGGTAAACATCCATGAAGTGTAAGTTTACACGCGGCTTATGCAGGCTGGGACAGGGAAAGGAGCAGACAGTGTGATCCCATGGGCTCGGTGACCATCCATGAAGTGTCAGTTTACACACTGTAGGTGTAGGCTAGAGCCAGGGTAAGGAGCAGACACTGGTCTTATGCACTTGGTGAACTTCCATGAAGTGTAAGTTTATACACAGCTTATGCAGGCTGGGGACAGGGGTAGGAGCAGACAGTGTAATCCCATGGGCTTGGTGACCATCAATGAAGTGTCAGTTTACACATTGTAGGTGTGGGTTAGAGACAAGGTAAGGAGCAGACACTGGTCTTATGCACTCAGTGAACATCCAGGAAGTGTAAGTTTACACACTGCTTATGAAGGCTAGAGACAGGGTAAGGAGCAAACAGTTGTCCATGGACTTGGTGACCATCATTGAAGTGTAAGCTTACACACTGCTTATGCAGGATAGAATCTGGGTAAGGAGCAGACAGTGTGATCCCATGGACTCTGTGACCATCCATGAAGTGTAAGTTTACACACAGCGTATGCAGGCAGGGGACAGGGTAAGGAGCCGACACTGGTCTTATGCACTTGGTGACCATCCATGAAGTGTAAGTTTACACACTGAAGGCGTAGGCTAGAGACAGGGTAAGGAACAGACAGCGCTGTCCTTAATATATATGGCCCCCCTTAATATATATTTTTGGCCACAGGGGATGTGGACCTTAGGGCCATTTAGGTTCGGAAAGAGGGGCTGCTTGTCCTACTCCCCTAATAATGTATTTTTTTGGCCCCGGGGGATGTGGTCCCTGGGTCCAAAAGATGCTTGGACATGGAGCTGCGTACACTCCCTCCCCTTTTTAAAAACCAAGACAAATCAAAGGTTCCCGGGGCTAATAGCAGCTTGCGATGGAAGGCAGTGCAAGCCCCTTCACTTGCAGGGGGCTGCTGCTTGTGGGGGTTGGACGCAAGGCCTGGCCACAGGCCGTGCGATGCAACCAGACCCTGCCACAAGGGTTGGCTTTACGAATGGTAATACGTTAAAGAAGCCCTGAAAATTCACTGAAAAACACAAATGTTAAAGTAACGTGACAGTTAGGGCTGCTTAAATGATGTTTTGTTTAAAAAAGAAAACTTAGAAATTCACTGAAAAAAACAAAGGTTAAAATAACGTTATAGTTAGGTGAGTTTATCAGTGACAACATTAACGTTTTGAATAAAAAAAGACAGAAATTTACCAGTTATAGTTAGCTGAGCTAACCATAACTTGTGCCCCCACCATTCATTGCTTATGACTTCAGATATTACCGGGAGCCGCCCGTGCAGGTAAGAGCAGTGGGGCGTAGGGGCCGGGTCGGGGGGGGGGGGGGGGGGGGTGGGAGCTCCACACATGAAGACTAAAAAAATTAATTATTTATGTAATTTTTCCTCATCATCATCTGTCAAGTAGCCTACCACCCCGCCCACCGCTATTACCTGCACGGGCCGCTCCTGCATAATACATCACTCACAACATCTTCTATGACATTATTTATTTCATCACTGACATCTCAAATCGTCTCTAAGCAAGTCTTGCAAAAGATTATAGATTCTACAAAAATATATAATGTCTTAAAACTTTAGTTTGGAAATAAATATATGCACATTATCAAGCTCCATATTATTTAGAAACAGGCCTATTTACGAGATGGTTTGCATCCCTTTTGCACCTTGCAGTGCAGGATGTGCGAAACACAAACTGTATGTAAGATTTATGAACGAACGCAAGGCCACTTTTTTGTGGCCCCGAGTAGCTCCATAAATCTGGAGTTATGCTTTGCAGCTCAAATCACTGCATTGCCTTACTCCGCCCTGGAAAGGCGCTCAGTAGGGGTTGCGTGGGTGTTCCCATGCGGTGAACAACCTTTACAACTCAACTTTTACAACGCACTAACATTACAACGAAACTTTTACAACGCAAGTGTATTTACAACGCATGTTTTTACAATGCATGACATTACATCGCAGATGCTATTACAACGCATGCCAATGTAAGTATAGGTAAGTTTATCTTTTTTTAAAACATTTATTTAATTAAAAAAAAAATATTTAATTAATTTATTAAGTATTAAAAATAAATACATTAAATAAATTAGGGTTTAGGGATAGACATGGGTTTTGGGGTATAGGGGTATTTTTAGGGTTCAGGGCTAGGTTTGGGTTTTTGGGTATAGGGGTATTTTTAGGGTTCAGGGCTAGGTTTGGGTTATGGGGTACAGGGGTATTTTTAGGGTTCAGGGTTAGGTTTGGGTTATGGGGTACAGGGGTATTTTTAGGGTTCAGGGCTAGGTTTGGGTTATGGGGTACAGGGGTATTTTTAGGGTTCAGGGCTAGGTTTGGGTTATGAAGTACAGGGGTATTTTTAACATATATATATATATATATATATATATATATATATATATATATATATATATATATATATATATATATATATATATATATATATATATACATACATATATATATATATATATATATATATATATATATATATATATTTATATATATATATATATATTTACAAATTCTTAAAAAAAATGATTTAATACATAAAATTATTTAAATATTTATTAATTACATTTAAAAAAAATTATATACTTACCTATACTTACGTTGTAATGGCATGCGTTGTAATAGCATCTGCTATGTAATGTCATGCGTTGTAAAGGTATTCGTTGTAAAGGATCCTGCGTTGTAAAAATTGCGTTGTAATGGTATGCGTTGTTAAAGTATGCGTTGTAACGTCATACATCCTTCCCATGCAACTCCCATTGTTTTTGACGTATTCCCAGATTTAACAGACCTGAGACTGTATAGTAAAAGTGCCCCAGGGTTGCAACTGACGCTTGCACCCGCTTTGCGTGCCCTTGGGGGGTACTTTGGTGTTACAAAAGGGCCTGCAGGTGCTTGTGCGTCCCTGTCTGTAATACCAATAGTGCTGGTGCACATAAAGCACCTGGGCTATCTTCAGAAGGCATTCCCTCATTTGCATTGGGTGTAGTGCCATGCAAATGAGGGAATTCCTTTGCCTCTGCGCCCGGTCCAAATTACAGACATGAGCACAGAGGCAAAGAAGCTGTCAGGAGGCTCGCTGACAGTCTGCCACAGAAAAGATGGAGCACTGCCAGTGCGCCCCCTTATGGCAGCCCTCTGAATGCAGGTAATGGGGTTCCATGGACAACCAAACATCCCTTTGCAGGAGGGTACAGTCAATCACTGCACCCACCTACAAGAACATCTCTATTCCCCCTTCAAAAGTGCAGGCAGGTTGCTTCCTGCACTATGTAAACACAGAGCGGCTTGAAAGCAGCCTTTCTGTTTTTCACAGGAATGCGAACCCGCGGCTGCCCTGGGGGGGCTGCACAATTATGTTAATATGAAGCATTTTCATTGTTTGTGCTGAGTGCACCTTTTAATAGGTGAGCCAGGTGACAACTATGAAAATGCACATTTTGCATAATACGGCCCCTGGTAGACCTGGGAATGCCCCAAAAAGATATGCCTTCTCAGAAGAGGAACAACGAGGAGCAATATCTTTATTTCTGCTTCTTACTTCCTCCTATGTATGCTGCAATTTTTCTGCAGGAAGGTGTCCCTTCCTGCACCTAAACAATCCTGCATGCAAATCAGGCACCCTTTCACTATGGTGCAAGGGAGCCTGCATTGGTCCTACCATACCTGCCCTTTCCCTGTTATGCAGTGCAGCACAGCAAGGTGACTTGCGTGCTGCACTGCATGACAACTTCTTAAATAGTCCCCAAAGTGTCTATACTACTACATGCCAACTCTCTAACGTCAGCATGCACACAGATAGCCACATCTGAATTATGTATTGTAAGAAGAAGCTTTAATTTGATTTTCTCTCACATATTTTCATAAAGGCCTTTGAATTAAGGCACAGCCTATTTAAAACATAAGACACCTACTAGTTGCATCCAGTCTCTACCTTGCATTAATTAAGTACTGCTTGTACTTACACCTTCACTGTTCACTAAAGTGACAGTTTTAACATCAACATTACAATGTCTAGCCCTCAGCAACTGCTTTCTCTCCTGTATCAAAATATACAATCTACCACAGCTCCTCAGTAAATCAAGGCAGGAATGGGGAGGTAGACCTTGCTCTAATAATAACAGACACACAGTGGAAATGTATCTTTGTGCAGATTAAATTGGTGTCTTTAAACAGCAAACAGTGGAATGGAATTTAAGTTCCATGAAAGATTAGATTGCACTCCATACAGGAAGCATCAATATGGAGTCCTGGAAACAGCACACTGGCCTAGGTGTAACACAGACAATGCCCTCTGTCAGCAGTTGGCTTGGGACTGCCCAGGGGTGGTTGCGTATTGGGTGGAGATATTTGTGATCTTGGGTCAGATGATCTGTCAGCCTCTGAATTCCTCTCAGATGGTTTCATTGCTGAGCGAGATGTTTGTCATCTCAGCCAAGACAAGCACTGCTTATGGCTGACAGAAGGGTTGCAACAGATTGGGGTAGTGGTCCCCCCCCAACTATGAAAGACTGGATCACATATCTGATTTATTGTTATGATACGAAAATACAAGTTGGGTGATAATTATAACCCTCTCACTGTTTTCAGTTGATAGATTCCAGTAGTAAACTAGATGTAATTTATCTGGTAAATAGACCTGGATAAAAAGCAAAACATGCAAACTTTGTGTGTTAAGAACCTGTTCCACAAGTAATCCCTCATTTTCAAGTATAAAACTCTGAGTGGAGGTATTTATTACACCTGGTAAATACCTCACACTGAGGTAATGGTATTTGACAGGATGATCCTTCACAAAAATAGCAAATACTCCATGTGCAATATTACATGTGCAATACAGCCAATTGCACTTTCACTGTGATGGATGAGATATCGTTTGATGGAGCACCCCAGCCTTCAAATTCTAAATAAGGCAGTACATTGTCAATAGGATATATGGTTGACTGGCATTGAGGGGTATACATAGGGCCTAATTTAAAGTTTAGCCAATGGATTACTTCATCACAAACATGGGGGATATCCTGTGCATTATTACCCTGGTACTGGTAATAAGAGGAGGGAATATCAGTCACATTTGTGATATAATACCCATTTGCCAAACTCTAAATTAGGTCCCTAGGCTGACTTATACTTGACCAACTCCTTAAATGTGCCCCTCTTGCGCTCGGAGAGGACAGCACTCTCAGAGGAAAGAAACAATACCTGCTCTAGGCCGGGTGTTTCACACCTCCCCCAGGACAGGATAGCCTTCCCAGGCACGAAGATTCAAAGGCAATGCCTCCTTTGAAATCCTACCCAGCAACCCCCAGATAATGGGGAGGCAGAGGACCCTTTCCTGCTCCATTTTTGGCAGGAAGAATGTGGGAAAATTAGAAGAGGAGGAGGGTCCCCCCTCAGCGTGCACCACCCCTAGGGTGGGGCAGGTGAGGTGAACTCCTCTTGACATGGTGAGAACACTTTCAAACAGGGCGAGGGTAGTGCCTCTTCCTACAGGAAGTGATCACTAGAGGGTGTAGACACCCTAAAGGTAGATAGCCCCTTGGCTATTACCTGTCTCCCCTTGTAATGTCCATAAATTCAGTTTTTAAGTGGGCCCCTAGACCTGAACCTCTGATTCTTTAGACCAAAGAAGACCAGAACAAAGAAGACCCACTGCATGACAACTGAAGCCGTGCAGCAGAATAAAAGTTGACATACCCTGCCAGCAGCTCCAAGGACTGGACAATCGCTACCTGATGTGTTGTCCTGAACCTGCAAGGACTCCAAGAACCCTGGAGCATCTACAACTTTCGAGAAATTACTGAGAAGCTCCCTTGGAGTGAAGATATCACTCCCCTGCCCATGGGTGGCACGATCCAGTGAAGTCCGGTTTGTTAACTTGCTGCTCCCCGATGACCTAGATGCAGCACCAAAGCAATAAGAGTTACAACAGCTCCTGAGGGTCAGATCTGCCTCTCCACTGAGTTTGGAGGCACCAGGACCTAACAGAGCCACGGCGTTCCAATAACCAGGGTACCCGACCCCCAACTGTAATTGCTAAGAAGAAGATCCAATTCCAGTCTCCCAAAGCTCCAGAAGCAATCACCTGTTGAGGAACGTCGAGACACCTGAGACCCACTTTCTGAGTGGCACAGCTGTCCTGAAATCTACTCTCCAAGTTGCCTGCTCCTGACCACGTGGACCAAGTGGACCCTGAAGATGCACTACACCCGGCTGACCTGTTCTCTGTGCATCCTGCTCCATCGGCCGCAGCATCAACTAACCGGCTGTGCTTCCATGGTCCCCAGGACCTTGTACCCTTCTTCCTCTAAGGCAGAGGTAGTCAAACTGTGGGTCCCGACCCCCACGGGGGCCATGGAGTCTTGGGAAGGGGGTCGGGCATTTCCAGGCCTTATTTCTGCCTAAATCCAGAACAGGTGTTCACGGCTTGGGACGATTCATTCTGATCTTTAAAATGCTTCAGCTAATTTTTTGAGTGGTAGTACTACGAGTTTTACAACTGGGCTGTGAAGTGCATACTTTTAATCAGAATTTTATTTACAGAGCGCTTAGTACCCCTGAGGAGATGTTGAAGGGATAGTTATGCAAAATAAATAAATGCATTACTTAAGGTCATGTGATACTAACATTGAGATTTTGGAAGCTCCATTTTATCCTAAAACAATTTGCACAGTTTGTAGCAGTCTATTTTTTATTTGTGTGTAATGCAAGCATACAATAACGACTTATGCTTTTAAAGTGCTTTCTGTCACAGGCTGTGACCTCATAGCACTAAAAATACAAAAGTCACTATTCTCCTCAACACCGAGAATACAAGATTGAGGCTACCCAAAAAGCACACCTTATAGGTTTGTTTTTAAGTCCTAGCTAGGTAATTGCTTATTCCGGGATTAATATACCCTCTATTGGACGATGAGGCAAAGTACAACAGACAACAGTTCCAAGAACGAAGATCCAAGCAGTTAAAAGTAAGTTCAAATGTCAATCTTGTTGTGATTTCATCAATTCTTTATTGGTATTCAAAAGATCGTATAAAATCTCCCAGCATGAAGTTTCCCAACACGTGTTTCGTCTTGCACTAAGACTTTCTCAAGGCTGGAAATATTAAACAATACTGGTATAAATATTACATATAAAATTACATATATTTATAGATACACACATACAATTACCACAAAGTTCACTAACAAATGTAAAGATTGACATCCTAAAACACATACAAAAACGGTTTTGTTATATAGACATTTAAAAAAACATATGTAAACCACATATATTGGAAAACAAAACATACTGTACATATTTCCTAATCATATCTATTTGTACAGAGTATCCAAGGAGCATGAAAATTCTAGATACTGATCTGGACAAGGTAACCTAAGAAATCTAGTTTGTCACGGCAAAATATATAAGAATAGTCAAAGTATAGATCAGGAAAGGTATCAACCATCACCAAGTGAAATAATAATGGATTAAAAAGTGCTTCTTATATGTGCTAGGATCAGTGTGACCAGAAAATTTAGAGTGACACAAAGAACAGAAAAAGAGATAAGAAAAACGGAGAAAAAGATGAAGGTAAAAAAATCGATTACGAAAACAAACCCACCATATATATTGGTGGTGAGTATCCCACTGTCAGCTTGAAGAGAGAAAGATCGCAAATCCGTCCAGGCGCAACGGGCCAGATTCAGAAATTCCTTAAGGCGTCCCAACATAAAGTCTAAAGAACAGGTAAGTTTAACAAGTATAAATCCAGATTTCACCAAGTTGAGTTTCCCGAACCTATCAGGAATAAAACATAATATGCCGTCTTATCTTGATACACAACAGAGCATTTCTTAGAATGGTTCAAATGACACCATTAACGGAAGGCAACTAGCCATAAGGGTAGGATGAACTCTTCTTGTAAGAGTGGATTACATGGATTCTTTAATATTCCGAATTATATGATCCAAAGTAAGCCAACACAAAGACAACAGTAGCACCATTGACTCACTCAGCGTGACCTAATCTAATATAATGCCACCCGCGTTAAGAATCAATAGAAACAACCTGTACTCATCTAGGAAATTTCAATCATAAACAACGAGTATTATCCCCACAGAGTCCCAATTTCAGACAAGCAGAATGTCGCACTGTTACACCTGATACAAGCCCCAAAGGTTTTGTCAGCCGGCCTAAACAGGTATATTGTAAGTGTGTTAAGTCCCAAAACAAAAATAGTTGTTGAGGGCATAGTCACCATATATTAATAGGAAACAACCTATAAGGTACACTCACCAAGGGTTAAATGTGAAAACTCTCGATAAGGATGACATTTGCGGCGTAGTCCTATGTATGCGGCGAATACTCAAATGTCTAAAGAATAAAATAAAGAAGATTTAGCCCTGATCCCTTAACCATAATAACCTGGGACTTGGAAGGAAGAAGGGGAGGATACACGGCGATTACAAATTGCAACGAGCAACATGTGGGTGCCTGTTAGACATATCCTAAAAGGCACACTTTCCAGAAAATAGTTGTAAAAGCTACAGTTGGGTGGAAATTCGTGGCGTGCTCCTACATACATATACGACGAAAGGTATCTAAAAAGGTAGAATAAGGAGCAACATTAGCCCTGTTCCCTTTGAGACTGCTAGCCTTAGGTTGATAAAGAGTGAAAAGTATAAACGGGGATTACGAGTTACAACAAGCGAAACATGAGAGCTTGTGTAGAGCAAGAAATGTATGTAAATGAGGAGAGCCATATGACTCACCTCTGGCCCGAGAGGTCTGAGTAAAAGACCCCTGGTGCTGACACTGGAAAAAATGGAATGCAGGGTCGCTAAGTATCAGGCAAGTAATTGAAACCCCTCCGATGCCACCACCATGGTACGTTGTGATCTAGAAGGACAAGGACAGCCAGAGGCCGAAAAAACACAATAAATAAAAAGTTTTCACGGAGGGTGAAGATAATTGAGTCTAACCTCCCGACAGCCTCATACAATTCTCCACCCACTGCTTCCATCTATCTTTAACATGCGAGTGGCTTACTCGGACAGCCAGGGATTATATCATCAAAACGCTCCGACACCTCCAAGTGCGAGGGCGAGGCGTTCGTGAATGCTCCATTTATTGAACCCATCATCACGGTCTCCACGAGGTCATGTGACCTACTGGATGAATATCTGGTGATAATAATTTTTCGTGTAACACAACCAGATGAGGAAGGGTCCAAGGGGTGGCAATATTTATAGACCACTGACAGCCTAAACCCCGAACTTATTGATAACGATAATAATTTTTCACCAACTCGTTGGACAAAAGAAGACTTCCACATATCCTCATTAATAATTGTATAGGGTTATCCAGAGTCTGCATAGATCTTAACATCTACCCTACCAATATTCATTAAACAAATGAATTTGTTATTACCATCTTCATCACGGATCTTCAAAACTAACTTATCATGTAAATTCATAACTAAATTATCCTCTAAATCGTTCTCTAAATCTTCATTTTCATCCATGTCATTCACAAACTTCACTTTACTTTTTTTCCTGTTACATGCTTTTGTCAAATGACCTTTTAATCCACAATTAGCGCATTTTGCTGTAAGTCCTGAACATCCTTTAAAATCTGCCAAATGCTCCAAACTATTGCATCTATAACATTTAAGTCTAGAATTTGAGGAAGCTTGCGAATGTTTAGCATAGAAGGGTCTGTTACTTGCACTCACAGTATTCTTGGAATTATAATTAAATTTCCTTCTATCAACAGCATTTACCTTTCCAACAACTTCATTAGTAAGAGAACCATTATCTTGTTTGATTACATTTGCGCACCTACCAGACATTTCTGCTTTACGTGCAATAGCAAGAATATCGTCTAATGGAGAATCTCCATTGATCCATAATCTATCTTGTATGGAAGAATTGTAAGAGTGCATAACAATTTGGTCTCTAATAAGTTCTTCTTGTAACACACCAAATTTGCAATCTAAGGACAATTTTTTAAGGTCAGCAAGGTAATGATCAATATTTTCATCTTTAGCTTGTTTCCTTGAGAAAAATTTGTATCTGGTTACACCTATACAAACTTTAGGGGCAAAGTAAGTGTCTAAATGCAATAGAGTTAACGCAAAAACATTTAAATCTCCAGGAAAACAAGGTTTAATCATAGTTTCGTACACCTTCAATCCCACAGGACCTAAGGAATGTAATAGAAGTCTTTTTTTTGAGCATGTGACATTTTACCTTCCTCATCTAATGCATCAATATAGTTGCAGAAGTAAGGTTTCCACTCCAACAATTTGAGTGGAGGTTCATTGCCTGAGACCCAAAACGCTTGAGGTGCACAAATATTGTAATTAGGTTGAGTCAAAGTATAAAATCAATTTAACCTTAAATTGATATAGTCACAATATAAATGACAATGTTAATCTTATAAAATTAAAATTCGCTGAACAATAACTTTTAAGATTCTGGATTACATATGTCAAACAATTTGGAATAAAACAAATGTCCATTATCAATATTTTATAAATACCTCACAAAGAAGTAAGGATGTGAATAGCTTGGATCACTGTGGTGTAAGAATCACTGTTTTAAAATATGCCAAAACAAACAAAAAAAATAACTAATTGTATTTAGCAAATAAAAATAACAAGCCATTAAAATAATATCGTAAATAATCGATGAAAGGTGTGCGAATCACCGATGAAGGTAACGTACAAAGAATCGTTGGTGAAGAACATCCTCTTTGAAGACTACAAGTTTAACCAAAATGGCCGCCAAATATGTGCAACGTATTTCGTCACACGCAAGCGTACCCACAATGCATCTTCGAACCCATAGTCTTACGTAGGAGTCGATTCCTGAACGCAGAAGAAGAATTCCGTAGTCCGTAGTCAAGCTCAAACAGGTGATTATTTTTGAAATAATGGTGCGTGCTGATAACGGAACGGGGTTTAAACGATGTAGCATGTAATGTTTTCTTTTCAAATAAGGTCTGTATCGCGCTGGCAAACAATGTCAATTCACCAATTCTGACTCCTTGTGAAAGATCACCCGTTTATTCCAAATGGCAGTTAAAGGAATAGATTCTAGGTTAAAGAAACCTCTTCAACTGCAGCACAGCAAATTCAATATTTCAGAACAAATCCATCAAGTAACTTTAAAATCACAAAACGGTGAGAGTGTTTCCAATGGCTCTTTCCTCCGAATTTTCTCAAAAGATCCTCGTTAAATAATCCATATATATTTCGTAAAAACAGCAATCCAAGTAGAATAATAATAAATCCGAGTTGCCCACGTAGGTTCTGCTCTTCGAATCCGGTCGCCAGTGTAATAAAGGAAAGATGCAGGAATTGTAGATAAGTATCCTTTAATAACTCGAAGAGCTCAATCATATGTCATCCAGTAAGCTCAGCATCCAAGGAACAACTGTCCTTTACAAATGATGCACAGTATGATGATACTTATAACATTCTACATTCTAACAATGACCTAAGCTGGCACATGCACAAGGGAAGAACTAAAGTACATTTAAGCAATACAAACACACCAGTGGCTTACTCAGACAGTCAGGGATTATATCAGCAAAACGCTCCGACACCTCCAAGTTCGAGGGCGAGGCGTTCGTGAATGCTCCATTTATTGCACCCATCATCATGGTCTCCACGAGGTCATGTGACCCGGAAATAAGGTCCTAAGACCAAAATAGACAACAGACTGCACAAGAATTAGGTGAAACCTGTAAACAGTGGCGGCCATATTGTCCTATATGAACTCATTGCGGGACAACCTCAAGACACGGCATTTCAAATTTAACACGTCAAAACTCAACGTACTGCAATGTGCGATCCCAAATCGCTCGAATACGAATCCTTGTGAACCAAAGTTCTCTCATTATTATTCAGATTTAAGCAATTAGAACAACAATCTAATATTACATCGGAAGCGGTACAAGGTAAAGAGGCTGTTAAGTCATTTAAGAAATGTAGAGCCAAAAGGCAGGAGTAGTTAGAGATGAAAATAGATAGAAGGTATATAAAGGACATCAACATCCAAAAATTCAGAATAATAGTACATGGCAACCAACTGGAGAGTGCACCTGTTTATCTGTAATGTGGGCAGGACTATTCCAATAGATGAGAGTAATACAATAAGACATATTCAATGTGTAATAGTTGGGCTCAGAGATGATGTCATTCTCATTACATGATTGTAGTGTAACAAGTGCTGACTACATATAATACAGGCTAACACATTAAATGCAATATAGGGGGCAGAAGGACCATGTCATATATAACTGCATGTAGAAATGCTGTCTCTAATCTTGTAAAAATACATGCAGTTCACGATCTGTGTTCAATCCCCTGTCTACTGCTCTCAACCTAATCAGCCATTTGCATTCTAATTTTCTTAAAGCTGCCCTCCTGTCCCCTCCCCGAGGATTCAAAATTTGCAAACATACGTGACAAGAATTTTCAATTCTATTAAGGACAAGGAGGCGAGGATTATGCCTATCTCATTTCTTTAATGAAATGCCCAGCAGCCATAGAAACAAATAAAAACCACAATACCCATAAACACTTGGGTAACAACCATAGAGTCTGCGGTATATAAGGCCATATAGAGAGTCACACTTCCTCTTTCTTTTGTGAAAACAGATCCAGTAAACCAGAAAAATCCAACATGGAAAGTCAGGTAAGGCAAACACCATCACCAATCCAGGAAGTCCAAGGAACAACAATCCTCATAGGATCAGGCAGGGAAATCCAGGCCTCCACGAAGAAACATCACTTGGGTTCAGATCCTGAAAAGAGACAGAAAGCCGTAATACACAGTCTGTGCAAGACGACCATAAAAAGAAGGGCAGGCAGAAAAACAACATCATTTCATTATGTCAACAGCAAGGAAATCTTGACCATGTGTACAGTAACAATAACGTATACAACAATGGGTGGGATAATCCTCGCCTCCTTGTCCTTAATAGAATTGAAAATTCTTGTCACTTATGTTTGCAAATTTTTAATTCTATTTCAGGACAGGAGGCTCCGATTATGCTTGCTTAAAGATGATCCACCACAACAGAAGCAACATGATCAATAGGCTTAAAGTAAAAAGTTTTAAAAACAGAATCAGAGGACCAATCAGCGGCCTTCATAATATCAAACAAAGTGACACCCAACGAGAAGGCTTTAGAAGCCATAGCCCCAAACACAGATACATCAATTCCAGCTTCCGCCATGAGCCAACGTACCCACCGAGCCAAAGTAGCCGGGGTAACGGGGCAAAAGGACTTCTGAAGAGCAATCAACAATTGACCTTGCATATCAGAACGAAAAGAAGAAGTACTTACTTCATAATCTTTGAGACATTGAACAACACAAAGGTTAGGATGTGCGGGGAAGGACGGATAAGAAATAGACGTAGTGTTGGTCTTGGTACGCCTAGATAGACGAAACGTGACGCCCTCAGGAGTAAAACTACGTCCTGCTAGATCTAAAGCACGGACATTCGACACCCGCTTGCAGGAAACATAGTCAGTTTGGCTGACAGCTGTTTACGGGACAGTAAAGAATTGACTGCCCAGGCCTCCAGAAAACGCAAAATAATAGACACGTCCCATAATGAAACATATTTAGGATGCGGAGGATTCGCAAGGCGGATACCTTTGAGCAATTTAGCAACTAAAAGATGTTCACCTGCCGGTTTACCATCCACTTGGACGTGACCTGCAGAAATAGCAGAACGGAAGTTGTTCACCGTGCGATACGCCAAACCAGACGAAGCAAGTGAGGCCAAAAAATTGACCATCACAGAGACATCAGCCGATGTGGGATCAACTTGCGTTGAACGCACCAGTCACTCCAACGCTTCCAAGAGCCTCTGTAGTGTTTGTGGGTACCAGGAGACCAGGCGTCGCTGATGAATCTGGAAGCATCCGCAAAAAGGCCTGGGACCGTCCAGCGGTCCCCGAAATCCGCCACGCCAGAAGAAGGAGAGACCCTGACAGAATCAAGGGATGCGGAGTCTGAAGAGGATCTAGCAGGAGATTCCACTTCTGGGGAAGAAGGAACGGTACTTCACAAGCCATTTTCAGGAGAACCGGGAACCATGCTTGAGCCCTCCACAGAGGAGCAACAAGATCAACTCCGCTTGGTAGCGCTTCGTGTAAGCCAAGACCCTGGGGATCATCATGAACGGGGGAAAGGCATAACACAGCGCTGTCGGCCATGGTTGGAGAAAGGCATCCATGGCTAGGGCTTCCGGATCCGGCCTCCAACTGAAGAACAGTGGAAGCTGAGTGTTGAGGCGGGATGCAAATAGGTCTATCTGACATTGTCCCCAGGTCTGGAGAAGAAGACGGAACACGCGAGGATGAAGCCTCCAATCGCTGAAGTCCCTCAGGTGCCTCGAGTTTCAATCTGCAATGAGATTGTTGCAACCTGGGAGATACTCTGCAATAATCGTGATCTTTTGTTGCAGACAAAAGTGCCAAAAATCTTTGGCAATCTCCGCCAATAATCGCAACCGGGTCCCCCCCAGCTTGTTGATGTAGCGGACTGCCGATACGATGTCCATTCGGAGTAGTATGCAGCAGTTGGACCGAAGGGGAGAGAGGCAATGAATTGCAAAGGATCCCGCCAGGAGCTCCAGACAGTTGATGTGGAGGGAAAGCTCTTGGGGGGACCAACGACCACCCATCGAGACCGGATCGCACCGAGCACCCCAGCCCCAACGACTGGCATCCGACTCGATCATCACTTCTGGCGTGGACCCGAACAGGGCTCAACCATTCCAAGCCTCCATATGATCCAGCCACCATTGCATCTCCGACCTCGCGTCCTCCGAGAGAGGAATTTGATCCGAATATCTGAGGCCGTTCTGGAGATGACGAATCTTCAGGCGCTGCAAAGCTCTGTAATGCAGCGGGGCCAGGAAGATCAACTGAAGGGAAGAAGCCAAGAGACTGACAACTCGTGCTAACGACCTCAATGACACAGTCGGTTTCGTAATAATGGAAGTCAATTCCCTCTTAATATATATTTTTTTAATTTCTTTATTGGCAGGATAGATGATGGTATAGTAAGCAGAGCATAACAGTTCGGTACATAAGTCTCATATTTGCATCATATGATCGCTCTGACAGGATATACACATTTTCATTTTCCATTATGTTACTGTAACACCCAAACTAAACTCCCCCCTCCCTCACCCTCCCCCCTACAGGCACTTCCTATTCAGTGTTATACCAGTCCGTGATGTCGGACATTCCTACACGTGTACATGGCGGGTGATACAGCATCCTGTTGGATGCGCACTAGGGGTATGTGGGGTTAGACACTGTCGTGTAAGTGCCGCCTGCGGCCGTGCACCTCTATATTCGTGCGATGGGTCCCACCTGTTGGTTGCCGCCGCATATGTGACAGCCTATGAAGTGGAACTACCCTCATTCCTGGTGTCCCAAGTCTATGGTGTGTTCTGAGTCCGAATCGCTCCCCGACTCCAATGACCCTAACAGAGTATTCCAGTCCAGGGAAATGGGATGTTTCCTAAGCCCTCTGCGTTCTTCGCGCTGGAACGTCGTACTTTCAGCCTTTCCCCACCTCACTAGCTCCGCCCTCCACATCTCAGGGTCTGGTGGCTTGGGGGACTTCCACCTCATGGTGATCGCACGCTTCGCTAAGATCATGGCTAAGTCTGTGAACCGTGTACCTACGCTCTTTCTCCGCTCCACAGGGCCCAGTCCCAGGAGGGTATATTCCAATGTGTTGTATGGTTTGGAAGGGACCAGCCTGGCTAAATCAGACTGCACTGAGGTCCAATAGTACCCAAGCTTAGGGCAAGCCCATAGCATGTGAACCAGTCGGGCATCCTCCCCCCCACACCTTGGGCATGTATTAGGAGTGTCAGGGAACATAGTGTGCAGGCGGTGAGGCGTCAGATATGCTCGATGGAGGAGCATGAGCTGTATGAATTTAAACTTCTGGGTCCTCGATACCTTTTTGGGGTATCTCAAGATCCTGTCCCATTCCTTATCCCTTAGCGTTCTCCCGATGTCGTGTTCCCACTTATCTCGTAATGGTTGCAGTGATATGGCCCTGCCCTCTCTTATACCATGTGTTATCCACCTGGTCAGGTGGCTGCCAGTCCCCATTAGATACTGCATCGTGATTAGCGGGTTCGTGGGCGGCTCCGTCCCGTCAGGGGCCCACGCCACGGGGCGTAAGTTGACGTGGGAGACGTGTATTTCACAGCTCGCCTCCAGTGTTCAATCGCAATACGGAGAAGGGGGGGTGTGGATCTCGGGATCCCCGCCTTCGGGAGCAATAGGGCGTGAACCCTCCCTCTATTCCATTCTGAGTCAGACACATCAATTTCGTGCAAGTTGCGTCCTGCCAGCCAGTAGGCAGGCCATTGTAGTTGACATGCAAAGTTATATGCCCGGAGATCCGGGACCCCCATGCCGCCCGCGGACGTGGGAAACTGCAATTTCTTTAGGCTAATACGTCGCCTCCCGGTGCCCCAGACCAGTTCAGTCAACAGGGTGTCGAGCGTTTTGAATACCGCAGCGGGGATTTTCAGCGGCAGTCCGGTAAAGTAGTACAGCAAACGTGGCAGGACAACCATCTTGGTAATAGTCACCCTGCCCGCCACCGCTAACGGGAGCGTGATCCAAAATCGCACCTGTGCTCTCAGCTTCGTGATTGCCCTTCCCACGTTGCCCTCTAGCAGGTCCCTTGAATCTCTATTTACTTGTAACCCCAGGTAACGGAAAGTGTGCTCCGCCACCTGGAATGAGTAAGGTGCAAAGGGAAGATGAGTTTCCATCCTGGCTGCAGAGAAGAAAAACCCATATGACTTGGGTTCACTAATTGTAAGGCCCGACATGGTGCTAAAGGTATGAAATATTTCGGGCACCGGGTCTAAGTCCCCTCCCAGGTCTCCGAAATAGAGGATAATGTCGTCCGCGTACGCTGATACCACATGTGTCGTCTCACCCCTCCGTACACCTCTGTGCTGCGCGGATTTCCAGGGTTTGCACAGTAGGGGCTCTAGCGCTAGTATAAATAACAGCGGGGATAATGGGCATCCCTGCCTGGTACCCTTAGCCACTGCCAATTGCGCTGATATGCACCTGTTTGTGCGGACCCGTGCAGTTGGATATGTGTAAAGAAGTTTCATCCAGCTAATGTACTCCATCGGCAGCCCAAAATATTCGAGTACCGCAAACATGTAGTCCCACTTGATGGAGTCGAAGGCTTGCTTCAGGTCTAGTGATACGCAGCCCTCCGTCCCCGTCCCTCCCGGTGTACCTAGCATGATTTGGCTGAGGCGCCGCAGGTTCATAGCAGTGCTTCTGCCCGGGACAAAGCCACACTGGTCTGGGTGTATGAGCGACGGAATGTATTGAGCCAGTCTGTTCGCTAGTAGTTTACTTAATATTTTGTAATCCGTGTTTAGTAGTGAATAACGGTCTGTAATTTGCTATGCATAGGCCGTCCCTATCCGGTTTCAGCAGTGAAACTATTAGTGCTTGTAGTGTGGACTGTGGAAGACCCTGGGCCTTAAGTGCCTCACTGTATACCTCCAGTAGTCGTGGTGCCAGAAGATCTATGAATTTCACCGGAAGGCAGTCCGTGCCCGGGGCTTTGTTCCGTGTAAGGGCGCGAATGGCCTGTCTAATTTCTGCTATTGTGATAGGCCTCGCCGACTCTTTCCTCTGTCTCTCCTCTAGCTTTGGTATTTCCAACCTCCTCATGAAGTCCCCGAGGGTCCCATCTAACATAGGGTCGTGTGGGCCATATAACGTCCCATAGTAGTCCTGAAACGCTGCGTTCACACCCAGCTGCGTTGTGGCCATGGTCCCCCCTGGTCAAGTACCTCCATTATGGGCAAGTGTATCGGGTCGTCTTTTACCAGCCGGGCTAATAAAGGTCCTGCCTTGTCTGCCTGCGAATGTTGTCTACTCGTGTACTCTCGGTAGTCAAAGATACGCAGCTCCGTCCTGTCCTGCACAGAAGCGGCCGCTCCACGCATTCCCTCCTGGTATCGTAGCGCTTCTTGCTCCACGCTGCCTGGGCTCTGCTTGCTATCTTTTGGGGTCGCATTCCATCTCATTTCATAGCGCCGCATTGGGCCTCATGTTTAGACGCTACTTGTGCTTTTAACTTAACTTGATTGGCTACATTGATTAGAGACGCACTGTGCCTGTGAGGAGACGCTACTTGTACTGCATTTCATTGTTGCCACATCCCATAGCGCTGCATCCTGCTTCAACGCGCTGTAAGCATAGCGCTGCTGTGTATTTTAATTTTGTGCTCACTGCTCGCCCCATCCTCTCCCTGATCACTGTTGTTTACTGCTGCTGCCATTTTGTTGTTTGGCCAGTCCCAGCCCCGTCCCTCCAATCACGCTCCCGCCTCCCTGCTGACCCTCCCTCCCACTAAGAGTAGAGACCGACCCCACCCCCCATGTGAGCTGTGACCGTCCTGTCCTGCACAGAAGCGGCCGCTCCACGCATTCCCTCCTGGTATCGTAGCGCTTCTTGCTCCACGCTGCCTGGGCTCTGCTTGCTATCTTTTGGGGTCGCATTCCATCTCATTTCATAGCGCCGCATTGGGCCTCATGTTTAGACGCTACTTGTGCTTTTAACTTAACTTGATTGGCTACATTGATTAGAGACGCACTGTGCCTGTGAGGAGACGCTACTTGTACTGCATTTCATTGTTGCCACATCCCATAGCGCTGCATCCTGCTTCAACGCGCTGTAAGCATAGCGCTGCTGTGTATTTTAATTTTGTGCTCACTGCTCGCCCCATCCTCTCCCTGATCACTGTTGTTTACTGCTGCTGCCATTTTGTTGTTTGGCCAGTCCCAGCCCCGTCCCTCCAATCACGCTCCCGCCTCCCTGCTGACCCTCCCTCCCACTAAGAGTAGAGACCGACCCCACCCCCCATGTGAGCTGTGACCGTCCTGTCCTGCACAGAAGCGGCCGCTCCACGCATTCCCTCCTGGTATCGTAGCGCTTCTTGCTCCACGCTGCCTGGGCTCTGCTTGCTATCTTTTGGGGTCGCATTCCATCTCATTTCATAGCGCCGCATTGGGCCTCATGTTTAGACGCTACTTGTGCTTTTAACTTAACTTGATTGGCTACATTGATTAGAGACGCACTGTGCCTGTGAGGAGACGCTACTTGTACTGCATTTCATTGTTGCCACATCCCATAGCGCTGCATCCTGCTTCAACGCGCTGTAAGCATAGCGCTGCTGTGTATTTTAATTTTGTGCTCACTGCTCGCCCCATCCTCTCCCTGATCACTGTTGTTTACTGCTGCTGCCATTTTGTTGTTTGGCCAGTCCCAGCCCCGTCCCTCCAATCACGCTCCCGCCTCCCTGCTGACCCTCCCTCGCCCCTCCCCTTCCACTATCCACTTATGACAGATGTTTTTGCGCGCAGCGTTCACGCGCAGCGACCGCGCCCAACCCGCGCCGAAGGTGCGCCAAAGGTAAGCCCGTCTACGCCCGTCCGCGCCTGGACCGCGCCCAGCGCCAGACCCCCTGCCCATCGCGCTCCCCAGCCCCCCCGCATTACCTATGATGCCGCCTCCCTCCTAGCCCTTGACCCCGGCCGCGCCCCCACCTGCGTCCAAGCCGCTCCTGGACACACCCATGGACCTTTCTCCTGCTACTCCTGCAGATTCAGCGGCACCGACAACATCTCCGCTACGACCACACCTCAGATTCCCGACCCCAACCACCTAGAATGCATCCTTCTCAACACCCGCTCGGTCCACAGGCACGCCATTGACCTTTGGAACCTACTAGACACCATCTCTCCTGACGTCGCCTTCCTAACGGAAACATGGATGAACGCCTCCTCCGCCCCTGACATCGCCATCGCTATCCCTGAAGACTATAAGATCACACGCAAGGACCGCACCGACCATACAGGAGGAGGAATCGCTATCGTCCATAAGAAATCCATCCGCATTTCCACCAACTCCGACGCCAACCTCGCTAACTCCGAACACCTTCACTTCCAGATCCACATCGACCCCAAGACAACTCTCAGAGGCACCCTCCTCTACAGACCACCAGGACCCCGCGCAAAATTCAGTGAAGACATCACAGACTTCATCACCCCACACGCGCTCCCCTCCAAAGACTACATCCTCCTAGGAGACCTCAACTTCCACCTCGAAAAGCTCAACGACCGCAACACCGCCACCCTCTTGGACAACCTCGCCAACCTCGAACTTAAACAACTGGTCACTTCCCCCACCCACATCGCAGGTCACACACTCGACCCAATCTTCACCTCCAGCAACCATGTCTCCTTCAGCCACACTACGGAGCTCCTCTGGACTGACCACAGCTGCGTTCATTTCGCCTACAACAAACCAAAACCCATCAACCACCACCAACCAACTCTACAAAGAAGCTGGAACAAAATCACCATCGACCAGATCTCCTCATCGCTCCTCCTTAACCCCCCAGCCCTCTCTTCTAATGCCAACGAAGCCGCCTCCAACCTCACCCTTTGGCTATCCAACACCGCCGACACCTTAGCACCACTGAAAAAACGTCTTCACAAACTTGGAAACAAGAAGGCCTCATGGTTCAACGATGACCTCAAGAAATCCAAGAAACTGTGCCGCTCCCTTGAAAAGACCTGGAAGAAAGACCCATCCACCAGCAACAAGGATGCCTTCAAAAGCGCCATTCGTACTCACCACCAACTGATCCGAAAAGCCAAGAAAACATCATTCAAGGATCGACTTGACAACAACGCCCACAACAGCAAGGAACTATTCAACATCGTCAAGGAATTTTCCAACCCCTCGGCCAACTCCAACGACATCACCCCCTCTCAAACCCTCTGCGACTCCCTAGCCTCTTTCTTCCACAACAAGATTGTCGACATCCACAACAGCTTCGACAACCAACCCGGAAGCCAACCCACCCTACCATCTGCAGACCATCTTCCCCCCGCTAACACCCTTAACGCCTGGAACCCAATCTCCACCGAGGACACCATCCGCCTGATGAACTCCATCCACTCTGGATCCCCCACAGACCCATGCCCTCACCACATCTTCAACAAAGCAGACTCCGTCATAGCTCCGCACCTCCGAGACGTCATCAACTGCTCCTTCAACACCGCCACCTTCCCGGATGACTGGAAACACGCTGAACTCACCGCCCTTCTGAAAAAACCAACAGCAGACCCCACCGAACTCAAAAACTACCGCCCCATCTCGCTTCTTCCATTCCCGGCCAAAGTCATCGAGAAAGCAGTCAACAACCAGCTCGCCGCCTTCCTCGAAGCCAACAAATCCCTCGACCCCTCACAATCTGGCTTCCGAGCAAAACACAGCACTGAGACCGCCCTCATCGCAGCAACAGACGACATTCCAACTCTACTGGACAATGGAGACACAGTCGCCCTCATCCTCCTTGACCTCTCTGCAGCATTCGACACAGTCTGCCACAGCACCCTTTTACAACGCCTCAACAACATCGGAATCCAAGGCAAAGCACTTGATTGGATCACCTCGTTCCTCAATGGAAGAACCCAGAGAGTCCGCGTCCCACCATTCAAGTCCGAGGCCTCTGAAATCATCTGCGGCGTACCACAAGGATCCTCACTCAGCCCTACCCTCTTCAACGTTTACATGAGCCCCCTTGCGGCCATCGCTCGCCAACACAATCTCAACATCATCTCCTACGCGGATGATACTCAACTTATCCTCTCTCTCACCAGGGACCCCAGCACCGCCAAAACTAACCTACACGAAGGAATGAAAGAAGTCGCAGAATGGATGAAACAAAGCCGCCTGAAACTGAACTCAGACAAAACAGAAGTCCTCATCTTAGGCACATCCCCCTCGGCTTGGGATGACTCCTGGTGGCCGGAAGCCCTCGGAAAAGCACCCATCCCGACAGACCACGCACGGAACCTAGGCGTCATCCTAGATTCTTCACTTTCAATGAACAAACAAGTCAGCGCCGTATCCTCCTCCTGCTTTAACATTCTTCGCATGCTCAGAAAAACATTTCGCTGGATCCCCTCCGAAACAAGGAAAACAGTCACCCATGCTCTGGTCACGAGCCGACTGGATTACGGAAACACCCTCTACGCAGGCACCACCGCTAAACTCCAGAAGAAACTCCAACGAATCCAAAACGCATCAGCCAGGCTCATATTAGACATCCCACGCAACGAACACATCTCTGGTCACCTGAGAGACCTCCACTGGCTACCCGTCAATAAGAGGATCACTTTCCGACTGCTTACCCACGCACACAAATCACTCTACGACATTGGACCAGATTGCCTCAACTCTCGGCTGTCCTTCTACACCCCCGCCCGCCAACTTCGCTCTTCCAGCCAAGCCTTCGCCACTGTACCTCGCATCAACAAGACCACCATGGGAGGCAGATCCTTTTCACACCTGGCTGCCAAAACATGGAACTCACTCCCCGCTTACCTTCGCCTCACCCACAATCACCTAGCGTTCAGAAAGCAGCTTAAAACGTGGATATTTGACAAATAATCCTCCCCCCTTTCCTAAGCGCCTTGAAACCCTCTGGGTATGTAGTGCGCTATACAAATTTCATGACTTGACTTGACTTGACTAACAGTTCTGCATGTTGGATGTGTGCTTCCTGTAGGGGCGTGAAAGGCACATTCGTGCCGGCAGCTTCGCTCTCCAGTAGTGCCAGGCGTCCCTCTACATCCCGGAGTTTGTCCATCACAATGTGCCTCATGCCCACCCGTGTGCTCATCGCCTCACCCCGAATCGTGACCTTAAAAGCATCCCACTCCACCTGGCGGGCGCTCGCTGACCCCCTGTTTATGTCAAAGTAGGTGACAATGGCCGTCTCTAGTGATGCGCGGAAAGTCGTGTCCTCTAATAGGTCCGGGGTAAGGCGCCAAGTTGGTATGGGAGTTGGGATCCTACCCCACTGAAAAGTGACTTCCACCGGGCAGTGGTCTGAGAAAGTTTTCCACATGTGTTCCGCCGTTAGAATCGACCCCAAGAGTGGCGTGGTGCAGAACACATGATCTATTCTGGTGTGCAACTTATGTGGTGGTGAATAGAATGTATATTTCCTGTCCAATGTGTGTTTGCCACGCCATGCATCTGTTAATTGCCAACCCTCTGCCCACTGCGCTAGCGCCTCAGCCTGTTTCCTACTTTCCATGGCATGTAATGGTGGGTGCGATCTATCAATCGATACATCTAGTACAGCATTAAAATCCCCTCCCAGCAACCAGGGAAAATCAGCCCAATCAGCCAGCACTTCGCTAAGCGTCCCCAGGAACGCTGATTGGTTCGAGTTCGGTGCATATACACTTCCCAACACAACAGGGCAACCATCCAGCAACCCTCGGATAAATACATATCTGCCATTTGTATCCGCCCTCAGCTCCACCAGTTTGAAGGGGACCGAATTCCTCAGCCATACAGCTGCCCCTCTCGAGAAGGCTGAGTAAGAGGTGGCGAACAATTGACCCTTCCACTTTTTAAGCAATTTCCCACTTTCTGAGGTCGTCAAATGGGTTTCCTGAAGGCAGGCAATATTGACCTTCCTGCGATTCAGTTGAGCTAATGTTCTATGCCTTTTGTGGACCGACCCCATGCCACGAACATTCCAAGTGCACAATTTATAGTCATTAAGGGTCCCCATCCCTAGCGGCAGCAGGTGTAGTCGGTGGATTCCGCACCATGGAGCAGGTATAATTAAACAACCATGAGTCTCGTGCCCGTACAAGAAACAACCCCGTAACTCCCAGGTCCCCGAACAAAACCTTCCGGGATCCAAACAGTAGAGCCCAACGTGGGCTTGTCTTACAGTGAAACATGTCTATACGGTGGGGGTCTGGGGCCTCTTACACCAGTCCAGAGTCAGTTGGTAGCACTCCATCTCACCAAGAGCAAAGAAGGAACCCCCCTCCCCCGATCGCCTTACAGATAGTTCATACATTACCAGCCGACTTGTCGCCTAGTCACCGTCACAGGTCATGCGCTTCTTGTGCCGTGATCTTGGGAAACAGCTGCAGGCTATCAGCAGACCCAGACACCTCCGTGTGGGTGGCAGAGCGACTGGCTGAGGCGGCAGGATCCTGGGCGTCGTGTTCAGCCAAGGCGGCCGATGTCAGGTGGACCAGCCCCTCGGTCCTGGCCGATGACGGTCCCCCAGAGTCCGCGTGTCGGTGCATGTGATCCTTGGTCGCTCCCTGCTGGTGTCGGCCTCCCCGGTGCGATGATCCCTCACCGTGGTCCACCCCAAAGGTGTCCTGCGAGTTCGGGGGCGTCAGTGTCACCTCGATCCATTCCGCCGCTTCCTCCGGTGATTCAAAAAAGTAGGACCTATTGTTATAAAGCACCTTGAGTCGTGCCGGAAACAGCAATGCGTACTTCAGATCCCTGTCCCGCAGTATGCGCTTAACTCCCAGGAACGTCGAGCGGGCCCTCTGCACCGCCGGGGTGAAATCTGGGTACACAGAGATAGTCTTGTCCTCAAAGCGCAATGGGGCTTTCTCTCTTGCGGCCCTCAGGACCGAGTCCCGGTCTTTGTAGTGTAGCAGGCGGGCAATTAAGGGGCGCGGTGGCGCTCCTAGTTTAGGCGGCCTTGCCGGCATCCGGTGCGCTCTCTCCACGCTGTATAGTGGCGTGAGGTCTTGGGGATCCACTATCTTTTTTAGCCAGTCCTCCACGAATTGGGTAGGGTCCTTCCCTTCGCTTTTCTCTGGAATACCCAGTATGCGCACGTTATTGCGGCGGGCCCGCCCTTCCGCATCATCCAGCTTGTCCCATATCGATTTGATCTGCTTGTCCATTTGCTCGAGTTTCGTAGAGTTGGTATGAGGTCGTCTAGCGCTATTTTGTGCTCTTTGACTTTCTCCGCCAGCTTCGTATGGTCCGCCTTGAGCGGTGAGAGACTCGTCGCCATGCTGTCCATTCGGGATTCAAGCGCCTCCCTGGACGCCTTGATCTCCATTAGTATAAGGTCCAGTTTCGCGTCTTGTGAGGATTTGCCCGTAGGGGGAATCATCTCCACGTTCGAGGACGCCAGCGGGTCCTCCGAGCCCGTGGACTGAAGATCGGCTCCAGCTCTGTGGTCCTGCGCCTTGGTCCTGTTCCTGCCCATACTGCGCGTTGGATGTGTCCCTGGTGCTATTGGTCTGGGCCAGCGGCGAGTGAGTCCCGGTCGAGTGATATGCCGGTGTCCCCCACGTACAGCCGCCAGGAAGGGGTCACCCGTCGCCGCTCTGCCACGTCCGGCGTATGCAGGAGGCCTCACCAGCCCCCCCCCAGGGCCCAGCAGTCACAGTCAAGAAAAAGGGGGTTCAGGAATGGCGGCCCACACAGCCCTCTCGGGAGCTGGTATCTCTCCCCGTTGTTGCGCCTGTGAAGGGGGGTAGGGGGCCACTCAAGGCGAAACGTTGTCTGCGGTGGGGTGCCTATTATCCCGCTGCCGCTTCGTGTACCGCACTTTCTGGCCGGCGGCCCAATTCAGCAGGTAGAGGCCTCGTGGTGCCGGGGGTGGGGGGGAAGGAGAGGGCCCTCCGTCCGGCCCGCCACCGACAATATCCCGTGTATTCCCTCCGGGTAGCGGCACTCGGTGCAGGCCAGGCGTGGCAGCGTTCTCAGGGGGTCCGTTGAGCGCGGCGGGGGCAGGCGCGCTCAGGCCGGGATCCAACGCGGTCAGCGCCGCTTCCTCACCAGGCAGACAGGGCAGAACGGCAGTCCTCGCAGGCAGCGCTCTCACCGGATTCGGGCTCCCGGGGTGTTCGGCAGGTCACTGGCATGTATCCCTCCCGTGGGTCTTCCGCTGGCGTGTTCCGGCTCACCACCCCTCAGCGGCCCAGGTTGCACCCGCAGCAGCCCTAGCCGGCTCCGGCCGCCTCCACACGCCAGCCCGCTGCTCCACCACGAGGGCCAGGCCGCTCCCGAATTACTGCCAGTAGACAGCCTTCCGCAGTCCTCCCCAGCCGCTGATCGGCATCGGGGGTCCGCACCGCCTCCCGGGACCGGGGGGTGTATCGTGGCAACCGGGGGGGGGGGTAGGGGGATAAAGGATATTTAGCTAGTGTAGGTGGTTATGGACGGGGCCTCGCTAGATCGCGTCCGCCATGTTCGGTCCTTGGCCACGCCCCCCAATTCCCTCTTGATATACCGAATCTTCTGATTGGGTAATAGAAGCTGACATGTAAGAGAGTTGACTTTGAAACCCAAGAAGTCTATCACCTGAGTCAGGTACAACACAGACTTTTGAGGGTTCACCAGAAAACCGAGGGACTGCAAGAGCTCGATGGTCCACTCTAGATGAGACATCAGAGTGAGGGGACAATCCGCCAGAAGGAGGATGTCGTCCACGTAAATGATCAACCGACCCCCTCGACTGCGAAGAGACTCCAGGACCGGCCTCAACAGTTTTGTGAAGCACGAAAGTGCTGACGTGAGGCCGAATGGGAGAACCTGATACTCGTACCAAGTCCCCTGCCAGTGGAACTGGAGGAAGCGGCGATGCGGGCAGAAGATGGGAAAGGACAAGTATGCATCCTTGAGGTCCAGACGAACCATCCAGTCCTTCTCGCGAAGAAGATCCCGCAACAGATGGATTCCCTCCATCTTTTTTTTTTTTTTGGGGTTCAAACTGCTTTATTGGAGTAAACAGAGTGTGGTACACAGCTTGATCCGCCTACAACCCGGAGGCTGGCAGCAAAAATTATGAACAGTACACAGCCCAGAAGCCGGCATCCCGGGGGCCCGGCGGCGCACAGGAAAACATACATGACGCTGGTTCTGCAGCCCGGGGCGTAGGACAAGCAAGGATGAGCAGCAGTTGAACAGGGTTTTGTAGTCGAGAGATGAAATCCCTCTCCTTTTTTTTTTTTTTGCAAACAGGAACCAAAACTTCCCAACTTAGGTAACAACTATGAGGTCGTATAAGACTGTGTAAAAGTTCCAATGAAGGGTGGTGTAGCAAGGCGGGTCAGGCAGGCCGCAGCCCATGGGGGATCTAATGTACAGGACTGCTATCCCAGTGAGGTAGAGGTCTGCAAAGGTGCATCCCATAGAAGCATGGAATATAACGGGGTGTCACTCAGCAGTAGTGTGAGGTGTGCCGTGGATGTAGAAAAAATAGGATATGCATGCTCAATTACGAGGGGGGGTGTGGGTCAGGCCAAGAGAGGGCGGCCCTAGTCACTCAGGACGCTGTAGGGGCATGATAGCGCATGGGGACAGGGAAAGTCAGACGGTGCAGGAGGTATTAACGGGTTGCGATCTGGGAGGGACGTCAGCGCGTTGAGGAGGGGGAGGCAGATCATCCGATCGTGCATCGTCATCCGAGCGCGTGAGAAGGTAGTGCATCAGAGGTTCCCAAATATCTCTGGGCCTACAAGAAAGGGGTATCAATTCAGCAAAAGTGGTATGCTGGTCTTGGCAATAAGTCAAATCCGTAAGCCAGTCTTTAAATTTGGGCGCCCTTCCTCTGCCCCAGCGACAAGCAACACGTCTCTTGGCTAAGAGCAAGGCGGTGTCAACAAATTTCCTGCATCCTCTAGGCAAGTGCACTGTGTATCCGAGGATGGCGATCAAGGGGTCTGCGGGCACCGCCTCACCCACCATCTCCGCGACAGCCTCCACGACCAGCTGCCAGTAATGAGCAACCTGGGGACAGTCCCATGCCAGGTGCAGGAAATCAGCATGGTCGGCATGGCAGCGTTCACAGCGGTCGCTGTCAGCTAACCCGAACCTATATTTCCGAGCCGGAGTATAGTATATCCGCTGAAGGAATTTGTAATGAATAATTTTCAATCTGCTGCTAGCAGAGACGCGAGAGGTGAGCGTGCAACAGTATTTCCACTGCTCATCGGTAATATCGAAGGCAAGTTCAGCAGCCCATCGTAGCCGAGCATTGGAGACCGGCTCCGGAGCAGCGTTTCGGATTTGGCGGTAAAGACCAGAGACCAAGTCGGTCCCGTCTTGTGATCCCAACAGGAAGTGCAGCGGCGCTAAGGTCTCAGGTTCATTGGGATAATCAGGTAAGATGTCCTGCATCCCCGCACGCAGCCGAATGTAGTAAAAGAGTTCAAGGGAGGTGTGTTCCTGTGCCTTAAAGAACAGTTCCTTAGTCTTGAAGCTACTCTCATGGAACAGGTCGCCCCAGCAGGCGATGAGCAACTTGTCACATAATTGACGGAAACCTCGTTCCGACAAGAGAGATAATTGCGGGTGATAAGTAAGCGGTAATTTGGGAGAGTAGGGCATCGGACACGACAGGTGTCTAGCGATGCGGCGCCACGCATCTAATGTGCAGGAAACTGAGGTATGCGCAGTGGTGATGGATGTCTCAGGACAGTGTAGCAGTCCATTGAGTGGTATAGGGTGCACGATCCAGTCCTCCACCGCTATGTGCGGCATGAAAGGAGTTGGAGCCATCCAATGGTAGGCAAAGTGTGCCTGTGCACATTGGTAGTAAGTTTCAAAATTAGGGATGTCAAAACCTCCTCTATCGTAGGGAAGGGTCAGCGTCGACCATTTTAAGCGGGGGGATTTGCCGCCCCAGAAAAGCCTGCGCAGCTCTGCACGGAGCGTCCTGAAGAAAAAGGCGCCAGGGTAGTAGGGGATATTGAGGAAAAGATATAGGAAGCAGGGCAATATCACCATTTTTATGAGTGAGGCTCGTCCCGCCATGGAGAGTGGTAACGTAACCCACCTGTCCACTGAAGCCGTTAATTTGGTCATGGCCACTCCATAATTGGCCCGCAGCGTCTCATCTTTATTACGAGATATGCGAATCCCCAAATATCTAAGGTCATCGCTACACCACTCTAGTGGGTAATCGAGAGGGAAGGCATGCACCGCATCCGTGAGGGGGAAAAACTGCGATTTTGCCCAATTGATGTGGACACCCGACATTCCTCCGAACAATATGAATTCTCGAAGCAGGGGATTGAGATGCGTCTCGGGTAGGCATGGGCGGAAAATCCGTTTCGCTCGCGGATTTTGCGGATTTTCGGTAAATTCGCAATCCGCGAGATTCGCGAATCTCCCGCAAAATCCGCAAATCCGCGAGCAGCGGATTTTGCTCGCACTGCTCGCACTGTTCGCGTGAGTTCGCGGCTTCCCAGTACAACTTCGCGCCCCGCGAATAAGTGCCAAATTGCAGAAATACGATCTAATCAAAACTGAAACTACTTACCAGGTTCAAAAGTTCAGGCTCATCATTAGTAGCCATTTCCTGTAGTGCTTGCTGAGGGGCCCCTCCAGAGTTCAGTTGCCAGTTGCAACTATTATGTGACCCTGCTCTGAACCTCAGAATAGTTACACATATGCCACAAAGGTCCTGAATTACAGCTAAGGGAGACAAGCAGGAGCCAGGCTGGCAGTTCAAATCCATTAATCAGCCCCTAATTCATTATTGTCAGTTGGGGCAGGGCAGGTGTTGTAACTAATTTTGCAACAATGAAAGCACTTAGCAAGTGCAAAAGTTCACTAATCAGGAAGCACTAAGGAAGCAGGTGCCAGCTAAAAAAATATTCTGTGACACATTAATCAGCCCCAAATTAATTCAGGTCACTTGAGGCAGGGAAGGTGTGCTTGCGTTGCCACAATAATGTACACTGACTGGACAACCAGAGGGTGCTGTGATGAAACAGAGGGTGGCATGGGTGGGCCAGAGGGTGGCATGAGTAGTCAGAGAGTGGCAGTGGTGACAGAGAGTGGCAGTGATGAAGAAGAGTGTCCCAAACAGGCTGGACACGTAGAAACAACAAGTTCGCGAAACTTGCGACCCGACAGGTAAGTTCGCAAATTGCGAAATTGTAAAAACCCTCGCGAACTGGCAGAAACACGGGCGAACACAAAAAAAAAAAATCCGCAAATTCGCGGGAATTCGCGGATTTTGCGGATTGCGAGTTCGCAAATCCGCAAAATTCGCGAACGCGAGATCCGCAAAATTCGCCCATGCTTAGTCTCGGGATGTTTAATGTAGAGCGTGATATCATCAGCATAGAGGGATACATCTATTTGCCGCTGCAGGCACTGCACTGCCCCCGCTCGGTGTAGCTGCCGTAAACGACAGGCGAGTGGTTCGACCGCGATGGCAAATAGCAGGGGAGAGAGCGGGCATCCCTGACGGGTGCCTCGAGTGAGTGCAATTGGTTGTGACAGGCGGCCATTGATTAGCACCCTCGCCGTCGGGTCCGTATACAAAAGTCGAACCCAAGAGAGAAATAATTTGGGGAAACCCATGCTGGCTAAAACCGAAAATAGGTAAGGCCACTCGATCGAGTCGAATGCCTTAGTGGCATCTATGAACACGGCCGCGACAGGGATGTCGGGGTGGACCGTGCGGAGCAAGGTAAAAAGGGTGCGAAGATTATGGGACGTAGACCTTCCTGCCACGAAGCCAGACTGATCAGGCAGGACAAGCCGGGTCATGAGCAGCGACAGCCGGGTAGCTAAGACTTTGGCTAGTATCTTAACATCGCAGTTTAGGAGGGATAGTGGACGGTACGAATCGCAGGTGGCAGGGTTTTTATCCGGTTTCAGAAGGGAGGTGATCGCCACTTCACGCATAGAGCAGGGAAGTATCCCATCGGCTAGTGATTCCGTGAAGACCTCACTGAGCACCGGTGCCATTATGTCAACGTAGGTTTTGTAAAATTCAGCCGGTAAGCCATCGAGCCCCGGCGCCTTGCCATTTTGTAGGGACATGATGGCCTCACGGACCTCATCCAGCTCGAAAGGAGCCGCAAGAAAATCCCTGTCCCCATCGCTGAGCCAGCACAGCGCCACATCGTTAAGGTAGGCAGCATATGAAGTGTTTTCCTCTGCTGTAGAAGTATAAAGCGAAGAGTAGTGTGCTGTGAAGGTGGATAGTATCTCTGCCGGGTCCCTGACAGCCGTGCCGGTGTCATCAATAAGCTCCAGTATAGTGCTGTGCACCCGTGGTGGTCGTGTGATTGCAGCAAGTACTTTTCCGGGCCTATCTCCCTCACAATATCTCCGGGCCACCCAGTGTTTACCCCGGTATTTCACCTCCCTGGCTGCCTCTTCTTCAAATTTTGACAGTGTCTCTCTAAAGGTGGCGTGTAAGTGTGGGTCAGAATTCGTGACCATGCGGTGTTCCAGAGTCCGCAGTTCGCGTTCCAGTGCAGAAATGGACTGCAGGATATCACGCAGCACCCCATGACTTTTAGAGATGCAGAAGCCCCTTATGGTGACCTTAAAAGCCTCCCAGATGTGCTCAACCGACTCTACCGAGCCCTTATTTCTAGGGAAGAAATCTGCTATCTCCTCCCCCAGCTCAGTGCGGAAGACATTGTCCAAGAGCACATCAGGACGCAGTCTCCACTGAGGTCGTGGATTGTCCCACCCGGGAATGCTGAATTGCATAGACACAGGGCTGTGATCGGAAAAGGTTCTAGGAAGGTGCTCTACTCTTAACAACTCTGCAGCAGCTTCCCTGTTAACTAGGAAGTAGTCAAGACGCGCCCATGTCCCGGTGTGAGAGGTAAAGTGTGTCCCTTCCCGCCCCTGGGAATGTAGATGTCTCCAGGCATCCAAGAGTCCACCCTCCTCCATGATTCCCTCTAACGTCTCCCTGGACCGGGGCTTGTAGGAGCTGACACCGTCCGCCCTATCCATGGGGGGCACCAGTGCGAGGTTAAAATCACCACCCCATACAACATGTCTTGCCCCAACAGCTACAATCTTCCCCCACAATGTGGAAAAAAAGGCAGGAGTATCAACATTCGGTGCATACATAGATACAAATACATAGACATCGCGGCCAACCCTTCCCCACAGTAATGCATACCGCCCCTCCCTGTCCACTGCCTCTCCGAGATGATGAAAAGGCACTCCGCGGGCAATGAACACTGCAACCCCCCTGGCATAGGTCGAGTAAGAGGAAAAAACACGGGTACTAGCCCATTTTGCCGCAAAAGTGGCAGCGCCCTGAGCAGGCAGATGCGTCTCCTGCAACATAGCAACTTGCACATGATGTCTGTTCAGATAGGCAATTATATTTCTGCATTTCTTAGCATTGTTCAGACCCCTGACATTCCACGATAAGCATGTCAATCTAGCATTTGCATTCAATACCGCCATGGATACAACAAGCCGATATGTGAAAGTGACCTAGCAGGCCTAATGACAGTGCCACAGTCGCCCCGTCCCCACCCAAAGCTACACCAGTTCAGCAGATAAAGATACAGTCTGAGCAACAGTAGCCTCTTAAAATCCAACCTCCCCCCACCCACCCCAGCATCCCAAACATGCCAATAGCCATGGATCCCACCCTCGCAGTCCCGCCCCCACCCCCCTTTCAACCGCAACAGCAACTTCGAAAAACACAACCAAGTAATGGGGAGCACCCAGTAGGGGTAGAGCATAGAGTGCGCACTGCCACTACCTGGTCCTTAGATCCAGTACTGTACCACCCTCGGTGGAGACTAAGGCCAAGGGAGTGGTCCTTGGCATACATTACCACTGGGGTGCAGTGTCCATTCAGGTCCATCGTTCTCACGGCACTCCAGCCACCAAAGTTCTATACGCTGTTGGAGGGCCAGCCGTTGTGGCCGGCACCGTGCATACACCATGCAAATATAGTTAGTTATCTTGTTGTTCAGGGGGTAAATCAGCATTCTCCAGGTCTTCTGCAGGCATATTTCCGCCTCTGCGCGCTGTTCGAACCGATTTCAAAAAATCCTCAGCCTTCTGCGGGTTAGTAAAGAAACGCTGTTTACCCTGATGGGTAACTCGTAGTTTCGCCGGATATAGGAGGGCGTAGTCAATTTGGGCTTCCCGCAGCTTTTTCTTTACGGGCAGAAACTTGCGCCGTTCGTCCTGGACCATCGGCGTGAAATCAGGATAGATTGAAAACGTAACCCCATTATACTGCAGTGTTTTCTGAGTCCGGGCTGCCCTGAGGGCCGTGTCGCGATCACGATAGTTCAAAAGCCGTGCTATTATAGGCCTAGGAGGTAAGCCAGGCTGGGGCATTGGTGCCAGTGATCGGTGGGCCCTCTCCACTATAAACTGTGGAGAAAAAGCGTCCTCTCCTATGGAGCCTTTAAGCAACTTTTCCACGTAGAGCTCCATTCTGCCCGTGGCCGTGGATTCCGGCACGTTCGTTATGCGCACGTTGTTGCGGCGGCTTCGTGCTTCCAAATATTCGCTCTTTGCCGCTATGACACGTAGCAGGTTGTCCATCCTGGCCAATTGTGACGTATGGGTCGCGGTGGCGTCTGTATTGTCGGAGATCCGCTGCTCCGCAGCCGTAATGCGTTCCTCATGGCGGTCAACCTTGTGCACAAGGGCATCCAACCGGGCCGTGACCCCATCCACTTTTTCCACGACAGTGGCAAAACCCTGTCGCATCTCTTGGATCAGATTTGTAAGATCCGCCGCCGGGGCCGGGGGCGGGGGGGGTGGGGGTGGATTGTGGAGAAGATGTGCTCGGCCCTGGGTTCATCTGCGTCGATTTAGCGCCCTTGCGCGCATTGTCGAAGCTCAGTTTAGGCTGGCGATTCTCAGGTCGCCCCATGGCAACTCGCAACGACGGAGCACAAGCCCGGACGGGCAGTAGCAGGGCAGATCGATAGGAGTATAGTCCTTGCAAGGAGCGGGCAGTTGGGGGTGGGCAGGTGGACCCAAATGCAGCGCGATCTGGTAGAGCAGAGCAGGAGAGACGTCGCTGAGCCCCGCCGGTGTGCACCCCCCAGGCCCCAGTGGAGCTCCCGTGAATGTCCGAGCAGAGATATGCAAGCCTCGTTGAGGTTACTAGTGGTGATGGGCTAATTGAGAACAAATCCTAGGCATTAGGGTCCACAGCAGCCCTAGGTCAACAGGATCCAGGATAGGCAGCGTCAGTCAGCAGCGAGAGAGCGTGCCTCACTGGAAGCGCCACACAGGGGGGCAACACAGGGCCTCCACGCAGGGTAGAGATACAGCAATTCCTCAATCAGACAGGGCCACCTGGCGTGGAGACGGCGTAGGGGTCCGCAGGCAAGGAGCACGTTCCAGCGGTAAGTGCCAGCGCGGTGGGGCAGGCCCCAGTCTCTGCAGGTCCGCCAAGCCGCGCTGCACAATCCAGTACCGTCAGCGAGGCGGGGAGCAGTCCGGGTAGGACGGAGCTTCGTCCGGCATGCAAAGAGCAGCCCCCCTCCTAGCACCAGCAGTGAGGGCCTAGCGGCGATCGGAGGAGGGGGGGGGGCGATCCAGCTCAAGGCAGGGCCCACAGTCGTCTCCTACCTGCGCGGCGACCGCCGCACTCCTTCACAGTGGGGTCGCAGGCTGTGGCGATGAAGCGCGGCCTGAAGTCTCGTGGCGATCCCCAGGGTCGCGTGGACATGGCAGCCGGTCCGGCGCTTGCCCCAGTCCCAGTGGCAGAGTCGGCTAAGCTGCAGCTGCACGTATCTTCGGTTCTGGTGCACGCAGAGCTTCCAAATTTGGATCGGGTGTGGAGAACGATGCCAGGATACAGGACAAGAACTTATGGGGTGAATTAGCACCCCGTGGCGCAGGATCAGTGAAGGATCTTGTTCCAAGGAACGGGAGCTGCGTGTCTAGGCAGCCATTCCGTAAGCGCGCCCTCTAGCGCCCCCAGGATTCCCTCCATCTTGAAGTGTCTGTAGACAACTCCACTGTTGAACTCCTTTAGATTGAGCACCAATCTCGAGCCCCCTCCCTTCTTCTCCACAAGAAAGACCGTGCTGACGTACCCCTGTGGATGACGCACGGTTGGAACAATCGCCCCTTTTAAGAGAAGTGACTTGAGTTCCTCAGTGATGAGCATCTGATCTTTTTGGGAAAAACAAAGAGGAGAAGGAGGATGGGGTTGACACAGGGGCTGATAAAACTCTATTTTGTACCCCTGGACCGTCTCCAGCACCCATGCATCGCTGGAGATTAAGCGCCAATTGTCTAGGAAAAAACGTATCCTGCCCCCCAGAACCACACTGCATGCAGGAATCAGGCTCACCTGAAGTTGCGGAATCTTGATATCCACCGGAGTGTCCACCGGAATGTCCTTTTTTGTACTGACCGCGGCCCTTCCTTGAGGGATAGAAGTTTGACCTTTGGGAATAGCCGGAATGTTGATTTCCTCCTCTGTGGGACTGGTAACCTCTTTGATTGGGTTGTTGTTGACCACGGCCGAATGAGCGCCCCCTGTTTCGTCCGGCCTTGGTAAAACCGGACAAAAAGCTCGCCGGAGTGAAGCCTGGGCTTTGTATAATCCACTAAAGGTATTGACAAACTGGGTCAACTCTTTCAAGAACGGCTGACCAAAAAGTAGGCCTTGAGCAGCAGGACCCGACTCTGAGGTGGAAAGCTCTGCCAGTTTTTGGTCGAGCTTCAGAAAGATGGAACAACGCCTCTCACTGGAGAGCGCACAATTGGCATTGCCAAGTTGGCAAATCGCCCTCTGCGCCCACTCGATAAACTCATCTGGATCCACCATCGCAGATAACTCTTTGGCCATAAAGCCAAGATACAAAATCTTTGTAAGGGGACCCAGCATATCAAGGACCTTGTCCTGGCATGAACGCCATGAACGGTCTAGACTTTTCTTAGGGTCTTTTGCAAACTTGCCAAGATAAGCCACCATGGTGGGTTCCACCTCTGGTGTGTCTGCCAAGTTGTCCGCCAGATCCGGTCTAGGGCACTTTGAACGGAGACGTGCACGGACCTCCTTCTCAACAGGTTGACGGATGTGCTGTTGCACATACTCTGCCACCGCCGGGGAAGGGAGCCAAGCTGTTGAATTGGGGTGGACAATGTCCGTGGGATCAAAGGTGCGGACTGGAGGATGAGTGGGGGCATCCACAAAATGTTCTTTGCACTTCCTCTTCTTTGGAGGTGGTGGAATGTGGTCCGAGGAAGAGGAAGAGAGCTGATCTTCATCATCAGCGTCAGCTGCCGCAGATGTGGACTTGGCAGTGGACAGAGACTTAGCCAACCGCTGAAAGTCTGAAGCATGGGGATTCCCAGGGGAACTGGAAGACTTACGCGATGCAGGAACCCAACCTTGTTGTTGAGCATAATGCGTCAAATGTCTCTTCAGAGGATGAATTGCACAAACCAGTTCCTTATTCATGGAATGTTGTACACCTCTATCGAGGGCTTCCACCAAATCCTGCTCAAGAGACTCAGAGGCCTCTTCGTCATAAGCAACGTCATCTTCATAGTAATATTCACTCATTGTACACCAATAGTGTAATTCTGCCCACAAGTTGACGGAATAGAAATTTGCCTAAGGCCAAAGTCAGGGGGAGTGACAAGCCAAGGAAAGCAGAAAAAACTGCCACAAAAATAATTAGAAAGTGGAGGGAGGGCTTGCCGTCTATACAAAAAGCACTAAAGGCAGAGCCTATGCCAATTATCCAGCCAGAAGCTTTTCCCAGCAACCGGCGTCAACTTGGGGTTAATTTTGAGGCTGTGGGCGTGTAAGTCGCAAGGGACGTCTTCTTAAAAGCTCCGTTTCCAGTTAGACTCACGGAGCGCCGGAAATCCCCAACGGCTGCCTCAACACAACCAGAGGAGCTTGCGGGGGCTGCGCGTGTCCTCTACAACCCCCAACTCCCACTCCACAGGCACAGGACACGGGCACAAGGCGCCCGGACCGCAAGGGAGGTGAACACATGCTCCCAGCCGCGCAACGCCGTTGAAATAAAAGGAAATAAAGGAAATAAAAGGAAGGGAAAAACGTCACAAACGCGAGGAACGTGGAATAGAGCACGGCACAGAGCGCGAGCAAAGCGCTAATTAGGATACAAGCAACAACACAGCAAATGCAAGTAGGTAAGAACAAAGCACTTAACTGGCTGCGGAGCAGCAAAGAAAGAGGAAGTGTGACTCTCTATATGGCCTTATATACCGCAGACTCTATGGTTGTTACCCAAGTGTTTATGGGTATTGTGGTTTTTATTTGTTTCTATGGCTTCTGGGCATTTCATTAAAGAAATGAAATACGCATAATCAGAGCCTCCTGTCCTGAAATAGAATTGGCTCCAACCTCAGCAATACCATGACATTTGATTGACAGTATTTCAGAATCTGCATGTACCGTATTATAGTGTGTTGCCAAGGGATAGTTCTCATTTCGATTTCAGGTTGCCCTGATGTGTTCTTCTTGTATTCTCTCTTTTAATGGTCTTATTGTACTGCCAATATATATCTGATCACACTGACATATTATGCAGTAGACAGTGAATTTCAGATTGCAGTTGATAAATAGTTCTATGTGGTGAGTTTGTTTAGTGTTATAGCAGAATGTTTTCTTTTTGTCATCAGCATATTGGCAGACACAACACATAGTACATTTATAAAAGCCCTTCGGTTTGCTGGGAAGCCATGTACGGCTGGTATTGTTGATAGCTTAATTTCTTATCACTGAGGGGCTTAAGATGTTTCTAAGAGTTTTGCCTCTTTTGTAAGCAATTCTAGGTTTTTTGGCTATGTAGGCATCCAAGTCATGATCAAGTTTGAGAAGCTTCCAATGTTTATTAAGGGTTCTAAAAATGTGGTTGCTCTGTGAATTGTATTGAGTGATGAATGTTATTTTCTCTCCATCATTTCTCTTTTTCTTGTTAGGCTTTCGTTTAAGAACCTCTGTTCTTGATATTTAGTCAATAGGATTATGTGCATGATCTAATAAGGACCTTTGTACCCTCGCCAAAAAACGTCTCGTAAGGTTCTCTATTTCTCGTTGAAAGTCATTTTCTGAGCTGCAGTTGCTTCGCAGCCTAGTCATCTCACCATATGGAATAGCCTGTATTTGAGAGGACGGGTGAGCGCTGCTCGCATGCAACACCGAGTTGCATGTGTTTTTTTTCCTATACAGCTTGCTTTCCAAAAGCCCATTATTGACAAATAAGGTCACATCCAGGATATCAACACTATTCTTGCTGTGATTAGATGTAAAGCTCAAATTATATGGGTTGGCATTCATATGTGTCACAAATTCCCTTGAGTGTGATCTCATCACCATCCCATATCAATAGAATGTCATCGATGAACCGACACCAGTATATGATGTGGTTCGTAAGATGAGATTAGATGTTTGCAAATGAGGGTGAAAACTTGGCACCCATAGCAACTCCAGAATGTTGGTGACACCAGGTGTTATTATGGGTAAAGAAGTTGTTATCTAGGGCAAAATGCGAAAATTCCAAGACCATTTGAGTGTGGTCATATAACGTTGCATCACATTTGGCTAAGAAATTAGTAAGGTCCTCCATCCCCTTCTCTACAGGGATACTGGTATAAAGAGCACAGACATCAAGGGTCACTAGAAAGAAGTCATCCATCCATACCAGGTCTTCCAATTTGTTAAGAAGAGCCTTGGTATCGTCTATGAAGGATGGAAGATCGCGCACAATCGGTTGCAAAGTGATGTCTATGAATTCTGAGATGTGTTCAGTGGCACCGCCAATCCATGAAATTATAGGTCTACCAGGGGGTGTGGTTGTGCTCTTGTGAACCTTTGGTAGAATATATATATAAGCTGCCATGGGGTTGGGGTTAAACAAGTACTACAGTTCTACATCAGAAAGCACACCTGTCCAGACGTTGGTTAACATCCAGTACGGGATTGTCTGTAACCCTGGTATATGGGTTTTTGTCCACCAATTGGTGATCAATTTCTGTGAAGTAATCAATTTTGTCCAAAAGGACAATATTGCCCCCCTTGTCCGCTTCTTTCAATACTATCTCATCGTATTCGGAGAGTTGCTGAAGGGCTGCCCTCTCTTGATTGCTAAGATCGTCACATTTACCATGGGAGAATCACCTTAAATTTATCCTCAAGCTTATAAAGTTCTTCCGTAACTGCTCTATAAAAGCAGTCTATGAGATTATCAGATGGTAATTGGGGAGTAAATATAGATTTAGCCTTCAGTCCACTGTTTCTTTGTAAATTGCTCTCAATACTCAGCTCTTGCATAATTTCCTGGATGTTAGGAGCCTGTTCTAAACTGTCATCAAGTTCTAATAACATCTGTACATCCTGGATTTCTTTAATGGATTGACCCCTTTATATTAAACAATACTGGTATAAATATTACATATAAAATTACATACATTTAGATACACACATACAATTACCACAAAGTTCACTAACAAATGTAAAGATTGACATCCTAAAAACACATACAAAAAACGTTTTTGTTATATATACATTTAAAAAAAATATGTAAACCACATATATTGGAAAACAAAACATACTGCACATATTTCCTAATCATATCTATACGTACAGAGTATCCAAGGAGCAGGAAGATCATAGACACTGATCTGGACAAGGTAACCTAAGAAATCTAGTTTGTCACAACAAAATATATAAGAATAGTCAAAGTATAGATCAGGAAAGGTATCAACCATCACCAAGTGAAATAATAATGGATTAAAAAGTGCTTCTTATATGTGCTAGGATCAGTGTGACCAGAACATTTAGGGTGACACAAAGAACAGAAAAAGAGATAATGAAAACTGAGAAAAAGATAAAGGTAAAAAAATCTATTACGAAAACAAACCCACCATAATATTGGTGGTGAGTATCCCACTGTCAGCTTGAAGAGAGAAAGATCGCAAATCCGTCCAGGCGCGACGGGCCAGATTCAGAAATTAATTAAGGCGTCCCAACATAAAGTCTAAAGAACAAGTAAGTTTGACAAGTATAAATATAGATTTCACCAAGTTGAGTTTCCCGAACCTATCGGGAATAAAACAACATAATATGCCGTCTTATCTTGATACACAACAGAGCATTTCTTAAATTGATTCAAGTGACACCATTCACGGAAGGCAACTAGGCATAAGGGTAGGATGAGCTCTTCTTGTAAGAGTGGATTACATGGTGAGTACGTGGATTCTTTAATATTCCGAATTACATGATCCAATGTAAGCCAACACAAAGACAACAGTGTGACCTAATCTAATATAATGCCACCCGGGTTAAGAATCAATAGCGACAACCTGTACTAATCTAGGTAAATGCAATCATAAACAACGAGTATTATCCCCACAGAGTCCCAATGTCAGACAAGCAGAATGTCGCACTGCTACACCTGATAACAGCCCCAAAGGATTTGTCAGCCGGCCTAAACAGGTATATTTTAAGTGTGTTAAGTCCCAAAACAAAAATAGTTGTTGAGGGCATAGTCACAATATATTAATAGGAAACAACCTATAAGGTACACTCCTCAACACCAAAACATTTTAATTCTGTGGCTCTCTGGTTATACATAGACCTCTAAAGTGCATTAACTAACAGAGGTTTTATAATGTACTACTGTGCGTTGAGTAACAACTTTTAAAAATGTATTTTTCATTTAAGCTACCCATTATTTTATATGTAGCTACCTGATGGTGAAAGACCTACAGAACTAACAAAATATTTTGGGGCTGATTTATGAGAGGCTTCCGCCTCTGGAGGCTCACTTTTTTTTTTACTTCGGCCAGCACAAGTGTCTCAATCATATCTGCGTAGCTTTGCATGGCATAGATATGGAGTAAGACAAACCAGCGCAAGTCACTGCGTTGCTTTACTCTATGTCAAGTAGGCGTTCCATGGGTATTGCGATGGGTGTTCCCACGCAGCACCTAAGGATTTTGATGCTGCCCCAGATTTACAAAATAATGTAAACCTGGGGCAGCGGCAAAACCTTACTCCTCCCCATAGCAGGCGAAATGAGGAGAAATGTTTTCATTTCTCTACGTTATTTCCTCTTTCCATGTGTGCTGCACTGTGCAGCACACATAGAAAGAGGAAAAACCCTCTATGGATTGTTTTTGTGCAGGAAGGTTCCCCTTCCTGCACAAAAACAATCCTGCTTACATTGGCGTTAGACAGCAATTTGTGCACCAACGCAGGGGGAAAGGACAAGAAAGCACCATATTTCATAAATAAGGTGCATTCCTACCCTTTCACATTGGCAAAGGGCAGCGCAGCAAAAAGACTTGCGGCACTGGACTATGCCAATTCCTCATAAAGGAGGCCCTTTGTTTTTAGCCACACCTTTGGCTACACCCCCACGCTCACTGACCTTTGGTTTGCTAAACACAGTTTAATATTATTTCCCCACTGTAAAAATGATTTGCAATATGAATTGGGGGCGTTTATTGTTGTTGATAGTTGTCAATGAGGAGGAGTACCAAGTTTGGACATTTTTGTCAGGAGGGGGTCCTTAAGCCTAAAACATTTTGACAGGGGGGGTCTCCGTATCAGGGTCTCCTGTGCAGTGCTGTGACTCGGAGTGGGACGTCCACCATGAGTGAACTGCAACCCCGTGTGACAAGTGTGGGTGCTGTGGAGAAAGCTATAGGCCGTTGCCTGTGAACAAAGTGCAACTATGAACTTCGGGCTGCTCTACTGTCATCAGAACTCAAGTAGAAGCCCCAGGGTTACCGTAGGAGTAAGACTCAACTAACAACAACAACAGAAGAGTGCCGTGAGGTCCAGACCCTGTACTGGCCCCGGTGAGACTGACACTTGTCAATCGCACCAGAGGAATTTAATTGTGACCCAGGACCACTGAACATTCCCGGGTCTTCTGTGCTATCTCTAACAGGAGCGGGTATGACTGCACCTTGAGTTGCAGAGTCTTGTGGGAGCAATCTGCTCTGACAGAAGCACAGAAGGCGCTGGGACACTTTGGACTTTGAATAGCCATAGTGGGACTTTAGAAGCTTGTATTTTCTAGTAGGACCGAACCTGGATGTTGCCTCAAGAACCTGGGGAATACTCCCAGCTTGTAGCTAGAAGAGTGAGATGCTGGTGTTCAAGTGGACAATGCTAGAATACAGGCCGTATGAAGAATGTGTTATTATTTAGTGTACCTTATTTTGCTTTGTGTGTATATAAATACTAATTTCTATAAAAGTGAGTAACTGGCTGACATTAATTTATTGGGGTTGCTAAACATACATTGAATTGAGAGCTTGTGCCCATCCTACACTTACCTCCCCCTCAAGAAGCATTGGACAGCTCAACTTGCTGTACCACTAAGAATCAAGTGTGGAATGGATACTTGGCCCAGTTGCTCACAGCCCGTAGTAGCCTGGGCCCTATGACAAGAGGAATAAAAGGCCTCAACCCTTTAGTTGGTCCTAGTAACTCCTGCTCTCTGAAAGTGGTTCTGACACATTCCCAGGCAATACCAATCACCCCTCCAAAATACTTTTATAAACACAATATCAAACACACCTAAAATGGTGGGCAAGCACATGGGGGGAAAAGTAGTTGAGAACAAAGAAAAATGTCTGACTACATGGGCCTGGACTTCAGGAGCTCCTGGCAAGTGCATGGGCTCAGAAGACACAGCCAGCTGATTGTCCAAGCTTTATTCTGTGTCTGACTCATCGTATAACATTGACGATGAGGCAGATAACTAAAACCTTTTCCTCCACCACTTTTCTGGAGACAGCTCCCTGCCATCTTCTGCAGGCTCAAGATAGCACATGGTAACACACTCCCCGCATGCTTCTGAATTGAGCCTCATTGTAGCAGCAGGTTTGTTGCAGCTCAGCCAGTCACCCATAATAACATGAGATAGGATTTGGAACCCCCCCACTGAGCACAGCACATTGGATGCTGCTGGCCCACATGTCACTTTGACTGCATACCGCCGCAGCAGACAAGCAGACTGGGATTACCACAAGGACTGAAATCACCTAATGGGGACCTGTACCGGCCAGCAGTGCTGAGGGCTAAAGACACTGTTCAATAAACACCACCATGTCATTGGTGAGCTACTGAATCAGGACATAAACATTTCTGCCCACCTGGATCACCACCCTCAAGATATCGTGCATGGGTAACCCACACATGCTCCTGGTTTTCCGGGTCTAAGGCATTCATACACCCCTCTGGCGAAGAACACACTTTGCTAATGTCAGGTGAACATTCTAGAACTACATAATGGATGATGGCTCATGTGATGCAGTCAATCATCCTCCGTAAGACCACATGCTAAATCTGCTGCACCATTGCCCACCCTCTGAAATTCCTGAAGAAAATATAAATTCCACCTGATTCTCCATGTAGGTGGTGCCATGAAGCCCATGACACTATTCAGTGAACTGGCAGACCTGGCCACAGCTGCAACCTGGTGGCACACTTCAATGACGGTTTCAAAGCCACTAAGGAAACTGATGGGAAGATAAAGAATCCCTCCTGCTGTGCTACGAGGTGAGACGATTTTCAGACTGCCAGAATCTCATGTAATCCAAAGGAGAGCACAAGTGTGACAAACAAGTAACCATGTTCAGTGCACAATTTGACTCGCTAATGAATCCAAAGCTTGTACGGTTTAAGATGAGGTAGGTACGACAGAAGAGAGGTTAGTCTGTTGACGTCTTATCAGTGTGGCTCTAAGAACTTGCACACAGGTATAGAGGATGAGCCCTAGAAGGAGGTGCAGGCACAACTGATCCGAGGCTGTTGCTCAGCAATCCTACAGAACTTCATCTTATGAAAACATGTCATCTCACTAGATAAAATTGTGATTACAGACAGATCAAATAAACTCGCCATTGCTCATGCAGAGCAAATGAAGTTGGCATTCACAAAAGTATCTAGTAACCAAGAACTCAAAGACTGAAGCACCATCAACCCCATCTGAAGACATGAGAAGACAAAGAGATCCCACAAAAATAAGGAAGATGACAAACAAAAACTGTGGTTACTGCTGCCTAAAGGGCTGCCAACAATGGAATGTCCAGCCTAAGAGAAAACAAGCTACAGTTGTGGAAAGTAAAATCACTTTGCGAAGGTGTGTCAAGGTAGATGGCAAACAAGGAGGACCAAAACCTCACCACAATCAGTGGCCCAACCAGAGACTAGCCATGGACATAGGTGTTGGGGAACAACCATACAACAGCAGGTGATAGTCGGACACAGGACTGAGCAATGAAGAGAAAAAGGAAGACAAATAATTTTTGAGATCTCACTACCAATTCAGTGCAGAAGGGAAGGCGTCAGCCAACATACAAAGTGCAGGTTCAACTCTGACTATCACAGACTTTATGGACACTTTGACCTCAGTAAACATGATGAAGTTTGAACAGTAACATTGAATAAAGCCACATACAACGTTGTTTTCTATGTCAATGGATACCTGCATTTGACACTGAAACAAGTCTCAATCACACAACCCAGTTTGCCAAATACTTTGTTGAGAAGAATATATTGCTCACCTACACTGCAACGGAAGAAACTGAACAGAATCAATTTTCTTGCAGCCTTCTCTCATAAGGAGTTGACAAGATTATTGATGATTATTGAGCATCTATTCCATGGTCTAGGTTGCCTGAAGGTACTTTCAATCAAACTGCAAATAGACCCAAAAGTTAACCCTACTATATTTCGACACTGAAGAATACTATTTCATCTGGGAAACATCCATTACAACACAGGCATTACAATGCAATGCCTTTACAATGTGGTCAGTAGAATGCAGGATCCATTACAGCACATGCCATTGCAACGCATGCCATTACAAAGCATATCCCTCGCAGACCAGCACCTTCCCTGAGGTAAGCACCTGGCGGTGTTAAAATACTAATTTTAGTTGTAATGTAATATGCGTTGTAATAGCACGCATTGTAGTGGAAGTTGTGTTGTAATTGGCCGCATTGTAAAGGTATGAGATGTAATAGTTTGAGCTGTAATGCCATACATTCATTTCATCTGCGTCCTCTTGTTGACACAGAACTCCACAACTCAGAAGAACTGGGAGTAATTGTGAAAATGTTGGGTGCCAGTCCGTGGGTGTTGATGACCACAGTGAAGCAATCTGGGGCAATCAGACCAAGCTTCCATATGAGGCTCAGTTTCAAGGTCCTTAATAGGGTTAACAATGGGGATCAGTGGTTCTCAAAGATGGCTGGGCAAGCTAGGACCGGGCAAGAAGTGCTGCTACATCACAATGTTCTCCAACCATGTTGACCTGCATCAGTTCAGAAGATTATACAATTGAATCTGGTCGGAGGTGCAAGGCTTTCAAAGTGTAATTAAAGTGAATCTGTCATTCATGGCGGGGTCCTTAAATGTCAGTGATGACATCCTGATTTATGTTTAGAACATTTCTACACATCACAGACAATTCAAGGCTGCCAAAATGTAGCCTGATCCTGCATCAGAAAAACAATGGTTCCATGGATGCATCTTTTCTGATGACACAGTGAGGGATGATCCAAAGACAGTAGCAAGCAGTTAGGATGCTGCACCACCACAAAGCTTAGAAGAGATATAGAGCTTCTTGTTCATGGGAAATGTTTGCAGCAGATTCATTCCCGATCTGTCAACTCTCTAAAAACCTTTAAGAACATTAGCAAAACCAAAATACATCATGGAATGGGGAAAGACACAACTGCACCTTAAAGCTGTAAATGATTAACTACTAAATGACAGAACCATGAGGTATTTTAACCCCACCAAAGAAACGAAACTAACATTCAATGCTAGGCCATTTAATGACCTAGACAGGAGCGGGTGGAGGCCTCAACAAGCCAACCACTTTCAGATGAAGAAGGAGGTGTTAGCCATCACGTCCCTCATTATTACTTTCACCTCCACTGTTATGGATACCCTTTCAGAGTGTTTTAGATTTAAAAGTAAAGGAGGACCCCGCACAGACTAATAGGGGACTGGGGGGATAGTAAATCTTCAAAAAGAGAGACAGGGGCGTCCCCACAAGAAGACAGTCTAGGACTGTGTTTCACACCTAGTGCATGGACTCTAGGGTGAATATTCTATTTCCAAAGAAACATATGTATAGAGCATGCCAATAATACGGCGGGAAAGGTAAAGTTAGAGGATTCTCGTGACGGATCGTAGCAGACCGGCGAAGGGACGCTGTGAAAGACTACCAGGACCCAGGAGCAGGGAGGCCGATTGCAGATTAAAAGCACGAACTCTGGTATCTACAACGAGGTGCCTTGAAATCAGAACACCCAAGGAACTGCCACAAGCAGCATTTTATTAATGGGTCATTGAAGAAACCCATAACGGAAAATACGGTGGCTCCTCCTGGTAGTCCAAGACCAAGCGTACAAAGTGTGAATACAAGTGATAATATACCAAACAGAATCCGAAAATAAGCCCAAAAACCAGATGGCAACAAGGTTCTGAACAGAAAATACTGCCTGGTGGGGAAATTCACTCCACTTGTTTTAAGAATCTGTCCTGAAGAAGGTAGACATACAAGAAACCGAAATGCCGCGTCGACCTGTGATTCTTTGTTTTTAAATGTTTTTTATGCAAATGTACTAACATTGTTCTCTTAATTAATTGTATACTTTGAAATGATGAAATTTTAAAATTTGTATGTATAATAAATGTGTAACAGAGTAACTCATGGTGTGGTAAACTTTCTTTTTTAAACAATGATTTTTGTATATCCTTTTTAAACATTAACTCTTGTGTTCATTGTGTTAATCATAAAAAACTGTTGATCTGAATGTAGGTGTATGAATTGATTATACGGTGAGGCAACAGGCTTTCTCCTATAAGACTTGGCATCCTTAGGGATATAAGAAAATAGAAAGGTAAATACACATAGTTCTTCTCAACATACACGGATAGTAATTGAGTAAAAATTCCTGTAACTTTACCTTTCCCGCCGTATTATTGGCACGCTCTATACATATGTTTCTTTGGAAATAGAATATTCACCCTAGAGTCCATGCACTAGGTGTGAAACACAGTCCTAGACTGTCTTCTTGTGGGGACGCCCCTGTCTCTCTTTTTGAAGATTTACCCTTTCAGAGTGGTCACTGACCAAACGCCTCTCCTCCTCCTGTTTGTAGTTAAGGTATTGCCCATATTTATATTGGATGCTTTAACTACATAGATTCTTGCTAGCCTACAAACTGGGGTGCAGCAACTCAGCTGGCATCTCCCCGAGACATTCCAATCATGATGCACCAGCTGGCTCTGAATAAGCTGCAAATGGCTACATTAACCACAATGCACAAACCGCATTTCCTAAGGCCCTATCTCTGAGAGACATCAGGAAGGAAACCCTACAAGAAAACTGCCTTAACAAGGTCAAAGAGCCAGCCTTGTGGAACTCCTGTAAATTGTTCCTTGTAGAAACTCCAGACAAAGAGGACTCAATTCAAGAATACCTCAATGCACTTTGGAGGGTTGACTACCTATTGTGTGAAATGGGGGGGGGGGGGAGTGTGCTGCTATGAAGTGGACAAATTGTAGGACCCCAGTCACTCCGACTTCACATTGTCAACCATGGACACCAAAGAGGAAGCTCTGTGAGAGGGAGGAGTGACCCAAGCACAGGGGATAAGCACAATTAACCCCACTATCACTCAGAATGCAGATGTAGACACCAAAGCCTGGAAACCTCACAAACTCATGCCTATAAGCCTCTATGTTGGAAGGAAGGTCGCTTCAATCTCCTATTGAATTCACATCCCTACCAAAAACTCCAGGGCTCTCCGTGTTAAGCAACCTGGACCTTGTAGAAGGAGAGCTCCAGATCCATGTTGAGGAGGAATGTAGTGTGCCATCTGGCACCCAAAAATGCACACATCCTGATGTCGAGTGTAGCATCAGGGTTTAATAAATTTGCTGATGAGTAATACATCCATTACTGCACAAGATGCAAAATCCACATCTACATCATACCTCAGTTGACATCAATCGCGCCCTCGTTCTTTAAAGGACAGAACTCCTCCAGGGGAGAGCTGAGGAGCCTTCGCGCAGCACTGATTACGCCGCCACCGAGCCAAGAGTCACTTACCTGGTTGCTCCCTTGCTGGGAGAACGCCGCCACCGGAGCCAAGAGTCAATTCCTGGGGAAATCGCGCCGCCGCTCCGGGACTACAGTTCCCGGCAGGCAACGCGGCGGCGCGCAACAGTGACGTCGCGCCAGGAGGCGCTTCATAACTGCGACAGAGCCGGCGGAGCGGGGGAGAGCTGAGGAGCCTTCGCGCAGCACTGATTACGCCGCCACCGAGCCAAGAGTCACTTACCTGGTTGCTCCCTTGCTGGGAGAACGCCGCCACCGGAGCCAAGAGTCAATTCCTGGGGAAATCGCGCCGCCGCTCCGGGACTACAGTTCCCGGCAGGCAACGCGGCGGCGCGCAACAGTGACGTCGCGCCAGGAGGTGCTTCATAACTGCGACAGAGCCGGCGGAGCGGGGGAGAGCTGAGGAGCCTTCGCGCAGCACTGATTACGCCGCCACCGAGCCAAGAGTCACTTACCTGGTTGCTCCCTTGCTGGGAGAACGCCGCCACCGGAGCCAAGAGTCAATTCCTGGGGAAATCGCGCCGCCGCTCCGGGACTACAGTTCCCGGCAGGCAACGCGGCGGCGCGCAACAGTGACGTCGCGCCAGGAGGCGCTTCATAACTGCGACAGAGCCGGCGGAGCGGGGGAGAGCTGAGGAGCCTTCGCGCAGCACTGATTACGCCGCCACCGAGCCAAGAGTCACTTACCTGGTTGCTCCCTTGCTGGGAGAACGCCGCCACCGGAGCCAAGAGTCAATTCCTGGGGAAATCGCGCCGCCGCTCCGGGACTACAGTTCCCGGCAGGCAACGCGGCGGCGCGCAACAGTGACGTCGCGCCAGGAGGCGCTTCATAACTGCGACAGAGCCGGCGGAGCGGGGGAGAGCTGAGGAGCCTTCGCGCAGCACTGATTACGCCGCCACCGAGCCAAGAGTCACTTACCTGGTTGCTCCCTTGCTGGGAGAACGCCGCCACCGGAGCCAAGAGTCAATTCCTGGGGAAATCGCGCCGCCGCTCCGGGACTACAGTTCCCGGCAGGCAACGCGGCGGCGCGCAACAGTGACGTCGCGCCAGGAGGCGCTTCATAACTGCGACAGAACCGGCGGAGCGGGGGAGAGCTGAGGAGCCTTCGCGCAGCACTGATTACGCCACCACCGAGCCAAGAGTCACTTACCTGGTTGCTCCCTTGCTGGGAGAACGCCGCCACCGGAGCCAAGAGTCAATTCCTGGGGAAATCGCGCCGCCGCTCCGGGACTACAGTTCCCGGCAGGCAACGCGGCGGCGCGCAACAGTGACGTCGCGCCAGGAGGCGCTTCATAACTGCGACAGAGCCGGCGGAGCGGGGGAGAGCTGAGGAGCCTTCGCGCAGCACTGATTACGCCGCCACCGAGCCAAGAGTCACTTACCTGGTTGCTCCCTTGCTGGGAGAACGCCGCCACCGGAGCCAAGAGTCAATTCCTGGGGAAATCGCGCCGCCGCTCCGGGACTACAGTTCCCGGCAGGCAACGCGGCGGCGCGCAACAGTGACGTCGCGCCAGGAGGCGCTTCATAACTGCGACAGAGCCAGCTACGCGGGACGCGAGCGGGACGCCCGGGGCTAAGCCCGGGCAAAGGGCGGGCCCTCTTAGGCCCTCAGAGGCCCGAAGAGCCTGGCCTGTGCCAGGTACCCTGCTCGGTTGCGATCAGCCAAAGGACATCGAGACTCCATAACTGTAAGTTGGCTGCCACACATATTTGAATCTCTTGTTACACGGGGTTAGGCCCGGTAATAGACTATAAGTGGTATATATCTGTTTAGCGTGCCATATATTGGACCTGTTATGAATCACCCAGAGACTAGAAGTATGGCTTTAGCTGGGGCAAAAAAACTTACTGGCACCCTAGATGATTTCATAGTGCGCACGCATGCCCTTATTGATGAAGGGATCATACTGATGGACAGAAGGGTGTCCCAAGACCTAGCCATGGCAAAGCGTTCCTCTCTGGGTCACATTGCACAAGCTTGTACACCTAATAATGTATCTGTCCCAAAGTCGCTCGTAATGGTCCACAAAGATCAGGGCAGCGATTTACCTGCCACACAGGAAGGTCTGGAGGCAACCCCAAATCTTTCTTTGCTACTGGAAAAGGGTCCGGTGGCAACTGAAAATGAAACCATAGATAGTACCCTAATAGAAAGGGGGAGGAAGGAGGGGGCTATCCCTAAATTAAAGAGTAGTAAACAAAAGTCGACTAAATCCACTACTCGCAAAGGGAAAAAAGCCCAGACTGGTAAGACCCATGACCCAATCCAGCCGGATCCCACCCTATTAAATGTATGCACAAACCCAGATGCTCACTCTAATACTAATGGTGCCGTGGGTGGCCCCCGGGTAAGTGTGGGCATAACATTAAATTTGCCAGATGAAACTATCTTGGATAGCAGTTTGGAGGGGATATTGGAACTAAGTGGGGTAGTTGATAACCAAGCTGGAGGGAACGAAGACAGCAGTAGCCTAAGCATGGTTAATAATAACATCTTTGCAATGCTAAAAATTCTTTTGGAACCCATCGAGGTCAGGCTACGATGTCTGGAAACAATATTGACTAATATCCATAAAGATATTAGTGCCCCTAGCTTCAATTTGAACAATAAAGTTCCTGAAAAGAAATCAACTACGAATAGACCACCCACAGCCGCTAAAAGCGATGGTAACACCAATCCATCTGTAAAAACTACCTCTATTCCACCTCCAAAACCCACTACTAACCCACCCCCAAAAGTTATACCAACACCCAAAAATCCCACCGTGATTGACCAAACAGCGCCACCCACGCAAATTCCTAAGGATAAAGTTAATGAAGAAAAGAGGGAGACACGTAGAAACATACATTCACCACCAGAAGCCTCAACATATGTTGTGGTCCTTACTGGAGTACCCCAACCTGCTGATAAATCATATGAAAATAATGGGGGACTAGTAAATAAAACAATACATTGGTTAAATGATAACTATCCTCTCCCCCCGGCCTTCAAAAGCAATATCCTTATGGTTGAAAGGGCTCCTTGGGTGGGGTACAATAATAATAAAAAAAGGATACAAGGTGACTGTGTGGTAATAACATTTGAGAATCCCCGCACCGCAGAATTTATTACATCAAGGCCCCCAAGAAATCACGGTCTGTCAGTTGTGGCTAGGCCATTATCCTATTTTTACCCGGAGGGTGAACAACCGGACAATAGGTGGAGTTGGACCAGGGAAAATCGACGCCATGGTGGTAATACTGGCCAGTTCCCTGATAACAACTACCACAATATACTGTGGAATGGGAGGCATGATGATGGCTGGAACATTGTGAAACACAAAGGCAGGCCTCCTTATTTTCACCCACAGGGTTATGATCCAGGATGGATAGGCAATGTCCAAATTCCCCCGTTTTTCCCATGTTATAATCGGTTTGACTGCTTGAAAGCAGTGGACTGACTCCCCAAGATTAAGGAAGATAACTGGCTACCTATTAATCCTGTAGTCCTGGATTCTACAAGCTGTCTGGGGGATGAGGAAACTACAGAAATACAGAGGGGGAATGAGCACATACAAGAGAGCCTGGCCAATAGTTTAGGGGATACTGTAGATACGTCTTCTGTAGATAAAGATTCCTGTACGGTATTATTTTGGAACGTGGCTGGGTTAAAACAAAAGATTACAAATCCAAGCTGGGATGAGGCCATTACCGACGTGGGAATACTAGCCCTTCAAGAAACTTGGGCTACCACGCCGATACACCTTAATGGCTACAAGACATACTTTACCCCTGCGGTGGGCGGAGTATACGGAAGACCCAAGGGGGGGTTGATTGTATACATATCTACTCTTTTAGTATATGATAAAATTGTTTTTTCCCCTGGATCCAGCTATTACCAAAAAATTGTGATACATACAAGGAAGGGTCCAAAGATGGTTCTTTTTAATTTCTATAATAACTGTTCAGATAGCATGATTAAGGATGTACTTGACACACTAGCCCTAGAAATGCAAAATGAATTTGACAAGAGTAAGAGGGCGGAAGTTATGATATTATGGGGGGGTGATTTTAATTGTACTCTCTGCAAAAAGGGCCAAAAGGGGATTTGTGGTCTAATGCTGGAACAAGACGTCAATCTGACGCATTTTGAACACACCCTACTAGGCGACTTACTGAATGAAATGATTTTTAACTTTAACCTTGGCTTTGTAAACGAATTAGCACACCACACAACGACGTTTGCCCCAACCTTTGTTGGGCGAGGTGCTTCAACCATTATTGATTTTAGCTTATGCACACTTAGCTCTGCAAACAGATTCATTAAAGCAAACATCATGGATCTACCATTGAGTGATCATCTGCCACAGGTATTAAAAATGGAAAACTTATTTACCGTAGCTGACATTAGAGAATGTCAGAACCAAATGGTCCAGGACGTAAGGGTGGGTGCTCAAAATGGTTATAACCTTAAATGGAGCAGATTGGTCCCAGATGATTTCCTGCATAAAATACTGACAAACTGCATGAGTAGCTTTTCTATCTGTTTAGATGAATATGCAGAGAAATGTGATATAATAACCCATTTTAGCATTATTTCTAGTAAAATTAAGGAAGCACTTTGGGTTAATAGGAAAAATTCCCTAAAGTCCAATAGGAAATGGTTTGATAGGAAGTGCACTAAGGCCTTAACAAAGCTTAGATATGCAATTCATAATAGACCAAAGGACGTAAACCAAATTAGAATTGCAAGGAAGGACTATAACCTAGCATTAAGGGATAGGAAGACCTCGATAAAAAGGGAGGCATGGGATAACCTATGCGACGCATCAAAATCGAAGGATCCGGCGGCTTTTTGGAGGGTTATCAACACCCCCCTCCTATATGAACAAAAAGCTCGCATGGAAATTGCCATCTCAGAAGATGAGTGGGTGGCCCATTTTTCCTCCCTTTATATGGCCGTGGAACTAACCTCTGAAGCAGGCCAGGAGATGGGGTCGCTAAATCTAGATACATCTAGAACCTTGACTGTGACCCTCCCTGAAGTTATAGCAAGCTTAAAGGCGACCAAGGGGGGCAAAGCAGCAGGACCAGACGGTATACCAGCCGACCTCTATAAAGCTAACATCGAATTATGGGGGCCACTGTTAGTTCAGCTCTTTAATGCCGCTCTGGCAAATAGCCCAATACCTACCTGGTTTACATCAACAATAGTCCCAATATTTAAGAAAGGGGACAGGCTAAGTTGTACATGCTATAGGCCAATTTCCTTATTGGACTCTTCTATAAAAATTCTGGGAAGAGTGATTTTAGCTAAACTACAAAGCTGGGCCGATGAAACTGGGGTGTTAAGTGACTTTCAATTTGGGTTCCAAAAGGGCCTAGGGACCATAGAGCAAGGTTTGAATCTCTTCACCTTGCAGCAGAAGCATATAAAGGTCAAAAAACAACGTCTATACCTCACATTCGTTGATCTATCATCAGCCTTTGACTGTGTGTCACACATTAAGTTATGGTCAATTATGGCTGACTTGGGGGTAGACAATGCCATTATATGTTTTCTGAGAGAGCTGTATTCTGGGGCCACTGCCAGTGTCAGATTTGGGAAAAATGGTGAATGCAGTAGACAATTTGGGATCGGTCGGGGTGTGCGCCAAGGGTGCGTCCTAGCCCCCTTCCTATTTCTGTTGTACATAAATGGAATGGAAAAGCATCTCGTGCAGGAGGGCAGGGACATGCCCATGGTGAGAGGCAGGCCTGTCCCTGCACTGATGTACGCTGATGATGCTGTCCTAATGGCGCGCACCCCAATGGCTTTGCAAAGTTTGGTTACAGCCTTCAACACCTTCATGCTTGATTTAGATTTGAAAATTAATTGTTCTAAAACCTTATCTATGTACTGCGGGTCCAGAACAAACAAGCATGTGAAGCAAATCTTTGTAAACTCCAATCCCTTAGAAAGGACCCCCACCTTCCCTTATCTAGGGATATTGTTTCATGAAAGTGGCTCATGGACTTCAGCAATTCACGCTAGATCTCTGTTATTCTCTAAGACTATTATGGCCCTAAAATGTTTTATGAAAAAATTAGGTAAAAAACCCATAAAAGAGATTTTAACCGTTTATAATGCGACTTGTATATCGGTAGCCATCTACGGGGCAGGATTATGGGGTTACTCAAACATCACCTCAATTCAAATCCTGGAAAATAAGTTTCTATGTCACATCCTGTCTGTACCCCAAAGTACTGCAACAATGATATGCCATGCTGAATTAGGAATATCTTATGTCACTGACATTATCAGAATTCAGCCAGTTCTTCTTTGGCATAGGGTCTGGACAAATGAAGAATGTGTTGTCAATCGGGCCATTTTTAAGGACATCATGGTATTGGACAACATCAGGGACTACAAATGGATAGGCTATGTCAGAGACTTTCTTGAAAAAATAAGTTGCCCCCAATACTTTGAGGATCCACAATCAATGGAATACATTTCTAGAAGAGACTTGAAATATCTGTGTATGACCTACCTCAAGGAAAAGAGAAATATAGAGGAGGCAAGAAAAAAGACTGTCTCTGCCCACCAGGATATTATATGTGGAGAGAATTTGCAGCCATATCTTTCACTGTATATGTCTAATCATGAACGGTACCTTTTGACCCGATTTAGATTGAATATAGTTTTCAGGACACTATCATTCCCCGTGATGAATTGTTGGCTGAAGGACTTATGTTTTTGTCCATGCGATGATGTTTCCCAACAATCGGATATACATATTTTATTTTTTAGTAAATTTTATACCTTCCCCCGAAAGAAACTTATCATCCCTATTCTTAAAGACCTAAATGTTTACAGATGCCGCCTAGCGTTTACAGAGTGCCAGAAAATGGATACTGTTTTTATGGTTGCCTCTATTGCAGAATTTTTAAAATTGGTTTTTAAATGTCGTAAATCAATGCAAATGGATTGATCTTTTTTTATTGTATACATGAATTTAATACTGCTGATATGGATTTAATTTTGTTGTTTTTCTTATTTTGTGATTTTAAAGGAAAAATACTTACTCTACCTTTTTGTAAATTGCACCTTACATGCTACTTTTATGGTTATCTTGTCTTTTTAACCGAATAAAGTACTTTTGAATCTTGAATCTTGAACTCCTCCAATAGCAGCTGCATCAAGCCCACCTTCACCATGCCAAATGTATGTCAAATTACTCTGCTTTGGCCTGCCAAAATATTGATTATGGTTGCATCCTTCCCAGCTCTGGAGACGCAAATACCTATGGCACACACGGAGCTCCGTAACATGTCTCTATTCTTCATCTTGCAACCATTAACCGAATGGAACACGCCATAAGCTTTATTGACTCATCCAGATACCTCCTAACTGATTACATACCTTTGTAAGGAGTCCGCTAAGGACCACACGGGTCCTACTGCACATGATCACACAAAACTACATCTCCCCCTTTGTTAAAAAAAATTATGGACAACATACATACATTAAAATTCATTAATGCGTCATTGAGGTGCTTTCACCACACTTCCAGATCGAGTTGTATGAGGTGAGGGAGATGCACTGTCATATGGCATCGTAAATGAAGACTCAGATGCTTGACTCAGGCACTCAGGTTGACTTGTCTCACTCGTGATGTCTGGAGCCGACGAACATCGAGGCAGATGCTTGAAGTCTTTCATAAAGGACTTTCCTAGATGTTGAGCTGGCGCCATATGTCCTTTACTTGTCACAACTCTCAATAGATCAGCATCAAATGGAGCATCAGCGCTTATCTGCATATATCTTCATTTTGCTTTTGCAAGCAGTATCCGTGACACCAATCTCATCAATGTCTATTACTCGACTTATGGTCCATTGTGGTAGCTTTGTTCCAATGGCTCTTTCAACTGCAAGGTGGCATTGCTTTCACCTGTTATAGAATTTGTAGTTAACCAATAGTCACGAAGGGTTGGAAAAGAGGTTGACCTCAGATCTATTCCATCTAGCGCAGCGCACTGAACAACTTTTCTCCAGGGTGCCCATACATCATTCAACGTCATTTGCCAATGGCTAGAGAGGTGTGCTTTTCTGACGCTTGATGTTCAAGCGACTAAGAAAGTCCTAAAACTCTCTGCTATTGAAGGTTGGACCATTGTCAGATTTAAGAATGGAGGGAACACCCCACGCTGCAAAAATATCATCCAGCCTCTCGTTGACTTTGTCATGGGTGGTTGATGATAAATCTTCTGCTAAGGAAAAATATGAGTACTCATCAGTAACTACCATGAGATGATATCCACTTTTTAAGGGTCCAAACAAATCAACTGCAATTTTCTCCCCAACTTGTTTAGGGAGGTCAGACATATTTAGCGGATGCTGTGTTGTCTTGGGAGATAAGCAGTTACACAGGTGACATGTTTTCAGTTCCTTCTTAACTCGTTCATCAAGGTGATGACACCTCACTTAGTCTCTGAGGGCTCTCTTGGTGGCTACAATGCCACAATGTCCTTTGTGTGCCAGGTCAATGACTTATTGCCTCAAGCTCTCAGTTGTGACAATTCTCGAACCTCTTAGTCCAGTTCCTTCTTGAGTGACAGACAGTCCTTCTTGCACATTTTTGAACTTTTGATATTCAATGTGTCTGTGAGAGGTATGTTTTCTCCATGATTGTGTTGCAATGTTATCCATGAGCATAACTCTGTTAGTTTTGGTATCAGCAATGATGTGCTCATTGGATAGAGCTGGAAGGGTGCTAGACTTTACTATGAAATTGATAAACTCTTCAGCCGCCTTAGAGGTTGCACTGTGATGCTGTGAGAAGTAATTTTGGGGGATTTGATTCCTTCCTGGCTTATGTAGAATAGTATGCTTGTTAGACCTGGCATCATTGGTGTAGGTCTCCCTTCCCCTGCTACTCTTCCTGTTGTGTATATTGGCTGGATATAGATGTTCTGGGCGCCGTGCCACTGCTACTCAGTGCCACAGCTCGAGTGCTCTATGTATATAGATAACTGTGTGAATTAGGATAACTCTGACGCTTACATTAGTATAGCCTGTTTTGTTAACAATTACTTTCTATCACCCTATCCGGGCCTAGGAACCCAATAGGAACTACGAGTTTGATATGCTTATGATCAGGCCGACGTGGGCCACCTTTTAGTAAGGACCGTTTAGGTATTATATATTGTGAAATGCCTTTCCTGAAAACGCAGTAGTTTCTTGTTTAAAGCTTTACTGCGGGCTGTTGCGAGTATGCGTATTGGCCGTGTGGTGGAGCAGCAGGGCCAGCTGGGTCAGACCTGGCTGGAGAGAGAGATCAGTATTCCAAGCGTGGGGAAGGGTGATTCTTTGATCCAAGCAGGGTCGTGCCTGGCAAAGTGAATGATGGCTCCACCTCCCACTGGGTGTCTGATAGCAGACGCCCTCATTCTGAAAGGGCAGGAGGTCGCCTCGTAAACCAAGTGCTCCCGACCCCACGATCTGGTTATGACTGGAGTCCATGATTTGCAACCTAAGAGAACAAACGCTTTTTAGGTATAAAATGCTGCGCTGGAACTTTGGCCGTGTGTGTTCCTTCCGGATGTCAAGACAAAACTCTGTCCGAGTAACTGGAGAAAAGGACTTTGCAACTTTAAACCCATTTCGCCGAAGAAACTACCAGAGGGCCCAAAATCGAGGGAGCCTCCTGCCAAAGTCTCAGGGACATTAGACTTCACCCAGTTGGCCAAAAACACTCCTTAGAACACGTAGCAATATAGTTTGACACAAATATGTAACATGTTTTCACAGAGTTGATGCAATAATGAACAAGAAATTAGTATTCTTTCATCTTTGTTGATCACCTTATTTTGTGTAATTTTTCAGGAAGTTTTCAACAGCCAACACGTGTTTCGTCGTTTATGGGAAATCGTCCCACGACTTCCGTTTTGCCTCCCGGAGTCCCCTCTCCGGGAGGCGACACGGAAGCTTCTACACACGAAAAAAAGAAGCACAGAAGAAGATTATTACAAGTAAAATAAAATACTTGAGAAGCCAGATCCATTACAAAAGACGCCTCCATTGGAACACCTATGTCGGTCGGAAGTATCACCGCATATTAAAACGAACTTGACTAACTGAAATTAGACTTGAGAAACTCGTGGGACGATTTCCCATAAACGACGAAACACGTGTTGGCTGTTGAAAACTTCCTGAAAAATCAATCAAAATAAAGTGATCAACAAAGAAGAAAGAATACTAATTTCTTGTTCATTATTGCATCAACTCTGTGGAATCACGTTACATACTTGTGTCAACTATATGGCTATGTGTGCTAAGGAGTGTTTTTGGTTCTAGAAGGCTGGGGCCTATTTTAAGGAGAGAGGTGGTTCTCCTTACCATATATCACCGTCAAATACAGCGTTCTTTTTAACAATTTGTGTTAATTTTCTATATGTCGCCGTTTACCTAAAACCAATACCACTGTCCAGTTTATTTCACCCAGTTGGCCATTGGAATTCCTGTGCAGGGAGTTCCGCTTGCAGGTGAGGCCCCCATCGAGTAATCCGGAGCCTCTAAGTCTACTGTAAGGGTCATGGACTGGGCCTCTTCTGAATCGTTGCTGAATTCTCGCTTCGGTTTGGGGATTCCCTGTAGGGGCTATCTCACAGGGAAAAACCAGGACGGGTTCCCAAGGCAAGCGCGGAGATACCCCTTCGGGGGTCGATTCTGGCGCTATATAAGAAATATAATAATAATAATAATAACCTATGCGGGCCGCTGCAGCTCAGAGGGAACTGCTGCCGCTGAGCACTCGCCTAATCCTGAACCTTTGAACCTTCCTTTGCCAAGCATGTTCGGGATGCGGCAGCTAAGACGAGAGCCGCCACTGCTGAGAGCCCACCTAAATCTGCACCCTCCAACCTTCCACAGGATCCGTGTGGGCCGCTGCAGCTGAGGGAGAGCTGTCGCCGCTGAGAGCCGCCGGAACCTGCACTCCCTCGTGATTTGTTACGTGGGCCGCTGCAGCCGAGAAAGAGCTGTAGCCGCCTATTGCCCACACCTTTCGATACTGTGCACCATGTTGATTTGTCCCGTGGGCTGGTGCAGCTGAGAGAGCGCTGTAGCCGCTGAGTGCCCACACCTTTTGCGACTATGCACCCTCGTGATTAGTCCCGTGAGCCGCCGTAGCCGAGAGAGAGATGTAGCCCCTGAGTGCCCCCACCTTTTGCTACTGTACACCATTGTGATTTGTCCTGTGGCCCGCCGCAGCCGAGAGAGAGCTGTAGCCGTTGAGTGCCCACACCTTGTGCTACTGTGCACCACCGTGATTTGTCCCATGGGCCGCCGCAGCATAGAGAAGAGCTGTAGCCACTGAGTGCCCACACCCCTGGCCACTGTGCATCCCTGTGAGCTGTCCCGTGGGCGGCCGCAGCCAGATGAGGGCTGCAGTCGCTGAGTGCCCACCCCCTGTGTTACTGTGCATCATCGTGCTTTGTTGAATGTGCCGCGGCGGCTGCGAGAAAGCTGTAGCCGCTGAGCGCCCGCACCTTTGACTATTTTGCATCCCCCTTTGGAATTGTCCAGCAGGCTGTCGCAGCTGAGAGATAGCTGTGGCCACGGAGTGCCCGCACCCTTGACACCTTGGACTATTTTGCATCCCACTTTGGAATTGTCCCACGGGCCGCCACAGCCGGGAGAGAGCTATAGCCGCTGAGCGCCCACACCGTTGACAACTTTGCCTTCCCCCCAAGAATTGTCCTGTAGGCCGCCACAGCCAAGAGAGAGCTGCTGCCGCTGTGCGCCTACCACAGAGCAACCCGAAGAGAGTCCTTCTCTCCCCCAATCCGGGCCCCCGAAGCCGCATGCTGCTACTGCGGAGAGCCCACCTATCTCGAGTGCCCGAGTCAGTGTGGATGCATGCTGCGGACCTCCGCTGCCCCGTATTGTGGTTGCTGGGAGTCCACCTGTGACATCTCTGCTTCTTAGAGAAGCTGCATGCTGTCCCTCCTTTCAACGACAGGTACCCGGTGCACAACGGGTTGCGTAGGCCCAGTCCCTGAACTCAGTCAGTGTTGCGCTTTTGTGGATATGTCGTTATCTCTTTGAGTTCCTATGGGTTGACGTGAATTGTTATTGTTAAAGTGCTTTGAGAGTTGAGTTAAGCTGTTAGATAAAGATATTATTTGTCTATACCTACATGAGTGGTGTCCTTTTGTGGTGTCATTACTACCTTATTGTACATGGTAATAAACGCTTCGCACACTGCCTTTGAGATAGGCCTAACTGCTCGTGCTACGCTACCACAGCGTTGAGCAGGGGTTATCGAAAGGGGTGACCCACTTGCCCTGACTTAGGAGGAAGGGTCCTTATTTGGACAGTGGCGCCAGCCAGTTCCAACTAGAGACTCCCATTTCTAACAATAATCACACTGTTGCAATTGCAACCCCCACGACTCGATGCCAGGGGGCATCTTGACTTTAAGATTTTTGAAAACGGTGCTCAATCCTTGGTGGTAAGTGACAAGGGTTAAATGCTTGACATAGAGTAACACATTAATATGTTCACAAGCCCACACTACAGCCAGACTCTCTTTTTCTGGCTGAGAATAGGCACAGCCAGTCTGAGATGAACCTCTGCTAGCTTAGTTCACAATGTTTCTCTGAGCATTTGGGTGTCCATTGTGTTGAGCAAGAATAGCGCCCAACTCCGCAGGTCTTGCATTTAATATGATCTCAGTATGTACCTTTGGAACAAAATAAGCCATTTCAGTTGCATTTTCACTTATGTGTTTGATTTTCTTGATACTTTGTTAAAATTTAGAGGACCACTGGAAGGGAATATTCTCCTTTGTCAAATTTCTTAATGCGGCACTCACTGTGTCAAAGTCACAAATGTACCTGGAGCAATAGCTAGCCACGCCTCGGAGGGATCGCAACATGGCTACATTTTGCGGATGACAATGCTTGTATTTTATTAGGGTCAGGAGTTATTTCCGCTTCAAAGAAAATATGCCCACAAAATGTGAGTTTGGTTTTGTGAAACTTACACTTTTCTGCATTTAAAGTGAGACCTGCATCAGCAAGCAGACAGCATACTTGTGTAAGAGCTTTGTCATGCTCCTTTTGTGTGGCCCCAAACAGTAATATATCATCGCTGTAGATAAAAGCATGTGTAACAGTTTGAATTACTCTGTGAATTACATCCTGAAAGATTTCTTCAGCAGACGACACACCAAAGCTGAGTCTTTTATATATGAACAAACCAACATAAGCTGAAAAAGTAGTAACGTACCTACAGTCCTCTTCCAGCTCGAGTTGATGGTATTCAAATCAAGATGGAAGAAAACGTTGGCACCATTCAGCAGAGTGATAATGTCCGCTATGTGTGGATCTGGATGGCTTTCGCTCTCAATTACTTTGTTGGTCTGACGCATGTCAACCCAAATGCGCACTGCGCCTCCACTGTCCTTTTTTGGCACTACTACCATGAGCGAAACCCATGACATTGGGCCAGTAGAGTGCTTGATGATGTCATGCTTTAATAATGTTTCTAGCTCTCTCTCAACAGCCTCCTGTAAATGAAAAGCAATCTGAGGGGGTGCTGAGCACCAGAATGAATGTCCTCATTAATGTTGCACCTTCATTGACTTGAGTTTCCCTAGTCCATGAAACAACAACAGGAATTGAATTACTGTTTCAGAATGTACATTGAGGTTGTACTTGATGGATATCAGGCCCATGTCAGCAGCAGTGTGGAAACTGAGTAGACATGCATTTGATGAAGTACCTTGGAGAACACAAATTGGTGCTTGTACTTTCATTTTCTTATGTCTTATGGTTGCTACAAATGACCCTTGACTTTGCAATGGCGTAGAAGCAGCCCATGTGTACACCTTTGTTTTCGATGGCGTTAGAGATGGTATCAGAGATAGTTTGTTCGATTTTTCTGCCGGCATGATATTAATTGATGCACCCCCAGCACAGATTGATGCACTCCCAGCACAAATTGATCATTTTTAAATAACTGAAGATCTTACAGCAGTGAAACACACTAACCCATCCTGTTTTTTGCAGCACAGTTACAGATCATCATGGACCGCTATCCTTAAGAATTGGATTCAACGCATCACACGAATCACTGAGTGGGGTTAGTGGAGAAGTGTGGCTCAGGGGTTAGAGGCGGCAGACCCGGAAGCTGAGATCGGCCCTGGTCCAGGGTTCAATTCCCTGCCCCGACGGGGGTTGGGCTCAATAATTCCACGGACTCGATAATTCTTGCTCCGGTGCCTACTCGACTCACGAGTTCACACTCTGCGACTCTGGGCAATAGCTTGCTTAATCTCCACAACGGCCCCTCGCGGCGGGATGCCTGGCTTTCACCTTGTGGATACCCTGCCGGGGTATCTCACAGGGGAATACCAGGACGGGTTCCCTAAGCAAGCGCGTAGATGCCTGCGATGTGGGCGATTTGCGCTATATAAATACATTTACATTTACTGAGCTCCACCACCCTATCCTGGGTCGCCCCACTCCATCCTAAAGAAGACCCGCATAGCCAAGGTCTAACTTACCCTTATGGCTCCAAGACGGGTCAAAGCGTCGACGTCCCCTTAACATACGGCATGGACCCCAACCTCCATACCCAGCGTGCCACATGGGAGTATATATCTCCATATAGAAAATTGTGTTTATATACTACTTAAACTACAATGTGGCTAGGCCTAAAAAGACGGTGATTTACAACCAGTCCGCCCCTTCCAAAAATTGTACTATTGTTTTTCTTTATGTCACCACCTTGAAACTTCTCTTTTTCTTCACCACTTCACACTTGAGCACTCTCCTTTACGCACGTTCACCTTGGAGCAACCCCTACATGGAAATACTGAATGTAGAGTGTATAGTAACTTGTTTGCTTCACCACCAGACATGAAAATAAAATGCATGTGGTTTTAGAATTTGGTTTGTTGCATTTTCTTTGTTATTGTTTTGAATAATGTATTAAGTATCGTGAGCAGACTTATGTTCCTTTAGCATGCTCGAGAAATGATTTACCGAATATTCAATGGATTACTGATTGACCTCTTGCTTATAAATAAGGTTTAGGACCACTGTTTTCTGTACCAAACTCTCAGGGACAGCATTCTTGTTCCTTTGGGGCAGATGTCCCCTATCCGTAGTCAGTTGTTGCATCCATCCCAGATCTGGAGCACGCAAATGACTACCCCACACAAGGAGCTCTGTAGAACACATCTTTATTCTTTGGCAAGCAACCATTAACCTAACGCACTATGTCCTAAACTTTATTGACCACATCTAGGCACACACAGACACCTCCAAACTGATTACTTAACTTTGTAAGGAGTCCGCTGAGGACTACATGGTCCTACTGCTCATGATCACACAACACTACAATTATCTTCCCCAGAAGCAGCCAACATGCTATTCCGTCTTACAAACAAATTCATTTTTTAGAATAAATTCCCTCATCAGAATATACTGGAACTTTCTGTCAACCACGGGGCATCCATCTTTGAGGCCCCAGGTTGAACTCACTAATATTTGATGATAGAACTGCCACAATGCCAACTGACAGATTGCTTTCTTCATGTCGGTGTTAGCCAAGACCTTTTGATTTTATTAAAATTATTATATGTATAACATAGTTACTTATTTAGGTTTCAGGCAGACTGCATCCCTTAGTCTGTAGTTAGTGTCATTCATGTTTTTCTTCCAGCCTCTCCGGCATGCATTAAGGGACAATGCATAATCCCTCTTCAGCCATTGGTGGATTTTACTTTGAGTTACAGCATGCTCTCCTTTCACACGGAACACATCCCTATGCAAAGCAGTTCACTTCAATGTCAGGGAGTACTATAGTAATGTGTTGTATTTTGGAAGCCCAAAAACATTTTCACCTGAAGAAAATGATTTGTTTTAGATTGACAAATTTGGCGTAGTAGCCCAAACAAATCAGTTTTGCAAAACCACGACAAAACAAAACAAAAATTGCCAAACGTCTCGCAGAGAATTCCAGGCCTATTGGCTTTGACAATGCTTGTTTTAAATAGTACAGCAGAGCTAAGTATGTAATCTCAGCTCAACAGTGTTATTGGAAACAAAGCAAGATATACAAAGGATAAAAGGTTCAAGGACCAGATAAAAACACAAGATGGACATTTTCTACTGTAGACAAATTGAACGCAGCAAGTGCCATCAAAATAGGTTGCAGGTAGGTTCCTACCTATAATGACAACATTTGTTTGTGCATGTCTTAAATTCATTCAATCAATCATCAATCAATCGGCTTGTACAGCACAAAACTACTCACCCAGAAGGGTCTCAAGGCGTTGGGGATAGGGTGGTCCGCAGCAGTTTGAAGGGTCACTGAGTTCCATCGAAGAGTCAGGTATTGAGGTCCCTTAGGAACTTAGGGAGTGATGTAGTCTGTCAGAGATGAAGCAGAAGGTAGTTCCCTGCCTTGGCCGCAAGGAGGGAGAAGGGGAGTCCTCCTGCTCTGGTTTTCTTGATCCAAGGTACCGTCGCGAGGGAGAGTTGGGCAGAGCGGAGTATATGTTGGTGTGGGTGGAACGTGAGGCGGTGGTTAAGGTTGGGGGGTCAGGTGTTGTGTAGAGCCTTGTGTGCCTGGGTGAGAAGCTTGAAGGTGATTCTCTTCTTGAGGGGGAGCAAGTGTAGGGATGAGTTGGGTGTCGTTTGCGTGTGGTGTGATGTCAAGTCTGGGTAGTCTGACGATGGATGCGAGCCTTCATCATGAAGATGTTGAACAAGGTCGGGCTGAGGTAGGATCCTGGTGGAACTCTGCAGGTGGTTGGAGTCGGTTCTAAGAGAAGTGGAGGGAGTCTGACTCAACAATCCACTTTCTTGATTCATGATGTGGCTTATAATACATTTTATTAAATGTAAATTGGTATACAATTATGTTAGTCGATACATAAAAGTCTGTAATGGACAGATCATATTTTAAATTGAGTTCCAGTCACTATCCTTTTGTGTCAGAATGTCTACAGATGTGTCTACGCAACATACACATCATTTCATCACTGGCACTAATTTCACTTCATGTTTTGTTTATCTTTCTCAATATGTAATTAATGGTGAGAAGTTTATCATGGATTTACTCTAATTTGCCCGGACCCAAGGAATCCCTTATATTTAAATGTTTTCCTAAGGGGAAATGCCTTCCAGGAGCCACTGTGCTTTTGCGGTCTGGCTTGACAGTGGAGCTGTCGCCAGTCAATTATGTGAGCAACAGCAGGGGAGAAGCTTTGACTCCACCCACTAGTTAGGAGCCAGGAGTACATGTTTTGATTGTGCAGATGTTCAACAAAAACGTTCTTGACCTGCACACAGCTGATATTATTAATTAATGTATTTATCCAGCTACCCGAGCTTGAAGTTTCAGGATACCACACATGCCACTGTAATGTTATTAAAGTATCTTGAAGAATAAGATAATTTGTGGTGTTTTTTCAGTGCATTCATAAGTCAGACCTATTGTTATTGCCAATGCTTGTTCTTAAAATGAACTACTTTTTGCAATGTATCAGGGGCCAGATGAGTGCTACAGTGTTTACTGTTCAGTTTTTTAAATAAGGTACCAGCAATTCAAACCTGAAAAAGAAGAAGGGAGCATCCTGTGTTTTGGGCACTTCCATATTTGTGAAATCCTAAGCATCAAAGTTTAGTGAATGATATTGTCTGATGCCAATGGGTTCTACCTGTTCCATAAAATGATAAACACCTGTGTGATGAGCCCAGACTGCCGACCAGTTGTGGCTCGCATGACTCACGGGAGGGGGGCGCACAGGGGTTTGGCAGGGGGTGTTTAAAAAAAAAAAACAACTTACCTTACCGGGTACTGCGCCACCTCAGCTCCTGGTTGGGTCCCGCGTTTTCCTGCTGCTTTCCTGCTCTCCTGCCTCATGCAGGAACAGGAAGCAGGGAGCCTCCCTCCCATCCCCTAAGCCCATCACAACGCTGCAACGGCAGCGTTGTGATTGGTGGGGACCGTGCCTTGCTGGGCGCCTATCGGGAGGACATTTTCTCTATGTAGGCTGAATGCAGCCTACATAGAGAAAATGCAAAGTGGGCATGGCTGGTTTGGTCGGCCCCAGAGGGCCAATGTAGTAGTAGTAGAATGAGCATTTCTAAAGTGCGGTGTAACCCTACGGGCATCCTGGCGCTGTGCCACCTAAGTAACTGACTAGGGGTGCTGTGCCTTAAACTGGGGAGATTATGCTCTGGGGAAGAGCCAGGTTTTTTCGAAACAGCATTAGATCCTGTATCTGTCTCCATTCAGGGGGGAGGCTGTTTCAGAGGTGGGCAGCTGCCACTCCAAACGCTCTCCCCCCCATGGTTACCCTCTTTATTTTGGGAGTGATCACCAGATTGAATGATGAGGAGCGGAGGCTACGTATAGGGTTATACCATCCGAACATGGCCCAGTCCATGTAGGGCCTTGAACACTAAACAGAGGGACTTAACCTGTACCCTTTGAGCCACCGGTAGCAAGTGCAGCTCTGCCATAGCCTGAGTGGAAGATGATCGGCGTGGTCTTATAAGGACAAGATTTGCTACGGTCGCCTGGATTCTCTGGAGTCTCTTCAGCAGATATTTTGGGGACTCCAGTAGCAGAGCATTACAGTAGTCCAGGCGGGTCATGATGACACTCCTGACCACTGATGCTCTGGCCTGAGTGGGTAGTATCTGTAGCACCTTCCGCAACTCTCTAATAAGGTTGTAACAATTTCCCGCCAGCTTGTTGACGTGAGATTCGAGGTTCAGCTTGCCGTTAAAGCTGACCCCCAGGTTTCATACAGTCCCCACGAGTATCAAAGGCACCTTCGTGGGAAAAGGTCAGATGTTGGTGGGGAGTGCAGGTGGCACTTTACCCACTCCACTGTGCTGAATCTCAGTCTTTTCATTATTAAATTGCAGGGAGTTGTCTCTTAACAAGGATTGCATTTCCCGCATGCAGGATTGAAAATTCTTCAGGGCGCCCCATCCTGGTCCCCTTCCAATGACAGAACCAGCTGGGTGTCATCAGCGTAGTTTACTAACCTAATGTTAAAATACTTGATAAGGCCTATCAGCTGCTGCATATAGGCATTGAAAAGGATGGGGCTGATTGAGGACCCCTGGGGTACATCGTGATTGATGTCAATGAAGTCCAATTGAAAGGGAGGGAGGGCCACTGCCTGCTGTCTGTTGGCTAGATATGACTTAACCCGTTTCAAGGCTACCCCTGCCACCCCCATTTCTTCCAGCCTGGCAAGTAGGATTACATGATTCACTGTATCGAAAGCGGCGGACAGGTCGAGCAAAATCAGATTGGCCGATTGTCCCTTGTCCGCACGCATTCGGAGATCGTCCAGGGCAGTTATCAGAGCAGTTTCCATCCCATAGCCTGGGCGAAACCCAAATTGCTTGTCCTCTAGTTTGTTATTGGCCTTCAGGAATTGGGACAGTGACCTGCTAACCAGGCGCTCGACTATCTTCACTGGTATGGGAGTAGGAGATGGGCCTGTAATTGTTTAGGCATTTAGGGTCCGCTGTTGTTTTTTTCAGAAGGGGAGTTACTATTGCCCGTTTCCAGCAAGGTGGAACTAGCCCACTGCTTAAGGATTGTTCACATAGCTGGTGAAGAACCAACCATTCAAGGCCCAAAGCATTGGGCAAGCCACTCTGCTCCGACCCGTCCACCCCCAACCAAGGCCTACCCTTTTGCTTTCTCACAGTGCGAGAAGCAGAAACATAAAATGGTATTTAAAATACCATTTTATGTTTCTGCTTCTCAGTTGCAAGTAATCAGTGGGCCAACGCTCCTCCTCCCTAATGAAGGAGCCGCACCTGCTGCCAACATTCTATTTTAGTGTATTTTCAAAATGAGCGACCCTTTTTCTTCAACCGACTTGAAAAATAATGACGAAAACACAAGAAAGGGGGACACAGGGGAAAGGAAAGTAACAAAACAAGGAAGTAAACCTCAAACAGACAGGATGAATAGAAAGAGGAAGATGTACCAGGGAACTGGTTGAGGTCCAACATTAGATGTAATGGCAGTGATACAAGGATTTATACAGAGTCTAGCAGCCCGTCCCGACGTTGTCCGGGTATGAATTGATGCCGGGCAGTAGTATATTGTTTTGTAGGATTTCGTTTTGATAGCATTTCTTATCTATGACAGGCCTGTGAAACGCTCCGATTCACAGTGCACTGCTGATGCACTCAAGAGTGCGCGTTCAGTAGTGTGTGAACTCGAGTTTCCCTACTTTATTTTTCCTTGCAATATTATACAGCGTGAACTCGACAACATGGCATGAGCACAATTTACATTACAGAAGAACACATTCATTTGTGGTAGGCACAGGGAGACAAAGCGATTTGCCTGGAATCACAGGATGTTGAGCTGATGACGAGATTCGAAGGTAGCTCCCCAGCTCTAAAGTTCGCAATTCTAGAACTTGTGGCGGGAGGTGTGTCTAAAAGTGTATGTCGGTGCTGGCCATCAATAAGAGAGACCGGTGCATTTTTCAAATCGATGGTGAAAAAATATGAGTATGTTGCTGGAGATGTGGGCCGCCATGCCACCAATGTACTTACCGGGGGAGGGTAAACACCCATTATTCCGCAACTTTCTTTCCGCATTCCATCACTCCGCATACTTTCATTCCGAAAGTACCATGACTCTGCAATGCCATTACAACGCATGGCATTACATTTGATATGCTTTTACCACGCATACATTTACAACGAAATTCGTTGTGAATGCATGAATGGTAAAAGCATGTTTATTTTTAAATATTTGGATAAGGTAAGTATGGGTATAGGGGTATATGTTTTGGGGTACTGAGGTATATGTTTTTGGGTGTTTGGGTATTTTAAGGGTTCAGATATAGTTTTGGGTTATTGGGTACAAGGGTAGTTTTCGGGTTTAGGTATGGGTTTTGGGGTACAGGGGTATTTTTAGGGTTCAGGGCTAGGTTTGGGTTTTGGGTTATAGGGGTATTTTTAGGGTTAAGGGGTAGGTTTGGGTTTTGGGGTACAGGGGTATTTTAAGGGTTCAGGGCTAGGTTTGGGTTTTGGGGTACAGGGGTATTTTTAGGGTTCAGGGCTAGGTTTGGGTTTTGGGGTACAGGGGTATTTTAAGGGTTCAGGGCTAGGTTTGGGTTTTGGGGTACAGGGGCATTTTTAGGGTTCAGGGCTAGGTTTGGGTTTTGGGGTACAGGGGTATTTTTAGGGTTCGGGGCTAGGTTTGTTTTTTGGGGTACAGGATTATTTTTATGGTTATGGGGTAGGTTTGGGTTTTGGGGTACAGGGGTATTTTTAGGGTTCAGGGCTAGGTTTAGGTTTTGGAATACAGGGGTATTTTTAGGGTTCAGGGGTAGGTTTGAGTTTTGAGGAACAGGGGTATTTATAGGGTTCAGGGCTAGGTTTAGGTTTTGGAATACAGGGGTATTTTTAGGGTTTAGGGATAGGTTTGGGTTTTGAGGTACAGGGTATATTTATAGGGTTAAGATGGGTTAGTATTTAAGGGTGTTGGGGTATTTTAAGGAGTAAGGGTGGGTTATGATTATGGGGTGCAGGGGTATTTTACTCCTTGCATGCTGCTTCGCTTCTGCGCCTGTGCGGCACTTTTATTGAGTGGGTGGGTTCATGACGGCCCCCAGCCGTCATCAGCACATGAGCACTGTAGTGCATGTCGGCTGGGGGCCGTCATCAGCATGCAAGGGGTTAAAGGGAGCAGGGTGGACACCCAGAGCTGGAATGTACAGAACCTGGGAAGAAAAAACAATGAAATATTGGGCACAACGCTCGCTTTTTTTCCCCGTAATCCCACGCCCCACACACGGCCACGCCCCCAGCACACGATATGAGACATGGCATGAACAGTGGAATGTACCACACGCCCCCAGCATTTGTCACGCCCCCAGCACACGGCCACAGCACAATGCAGACACGCCCACAAGGGACTACTTTGCTGGCACGTTTCTTTTGCCTTTTAAATGTATATGGTGGGCGTCTGCATAGCCTATATCTTTCTGCTGCAACTGCCCTTTCCAACGCTGTATTGGGTGTTGTGATTGGTGCTGTGGTTCCTGAGATTACCCGCCTTAAAGGTTTGGGCTCTCTCTTTATTATATTAGTATAGATAAAGGTACTGGGGCATGTGCAGGGGTAGAGACCCTACGGTACCGGTGTAAATGAAGGGACAGAGGTAGGAGGAAAGAGGTGTTATTGCACAATAAGAGTGAATGTGACAGGCTATAAATAGATAGAGATAGTAGTGCTAGGGTATAGGGGATGGTCTGGTACCTTGGTATGAGGAGGGTAGGGGTTCTAAGTAGGGATAGACATATTAGGTTAAAGTGAGGTGTAGAGATACTAATGTGCAGGTATGGGTATAGTTAGAGGTACTAGGGTATGGGCTGGAAGAGAAGCACAGTGGTATAGGTAGGTGAAGGGTACAGGAGTATATCTAGAGGGAAAAAGCTAGGGTGTAGTTAGGGGTGGAGGTGCGACAGTATAGACATGGGTAGATGTACTATGGTAGAGGTACAAATGCTACTGTATAGATAGAGATTGAGGTAGTGGAGTATGAACAGGAGCAAAGGATGGGGTGAAGAAAAAAATACTCGGGGCAGAAGGTGATAGGAACTGGTAGGGGTATAAGAGCAATAACTAAAGAACATCTAGGTTAGAAAGAGTTGAGGAGGAGGAGGGGCAAGGGATCGGATATTTCCTCAACAGAAAGGAAATCAAGGGATCTATGTAATGCTGGAAAAGCAGACGGTAATAGGTAGGACATTGACAAGGATGGAGTAATTCTCGGATAAAAATGAAGGAGTCAAGATTGTGGAGAATGTTTCTCCAGAAAAGATTTCAACTACGGCCGGGATTAAATTGACTGCATCAAATTATGATACATAGCAAAACACCTTTTCTCGCAATCGGCATTACACGCTGTGTGATGTTTATGGCACTCCATAATTACTGGGTGCAATAAAGAATACACCCACAGATGTGTCCCATAATACATCTCAGCAGGTCAAACCTTCAGGAATTTAACTGAAGTAAAGGCCAGTAAATACTAGGACTTGTTGATTTTGGATGTAGAAATCACCGACATCTGCATGTTTACCCAGCCTCTTTTAGGGCATGAGTCTTAACAGAGGCAATGTATCACATTAATCTGATTCACAAGTCCAGGATACTGGATTTAAAAGGATGAGATAGGATGAGATGAACAGCACCTTCCCCTCTAGGGAGCTTAAAATGTAGACCTTAGTGTGGTTTAGTTCAGAATCACACACCACCTAGCAATCATGTTGTATGAAATTGCCGATGTATGCCTGACTAAACGAGCAGGGAAAATAGGGGACTAATAGAACTGGATTACAAAGTAGAAGGGGCACACCTCCAGCACAAACCAACAAAAAGCATAGAGGAGAAGAGATCCTTTAATCTTTTATGCGCCGCAGCATAGTGCTGTTCAATGCTTCCTTGTCGATGGACACTATCTTTGCAATAACCGCCTTTTGAAATCCTTTGTGCAACAAAGCAGTATACCTTGCATGGCTAATCATCCGTCGATCTACACATCTATTTGCCTCCCCATACATTCATTGATTCACGTTCATTCATTCTTGTTCATTAATGAATGTTTTCTTTTATATATTTAGCCAATTAATCAATGTAGTCCTTAACCACCGTAAACATCAAATGAAATCAAAATAAACACCACTAGAAACTGGACTGGAACAAGCAAAGGACGTGATATGCACCGTATGAGGAAACTGTTGCCAGAATTTGCATGAGTCTTTCTCACTGTGGTGGTGGGGCACATTGATGCAAGCAGTGATAAAAACCACACTGCAGCAAAAACGTCTGTGCTTAAAACCTGTTACAGACAGCCCACATGTTCATAAGTACTGAACATTGTCTTCCTTTTATGAAAAAAAAGACCTTCCAGCTACCCCGATAAATAAAACATATTTTTGTCTCGGTTACATGTGTGGCACGTTCAGTTCAGAGGCTGGTAACGAGTGCTAGTTAAAATGGGATGGAGAACAGAAGGAGCCAGACCGACCCAGTAATCAGAAAAGTGATTGAAAGCCAGAGCTGCCCACTTTGGAAATGAGCTTCAGCGTAGGCTCAGCATCCGGTGGTCCTGGGTAAAATCCTTTCAATCTCCTCTTGCCTAAGAACACATCGAAAAAAAAAATTCTGATGCTGTGTAATGTAATCAGGTGTTCATCTAAAGCGCTTTAATGCCCCTGGGTGAAGTGTGAACTATATACAACTGCAAACAAAGAAATAATAATAATACAAATACAACACAGACTGAAAAAGCATGGAAGCAGGAGTGATGGCCTTAGCCCCAGTAAAAGAAATGTTTTCACAGACCTTTCTGGATGTTTTGAGCCTGTGCTGGGACCTGGTGGGGCACACCATGAGTGCCATTATTGTACAGACAGTGGACCACTGTCACTGTCATGGGTTATTAGATAGAGAGGTGGTGGAAGTGAACCGTGATTTGGGAATCTATAGTTGTGACCGGCCCTTTTGGTTGTGTCACTAGAGTAGAGGCCAATTTGCCCATTCATGTAAAGTTCTGCTTAAATGGTCTAACCTAGATCCTAGCGCTACATTTACAAGCGTATGTTGTACCTGTGGTATATGCTATGTATGAGTGTACTAGAATGGAAGGATGTGGGATCAATTTTATATAACCCATTTGGACTTACTTGACCCAGTTTGCAGAGCCCTAGTAGGACAGATCAAGGAACATCAGGCGCAAACAACCTCAACCTTCATGGTTGACCCCCTTTTTTGATGATTTGCGATGACATTCGAGATATTTATGTGCTTAGCAACCATTACAGTTTTTAGGCCTGGCTTAGAGACAGCTTCAGCTGCCTCTCCTTCCTTATGTATTAAAAATACAGCTATACCTACCTACATAGAGGACCTTTGGATCTATGATCTTCTTCCATTGGTTCGTTAAATTATGATACAACATAGAATAATGGGTCAGCACACTTCAGCCATTGCCCTGCTTACAATAAGAGTGACAGCTTTCTGCTTTTTTCATCCTAACCATAAATGCAAATCCACCTAATAAGTAGTGCAGTTTAGTGATAGGCCTGATGGACTATTCTCCTTTCCCTTCTTTATGTTTTTTTGGCATTAACAATTTTTCTCTATTTATTTACTTATTTGCTGGGGCAGGAGGATCCGAGGGAAACAGCCTTTACAACAAGGTTTTTACCACATGTGACTTTGCCACACATTTTTAAGCATGCATGTTTTTACAACGTGCATGTTTTTACAACAGATGCCTTTACCATGCATTTAAGGTAAGTTGGGGGGGTCTCCCCCACAAATAAATTATTTTAATACATATACACAATGCATGTTAATGACATATGCTGTAAAAGCATACACGTTGAAAGAAAATGTGGAGTAAAAAATGCATGGTTAAGGCATGCAAAGTATTTCCCTGCATTGTTCCGTCGTACAACCCCGATCCACACAGGCAACAGAACTTTTGTAGCCATTAAAATTGTAATTTCGATTCTATATTGTAGTGTTCACTTAAATGTTGTTGGGTCCAAACCTGATAAGTCATTTTATTCCCGAAAAAGTGGAACTATGGTTGTCTCTCACTTCCGCTCCAGCGAGTTAAACTGTGCTAGCAAGGAACCTGCCAGAGAATCTCGGTTAGCTGATCCACACAAGAAGCAGCCACCAGCCATTGGTTACTCGTCAACCGTGGTCTTGAGATAGACTCAGCACGTTGTGCGCATCTGGATATCGAGCCTATTGGGCCCAACTCTTCATTCTGCAGCCTGAGGTGTCTTGCTGCTTTCCATTGGTGCACTCCCTCTCCACACCACATCATGGGCCTAATGAAGACCACCTGCTGAGGCGCAGACTTACCTGATAACATTAGGGGTCGAAACGTCGACACTGTTCTTTTCATTTTTAGTCAAACACAGAGGACAGAGATTACATATCTGTTTTTCTGCTTGTGTTATGATTTCTAAAACATGTTTTACCGGTTGTCCGGCTGGATAGGCAGTACATTTGTATTGTTGATGTAAATATTGCACACCAGCTTCCCTTCACCATCACGAATCCTCCCCATGCATTTATCACCTTGCTTGTTGTGCACCAATCCTTAAACAACTTTCAACTGTACATTTATGTGTGTATTCCTTGATTTATCTTTGCTTTGCAAAACTAAGTGATGAAATAAAATCACAACCATTGATGGAAATGTTTTATGGTGGTGCCTAATCTTCTGGATTCTCTAAGATTAATTCGGAATCAATATGTTGCATGATTTGTTACCACTGTGACTATTATTTGTGTACCAGAGAATCTCTTATCTGCAGGAAATGATAGGTGTAGCTTGACTCTGCTATACATAAATCAAAACGCACACATGGTTCTTAGTATTTTACAATTGTATGATAATTTATGTAGTAGTATTAGTTCAAATCAAAATAATCTTTATTCGGGTTTCAATTCTAGAAAACCATAAAAGTACAATTCATTTTTTACACCTTAAAACATACCGTAAAATGTGTAAACATTAAAATTAATTAGATAAAAATTTCATGACGCATTCACCAAATCATTATATACAACAATGGGTGTCACTTTGGACTGTAAACATGTATCTCAATGTTCATGATTCTCGAGACAGAAGAAGCACAAAACAGTTCGTATAGCTAACTTAGGTTTGCCCTATGTATGATACAGACTTTCAAGAATCTAACAATATTTTCTGCCATATATGTTGTCTCCAACAATTGTAAGGCTATGTAAGCTGGACGGCATCTTCTTAAGCCCAAGTGTTTTAGTAATGGGAGCAACCAGCGTATCCTAGGCTCCTTGTAAAATTTACAAAAGAGAACAACATGTATGGTAGACCGGTTTGAAATATTGTCGCATGGGCAAGTAATTGAGTTTGTAGCCCACCTGTTCACCTCTGGGAATGACACCAGATGGTGGAATATATTCTACCTGAAGCGGGTCAGTAGAAATCTATCGTAGGCCTTATGTTCGAACGTTAAATAGGGCTGGATAGCTAGGGTAGATTGTATCAGTAATGCATGCTGGACGGTGGGTTTGCTGATCTCATTGGCCAACCTGAGTTGTTCTAAGTGGCTCAGGCACATTGTTTTAAATTCTTTCCTAGATAGTTCTATTACTGTCAGAGGGAAAGAGTAGTATTTGCCCAATCCTAAATCATGGAAGAATTTTTTAATATACGTGAGCCACTTAATTTTGCCCCCATTTTCTAATAGGAGGCAATCTCCTAACAATCCTCGAGTAAGGGCGTTTTTTTCAGAAGACCATATGCGGTACCACAAAAGCATCGGTTGAAGCCTGATTACGTCAGTTAGATATGTAAGGCCAATAATTAATAAAACGAATTTCGTAGCTCGCACTGCATTGCATTTTGCGATGCAAGGCGCACTACGAAATTCGTTTTATTAATTAAATTGTTTACTTACCTGCAATTATCCATATGCCGGTTTTTAGCAACCTCCACCCTGCCCCTCCCCCTCCCCACCCTCCTGCCCCACCGTAACTCCCTCCACGAGCCGTCGCTGCCCTGGTATATAGTTCCCGTAAAAAGTTTATTAACGGGAGCTCAACCTCCATTTCCTCCAATATGCCCCAGAGCTTGGAATGACTGACGCAGTCAAAGGCTGCTGAGAGATCAACGTATGTTAGGTACAAGTTCCCACCTTTAGCCGTCACATACTTGCCCGCTAAAAGAGAGAGGTTTAGCACTTGGTCAATTGTACCAAGTCCTTCTCTAAATCCGTACTGTATGTCAGAGAGTTTTCCATTGTCTGCAGCCCACATCTGCAGTCGATTGAGAACGACACGGCCTGCCACCTTACCTAGGGAATCTAACAGTGAAATTGGTCTATAACATGATGGCAAATTACGGTCACCAAGATATAATCCGACCAAGAGTCAGACAGGCCCATGGCACAGGATGCATCCAAGACTCTCATCAGAATCTGGGGCCACAATTCCATATTATATTTATAGAGGTCCACCGGAACTTCCGGGTCTGGGGCCTTTCCGCCTTTACTTTTTCAAAGGGCCGCTTCTACTTCGTCAATAGATATACCCAATGTAATGGGGAAGACAGAGTTGGATGGCGATGGAACTACGACCTCTTTGTTATTAGATTTACCTGGGTGTGCGGAATCCCAAAAATTCCCAGAAAATGATTGACCCATGCTGCCTCGTCAATGGCTATGTACATAGTGTCATTGGTGTTATTGTCTGCAAGGAAGGGTGATCTAATAACCTTCCTGAAAGTAATATTATTTTTAAGGACACAGCTATTGTGTAATTGGGTCCAGAGATCTTTCTTAAGTTCTATTTTCCTGTTCTTTATCGCCTTGCTATGTGCCCTTCTAGTAAAGGCGATTTCCTGCTTGTCCCTCGGTGTTTTATGTAAGGCCGTTTTTAGGTTAGAATGGGCTTTTGAACAAGTCTTATCAAACCATCCTTTGTTCTTTGGTGGATTATCCTTTAATTCCCTTTAAAGAGCTCCCTTTACTACCGCTGTTATTATTGAAAAGCTCTTTAGGACCTCCGCATCAGTGGCGTTAAGGTCCAAACAGTTATTTATTGGTTCTAGGGATTTACTTACCACCTCGGTGGTTATAACTAGTGGGTCAATTTTTTCCCATTTAAGGGAATACCCGTTAGGTCTCTCCATGCGTGGTATACCAAGGCTTTTGATATGCCCCAGATTCCGCCCTTGATTGTTGCTTGGCAACGTTACAGATACGCTGATCGGAAAATGGTTACTAGTAGAGTTGTCATGAATAGTAAAATTAGCAATACGGGACGTAGCAGTAACTGAAGTAAATATAAAATCTATGGTGCTCTCTGCTCCCCTCCCGTTATAAGTGCTAGTTAAGGGAACTGAGGGGGACACTAAATCATTTGCCAGACCCAGGTCCAAAATAATTATTGCCTCATTTAATCGCTCTCCAACCTTTGTGTGGCAGAAAAGAGTTATTGGAAGACCGTGTTCATCTAATAGACCACAATTTTGTTTACTGCTTTGGGGACAGAGAGTAAGGTTAAAGTCTCCCCCCCAGATGATAATGTTATTTTTGTTTAGCTTGTTTTCCAGGTCCTGAAGATGGTACGTTATTTCCTGTAACACTATTGTTAGATCGATCTGGTTTAAGTTGTTATAGAAATTTACCAGAACGTATGTGTTCCGACCATTAAAGTCTAGCAATAGTATTTGGAAATTTGGTTTGGTTTTATAAGGTACGATATTCTTAAAAACCAAGAGATTTGAAATAAAAATTGACAACCCACCTTTCTCTCTCCCTGAGACAAAGGGGAGGGCGCTACAAAAAAAGGTTTTATAGCCCACCATATGTAGTCGTTCCGTCGCCCAGGGCTCCTGAAGGCAAATGACATTAAAGAGGACTACAAATTGTAGCCAAATGTCATTGGTCAATTTGGAACGAAGGCCAGCTACGTTCCAGAAAGTAATTATTAATTCTGAGTCAATGGTAGAGAGGGGCTGCTCAGTACTTTGATCTAAAGGCTCCTTGGTCTGGCTGTATATATCTTCGTTACTCACTATACTAGGAGTAAATAGTGCCGGACTTGGAGGTCTAACGGCAGAAAAGTAGGGTGTATTGTCCTTGTTAGCCCTATTCTTGTCTACTACCATTGAAGTGATCAAATTAGTGGAAGTTAAATAATTATATTTATTTACTGAACTCTGCGCGGTCAAGTTCCTGTATGACAGGTTTCATGACATCATCTTTCTCCAGTCAATCAATACCATCCAGCCCAGATTACAAATCATTTGTGTCAGAATGATCATTAATATTATAAACAGCTCTGCAGATAATATGCAGATAAGAGAAAATGATAGCTAGGCCCAGGTCCTATTCCATAACACATCTCTATCTTGTTAGTCTATTCCTTATTTATGGTGTCTATAGATTGCCAGCCATCTAACTAATATGGCTGTATTAGTTTAATAAGCCTGAATTAGGCTAAGCCATACATAGTGCCCCTGTATAACTTATGCTGTCATTTGATTAGCTATCAGAAATGAATGTATTAGCATCTACTCTCAGAAACTGGAGTCTTTATCTAACCCAGCCCTTGCCAAGAAACTATCTATACTTGCCTTATGAAGTGAGGAGGGAGTCACTCATTCTCAGCTTCTCTTTCTCTGCCCCCTCCAATAGGTAAAGTTAAAAAAGATCTAGAAAGGATGAACAACCTACACCTCTCCCTTATGGGATGCACAAATGTTGTCAAAATACTAATCCTACCTAAATTTTTATATTTTTTTCGTACTATCCCTTTAGTTTTTGAGGTTAGGTGGTTTAATTTGATAGAAAGGGTGCTCAATAGCAGCGACGGCTCGTGGAGGGAGTTACGGTGGGGCAGGAGGGTGGGGAGGGGGAGGGGCAGGGTGGAGGTTGCTAAAAACCGGCATATGGATAATTGCAGGTAAGTAAACAATTTAATTAATAAAACGAATTTCGTAGTGCGCCTTGCATCGCAAAATGCAATGCAGTGCGAGCTACGAAATTCGTTTTATTAATTAAATTGTTTACTTACCTGCAATTATCCATATGCCGGTTTTTAGCAACCTCCGCCCTGCCCCTCCCCCTCCCCGCCCTCCTGCCCCACCGTAACTCATTCCACGAGCCGTCGCTGCTCAATAGATTTATCTGGGCACACGGAAAGACCCGAAGAGCTTACAGGTATATGACCCTACCAAGAGAGAGAGGGGGTTGGGGGGCCCCCGATCTTAGGCTGTATCAGATGGCTGCTGCACTACAGTACATGCAGGGCCTAATTGGGGGTGGAGGAAGCGATGTAGGGGTTACGACTATGTCCACAGAAGTTTATGCTATTATATTGGGGGCTGAGGCGGAAAATAATTTTTTTAATAGAGTGGAGTTTGGATATTATAAAAGAACTAGGTTTAAGACCCTGATTGCAGCATATAGGATATGGAATGCATTCCTTAAAAAAATGGGAATGGGGAGATATAATAGGTATGTCAGGCTCTATAAAAATAGATCTTTCCCGGCAGAAATATTTGCAGATTCAACAATGGTGGGCTGGACACAGAAAGGGATAGAACAGATTGGGGATGTAATGGATGGGGACGGGGTAATCCAGTTCTAGGACCTTAGTGCTAAATATGGGATTGAGAGGAAGGACTTCTTTAAATATTTGCAGGTAAGGAGCTTCCTATCACACAAGCAAGGTGGTAGGGAGGGGTTTAACAAGAATGAAGTACTGGAAAAGATAAAAGTAGGAGGGGACTGCACAATTAGATCTTTCTATGCAACTTTAACCAAAGGGAAGGTGGACGATTTGGAGAAAGTTAGCATCAAGTGGGTTGGAAAATTGGGAGTGGACCCCGGAAGTCTGCAAGAGTCTTTGAATTTGGGATGTAATATTTTGTGCTCCGGACCCCTGCAATCACAACACTACAAGACGTTATTCTCATTGTACTATACCCCAGCTAGAATAGCCAAGTGGGGAGGGACTACTGGTTTTACTTGTCCACGTTGTAATGCAGTAGATGCAGATATTATTCATATGTTTGCCACCTGCCCTCAGCTGTACACTTTGATTAGAAGTATAGAAGATTTTATTAATAATACTCTTGATATAAGAATAAAACTAACATCTAGGATGATATTGTTTGGAATAGACAATCAAGATGGATCGGACCAGAAAGAATTTATGTTTATAGCAACTGCAGTATTGAGATTATCAATTGCAAGAGTATGGTTGGACAAGGTACCCCCTGATATGCATGTTTGGCTGGCAAATTTACTAGCTAGCTATAACCTCGAGAAAGGTATATATGCACGGAAGGGGAAAAGGGGAAGGAGACTTGGGTTGAAAATTTGGGAACCAATAATTAAATGGAAGGAGAGGATGGCAGCGTAAGATAATGTAAATGTAAATGAATAGTAAAGGTTAGAATTTTGATTTATGATATTGTGATATAATTATACTGTTTATATTGTTTTGGGAAACTTCAAACCAGCGATACATAATGGATGTAATTTGTAAAATGTATAAAAGTATGATTTGTAATTCAATGTGCAAGTTAACAAAAAAAGGGAAAAATAAAAATATTTAAAAAAAAAATGTGCAAACATTTTTTCTGTTCTATGCTAATTACAGCTATTTCTTAATAATACACTAAGGCAGGTTTTCAAATATTCAGGTCCATCTTGCATGTAACATGCACTATTGTTACATAAACGCCCTGTTGTACACAACAATATGCTGCAAAGTAATGCATGTTTGCTGAGGCCAAACCCAGTGACTTTGCCAATGCTTTTCTGTCTAAGCATCTAGTTAAAAGGACATATTTAAACTGTTAGAGGACATTTCTATCTAAAGCCTCAGGATGTTGTTAACATCTTCTTATGCTCAATGTTAAATAGTTCTATGACTTATATTTGCTGCACAAGCTGTGTCAAGAGTAATTTAAAAGAGAGAAAGCTTGTAGATGCACTGGCGTAGCGGGAGATGTAGGCAACAAAAGAGGCCATTTTCAGTAATTAGTTGCAGGTGACAGAGCGGGGTTTTCCATATCTTAATCTTCGGATGTAATCATTAAATAACCCCTGCCACTGTCCGTAAGGACCTTTGCTCATCAATAAGGAGAAATGAAAAGGGACAATTTTCTACATCATCCAACAACACATTTAATTATTAATAACGTTTAGTACAGTCAATAGAATTTTGTGTGAGTTAAATGGTTTTAGATTTCAATGTCTTAGGTTTTTAATAATTGTATTCAATAAAAATCTTTTAAGCATCAACATTAGCAATGAACATAATCCAGTAATTGATATTTCAGTTTTAGGTAAAGTAGAATATTGGTTAAAATTAAAAAAAATATTGTAATAATATAGCAAGCGTGTTCCAAAACAGATGTTACCTATCTAAATAAAATTGAATAAGGTGTTAGCTCAGCTACCCAATAAAGAGTACGGATGGGCGAATCGATGCATAAGCATGAAACCTCCACATAATAAGCTGTAAAGTATTCTTAGCTATAAAATCAGCTGACATTAATGAAATAGCCTCCCATATAGAGAGTTATGAAGAATTCAGAGATGAGTTTCCAGTAAGTGGAAAAAAGTGGAGCTCCCATCTGAGAGGAAAGCTCAATGGAAAAGCCTCACTCTGCTCTTGGAACATGACTAATATAAACACACAATATTCTAAATAGCAGCAAGTGTGTTTTTGTCTTTTACATTATCTAATAGGATTTTAGAAAACTTCTGGGAATAGGTAAACGCCTGATCTTCTCACGTCTGTACAATGGTCTCTAGACGTTAGTCCTTGAAAAGATACACTGTCCACATTTTGCTGCCCAGACTATTCTTCCCTTGAATCATCTTTCCTGTTGACTACTCTCCTTCTGGTGAGACCCTCACTCTTGGTTGTCTTATGTAAAACAAGTGCCTATCCACTATCTAATAGAGGGCTTCTGGAAAGTTACAACATCTGCAGCAGAAAGAAAAACATTTCATGTAAACAACAGTACAATAAGAAATACAGGCCTTTCAAAGCTGATGCTCTATTTTCAGTTGATATTGCATTGCCATTTAGGCTAACTTATGTCTGTATATTACCATTTCTTTTATATGCTTACTAGCAGCCCGCCCCAGCATTGCCTGGGGTAGAAGGGGGCTGAGGGCTGCATTTCAGGTTTGCGTGCTCTCCCGCCCAGGCCCCCGCCCACCACGACATTGTCTGTGTCCCGGACAATGTTGTGGCGGGCGGGGGCCGGGGCGGGAGAGCACGCAAACCTGAAATGCTGGCTTCTCCTACCCCCGCCTGCCCTGACATTCCCCAGCAGCCCGTGCCCCACCCGCCTGCCCCTACCCTGGCTGCCCCAGATTCTTACCTTGCCTCTGCTGCTCACACCACGGTCCATATTTCTCAGCTCGGCCGCTCTGCCACTCACCACCTGTCTGCCGCCGCTCCTCCCCGCGCCATATCCACCTCTCCGCTCCGCCGCTGGCCTCACTTCACCGCTCCTCCCATGCGCGCCATGTCCGCCGCTCCTGGGATGCTGCTCCTCCCCTGCTCCTGACGTGACGACGCACAGTCGCGGCCGGCGCTACTTTGGGGGAACTACTTTTTGTAAAAATTTTACTTTTTATATAACGTTTATTTTAAAAAAATTTAAAGCCTATGACCATCTACACACCCTGCCGATTTCAACGGTGTATCGGGTGTGTAGATTGGCGCTGTGGTTCCCGAGTTTACCTTGCCTACAGGTGCAAGTTCCCTCTTTATAATAGTAGTATAGATTAGGCCTAAGTATGCTTAACTACTATAAATTCACATTCTAATGTATATTACTTTTCATATACTTTTTGCACTTTTTCAGTTAAATGTGTTTTATTAGAAAGGATACATTTGTGCCCACTTAGGCTAGACTGGACTTTGTGAGTTGCCAAGGTTCTGTATTTGGCTTTTGAAAGGTAAGGAAATGAGGGCACTGAAAACTAGAATATAACAATGGCACAAATCATATCATATAACTTTGCTCCCGTTTGATGAATGTCCAAAAATCTTTGCAGACCTATTTCTTTTTCTACATTGGTGCATGATGCAAAGTTTTGTGGTTAAGAATATATATTTCTGACCTATTGTATTACAATCATAACTAAGAAACCTCATTTTTCCATACGTGATTTCTGACAGATCTACATTGAACAAAATGCCTACAAAACAATACTGCAGGTGTGTTACCACTACAACGCATCTTTTACAACGCGTTCCGTTACAACGCGATTTTTACATCGCAAATACCATTACAATGCATGCCATTACAACGCATGGCATTACATAGCAGATGCTATTACAACGCATGGCATTACATCGTAAGTATTGGTAAGTATTTAATTTTTATTTTTTATTTTATTTAATATTTTATAATTGATTTAATTATTATTAATTATTTAAAAATATTTATTTCGTTTTTAAATATTATAAATTAAATATATTAATTTAAGTATTTTTTAAAATAAGTATGAGTATAGGAGTATATGTTTTGGGGTACTGATGTATATGTTTTGGGGTGTTTAGGTATTTTTAGGTTTTAGGGCAGTGTTTGGGTTTTGGGGTACAGGGGTGTTTTTAGGTTTTAGGGCAGGGTTTGGGTTTTGGGGTACAGGGGTGTTTTTAGGTTTTAGGGCAGGGTTTGGGTTTTGGGGTACAGGGGTGTTTTTAGGTTTTAGGGCAGGGTTTGGGTTTTGGGGTACAGGGGTGTTTTTAGGTTTTAGGGCAGGGTTTGGGTTTTGGGGTACAGGGGTGTTTTTAGGTTTTAGGGCAGGGTTTGGGTTTTGGGGTACAGGGGTGTTTTTAGGTTTTAGGGCTGGGTTTGTTTTTTGGGGTACAGGGGTATTACAACTTTATATAAATTAAATTAATTAAATTAATTTTATTTAATTTAATTAAAATAATAACTATATTTACAATTATTAATTTAATTGTATTAATAAACGATTATAATTAAATTATATTATTTAAAAATGTTTAATTAATTAAATTCTTTTAATTTTATTAAATATAATTATATTATGTATTATTTATAACTTAATTAAATTATAATTATATTTATTGTTATTAATTACATTATATTATTTTCTATTTATACATTTTTTATATATCATTAATTATATTATTTTAAATATATTAAATTAATATCAATTTTAATATTAATTAAATTACTATACTTAACTTAATTACTGTTTTAAAAATGTTATATTATTTTTATTATTTTAAATTAATTTAATTAACTTTATTACATTTTTTTTTAAAAAGATATACTTACCTATACTTACGATGTAATGCCATGCGTTGTAAAAGTATCTGCTATGTAATGCCATGCGTTGTAATGGCATGCATTGTAATGGTATTTGCGATGTAAAAATCGCGTTGTAACGGAACGCGTTGTAATACATCGCGTTGTACTGACACCAATCCATACTGCAGGATGAAAAAATTGACACTGTACAATAGGAAGAGAACAGTGAAAAATGGAATACACACAGAAGAACACCTACTCAAAGACAAAACTGCCGGTAAGAGGACTGCACAAATATGTACTATTTAAAAAAAATTATAAAAACGTTTGTGCTAAACAATTGCCATGCAAACATCTAACCACAGTTATGTATTGTAAACAATCATGTGGTACACCTTCCAAAATTACATTCACTTTTACAAGGAGAGACAAGATTAGGACTTTAACAGAAAAGCACTAGAACAATTGTATCTTCAAATACATTTTTTAAACACTTCCATTTATAAGGAAAAACAACACAAAAAGAAACACAAACTATATGTTTAACATATTGAGGATGAAGCATTTGTTGTGAAAAGAAAAATGTTCCTTTTAATCATGAATCACATGAAAATGATAAACCTCTTAATTTAAACAGATAAGATACATACATTATGAAAAACTTAATAAACGCAACTTCAGGAGCATTTTCCAAGACACATGAAGCATATATCAAGCACGGAACCCTACTTTCATAAAGAGAGTTACAATCAACAGAATAATTGTCTACTGTAAGTCACAAAAGGAAGGCCAATATTATGAAGTTCTAGATGGGAATGTAGTAGGAAGAGAAACAAATCAAGACAAAAAATCATTATCAAATGCCTATTTGTGTGAGGACAAACAAAAAAAAGTCTGAATATGAAATGAATTGCACTTCTATTTGCAATATTTGACAAACATCCATTCTGAAGCCAAGAACATTTCTGATGACATTTAGGAAATCATCACTGCTTCTTCAAAAAATAAAACTACTACAGAACATAGGGCCACATGTCCAAAAGGTTTTAGCTGATGCAAATGGAGAATTGGGCTGTTTGAGACTCTAAATAGCCTTTTGACATGTACCAACCTAGTAGGTAGCCTATTACCAAATTGCAAAATAGGGTTTGCGAGTCAGTATTAAGAAGGGGTGTGTTAATGGCGTCCATTCCTAATAGCGAGTAGCAGGAGGATGTTTGAATGTTTTGCAACCGGAATGTGGTTGCAAAGCATTTGCATTTTACCTCCTACTTCAAGTAGGTGGTAAGCCAGTTGCAAATGGGACCCCTTATCCTTTGTGAATGGTTGCAAAAACTTTTTTTAAAAGTAGGCAGGCAGTGAAACTGAAACATTTCATTTTTCTCTTTTAAATGCATCCGGCTTTCCTTTAAGGAAAACGGGCTGCATTAAAAAAAATAAAGAGTTGCTTTATTTAAAAGCTAACACAGACATGGTGGTCTGCTGTCCCCAACAGGCCACCATCCCTGTGTTTTTAGCATTACCAAAAGGGTCGCAAATTGAGACCTACTTCATCAATATTAATGAGGTAGGTACATTTATGTCCTATTAGGAATCGTTTGAGGTGTCTGTGACACATTAGTACATCGCATTTTTCGACTTTCTAATTATGAGTCGTTAAAAGTTGCAATTAGGAACTCGCAAAATGAAGAGGTCATGCATGTGACCCATGGGCCTTTGCTCATTTTGGAGCATAACTAAGCCATAAGGATATTCCTTATCTTACCTCAGAAATCACATGAGACTCCACATGCCTTTACATTAAGATGTGTTCCACACATCATTCAACAATCAGAAAATGTGTTGCCACAATAATACTTTCATAAACATAATCATTGCAGTTAGAACACTTAAATCCTGTGCTATTGCACTAAACTAGAGCACAGGTAAACACTGTAACTGACTACATTCAATCTTTTTTTGATTTCAAGAAAATTTTATTGATGAGAATAATGATAAGAATAGTAAGAATAAAATACAATACAAGTGATACAATCAAATCAAGATACATATGCAGAAAGGGCTAATATCGATAGATAAACCAAGGAATTGTATATAAAGGAACATTAGCCTATGAGAGATATAGATTCCAGTTAAGTAAAAGCCTCTAACAAAGCAATAAAACAAACGTACCACTATCAATTTTGGATAAGAGGAAAGGGGAGGAAACAGAATACAAGAAGATAGGAGAAAAGAGAGAGAATAATAGAAAAGATGAGCAGGAAGAGAGGACAGGAAAGAGAAAAGAGAAAAGAAGAAAAAGAAGAAAAAAGAAGGATTCCCACAGGACAACCCCAGCCTAGAAAAAAAGCAGACAACAATTAGACAGACAGATCAAAAGGAAACTGAGGAACCAACCCATTGGAAGATAACTCCATATAATCATCCAAAGCTTTCCATACCCCACTAGAAATAGATGGAGAGAGGTGAGCTTGATCAACCGAAGTGTGAGCACTGCGTAAAAAGGAGACCCAAGCCCACCACGTATGGTAGGAAACTGACGAAAAGGATTTCCACTCCATAAGAATGATTTTCACCGCAACAGTCAGGAGAAGATCCAACAACTGTATCTCCAATGGATCTAAAGGGAGAGGAGTAGGGGCAGCCATCGGGCCTAATAAAATTAAGGGGAAGGAAAGTTGGAGCTCAAAACCAAAGATAAGAGAGAGATGCTTCTGGATGAGGTTCCAAAAAGGTTGAAGCAAGGAGCAATGGAAAAACATATGAGGAAAGTCGCCTGCCACCAAACCACAGCTCCAGCATAAGTTGTCATCTTTAAGGTTGAGCGAATGAAGACGTACAGGCGTCCAGTGGAGGAGATTAATAGAGAAAAACTTAGACTGCATTAAAGAAGGTGCGATTTTATTACGGAGCGAGAATTTACCAATTGATTGCCAAGTATCAGAGGAAATATGCTCTGTAATAGCATGATCAAAATGCTGTAACCATTTTTGTTGAGCAACCGTCTGTGCAGGAAGTGAGGCAGAAGACAAGAATTTATAAATTTTGGAGGCGACATGACCAGATTTAATCCATATATGAAAAAGTGAGATTGTAGAGGAAATAGGATGAAGACGAACTTTAGCAATGGCCACTTTAATTTTAAGAAAAGTATAAAAATCCAGATTTGTTAAAGAATGCTTTTGAGCCAAGGTAGAGAAAGGTAATGGTTCATCAGAAACACCATAGAGATGTTTGACAAGAGAAATCCCTTTAACTGCCCAATAGGACATGAGAGTGGGAGTAATGATAAGCTTAATTTTGGAATTCCGCCAGATAGATGAACACCTAGTTTTATGCAAAGGAATTGCCACCTTCTTTTCTATTTTCCTGACCGCAGCAATTGTATCGAGAATGATAGAACAGGAAAACAGGATATGTAAAGTAGAAGTAGTGCAAAAAGAGGCGGGAGGCAAAGGGGATGCTAGTTCCTGTTCTATCAGCAGCCAAGAGGGAACGTGAAGAGATGGCGGAGAGAACCATAAAGCACCTTGAGAGGCCAAAAAGGCAGTTTGGTATTTTTCCCAATCAGGAAAATTACAACCTCCCGTATCACAAGGGCGACGCAAAAATTTGTATGCAAGTCGAGCACGTTTGTCATTCCACAAAAATTTAGAAGTCAGAGTATCGATTTCGCGAAAGAAGGAATCTGACAATTTGATCGGAAGCATGGATTAAACAAAATTAATAATCGGCGTAATCATCATTTTGAGAGTCTGGAGGCGACCCCACCATGAAATATGTTTCGGAGACCATGTATCCAAAAGACGACGCACTTTAAGGATAGTCTGGGATTCATTATAGGCAGCGGTGGCAGACAAAGTAGAACAAAAATAAATTCCTAAGTACTTCAGGTGTGTAGACTGCCACTTAAAGCCCGCTGAGCCCATATGAGAAGGGAAACAGTAGGCATTCAAAGGGAACATTTCCGTCTTATCTTTATTCAGGGTATACCCTGAAACCGAAGAGAATAAGGAAATGGTGTTAGAAATAGCAGGGATTGCCAAAGCGATATCATCTGAAAAGATAAGAACATCATCTGCGTATGCAGCAGTTTTAATACAGTGAGGCCCAAAAGAAAAACCTTTGATGTCAGGGTGTAACTCAATCAAACGAAGAAGGGGATCAATAGATAATAAAAATAAAAGTAGGGATAAAGGACATCCCTGTCTAGTGCCCTGACTAAGATTGAAAAACGACGACGTAGCACCATTAACTCTAATGTTAGCTTTAGGTTGAGAATATAAGGACATCACCATTATTAATGAAAGAGTCGCCAAGGTTATGCGCGCACAGAACAGCACGAAGGAAAGGCCAAGAGACCTTATCGAAGGCCTTTTCCGCATCAAGGGCCAAGGCAGCGGCGGGAAGTTGAGACCGTTTAGCAGCACCGAGAATATGACAGAATGTGCGTATATTGTCTCGCGCAAGACGGTCTTTCACAAAACCAGTTTGGGAAGGATGCACAAGATGAGGGATAAAGGATTCTAATCTTTTGGCCAGGATTTTAGCAAAAATCTTAGCTTCCATATTAAGGAGAGAAATAGGTCGGAAGTTTTTAGGATCCGAATGGTCTTTGCCTTCTTTTTGGAGCACCACTATAGTAGCCTCAGCAGCCGTACCAGAAACAGATCCATCCTTAACAAAAGAATCAAAGACAGATTTTAATTTGGGGACAAGCGTAGGGAGAAAAGTTTTATAAAATAAAATTGGATAACCATCAGGGCCTGGAGCCTTGCCAGAACGAGTAGCTTTAACCGCAGACACGATTTCGTCGGGGGAAATAGGCTTATTTAAAAAAGAGCGATCAGCATCAGAGACCGACTGAATCGGAACCGATTTTAAAAAATCTTGACATTCACTACCAGTTGGATTATGAAGACGCCAAATATCTTGAAGATGAATAATGGAGCACATGTTGAGCATTTGTTTGTGGGATTTAGGAGGACGAAACTGAAAAGCAGAATTCCTGTCTAAAAGAGGATCCATTGGTAAGTTGAAATCTCCACCAACAATAAGATTACCAGAGTGCGGGGTGTCATTTAATTTTTTGGTAACCGATTTCCAGAAGGACAGATCATCAACGCTAGGAGCATAGATATTCATCACATACAGATCATGCTGTCCATCCGACAATTTAGACAATAACCAACGACCCTCCGAATCATGATCAGAAGAACGTATCGATAAACCAGAATTCTTTGAAACCAGTGTAATGACTCCATTTCGTTTACCAAAGGCATCAGAACAGCAAACATCAGAAACCCATTCCTTCTTTAAAAACAACGCCTCTTTGTTAGTGACCTTGGTCTCTTGAAAAAGAACCAAATCAGAAGACAGAGACTTACAGTAATCTAAAATTTTCGACCTCTTCACCGGATGATTCAAACCCTTAACATTAAGGGATAAGACATTTAAACCTGGCATAGGAAAACATAAAAATAGAAAAAAGACGACATGGATGACAGAAAAAGGACCAACGCCACGAATACAAGGAGCCAGTCAGCAAACAAAAGAAACATTGAGGGAGCGTCCATGTAGGGAATCCAAGAAAGAGAGAAAGAAAGAAGAGAAGAAAAGAGAAAAGAGAGGAGGGAGAGAAGAAGCAGGAGGGGAGGCCTAAAAAAGACCAACATCATACTAGGGAGAACGTGGAAAGGCAAGTAAGGGACCCGTACTAGGCGAAAAAATAGTTGATAACAATAGCCCCAAAAACTACAATAACCAGATAGCAGGAAAAAAGAAACTGGTAACAATCAAAAGCAGTACCGCAAAGCAGCTTAATAATGTAAATAATCATACTCTAACTAAGATATTTGTACAAGCACATTTAAATAGCAATCAATGGCGAGAAACATAGCTATATTACAACATATTATTAGAAAAACTGATAAGAAAAAGAAAAGCATGAGGTAAAACATGAACAGCAGATTAATGCATGACAATCAATATGTATATCCTAAAAAAATGACTACATATTCAATGAATACACTATAACTGTATATAATAACATTATATATGTGAGAGAAGAAAGGTAGGTAAATATCATAATAGGAGGAGAAAAAAGAAAAAAGAGAGATAGAGAATGTCCCATACCAGAAAAAGCAATGTAACTATTAAGAGATAAGCAGCAAGAAAATAGAAAAGTAAGTCGAAAGAAAAGATGACAGAGATGAGAGATAAGAAGAGTTGAAATAACAGAGTTAAAAGTCAATACAGCAGTATGCTAACAGCAAGAAAGAGAAGAGGAAACAGCAAAATACAGAAAGCCACCATAAAGGAGACTAAAGAAGACATTTCAAGTGCCCGAAGCACCAGGATCCTGGGAAGTCGCCCTTTGAATCTCCATCTGAATCTCCATCTGATTGTCCAGGAAGGTAGCTAAATCCGCCGGCTCATCAAAAATCCTGGAACGTCCCTTGTAAGAAATGCGGAATTTGGAGGGACCAGCAAAGGAAAAGGGAATGTTCATCTCCGAAAGACGTTTCCGAAGATTAAGGAAGCCCTTCCTCCTTATGACTGTGCCCCTGGCAAAGTCTTGAGATATTGAAATTCGATGACCTTCCCAAACGACATTTTTAGTCTTGCACATGTGCGAAAGAATTTGTTCAGTATGTTGATGACGCAGTGGCTTAAAAATTATTGCTCTTGGCTGGGTGGCAGACTTAGAACGAAAAGTTGGAACACGATGTGCTCTTTCTATCTCAAAGTCTCTTTGAAATGAAATTTGTAGCGTATCAGGAATCCAATGATACAAAAAATCAATCATAGAGGAAGATGATTTCTCTGCATCTTCCGGCAGACCAAAAATGCGTAGGTTAGATCTACGATTACGGTCCTCCTGCTCAGTGAGATCTTTACGCAACGCCGCCATTGAACGCTCTAAGTGGCTGAGAGACCTGGCTTGCTTCTGGATATTATCCTCTGAGGAACTTATACGTGACTCCGTGGCCGAAACTCGAAGAGACAGGGCTTTGAAGTCATTCCGAATAGCGGACACCTCCACTTGTAGTAAATCCGTATTAGTCTTTGTAGATTGTGCAATATCATGCACCTCATTAAGGCGCGATAATATTGCGTCAAGAGTAGAGGTGGTGTCTGACGGAGCAGTCTCAGGTGTAGGAGACACAGACTTAAGACGTTTGAGTGAAGCGCCAGCCTCTTTTGGGTCTTTATTAGTTGTGGAACGGCCCATATTTGCAGCCATGAAGAGACAGACCCAAAGAAAAAATACACAGCCTCTTGAGAAAAAAACTGCGCAGTTGCCCCAAAAACAAGAAATACAGCACACCAAGCGTGAGAAGCGCTAAAATCAGTGACAGTGGCAGACTTATAAGGTGAGCAGGCAGCAGAATATATGGTAGAGCCTCATAGACCTCAATAGGTTACACCAAAAACATCGTGAGGCAAAAGCAGTTCCATCCATAGATAGTATCACTGAAGAAAATAGAGAGCATGCAACATAGTATCTAGCCAAGCAGCCCAATGAGCATAAAAAAAATAGAAAAAAGATGTTACCATTTCAGCACCGTGATGAAAAATGACCAGGCTATCCCCACACCTGCAATATTGTAACAAAAGCGGCACCTCTGAGGAGAAAGCGCCGTCTCCGTCACAAGCGGTAAGATGGCGGCCGCCCGTGAAGAAACCGAGCGTCGCAGCAGCTGACTGGGGAAAAGATGCAGCCTTCAGCAGAATTCGCCCAAATGGATGTCAGACGACTACTGACATATTCCGGCACCTGTAAATGACTTTTCAGCGAAGAGGGGCAGTCAGGAAGCGGTAAACAATCTCCGCCGGCCCCCACTCGCCTGAGAGCTCAAGCGCGACCCGCCATGTCCCAGCGTCGCGCAAGCCACGCCCCCGACTACATTCAATCTTAATACTTAGATGCCCTTTCTGAAAGTAATATCTTCCTAGAGGTTGTTTTACTGCAGAATCAACCAAAAATTATAAAAAATATATATTTACAATGACGGGGGGTACATCGCCTGGTGAGAAGACCGTCTGCCGCTTTACCACAGGCAGGCAATTGTTACGATTGCCTGCTATGTGGTCCTGGGCCATAATATGCCAAATGAAGCAACATATTGGGATAAGTGCAGACCAGGGTACAAGTAGAGAAATGTACTACGATAAGAGCAGAACAATGACGAGACAAGGTGACAAGGAAAGTAATGCGGGGGTGGGGAGGACTTACCCCAGACTGCAAGACAAACAAAGCAAAACACGTTGAGAGGGGTACTACAAACGCACGGCTACAAGAAAAGCAACAGAGTATGAGTTGGACAGCCTATTATGATATGTGCGGATTTTGGCCATTCCATGGCGGCGATGCCACCATGGAAAGGCATGCAGTCTTTGGCTTTGGGGGCCCGTTGCTGACCTCTGGGCTGTTTGGGGGGGGTGCACTTGGGGTGTACCTATGGTACCCCCCTACATTGGCATACGCAAGGTGGCGGGCATCGCGCGGTGCCTGTCACATTGGGCATGCCAATGCCCAACAGGCATCTTTTGCATTGCGGCGGGTGCTGCTTACAGCACAGTCCGCCGCAATGTAAAATATGCAGGAGGCGACCGCCAGGGTGGCGGTCGCATCCTAATGGGTATAGCGGGACCGCCACACCTCTGGTGGTCAGTCCCGTTTGCCGTAGCGGTGGCGGGCGGACTTTGTGTTTTCAACCTCATTCTAGTTAGTGGTAGAAATAGATGTGAAACTAATATTGGATCCAGAAAAACTATACTTTTCTGAAAAGTAAACTAAATTCTGAAAAAAAGCCAGGGGTCTTTTCTGTAAATCCTTGAAGGTTTTCTTATAGTAAGTAACAGTTGAAATAAAAAAAAATTGAAATTGAGATGAAAAAACCTACGTTTCACCTAGAACTTCTACTAACTATGGCAGAGTTTTGAAAGCAATACACTGGTACGTTCACTGGACCCTTCTGGTTTTGGGACTATTTAGGCCTTGTAGGTTCACCAAGAACACAAGGTACCTATGGCCAACAACTGAGCTGCATCTTTCCATGGTTTATCATTGTGTACCGGGTATGCAGCAATTCATTTGGTGGAATATGAAGAGTGAAAAATAGGTATCAAGAAAACCTATGTATTTCCGAATTGTGAACAAGATATGGAGTTAAGTAGCAATGGTTATTTTCACATCTCTGAATTTGTGGGTGCCCATACTAGCATGTACATTAGAGTGCATTTTTTAAAATGACTTTGTTTTTACAAACTGTCTTACATTTGGAATGCATAAATGCTTAGAAAGACAATTGATAATAACACGTTTGCTACTATTCTGTGTTCCCCTAAGTCTCCCAATATAAATGGTGCTTCACTTGTGTTGTTAGGCCTAGTGTCCATCCAGGAACGGCACAAAACGCAGCCAGGTTCTGTTGTCCAGAATCACTTGCACACCTCTAAATCTGTCTAAAAACACATTTCTGTGATGAAAAGCTCTGGAATCTGAGGGGAGCATCACAATCCCTTCCACCCAGTATTTCCCCAAGTCTCCCAATAAAAATTATACCTCACTAAAGTGAGTATTCTTACTGCCACCAACAGGAAACGGCCCAAAACACAAAGTGGACGCATCACATTTTTCCACAAAAACTTTTTTTGTAATGTGCCTAGCTATGGATTTTAAGCCCTAGCTCAGCCGGCACCTAAAGAAACCTAGTAAACCTATAAATGTTTTTAAACTAGACAGCCTGGGGAATCCAGGATGGGGTGACATGGGTGGATCCTGACAGGATCTGTTACCCAGAATCCCATGCAAACCTCATACTTTGTTTAAAAAAACATATTTTGCTCACATTTCTGTGATGGAAATGTCTACAATCTGAGGGGACCCACAAACTTCCACCCACCCAGCATTCCCCCAAGTCTCCTGATAAAACTCACATGTGTGAGTAGTACCAGTGCCTGCAACAGGAAACAGCCCAAAACGTACTTTGAGACATCAAATTGATCTAGCACAAAATGATCTCGTTTTGCAAGGGAATAACCTGTGTTTTAGGTTCTGGGCTTGGCGGCCATCTAGAGAAACCTTCCAAACACAGACATTTCTGAAAAGTAGACACCCAGGGGTGTCCAGGGGGGTTTGACTTGCATGGATCCCCCAACATTTTCTTTACCAGAATTCCCTGTAAACCTAAAAAAAAATATCACATTTTCCTCACATTTGTGTGGGGGAAAGTTAGAGCCTTAGAGTATGTAAAGTGCCGCACTCTAACACCACTGATACTGCAACACACTCACATAGAATAAATATGAAGGCAGACTTAAACTAACACCCCAATAGAAACTATTGTTAAATTAATTAAATTAGTTTAACATTTTAAAGTACACGTGAGTGTGTGTGGTAAACAGTTTATAAAACTATTGTTTTTCATTATAAATGTAATGATACCTTTAATTAAACATAAATCTCAACTCTGAAATGGTGAACAGCAAAAAAGTGGAGAGTTACACTTAGGTGTAGGAGTAGACCTGCACATGTTTGTTCAGTGGATACAAGGAAATATATTTTGTAATAGGGCACTGACGCACAGGGCCGGACTGGCCATAGCGGGCACCAGGCAATCCCCTGGTGCGCCGCACGGGTGGGGGCCGGTTTTGGGACCCTGGGGGCCGTTTTTGTTACAGGGACGGTTTTGCAGCATAGCTGCAAAATCGGCCCTGTAACAAAATCGGCCGTAAACCGGCCCGGCAAAAAGCTCGCGCCCCC